>NC_092132.1:1835746-2518246 GCF_043159975.1 Macaca nemestrina
AGGAGGCTTTGCTCCCCCGGGCCCCTGAAGCCTGCTCTGCTGCAGGACCGAGTATCTCTCCAGCCGCAGGCCCCTGAGGAGCCCCTGGGTCTCTGGGCCCCACAGCACTGCCAGGCCCTGTGTAGAGGGACTCAGACTCCGTGTCGCAGGAAGGAATGAGTGAGTGAGTGAGGGTGTGAGCAGTGACCTGAGCCTGGCTTCCGCATGGCGGGGGCCACACCACAGGATCCAGGGAGGGTAGGGGGACAGTGCAGGGAGGGTAGGGGGACAGTGCAGGGAGGGTAGGGGGACAGTGCAGGGAGGGTAGGGGGACAGTGCAGGGAGGGTAGGGGGTACAGTGCAGGGAGGGTAGGGGGTACAGTGCAGGGAGGTTAGGGGGACAGTGCAGGGAGGGTTAGGGGGACAGTGCAGGGAGGGTAGGGGGGACAGTGCAGGGAGGGTAGGGGGACAGTGCAGGGAAGGTAGGGGGTACAGTGCAGGGAGGGTTGGGGGACAGTGCAGGGAGGGTAGGGGGACAGTGCAGGGAAGGTAGGGGGGACAGTGCAGGGAGGGTAGGGGGACAGTGCAGGGAGGGTAGGGGGGACAGTGCAGGGAGGGTAGGGGGACAGTGCAGGGAGGGTAGGGGGACAGTGCAGGGAGGGTAGGGGGGACAGTGCAGGGAGGGTAGGGGGACAGTGCAGGGAGGGTAGGGGGGACAGTGCAGGGAGGGTAGGGGGACAGTGCAGGAAGGGTTAGGGGTGCAGTGCCGGGAGGGTAGGGGGTGCAGTGTGGGGAGGATATGGGGACAGAGCAGGGAGGGTAGGGGGACAGTGCAGGGAGGGTATGGGGACAGTGCAGGGAGGGTAGGGGGACAGTGCAGGGAGGGTATGGGGACAGTGCAGGGAGGGGAGGAGAACAGTGCGGGGAGGGTAGGGGGAGAGTGCGGGGAGGGTAGGGGGAGAGTGCAGGGAGGGTAGGGGGACAGTGCAGGGCCCGGTTCTGAGCAGGTGCTCACGGCCAGCCCCAGATACAGGAGCAGCACCTGGGATCCCAGATTCTTAGGTCAGGTGCCCGGCAAGGGACCGTGTGGCTGGGAGGATGTGGGTTCGAGGCTGTAGCGCCCCACGAGCTGGGAGCCTCCAGCCTCTCTGCTGCTGCCACAGGTTTGAGCTTCACTCTTGGTGGGTCAGGCAGGGAGCTTGTCACAGTTCGCATTGGGGACGCCTGTCGCCTAGTCCCATGAAGAACAGTTTGGGTGCCCCATGTAGTGGGCTCTGCAGGGTGAGGGGGAGGGCATAGCCTCCCTGAAAGGCCTTGGGCACGAGAGAAGCAGGCAGCTGGGCTGCAGAGCAGAGCCCAGGAGGGGTGGGCAGAGGAAGGGCAGGCTGGGCGCCCTGCTCCACAGGCCGGACTGGGCCGCTGGGGCCTTGGGCAGCCTCTTTGTGTTTCCCTGTGGGCCTGGTAGGAGAGCTGGGGCCATGTTGCTGCCCAGAGCACCTGCTGGCTGGCACACCCCCTGCCCCGTGGGTATAATTAGCGCTGTGACAGGTGCTAGGGATTGTGTGCCCAGCCCAGCCCTGACCCAGTGCGGCCTGGCCTTGGCTGACCTGCCCCACCCTCCCCTGGCCCAGCCCAAGACCCCCAGGTCTGTAGCCACACCCACCTTCCCGGGCTCCCTCTGTGCTGCCAGGATGGGCGGGCTGGGGTCTGGCAGAGGCAGCGGGTGGGCCGAGCCCTGAGCCATGGCCTGGCTGCAGGTTCTGGGAGTCTGCAGGCTGGCCCAGCCCCTCCCTGCTCTCGGTCTGTGCCCAGGGCTTGCAGTTGCTGAGGGCCTCTTATGGGTGGGTGAGGGCCCAGGTGGAACCTCTCTGGCCTGGTGGCCTCAGCCTTCCAAGAGGAAGCCTTTGCCCCAAGACTTGGACAGAGCCTATGGGGCCCCGTGGTCACTCAGGGGGCCTGGCCTGGCCCTCCTTGCCCTCCCCGTGCAGCGCCACAGCCTCCAGCCGGCCCACCCACCCGCACCCCTTCTCTCTGCAGTGCAAGAAGAAACACACGCTGCTGTGCCCCGACTTCGCCCGCAGGGGGGCGTGTCCCCGCGGCGCCCAGTGCCAGCTGCTCCACCGCACCCAGAAACGCCACAGTCGGCGGGCAGCCACGTCCCCCGCCCCAGGGCCCAGCGACGCAGCTGCCAGGAGCAGGGCCTCGGCCAGCCACGGGCCCAGGTGATGGGGCAGTGGGCGCTGTACATGTGAGCCTGGGTGGCCCCTCCCTGTCCAGGGAGATGCTCAGGGCCCTCTGGTTGAGCCCCCCAACTCCAGCTTTTTGGGCCTCAGACCCAGAAATCCCAGTCCAAGGCTGGGGATCACATGACCTCCAGAGATTCCCCTACCCCACTTTCAAGTCTGGACAGAGCCAAGGGCATTCCTGGCCGATGGAGGAAGGTGGGGCTTCACAGAGACCTGCTCACTGGGAGAGGGTGGGAGGCCCAGCCCCGGGAGGAGTCTGGGGGCTCCCTCATCCAGCCCCCCTGCTATGTGGGTGTGAGAGCCCCATGGAGACCAGGAAGCCAAGGCCCTGGACGTGAGGGGCAGGCTTGTTGTGGAGCTGGGGCCTTCTCCACACCCAGCCTGTCCTTGCGGCCAAGGACCAGGCTTGACCTGTGCCTCCAGCTCACCCTGAGACCACGGGGGGCCACGGGAGCAGGAAGCAGCCAAGAGCATGGGCAGCCTGTCGCTGGGTTCCCCACCTGTCACCCCACTTCACACGTCTGCCCCTTCCTTCCCTGCAGGAAGCCCTCGGCAGCCCAGCGCCCCATCAGGCAGACGCCCAGCTCCCCTGCCCTCACTGCAGCTGCACTGGCTGCACCTCCCCGCTCCCCAGGGGGGTCAGCCTCTCCCTCATCCTTGAAGGCTTCCTCCTCCTCTTGTTCCTCCTCCTCCTCATCCCCTCCCGCTTCCTTGGACCACGAGGCACCATCTCTCCAGGAGGCCGCCTTAGCAGCGGCACGCTCCAACAGGCTCTGCAAGCTGCCTTCCTTCATCTCCCTGCAGTCCTCACCGAGCCCAGGAGCCCAACCCAGGGTCCGGGCCCCCAGGGCCCCCCTCACCAAGGACTCAGGTAGGCAGCGTGACCTGGCTTAAGCACAGGAGAGTTTTAAATGCCCACCTCAGACCACCACGTCAGAATCTCCAGGTGGGGCCTGGGTGAGTCCCGCAGGCGCCAGGGGTGCACCTGCCAGCCCTTGGGCAGGGCCAGCCAAGGTGCGAGTGTAGCAGTGGCCGCTGTGCAGTCTGCCCCAGCTGAGGGCTGATTTAATTAGAAAGCACCCATTTCTGTTAATTTGTTCTGGAAGATCACCACGCACTCCTGGAGAGAACAGATGTTCCCTCTCCCCCGATGAGCATTTGGGGCTTGGTAAATGGCTCCACTCAGCCTTGTTTAGGAGAGAAAAGAGGATTTTATGGCTGCAAACGACCCTTTCTGTAAACATTTTACAGCTCTCCGCGCGTTTGAGTGACGATAAACCCCACGCAGCTCGGCGGGCTGCAAATTTGCGACCATACGGCTATCATTTTATTGTCATATTTCACGGTCGTAACGTTAATGGAAGATGCTTGCTGCAGCCTTCTCCAACAGCTCCGCTGAGCACGCTCAAATGCCTGCCTCGGAGGGGCCGCCTCCTGTTCACAGCCTTCACATCAGGGGCATGGAACCGTGGCCAGACCCTCTGCCCCACGAGACCTGGGCACCCGCTCCCTCCATCTGGGTGGGCCTCTCTGGGTTGGGGGAGCAGATGGGGCCCCGAGGCAGCCACTATTTTTTTTTTTTTTTTTTTAAGATCAGGAACCTAGCAGCCAGTTCCGGAGCCAGTGGAGATGGGCAGGGTGCTGAGGGGTCCAGTGTGCAGCTTGGGTGGGGCCCAGGAAAGGCTGGGGCCCAGGAAAGGCTGCAGAAACCTCCCCTGCTTGGCCATGGCCAGGAGCTCCGGCAGGTGGAGGTGCCTGGGACAGTCTCTGGGCAGGAAGCTGGAGCTGCTACTGGAGCGGCCACCGCAGGGGCAGGCTGACAGGGCAGAGCCTGTGTAGTCTGTAGCCTGGGTCCTGGCTGCTGGGCCCAACTCAACTGTGCGTGGGTGAGCGGGCTCATCAGCCCTGAAGAGGGGCACCTGGGCAGGGCCAGTCCTGTGGGCAGCTACACGGAGGCATCTCTATTCAGCGGGCCGCCGCGGTGCCTGTCAGGTGGTCTGGAGATCTGGGGAGGGAGGAGAGGCGCTGGCACCCAGTGAGTGAACATTCATGGGGCAGGAGCCCCTGGGCTTCCCCACTGTGGGGAACTGCTCCCTCCTACACTGCCTGCCTCCAGGCCCTGCCCGCCTCACCCTGGGGCCTCTGCTCTGCTCCTGCCCCTCCCCGCCACAGCTCATGTGCACCCCGACTTTCCACATGGAAGGTGTATCGTGGCCGCCTCACATGTCTGGCAGCCTCCCTGATTGTGCGGGGTTGTCTGGTGCTGTGTGCGCCGGTACTGACGGCTCACCCTGTAGACCTTGGGGCCGGGACTGCTGCCCGCCCAAGAGGACCCTTGGACTGTAGGCAGAAGCCTCAGTTGACCTCATAGACTGAGCCTGCACCATGACTAGACAGCCACAGAGGCTCACCAGGACCCGTTGGCAGCAGGGGCAGAAGCTGAGGCCTGTGGCCTGACTGTACTCTTCTCTCTAGAACTCGGGGGGGGGTGTCTCTAGACCCTGCCATGTGTGTTTAGGCTGACAGAACTCCCCCGTCCTGAGCCCCTGACCAGGAGCTTTGCAGGCTGGGAGGTTCTTGGGGTTTCCTGGCACCTGACTTTTGCCATCTCTACATAGGGAAGCCTCTGCACATCAAACCGCGTCTGTGAGGACCCCAGGGACCGGCCTGCACCTACCTCAGACCCTCATCCTTGGAGAGGAAAGAGGCTCTGTCTGCCACTGTGTCCCAGAGGAGGGCCGCCCGCCACCAAGCCTCACCTGGGGGCCACACCTGGGGGCCCTCACCTGGGGGCCACAGGGACACTGCTCTGCCTGCCTGGCCCTCAACCTTCCATGACCAGCGTGTGCTCAGGGCCTGGTCTTCCTCCCCCAAGCCGGGCCCCTGTCCCCACCCCACCGCCCTCCAGGGTGCCAGGCAGGGCTGGCCTCCAGGCCGGTCCCCGACTGCCATTGGCAACAGTGGCCCTGCAGCCCCCCAGCCCTCCCCACCCAGGTCTTCGGCCCAGTGAAGAGGCCACTGGCCGGGCCTCCCAGGCAGGTGTTTTATGTTCAGCAATAAAGGTTCTGTCCGTAACTGGTTGGCTTGTCCTGACTCTTGCCACTGCCAGGTGGAAAGCACCACGCCTCTGGGCAGGACTATGGGGCCCTTTCCTACCTCCCAGGATGGTTCAGAAGTCAGAAGGAGCTTCTCCTTGGACCTGAGCAGCACCGTCTGGGGTGGGGAAGGCCTAGGGGGCACTCTGGGGCCCCAGGTGCAACAGGCTGGAGCCATGGTGGGCGGGGCAGCTCAGCCAGCTCCCAGCTCCCCCACTCTTCACGGGTGCCCCTGCTGGAGGGGCCTGGCCAGAAGGCCTGGCTGAGGTTGTGTCAGGGACCCTGGATTGGGGGAGGCAAGTCTTAGAGGGGCACAGGCTCCTCTAGGCATCCGTTCCCACCTTCCCTCACCTCCAGAGAAATGGGGGGTTGCCCCGGGAGAGGCAGGCCAGCAACGCCTTCAGGGCCCCCACAGTGCAGCCTGGAGTCAGATGCATGAGCCTTGTGCCCTCTGCCTGCCTGGGCTCCAGGTGGGTGGCACTGCCACTGCCCAGCCCACACCCCGCAGGGCCCCTTGGCCTGGTCCACACTTGGGCGGGGAGAATGCTCCGCCCCCTCAAGGTCCTGGACTCCACCCTGGAGTGGAGTGTCCTGACGTTGGCATCAGAGGGGCCGAGGCGCGAGGCTGGTGGGATGGTTCTACCAGGGCGCGTGCTGGGTGACACGGCGGCAGTTTCCAGTTCTTTCCATGGAGGTCGTCGCTGTGACCTCTACCCTGAGCCCCTGGTACCCAGCCTGTAGCCTTGGCCCTGTTGCAGCCAGATTGGGTGGGATGGCAGATTCTGGAAGCCAGAGCTGTGGGCGGGGTGTGCCCAGCTGGCTTCTGTCCCCTCCAGCACTGGCCCAGCTCACCCAGACCCAGGTGTTGACAGGGGCTCGTGGCCTTGTTTGGGACCCCAGATTTGAGGGTGGGCACCGGGTGGACATGAGGCAGCCAGATCCTCTAACTTCACTTCGTGCCACTGGCAAGTGTCTGCTGCAGGCCCAGTGGGCAGCTGGACCCACCCATGGGTGCCACTGCTTTCAGCCGCCCTGGGGCTGGCACACGGCCCTGAAACATGAAATGTCCGTGGGTGGTGGGTGGTGGGGGGTAGGGAATAGGCGCCCCGTCCACCCAGCACCTGTCTGGGACTGTGAGCGCTGCCATCTGACACACGGCATGGCCACTTGCAGGCCTGGAGCACTGCTCGTGGGCAAGGGGTGTGACGGCAGTTCAGCGCCAGGTCCACTGTCCCCCAATGCAGCCCCCGCCCCGGAGCAGCCAGCAGGAAGGCTCAGAAAAGGCTGGCCACTGCCTTCGGGGGGCACCATGGTGTCCCAGTACCCCACCTGGGGACCTTGTGCAGCCTGGGCTCTGCCTGGTCACAAGTCCCTGCGTTTCCCCTGCATGGAGTGTGCCCATTTGGTCACATGAGGCCCCTCATGCCAAGGGGCAGCTGGCAGCAGACCAGTGACTGCCAGGGCACCTGGCCAAGGGACCCGGGAGGCTGGGACTAGGAGAGTCCCTGCCCCTGCATTGACCATGGCCCCAGCTGAGGACAGCCTGGTGGAATGTGCCCTGCTGGGGTGGTCAGACGGAGGGCTTCCTGAGGAGAGGGGTGCGTAACCCTGCACCCAAGCCCATGTGTGTAGCAGAGTGGTGTGTGCTGGGGCAGCCCGAGGGAAACCCCACAGCGGAAGCACACGGCACCCTGGGGGGTCCTCAGAGCCCTGGTGGGGCATGGCCGGGTCCCAGGCAGGTGATGCCCCCACCCAGCGCCAAGCAGATGGGTTTTAGGGCTGTTGCCTCGTCTGAGGGAGATGTGATGGCCACAGAGGTGGGAGCCGTGGGCAGAGTCCAGGGCCACTGCGGGAGGTGGATGGGCGAGCGGGCGGGGGGGCAGCAGTGACTTCAGAGTGTGGCTCTGTGTCCCGTGCGCCTGGAGGGGTGTCGGCTGGGCAATCGGATGCTGGCCTGGAGTCCCCTGGGGGCTGGGAGGTGACCGAAGGGTGAGTGTCTGGGGGTCAGCCGGGAGCGCCCGCACCTTCCTGGGCTAAGCCTGTGCCCATCCTGCCTCTGGGCTGAGGGCTGACCCTGCGTCGCTTAGCGCCCAGCAGTACGGGAGCTCAGAGGGCAGGGAGTTGGGCGTGTCGTGGCTGAGCGAGCGCCCTGACTGGCGCCTGGCATACAGTAGGCGCACCATCCGTGCTTGAGTAGGGGCACAAGGAAGGGCGGAGCAGCGACAGGCTAAGGAGGGACTCAGGAGGCCCTGGGCTTGTTTTTTGGTTGTTTTGTTCTTAAATGCAAATGAGCCCCTGCATGGAGGAGGGGCGCCCGACAGCAGGAGCAGGGTGGGGGTGGAGGCAGCCCCAGCAGCCCCTATCCCAGAAGACACAGAGCCTCTGTCTGCGGGACAGAGAAGGTTCTGTCTCCTGTGATCACTTCCGCCCGGCAAACGCAGGCACCGGGGGTGTGGGGGTTCTCCACCTAAATAAATGCCTCCAAAATGACACTCCACTCCAGACCCCACGCGAGGCTCGACGCAGTTCCGAGCACTCACTCTTGGGGTGGCAGGGTGAGGTTCAGGAGGCCCACGCATGGCCTGGCAGGGTCAGCTCAGCCCTCCTGTGCCCCGTGCTCTGGCAGGGGTGGAGGAGCTGTGCCGGGACAGTCCCCTCAGGCCCCTCCCTGCCGTCAAAGGCATGAGCTCAGGGCCCCAGCAGACAGCAGACTGCGTGGGGTCCCATGGTGGACAGCAGAGAGGGCTGTGGGGGTCAGGTGGTGAACACCCGACCTCCCTGTCCCTCCTCGTACCAGGTTTCCCTCCACCCAGAGCCCTCTGGGGACCCACGATGACTTCCTGGACCCTACACCAGCCCCCATGGGCTCTGATCTTGACCCAGCCACCCTGGGCCCTTCTGGCCCCTCCCAGGCAGTGGCTCTGGGCTCCCTGCTCCCTGGCCTAAAGGGGTGGCCCCTCCATCTGCTCAGGTGTCCATGAGGCCCCAACCCCACTAACCCAGAACTCCCCATCTAGCCAACCTTCTACCTTCTCACAAACGTGTGGGGCACAGGCCTTGAGGTGGCCTCATGACCCCCCCCTCCAGCGTTCCCACCCTTGGGTGACCCCTTTCCTCCAACAGACTCGTGGAGGAAACTCGTCTGAGGTACGTGCATCCCTCCACCTTTCTCTCTTGGATGCACACACTGGGAACCAGCAGCCATGCTGTGAGGAAGCCCAACCAGCTGCGGGGAGCAGCCCTGTGGAGGTGTCATAAGCAGCTGTTTCGGCCGACAGCTGTCACCATCTGCCAGGCCTGGGTGTGAAGACCCTGCCCAATGGCACCATCCATCAGCTGACCTGTCACCCCAACCCTCAAGTCCTCCCAGCTGTCAGGACCAGAGGAAAGCTGTGGCCCTATTCCCAGGACACATCTCCCCCTTACAGAGCCCATGGATAAAATAATGCTGCCTGTGCCATCAAGCTCCAGGGGGCTTCTCAACAAGCGACCCTGGCCACCTTCCAGATGGGATGTGCCCCCTAGGCCGGCTGGCTGACATACACTAGGTGCTCAAGAGAAGCCTGCTGGGTGTATTGAGTTACCCAGCCACACAGACGGCCCCTGTGGAATTCTGTGAGGACCAAATACTGAAAGTTTGGAGGGTGTGAGAAGCCCTTGGGTGGGAGGCTGGCGGAAAGGGAGAGTGCTTCTGGGAGCCCAGGGAACAGCTGTGCACGGGTGAATTCTAGGGAGCCATCCTGGCTCGGTGGTGACAGCACCAAGCCTCGAGGAGGGCTTGGCAGGCTTGGGGTAGGTGGGTTAGGGCCGATCTTTGAGGCCACCCCAGCCTCCACCACCTTATCCCACCTCTCAGAGCAAGATGAGGCACTTAGGCTTCCTATGGGTGGTGGCAGGATGGGGGTGCCACCGAGTCCAAGCATGGCTGTGGGGTCAGTGTCCCTCAGCCTGCGGTCATAGCTGTGACCCCTGGGAGGGTTCCCATTGCAACAGCCTGGGGTCAGGCACCTCCTTCATTCCCACGGGTGTGCCAGAGTCTCCTGGGCTGGCGACCAAAAACCCTCCCCTGGTCTACTTGGCCTGACAGGAGCCACAGTGCGACGGGTTGGGGGGTCGGGTGGGGGCAGTGAGGACACAGCACAATGCAAACACTCTCTCTTTCCTCTTGAACTCCCTTTCCAGCGTGCCCCAGGGCCGCCAGGGTGTGGTGCCTAGAAATGCTGCTAAACCCTTGGAGCGGCCGTGGAAGGGCCCTCTAGCCCCAAGGCGTCTTGCGGGGCTGCAGGTACAGACAACCTCGACTACCACCAGCTCTACTGCTCGGTAGCATCCTCCCTTCCCGGGCCTCCGTCTCGATGCAGGGTGCCATAAAGGAAACCCCACACCCCTGGCTGGTGGACCACTCATGTGGTCTCAAGTCCAGGTACCTGGTGTGGGGACTTGGCTGCTGCATGCCCACTTCATTTCTTCATCTATAGAAGGCTCATGATACTGGGAGGGTGGTTGTGAGGCCACCAACCTGCAACACTGGTTGCAGCATGGAGTCCTGAATGAGCTGAAACTGGTGGGGAGCTCAGAGTCCCCTCTGGGACAGGGTCTGGGGAGAGGGGTCCCTGCAGGTGGGTCCTCATGCTGTCCTTGGCCCTGCCTTGCAGGGAGGAAGGCCTGGTCTTCCCAAATCTGCAGTCCCAGCTCTGCCCAGAGGAGTGGGAGGGTCCAGGGGAGGGCCAGGGACACCCCGAGACACCTTAGGAAGCAGGTGTTCAGTCCTCACTGCATGACCCTCTGGCTACAAAACCATCGATCTTTGTAGAGGGAAGGAGGTGAGGGCCTGGCACTAAATCAGTGGCGCCGTGACCAGGCCTCCCCATGGCCTCTGTGCAACTTATTCCAGGTTATTTTCTCTACACAGGTGGTTACATTTTAGACTTATTTTTTTAATTGTTGAAGTCATAGAACAGCAATGGAGAGAATTTAGAGCAAAACCAATAGGCCCACTTCGGGTTACTGGCCTCTGACTCTAGGGGCATCCCTCCCATCACCCGGCTCGCTGGCGTCGGGGACCTGGGGTCACAGGCCCATTGCCCATCGTCGCCTGCCTTGCCCCGCGAACCGGAGCTGTCTCCTCCCAACAGGTGCACGGCCGCCAAGTGGAAATCCCCGCCTCCCTGCCTCAGTTACCCCCATCCCATCCCACTCCAGGCCCAGCAAGGCGCCTCCAGCCCCGCCGGGGGCGAAACTGGGTGGTGGGCGGCTTGGACCGGGATTCCTAACGCCCTGAGGGGCCGCCAGCCCGTGGGCCCCGCCGCCGCCACTGCCGCTCGCACCCACCCGAGTCGTCCCGCGACCCCCACAGTCCTGCGCCCTCCGCGGCCCCCCACACGCCAGCCCTACGTCCCCGGCCCCTCGCGCCGCCCCCCACGCGTGTGTGCCCCTCCGCCCGCCCGGTGCGTCCAGGCGCCCGGAGGTGCCGGCAACTTTGTTGATCAAATTCCTGAACGCGCCTGAGCCGCGGGCTAAATATAACCCGCTTAGCGAGCCACGCTCTGCCGGGCCGCGCGGTGTCACCCGTGTCCAGAGGCCCGGAGTTCCCGCCGCTGCCGCCGCCGCTAGCGGAGCTGCCTCTGGCCCCGAGGCCGGGCAGCGAACCCAGGGGGCCCAGGGGGCGCCCCGCCACGTGGCCCGAAGCGGACGAGGCCCCGAGGGGGTCCCCGGGCGCGGCCCGCGTCTGCTTCTCTGGACTCTCCGGCCGCCCGGTCTGGGAGCTGAGGCCCCTGGGGACCGCAGTTGCCCCCTGCGACCGCGCGCCCTCTGCCCGTGCAGTGCCCCGTGATGGCCACCAGAGGGCCCTGCCCTCTCCTCTCGCCAGCGGCCCGTCCCCACCCCTTCCCACAGCTGTTTCCCGCAGGAGATTGACAGCTGGGCGCTGAGTTGCCATGGGGATAAGCAAATGAGGGCGGCGGGGCTGGGGCTCCGATTGGCCCGGGGGCGCGCGCCCCTCCTGGGGAGGCGGGCCCAGGCGCCCGTCTCTATAAAGGGGCGCGCGCAGCTTCGCGTTTAGCCGTGGGAGGCGGGGCCGGCCGGCGGCGCGGGTGGGGCGCGGGAGCGGGTCCGGAGCAGCCCGAGGCGGCGGCCGCGGGGAGGAGGCGGCGGCGCGGGCCTGGGATCGACCGAGACGCCCGGCCAGCGGCGCCCCTAGCGCGCCGCCCGGAGTTGACCACGTGAAACTTTTCCCTGCGCCGCTCGGCGCCGTCGCCCCGTGCCGGCGCCCCCCCGCCCCCGCCGGGACCGCCGCCCGCGGGGAGCAGGGGGGGGAGAGGCCCGCGGCTCCCCCCCCTCGCGCCGCCCGTCGGGGCGCGGCCGGGCGCGGGCCCCGGGCGATGGCCGCGGAGCTGGCGATGGGCCCCGAGCTGCCCAGCAGCCCGCTGGCCATCGAGTACGTCAACGACTTCGACCTGATGAAGTTCGAGGTGAAGAAGGAGCCGCCCGAGGCCGAACGCTTCTGCCACCGCCTGCCTCCCGGCTCGCTGTCCTCGACGCCACTCAGCACGCCCTGCTCCTCCGTGCCCTCCTCGCCCAGCTTCTGCGCGCCCAGCCCGGGCACCGGCGGCGGCGGCGCCGCGGGGGGCGGCGGCGGTGCGTCTCAGGCCGGGGGCGCCCCCGGGCCGCCGAGCGGGGGCCCCGGCGCCGTCGGGGGCACCTCGGGGAAGCCGGCGCTGGAGGATCTGTACTGGATGAGCGGCTACCAGCACCACCTCAACCCCGAGGCGCTCAACCTGACGCCCGAGGACGCGGTGGAGGCGCTCATCGGCAGCGGCCACCACGGCGCGCACCACGGCGCGCACCACCCGGCGGCCACCGCGGCCTACGAGGCTTTCCGCGGCCCGGGCTTCGCGGGCGGCGGCGGCGCGGACGACATGGGCGCCGGGCACCACCACGGCGCGCACCACGCCGCCCACCACCACCATGTCGCCCACCACCACCACCACCACCACCACCATGGCGGCGCGGGCCACGGCGGCGGCGGCGCGGGCCACCACGTGCGCCTGGAGGAGCGCTTCTCCGACGACCAGCTGGTGTCCATGTCGGTGCGCGAGCTGAACCGGCAGCTCCGCGGCTTCAGCAAGGAGGAGGTCATCCGGCTCAAGCAGAAGCGGCGCACGCTCAAGAACCGCGGCTACGCGCAGTCCTGCCGTTTCAAGCGGGTGCAGCAGCGGCACATTCTGGAGAGCGAGAAGTGCCAACTCCAGAGCCAGGTGGAGCAGCTGAAGCTGGAGGTGGGGCGCCTGGCCAAAGAGCGGGACCTGTACAAGGAGAAATACGAGAAGCTGGCGGGCCGGGGCGGCCCCGGGGGCGCGGGCGGGGCCGGTTTCCCGCGGGAGCCTTCGCCGCCGCAGGCCGGTCCCGGCGGGGCCAAGGGCGCTCCCGACTTCTTCCTGTAGGCGCCGGACCCCGAGCCCGCGCCGCCATCGCCGGGGACAAGTTCGCGCAGGCCTCGCAGGGCCTCGGCTCGGACTCCGCGGTCCAGGACGTGGACGCTAGGCCCGGCCCGGCCGTGCTGGCCCCGCTGCCAAGTCTGCGGGCGCGGGGCTGGAGGCCCCTTCGCTCCCGGCCCCCGTTCGTGCGCGTCGGCCTGGGTCGCCCTCCTGACGTTGCGCGGAGAACGGTGATTTCCAAGGAAACTTGAGCCAGGTCTAACTTCTTTCCAAGCGTCCACTTGTACATATGTCGAACGTGGTTCTCCGTTCCCACCTTCGCCCTGCCAGCCGAGAGGGGCCGCGCTGCCGTCCCTTTCCGGGTAGCCCCTGCCTTCCCCCGCCCTCCTCCGTTCTCTTCTCAGCCTCCCTTTCCTTGCCTTTTTTAACTTCCCCTCCCCCTTTTAAAATCGGTCTTATTTTCGACGTATTTATCTTTATTATGCTTGGTGATTAGAAAAGAAAGCCTTGGAGGAAGCCCCTTCCTTCCCCAGCCGGGGTCCGCCTCAGTCGCGAGTCGCAGCATGAGTCGCTCGCCAGGAGGGGCCCTGCCCCTGCCTGCCCCCTCCCCGCTTGCCCCCGACCCTGTTACCGGCGTTCCCTGGAGCTCGAAACCAGGGACGTCACCTGTGCTGTGTCCAGCCTGCTGTCCTATGCTCAACGGTGGGGGGAGGGGGTGGGTCCTGTGCTCAGCCGGGTGGGGGCTGGCCCGGACCCCGAGCTGCTGCCTCTCTATGCACCAGAACATATCTATGACTCCTGGGGACATGTATCTTATTTTAACCTTCAAGACAAGTGAAAGAAAAAAGTAATGCACAGTATTTCTAGCAGAAAAAAAAAATTTTTTTTTTAAGAGGAGGCTTGGGCCAGAGCCTCCTGGCATGAGGCGGGTGGAGAAAGTGTTTTTATTTTAATTTAAATTGTGTTTCGTTTTGTTTGTGGAATCTTTCTTTAACGCTTCATGGCTTTTTGGACTAGCTGGGAGAGAGGGCGAGGAGGCGGGTGCTCCCGGCCCTGTAGGCTGGGCCAGGCGCCTGGGGGATCCGCCCGGTTTTCCGGGGCCCTCAGGGGCCATCACTGGGATTCCAGCCGGTCCACACCCCTCCCCTGAGCACTCGGAGTGGAAGGTGCGCCCACTTGTTGAAAGTTTTGTTGTGTAGTTGGTTTTCGTTGATTTCTTTTTTCATTTGCTACGAAACTGAGAAAAAGAAAAAAATACACAAAATAAATCCGTTTAGATCCAAGTCACTGCAGCCTGGCTGTTTGTCGGTGGCTTTCAGTTTTGCTGTGTTTCTCCCTGAATCCAAGGAAGAGGAGGGCCCTGCATTGGGCTTTGTGCGGCCCTGGGTGACGGCAGGACCAGGGAGAAACTGAGCAGCGAGGCACCGTCAGCCGGCCCTTACCCTGCAGACCTGTGTCCTCTGCGTCTGCCCTTGGTGAGGAAAGACCGAGGGGCTTTTGGGGAGGGTCACTGAGGCAGGCTGCGGGTGCAGGGCAGGAGGTGTCCTTGGTGGGATGCCCCGCTGCATCCTGGTGGCCAGAACTGTCCCCAGCCCTCGGAGTCCGCCAGTCTCCCACCTGAAGGCGCAGCCTGCCCTCGTTCCTCTGAACGGCTGGGTGGGCATGGGCTGGGAGCACTGGGGAGGAGGCAGCACCCCCGAAATCTCACCCCCAGGGTGGCTGCAGGACGTGTGGTTGATGGTTCCCTCCCTTCACTGCCGGAGGAGAGGCAGGCGAGGGTCCGTGGTTTGCAAATTTGGAGAGAGGACTTCTGGCCTGCAAGGGCTCCCCAGGCTTGCCTTTTTTGGGAGGGGGCTATGCTGCTTTTCCGTCGGGGGTAAACAGAGGTTCTTTCTGGGGACGGGACGGAATTATCTGTGAGTGAGTCTCCTGAGATTGTTGTTTCAAGTGGAGAGACCTGGAGGAACGCGAGTCCCTGTCGGTCCCTGCCGCCTCCCCCTTTGCTTTCGGGTCTCTGTGGGAGTTCCAGCAGAATCCCAGCAGGGGAGCTGGCCGTGAAGGCATCTCTGGAGGAATATGCTGGTGGGAATTAAAGAAGTGTGGGGCGGAAGATGGAATTGAAGAGACTACGTCGGCAGGGACAGTCGGGTTCCAGCCAGCCTTGAGTGGCTCAGCCGCCCGGCCGGGGCCTTCGCTCACAGAGGCCACCTCTCCCCAAGGAGGGGCAGGGAGCCTGCCTTGGGCACATTCTCGGATGGGAATCTGCTGGCTCATTTTTCGTAGTCCGAAGTTGTAAAGAGCAGAGGACATGGGACACCTTAGTTTTCACCATTGCCGCCCGCAGGAGCCCTTTGCACAGAGCCTTTTTCCTGGCCGAGAAAGTACAGGACCCAGCGGCTTCTGGAAGCCCAGATCAGAGGTAGCCTTTTTGGGGTGGGAGCGGCGGGCAGGGAGCTGTGTCACTCTCCCTGCCCCCTACCCCCACCCCAGGCGCCTGGGAGCCCCGCACTCAGGGGCCAGAACTGGGCCTCCCGGTGCACGGGGCCTGCTGGAGGCTTGCTGGGTTTGGGACTTAGAGGAACTCCGCTGCGGCGTGTGCCCGGGCTACCACCGGATCCAGCCTTCTCCGCACCGTGGCGGGGCCTGAGCCAGGGAGCCTTAGCAGCTGCTGCTGCTCGAGTCAGTTCACTTTCCTATTTTCTATTTTCTCTCCCCTTTCTCTTTCTCTCTCATCTGTCCCCCTCCCCACCCCCCACCACACACAAGGTGGAGCAGGCAGGTGAGCACGGGGACTGCTTATTCCTGTGTTCCGAGACAGAGCTTTTCTGAAAACCATTTTGGGGGACCCGTGAACCCCCGTGGGAAGATGACCATGTGTGGAAAGCACCTTTGGCTGCAGTTGCACCCGTGCCCACCCACACAGCACAGGCCTGGACCAGCGGCACACACCTGACCCAGACGCCTTACAGCTTGCAGGGCTGGCTGGAGGCCTCGGTGTGACCCTTTGGTCAGGAGGGCCTGCTGCAGCCAGGCCTGGCTGGGGCTGGCAGCGGGGGAGGATGGGCAGCTCTGGGGTTCCTGGCTGAGGGAGATTATGTGGCCACGAATCGGAGAATTAGATCCCTCAGCTCCTTCTCACTGGGCCTGGGGCCCTGGAGGGCAGCAGAGCTGGAGTTGCCAACGGCACTCGTGACCACGTGTGTCCCTTGTGTGCAAGGCAGCACCAAGATGCCTGGGGCTGAGGGGAGCTGGAGGGCCTCTGGAAGGAGCGACCACACCATCCTCAGCTCAGCTCCTGGGACCCTAGCCCCTGACCCATCCTGGAAGGGCAGCTGACCCCACCCCTACCTGGATGTCCCCAGAGGTCAGTGATGGTGCCTGACCTGGATGCCCCTCTACCCCTCCACTGCCATCACTGGGAGCCAGAGCAGGCAGGCAGGGATTCCTGGCACTTCAAAGGTGCCATCCTCTGCCTTCCTGGAGGAGGCTGCCTGGGCCCAGAGGGTGGGGCTTATCTCCCACACACCCCCGCCACCACCCCACCCACCCCACGTGCCCACTGGGGGCCCACAGCAGGGACCCAGGTGACAGCCCTGGCCCAAGAGCTCCTGAGGGAGACACCAACCCCAGTGTCCTGTGTGTGACATTCAGCCCCCACGTGAGCCCTGGGAGAGGGGAAGCTGTGTGTGACACTCGGCCCCGCGTGAGCCCTGGGAGAAGGGGAAGCTGCGTGTGACACTCGGCCCCCGCGTGAGCCCTGGGAGAGGGGGAAGCTGGGGCCTGAGGCTGCCTTGAACAGGGATGGCACAGCACGAGGAACTTGTGATCCTGGGGCAGCTCAGATGTGTGGCCCCAGGAGTTGTGTCCCACCTCCCACCAGTGGGAGCTGTCTCTTTCCAGACAGCAGGGAGAGGCTGAAGGGGCTGGCGTTAAGGCCCTGGGCCCGGGTGGACACCCATGACACACGCTGGACACACGTGCCCAGGAGCACTGGCCACACTCGCCCCCCACTCGCCTGTGCCCAGCAGCCCACCTGGATGGGCATTGGTCTCCTGCCTTAAGCCCCCCTCAACCACACGCAGGGCTTGGGCTGGGGGTGCTCACAGGAGAAGGCCAGGGCCTTCACCTCCTTCCCCTGCAATTCCCAGGCGCTGGGCCAGGTGTGGCCCTGTATCCGCCCCCCCACTGCCCCCCAGCACGTCACAGTGGGTGGCTGTCAGCAGGGCCCCTCCCCAGCCTCCTATAGAGCCGGCTCTGAGATGAGGGCCAGGACAAAGCCGAGGTGTCCTCTGCCCCAGCCCGAGCACAAGGGTGGGTACGCTGTGGCACATGAACACACGCATGCATACAGCCCAGCATGTGGGAGTAGACGCACGCACACACAGACTCAACCCACCGGACACACAACGGCAGATACACCTGTGGCCCTGCGTATACCATGTGTGCACCCGGCCAGCACACATGAGGGCGGAGTTACACCCAGATGTACGCATGTGGATCCACCAGCCCCACACGCAAACCAACCTCTTGGTTTTGTCTGGGCCGGTCTTCCATGCTGAGTCCCACCTGGCCACCATGGGCTCTGATACGGGCCTCTCCAATGAAGTGCGGTCCTCAGCCATTGTCTGCTCAGTTCAGCCCAGCCCACCCTGTCCGGGAGGAGGGATCCTGGCCCTGCCCTGCCCTGGCTGCCTTGGCCTCTCTTGCCACCTCTCTCCCAGCCCTGGTCCTTGGAGTCACCATGAGGGGCCCAGATGCCCTCCAGGATGGAGACCTCATCCTCCACTGCCAGGTGCTGAAGGCTCCCTAGGGTCATGCCCTCTTCCAGGGATGGATGTGGGGTGCAAGGCCCAGCCACCCGCTGGTTGGAACCATCACTAACCAGCCCAGCCAATCATGGAGGGGCTGAAGGCTCCATTTGCTCAGCGGGGACTTGGCTCAGCTCTGGAGGGCCCTGAAGGGGCCTGTCCAATAGATACGCCTGTGCAGGTCACAGTGTCACCAAGGGACCTGGCCCAGGGCCAGCGCTGTGACCTGCCACTGGGTATGGCTGGGAGCCTGGGGGCCCAACACCCCCACCCTGGGCCTGGAGGAAGGGCAAAGCCGTCCCTGGCCCAGGGCTTGGGGACTCGGAACAGGGTGGGTGTCAAGAAGAACGTGGCCTTCTCCCCAGGGGACCTTGGTCTCCACACCTGCCAGCCACTCTGGGAAGCAGATACTCGGGGGCTCTGAGTCAGCCACAGAGGTGATGGGCTGACATTTGGAGGACAGGAAAGGGCCACCAGCCCTGTGCGGTCCACGCTCTCCCTTGGCCAGCCCCCACTCCTCCCTGCTGCCTTCACGGCTGAACCAGCCCTGTCTCTGCCATCCCCGGGCCTGGGTGCCTGGTCAGCAGTTCCCGGTCACGGAGTCCAGCCGAGGGCTGGGGAGGCCCAGCAAGGGTGTGGGGCAGGGTCTAAGTGCCCCTCCTGTCCCAGATTCAAGCCCAGCCTGGCCCCACCCTCACAGGGGCCCACCTCCCTAAGGCCAAGGGTCCTGGCAGGTTGAGGGGGGCAGCAAAGACTGAGGCGAGGGCGAGGGCCCAGGTAGTCAGGGAAAGTGTGGATGGGATGGACCTGGGGGAGCTGGGAGGGGCGTGGAAAATCAGGGCGTGGGGTGGATGCAGGTTCTGTGCTCAACCTTGATGGTGTGACCCCTGGGGGTCCGTGGGAAGGGGCAGCACAGGGTGGACTTTGGGGGTGCAGTGTGTGGGTCAGCAGGGAGAGCCCGAGGCTGTGGGATGAGCTGGAGAGGGTGGAGGCCTGTGGGGTCTGGGCTGAGCTTGGCTCCTAGCGGGTCTCGAGGTGGGGGCAGGCAGCTCCGACGGGAGTACCCCCCAGGGTCCCTGAGAGGAGGCATTCGGATCCCTGGGCTCCCCGGGAGAGGGTGGTGGCTGGGGGACCCTGAATTAGGGAGTCTGGGGCGGCAGGGGAGGCTGGCAAGGCAGGGGCAGCCAGGGCCCGGGAAATGGGACCAGCGCTCAAAGGACTGGGAAGTTGTGGAGGAGGAGGCAGGACCTGGGGAAGGTCCGAGGCAGGAGGCTGGCCCAGGAGGAGGGGAAATCGCTTCCTCACCTGGGAGGCAGAGGAGGTGGGGGATGGGGGAAGGAAGTGTACCCCAAATCAGGAGACGGCAGGAAGGTGGGAGCAGCTCGGACCCCGCACCCTCGACCCCCACACAGTCGGCAGTCCGCACGGGGAGCAGTGACAGAGTAATTTGCGGCTGGCAGGCTCAGCGCCTGCTTAATTTGCAGTGACACTGCTCAGCTGCCCAGGGCTCCAGCTGTCACAGCCAATTAGCCCGAGGCTGGGGAGGAGCGCTGGGCGGGGCAGGCGTGAAGGGCTCAGCGAAGGAGGCTGTGGGAGTCGCGGGAGGGGCAGGCACAGTAGGGGGCCTGTGGCCTTCAGGCCCAGCCCACCCCCCCAGGCACCCCAACCCGGCTGTGGAGAGCAAGAGGTGGGGCACCCCCCAACAGCAGCCCACCAGGCCTGAAGCCCCTCAGCTGCAGCCCCTGCTGCCCCATTCAGCCCTGGCGTTCCCCTGAGCCTTGCCACCTCCTCCATGCTGGCCTCTGGAACTCCAGTGCCCTTGACGCCTGGCACCTGAGTTAGGTGTCCCAAGGGCAGCTGGGATCAGTTCTAGCCTGGAGGATAATTCCTTTCCACACTCAGGCCACTGCCTTCCCAGACAGAGCCACCTCAGCCCCTGACTTGCATCTGTGGCCTAGCCCTTCCCTCCCATGTGGCGGGCTCCGCCCTGGGGCCTCCCTGCCTCCACCGAACCTCCCAGCACCCCCTCAGCCTGGTCTAGCTCACAGGGATGGCCCCTTTCCCTCCCTCCCACCCAGTCCTCAGAGGCTGACACAGGAAGGTATCTGGAACATGCCAGGCACCAGCCCTGTGAACCCTGATTGCCTCCCGGGAACAGCCTCAGTGAGGGTGCAGGCAGGGTACTGGGCACAGAAGAGCCCCAGGCCACCGGCGGGGCCCCGCGGGACTCTAGGGGACGCTGGCTGCTCTATGAAGGAGGGTCCCGGAGCCCCTTCTCCTATAGCACCCTTGCCCCCATCTCCTGGCTGGGACCCAAGTGTCTGGTCACCTCCCCCAGAGGGGTGGGTCTCAGGGACAAGCCGTGTCCTCCAGGAAGCCACATGCCCTGGGTGGCCCCACTCTAGCCGCAGCCTCTGCCCAGCTCTTGGTACAGATGCCCCAGGGGAGCTGATGCCCCGAGGGAGGGGCGTAGCCCATGGCTCCTCTGGGACAAGGTAGTTTCAAACACAGGGGCCCAGGCTGGGCCCACCCCACCCAGCCCACCCAGCCCCAGCTTCTCCCTGCAGCCTCTGGTCTCCTGTCTTCAACCCCAAGGCTGCCCCTCCCCACGAGAAGCCGCCCGTGGCTGTCCTGGCTCTCCAGCCCACACTCCTGAGGGATCTGCCTGCCCCCCACCCCCAGCCTCAGCACTCCTGGTGTGCTCCTCCTCAAAGGAAGCCCTCTGCCAACCCCACAGCCCCCTTCATCCTGGAGCATGGAGCACGGCTTGTCTGTCCCAGAAGTGTTAGGCAGCTGGCCAGCCTCGGCCCCAGCTCCACCCTCTCTACGGGGGCCCTGCCGTTGCCCCGGCTCCCCGGCCGGCCGGGATCTCCTGCCTATTTGCTGCGGTGCTGGGGAGGGGCTGTGCCCTGCCGGGTGGGGCACTGATGGTGCAGCAGAGGCGTCAGGAGGCGGCACTTCTAGACACACATCGCGGTGTGTGAGATGCTCGGGCTGGGGCACGGCAGGACGCAGAGCAGCAGCGCTGGGACTGTTACCCCAGTGGGGTGGCGCGGGCGTCCCAGTCCTGGGCAGCATGAGGCTCAGGTATGGAGAGAGAGACGGGAAGATGAATTGCATGCTGCAGAGTAAGCCAGAGCGTAGCCAGGAAATCAGGAGAGGAAAAGGGCGGGAAGGGAGGGGGAAGAGCCCGCCTGGCCTCCAGGAGGCCCCGCCAGCCAGTAGGTGGCTGGGCCTGTGTGTAGAAAGTGGGGGCTGGAGCGGCTGCAGGGAAGGAGGCGTGAGATGGGGGCAGGGAGGGCGGCGAGGAACTGGGGACAGATCCTGGGGCCACTGTGGGGGCAGCAGGGGCCCCTGCTTCTGTATAGAGGATCGTGGGGGACACAGGCTGGAGCTGCCACAGTCCAGGGAGGTGGCTGACCAGGCCCACTGAGACCCTCAGTTTCTTCTTCACTTTTCTGCTCTGTAGTTTCAGACAAGCTCGGAGCCCCGTTTTCTCAACTGTGAAATGGAAATTGTAATAATAGAACCTGCCTTCCTGTGCTTTCTTGAAGATTAAATGGGCCAAGGTGGTATAGCCTCGGCAGGGGCGGGGCACACGCAGGGCCGTGGGCCCAGCCCCTCACCCTTCGGTTCCTGCTGGGTGACGGTTCCCTGCAGAAATGGTTCCTCACCCACCGTCTCTGCCCTCTGGGTCCTGGGGGTGTTGCATGGGGGACAGGATACTCTGTCTGCCTCATGCCCTATCTGGGCCCACTGCCCCTATGGAAAAGCAGGCGGCCAGCGCGGGTGCCTCCGAAGGGCAGCCCCACACTGCATCTGAGGGTGCTTGGTGCACCGCCCTGGAACCGCCATACCTGAGAGCTCAGGAGGTGCGGGTGGGGCAGAGGGCTCGCGTGGGGGTGGTGAGTCTGGAAAGGCCTGGTCCCCTCCCTCCCTTGTCCAGGCCTCTTCTCTGGAGCAGGGTGGGGGCTGCCATCGCCTTGGAGGCAGGTCAGGCGGTGGGGCGTGGGTGGAGACGGGGCCCTGGACCTCATCACTGGCCTTGTTAGGTCCAGTGGGCACCTCCCCAGCTCCCCCCCCCAGTCACCAGGCCACCCACGCCATGGTGGACTGGAGTAGGCCTGACCTCTGCCCCTCCCCAGCTGGAGGTAGAGTGGGGCAGTCTCTCTGGTCTCAATCACCTCATCTGTAAAAAGACACTGAGTTCTCCCTACCTCCTCCCATCCGGCATCCACACAGGGGCCTCGTGAGGAGTAAAGAGAGGGTCCGTTCTGCAAGCCCTTTGTCAATCTGAGAGGGCTTCTTGGAATAGGGGACTCTGTTCCGAGGGGAGGGTGTGCAGTGGGATGTGCCTCTCCAGGTGCACCGGGTGCCCCCAATCCAACACCAGAGATGTCTTGGCCACATCAATGGGGCTTGCAGAGGGGCGGGGGGAACAGAGCTTGGCTCCTGGCAGGAGGGGAGCAGGGAAGGAGCAGGCATGGGAGGGGCGCCCAGAGCTGCCATCCATGGGGGTCCCCAGCTCAGCCCAGCTCTGCTCCCAGAAGCCTTTCCTCCACTACTCAGCAGCAGTGCGCTGCCCGTCTGCAGTCCCCACTCCTCTCCTCCTCACACCCCCCACCCGCTGGTCTGTCCCCTCACCCTCCCTTCCACAGCCCTGCCCAGACCTGTGCACTAGGGACAGAACAGCCCCAACTCCTCCCACTTTCTGCTGAGTTTGGGGAGCTGACTTAATCTGAGTTCAGAAACTCTGGGGCCCTGGACAGGGCGCTTAGGGCCACGTTGAGGTTACGATCAGGAAGGTATGACATTCGGCATTCTCCAAAAGATAATTATTTCTGCAGGAATTCATGTGACAAGCCCAGACACACTCCTGGCTCCCTCTGTCTAGCACTCTTTAGCCATTAAACCTCACCCACCCACATACACGTAAATAACATTTAAAACGCACTATATAATAACGAAAACAAAATATGTTGTCTAATCATTCTTACCTGGAAAGACCTTTATGGAAAATTCCAGGGCCAGGCTGAGCTGCTGCCCACACCCACAGGCTAGCAGAATCCCAGAGGGACAGTGTGGGGGCGGGAGGGCCACATGGCCCCCTTCCTTCCCCTGGACCTCCTTTCTTGGTGACAGGGAGAAGGAGCAAGGTGAGGAGGCTTCCCCACCATGAGTCTCGGACCGAGAGCTGTGCCCTCATTCACCGTAGGAACTTCTGACCTGAGGCACCTTTAGACTCAGTAATATTAATACCTTAACTGCAAAACTCTGCAACTCACAGAGAGATGTAAGTACAGGTAACAGAGAGCTAAAGGAACAGTGACTCCAGAACATTCAATGGAAATTTAATTTCTGTGTTGTAGAAGTCCAGAATCTGATGGCCCAGGTCGGCCGTGGTGACTGACTTCACAGAACGCTCTAGATTCAGGCTCTTTTCATCGTGGCCTGTACTCCCAGGGTCTCCTGGCCCAAAATGTCAGCTTCCACTCCAACTGTCACATCTGCAGTTCAGGATGGAGGAAGGTAAAAGAGGTAAAAACAAAAGGAGCATATGAGGTAGTGGGTGGATGAACAGACAGACAGCTGGAGTGCTGATGAGGAAGACAGCAGGATGGGTAGGAACAGGGGAGGATAGTGGTTGGATGGAAGGATATATGGATGCTTGGTGGTGGGTGAATAAATGGTGTGTAGATGGGTGAACAGGTGGCATGCACCTGTAGTCCCAGCTACACATGAGGCTGAGGTGGGAGGATTGCCTGAGCCTGGGAGGTCTAGGATGCAGTGAGCTGTGATCACACCACTGCACTCCAGCCTGAGTGACAGAGTGAGACCTTGTCTCAAAAACAAAACGAAACAAAAAAAAACCCACAATACTTTTAGCATAAAAATATTCCGTATTTACATTATCATGACTACATAAGGATTGTTCTTGCATGAACAGTTATATACTATAATTACATGCTCTTTCCTGAGCAACTTCTTTGTTTTTCCTGGAGTTAAAAATTGCCTCCTGGGCCGGGCCCGGTGGCTCAAGCCTGTAATCCCAGCACTTTGGGAGGCCGAGATGGGCGGATCACGAGGTCAGGAGATCGAGACCATCCTGGCTAACACGGTGAAACCCCGTCTCTACTAAGAAACACAAAAAATAGCCGGGCGAGGTGGCAGCGCCTGTAGTCCCAGCTACTCGGGAGGCTGAGGCCGAAGAATGGCGTGAACCCGGGAGGCGGAGCTTGCAGTGAGCTGAGATCCGGCCACTGCACTCCAGCCTGGGCTACAGAGCAAGACTCCGTCTCAAAAAAAAAAAAAAAAAAAAAAAAAAAAAAAAATTGCCTCCTGGTTTTCCTTTGTTTGGTTTTCTATGTCAATAACAAATTCTTCCTAAATGCTCTAGTCATTTTAGAAAGCTCTCGTGACATGGCTTCCACACAGAAACTTGCATTATGTAATCTAGGAAGGCCCTTTTCCCTGGATACCTTTCAGCAGGAGCCATCCAGTGTCCTGCTGCGACTGGACTGGCTGCTCTCCAGGCCTGCCGGCCCCTCCTGCCTCTACTGTGTTGGCACCCCCTTCTCTTTCTTGGTTGACTACTCCTTGTAGGGGAGCATCCTTCAGATACTTTTTCAGAAGAGATGCATGGCAGAGAAGTGTTTTGAGATTTAAGAAATCTAGGCCGGGTGCGGTGGCTCAAGCCTGTAATCCCAGCACTTTGGGATGCCGAGATGGGCGGATCACGAGGTCAGGAGATCGAGACCATCCTGGCTAACATGGTGAAACCCCGTCTCTACTAAAAAAAATACAAAAAACTAGCCGGATGAGGTGGCGGGCGCCTGTAGTCCCAGCTACTAGGGAGGCTGAGGCAGAATGGCGTGAACCCGGGAGGCGGAGCTTGCAGTGAGCTGAGATCCCGCCACTGCACTCCAGCCTGGGCGACAGAGCGAGACTCCGTCTCAAAAAAAAAAAAAAAAAAAAAAAAGAAATCTAACAGTGTCATTAGTATTTCCTCACACTAGACAGATAGTTTGGCTGGGTATAGAATGTGCTGTTGGGACTCTTCCTCAGCATCTGTAAGGTACTTTGTCTTTGAGCTTCTGTGTGGCTACTGGAAGTCCAGTTCCATCTTTACTACTAATCCGTGGTATGTGTGGAGGCTAAAGTAACATACCGTGGAAGCTAATCCACCTTGCTGACTTCTAACACTGGTCCCAGGAATGCCTCTGAGATTTTCAGTTTATCTGTTGTTCCTTGCATAAAAGCATATACTGTAAGTCCTGCCTTTAGATGAAACACCTCCCCATTCCCTCTGAAGCACGTGTACCCTTCCCTATGGTGTATAACCCCGGGGTCTGGGGAGTTATGGTGTGGAGATCTACATGTTTTATGGCTGTCCAAGGCCATTCTTCTGCTCATAAGATCCCCCATAAAACACACTAACAACAAGCTGACTCGTCTGCCTCCTCCTTTGGTTTCTAAGCTCCTTGTGCATTTGGGGGCTGCTTTGCCTTTTTATGAGACAGTATGTGGCTGGGCGTGGTGGCTCATGCCTGTATTCTCAGCTCTTTTGGAGGCCAAGGTGGGAGTATCACTTGAGTCCGGGAGTTTGAGACCAGCCTGGCTGCAGCCTGAGCAACATAGTGAGACCCTCATCCATACAAAAAAATTAAAAAATTAGCTGGGCATGGTGGTGCTTGCTTGTAGTCCCAGGAGGGTGAGGTGGGAGGATTGCTTGAGCCCAGGAGTTAGAGGCTGCAGTGAGCTATGATGACACTGCTGCACTGCAGCCTGGGCAACAGAGCAAGACCCTGATTCAGGAAAAAAAAAAAAAAAAAAGAATTCCCTTTATCCTTAAAAAAAAGAGAGAGAGAGAGAGAGAGACAGAGAGACAGAGAGACATATGTGGCTGTTTTTTTCCCTCTCTGGAAGTTTCTGGGGTTCCTTGGCCCCAGTGGCCTATTCCACAGTGATGTGCCAGCGTCACTTGCATTGTGCTGGACTTGGGTGAGCCTTGCTGTCTGGCCTATGCCTTGTCATTCTGGGCGCTGGTCTCAGTTCAGTCCTTTGATCATTGATCCCCCACCTTTTTCTCTCCTTTCTCTTTCTGACTCCTTTTGGAAGCTGGACCTCCTGGATCAATTCTGCATTTTTCTAATATTTCCTTCCTGCCTTCTCTCTCTCTGTTTTTTTTTTTTTTTCAGATAGGATCTCACTGTGTCACTTAGGCTAGAGTGCAGTGGCGCAATCTGGACTCACTGCAACCTCCACTCACTGCAACCTCTGCCTCCCAGGTTTAAGCGATCCTCCAACCTCAGCCTTCCAAGTACAAGCATGCCCCATGCCCCACCATGCCCAGCTAATTTTTGTATTTTTAGTAGAGTCAGAGTTTCACCATGTGGCCCAGTCTGGTCTCGAACTCCTGAGTTCAGGTGATCTGCCTGCCTTGGCCTCCCAAAGTGCTGGGATTACAGGTGTGAGCCACCGCGCCCGGCCATCTCTCTGTATTTGTTGTTTTGTGTTTTAATTCTGCCAGTGAATACGTTTTCCCATTGAGCTTTCTCTTGTTCTCTGATTGCATGAGTGTTACCGCTCTCACTTGCTCACTCTAACTTCATCCTGTTCTTGTTCATCTTCATTATTGGGATAAGAAGTGTGGCCTCTGAGGCCAAACTGCCTGGCAGAATCCTGGCTCTGTCACTCCTAGCTGTTGACTCTGGGGAGGTGGATGTGACCTTCTGTGCCTCAGTTCTCTCATAAGAGCGGCACTGACCTCCTGGGTTCATCATGAGTATTGAATCGGCTGGCACGTCCAAGGGTCGTGGCTGTGCTGAGCTCACTGGGAGCATCTCTGGGCGCTGCTGCTGTTGTTACAGTTCTCACTGGACTCCATGGGTCTCCCTGGCTCTGTTGCGACTGTTCCACACTCGGGGCTCTTCTCACCTGCCTGCTGGTGCTCAGCTGATTATGAGTGAGTGAGGCCTGGCATTCTGGTGCCCTGGCAGAGGGTGGCAGAAGGTGGCGGAGGGTGGCAGAGGGAGGGTGGTGGAGGGTGGCGGTGGTCTTGTCGGCAGATGGGCCTTTCCGTAGAGGACCAGGCAATGGGGAATCTATCATTTTCAGAGGCTGGTCTTCTTCCTCTGGCCATTGAGTTTTTCAGAGAAGGCTCCTCTGCTCTCCTGCCTGGGGAGCTAATGCGCTGCTGGTGTCATTGCTAAGAGGAGGAGGGGCAGGCGGCTGAGCTTGGTTTGTGATGGTCACTCAATCCCCTGTCTTCAGTGAGCACCTCATGCCCACCCTCCAGTGAGCCTGGTCCCAGGCGCAGTTTCCCCAGGGTCCCCCATGGCTGGAAGAGGCCACAGGGAAGGACCTAATGGCTCTGACAGATGCCCACCCGGGCCCAGCTGAGCCTCTGGCTCACCATCTGCTCCACTCTGCCAAGATAGGCACCCCAGCCATGGAGCACTTTGCCACCTCTTCCCTCCCCGGTGGCTGCTGCTCCACTCCCATTCTCTCTTTCCTGCAGACAGCACCTCCCTCTTCCTCCTCTGTCATTTTGGTGATGTTTGGGAGAGGCCTGTGCTCCAGAGGCCACGTCTAGTGGAGCCTGGTTCCCAGGATTTAAAGGGCCACAAGCTCAGGGAAGGTTGAACCAAGACCCCTCCTACGCCAGGGCCTTCCCTTGGGGGGGTTGACAGTGGAGGGGGGGGCGGGGAGGCTGCAGAGGGTACCTCAAGGGAGGCCCAAGCCACCCAAGCTGGACTAAAGCCAGGTTTGGGAGGGATCAGAGGAGCCCCCAACAGTGGGCAGAGGCAGGTCCGACTCCACCCATGGCACCCGCTTTTCCTGCACTGCTGGGTTCCAGGGTCATGCCTTGGCTCCCAGCCTGCCAGGTCCTTCGTGGCCCCAGGCAGTGGGCAGGGAGGTGAGGTCAGTGAAGAGGGGCCACTGCCTCTGCACCCCTTGTCTCCATTAAGGGGAAAATGAGAGTATAAGCACTTTTCTTTCTTCGTTTCCCCCGCTGTCTGCTAATATCATATTGATGATAATTTCTCTTTAATGGGCTATTTGCAGTAATTATGATACACTGAGAGAGTAATTGTATCTGACTCCAAGCACCCACCGTGGCTGGGGGGGCACATGGCCTTCCGCCCTCTCAGCTGGGGCAGCTCTGCCCTTTGCCTAGGATCAACCACCTGCCCAAGGTCCCCCCCGGTGCCAGGGTCCTCCTGGGCTTTGCCATCCAGGAAATGCAGCCTTCAGAGGCCAAGACTCCAGGCTCTCAGCCTCCCAGAGCTGATGGGGCCTATTTCCCAGGCTGAGGGACCCCAAGAGGCACCCCATCGGAGCTAAGATGAAGCTGTATACCCCAGGACACAGCACTCCCTCCCCCTCCTGGGGGGCAGCTCCAGGCTTCCATCTGGGTCTGACTTGGGCACCCAGATTCCCCAAAGGACTCTGAGGTCCTCATCACAGCCAGCCCCCGGGGCCTGCTGGCTTCCAGGGCAAGCCCTGTGGCCTTTGTCTCTATTGGGACATGAGTGCTCCTGGGCAGGGACTTCCCTGGCTCGATCTGGCTGCATGGAGTGCCTGGCACGCAACACGAGTGCCACAGATATTTGTTAAATGAAGGCAGAAATCTTGAAGAACATTCACCCAGGCTGGCGGCTTCAGTCACAGCAGGGTTATGCCACGTGGACACCTGAGGGGCCCACTCCTCGGCCGCATTTGTTAGGGACCCACAGGGACCAGCTGTCTGCACCACTCACCACCTCGGAGGTGTGGACCCGGCAGCCCCCAGGCCCCACCCGGGGCTTGGGCCTCCTCCCAGTCCTGCCACTTTCTCTTTGCAGTGCCCACATTTGCCACCCAGGCCCCAGGCTCAGTTGGACAGAGAGTGCTGGGGTCCCCAACAATAATTGGGCCTTTCTCTGTTCCTGGGACACCCCAGCCCATGTAGAGGCCAGAGGCCATCCACAGGGTGATGTCAGGCCCAGGTCTCAGGAGATACAGGAACTCCAGAGCCCACTGAGTCTTTGGTGAGGACCCTGCCCCCACTAAATGTCCTCCCAGGTCTCTGGGACCCCTGAAATCCACAGGCCTGCCCTGCCTTCACTTAACGAGGGGACCATCCTTCAGACACTCACCAGGCTGTGTTCAGGATAGAAGCTACTAGAGCCAGGCAGGGCCCTCATGGAAGGGTCAGCTGTGTCTACACCACCCTCAGTCCCAGCCATATGGTCCCAAGAGCCTCTTGGCTCTATCACCACTATCACCACCATCCTCACCATGACCACTAACACCATGACCATCACCACCATCATCACCACCACCATCATCATCACCAGCATCATCACCAACACCACCACAACCACCACGACCATCACCAGCATCACCATGACCACCACCACAACCACCATGACCATCACCACCACCATCACCATGACCACCACCACCATCACCATCACAACCACCACCAACACAACCACCATCATCATCACCATCATCATCACCAACACCACCACAACCACCACGACCATCACCACCATCACCATGACCACTACCACAACCACCATGACCATCACCACCACCATCACCATGACCACCATTCACCACCACCATCACCATGACCACCATTCACCACCACCATCACCATGACCACCACCACCATCACCATCATCATCACCAACACCACTACAACCACCATGACCATCACCACCATCACCATGAACACCATCACCATCATCACCACCACCATCACCATCATCACCACCACCACCATCATCACCACCATCACCACCACCACCATCACCACCATCACCACCACCACCACAACCACCATGACCATCACCACCACCATCACCATGACCACCACCACAACCACCATCACCACCACCATCCCCATGACCACCACCACCATCATCGCCATCACAACCACCACCAACACAACCACCATCACCACCACCAAGACCAACACCATCACCACCATTGGCATCATCATCTACCATCACCACCACTACCACCATAACCACCATCATCACCATCACCTCTACCACCACCATCACCATCATTATCATAACCACTACAACCATCATCATCATTATTACCATCACTACCACCATCATTACTACCACCAGCACTAGCATCACCACCACCACCATCACCACCATCACCATCACCAACACCATCACCATCACCATCACCAACATCATCATCACAACCACCAGTCATCATTATCATCACCATCACTACCACCATCATTACTATCACCAGCACTATTATGATCACCACCACTTTCACCACCATTACCACCACCACCATCACACCACTACCAGCATCATCACCATCACTGCCACCATCATCATCACTACCAGCACCATTACCCTATCACCATTATCACCATCATCACCATCTCCACCACCACCATCACTACCACCACCACCACAACCATCACCATCAATACCATCATTGCCATCACCACTACTACCACCACTATCATTGTCACCATCACTACCAACATCATCACCATCACAACCATCATTTCAACCACCACCACCAACACTACCACTATCACCACCATCATCACCACCACCATCACCACCACCACCATCACCATTACCACTGACATCACTGTCACCACCACCACCATCTCCACCACCATCACCATCACTATTACTGCCATCACCATCACTACCATCACCATCATCATCACTATTACCACTACCATCACTGCTGTCATTGTAACTATCACCAGCACTACCAGCAGCATCACCACTACCACCACTGCCATCACCATCATCATTATCATCGTCATCATCACCACCACCATCTCCACCATCATCACTGCCCAATTTACCATCAGTTCCTACTTGGACCAGAGCCTTGCTAGTTGCATGATGTGTTGGCAGATAAGACAAAACCTCTTGACATTCTGAGAAAAAGTAAAAGTCAAGCCTGAGCAACATAGTTAGACCCTCTCTCTACACAAAATAGACAATATTAGCTGGGCATGGTGGTGTGAGCCTGTAGTCCTAGCTACTTGGGGGGCTGAGGGGAAGATCGCTTGAGCCCAGGGGGTCAGTCTACAGTGAACTGTGATTGCGCCACCGCACTCCAGCCTGGGCAACAGAAGGAGACCCCATTTTTTTTTTTTTTTTTTTTTTTTTTTTTTTAGTAGAGACAGGGTTTCACCGTGTTAGCCAGGTTGGTCTCGATCTCCTGACCTCGTGATCCGCCCGTCTCGGCCTCCCAAAGTGCTGGGATTACAGGCTTGAGCCACCGTGCCCGGCCAGAGACCCCATTTTTAAAAAAGGACTGTTTTTGCCCACAAAGTAGTAAATAAGGTGGTGTCTCCAGGGCTGAGGTTGTCCAAGAGGGACTTGCACCAGGCCACTTGCACCTGGCCAGGGACTTGCACCTGGCCAGTGAGGAAGAACATTTGCTAAATTGAACAGCATGGCCAACAGGTCCCGAGAGCAGCAGGAGGAGAGCATTCCTGAAGTCACTGTCAGACCAACAGAGGCTACAAAGAGAAGCTGAAGCTGACTTGGACACATTTGCTCCAGGCTCCAGGAGCAAAGGGCTGGGAAGCGGTGTGGCCTCCACTTGGAGGCACCAGGCCATGAACCCACCCTGCCTGGACCTCTTCAGGTAACTGTAGTCTGAGGGCAAGAGGCAGGTCCAGGTGGAAGTCAGAGGCCAGAGGTGTGGAGTGGGGAGGACTCCCTCCCAGGGGCCTGGGGGAGCTGAGCAGAGGATATGGGAACCCCTGTAGATGCTCAGGGTGGGGGCCTTCCCGCCTGCTTCCCTACCCCTCCGCTCACCCTGCCCCGCATCAGGAAGCAGGGCTGCGGGCCACAGTCTCCTCATATGTCTTTTCTGGTCAATAAACCCTGGCTCCTGGGGCTGGGGGAGCTGATGGCACTGCCTGCCCCCACTGGTACACTCTGTCATAATTAAGCGCGTGCAGCCTAACTAATTGAGTGGTCAGGATGCTAATTAGTGACTTTATTGAGACTGGAGGAGGGTGAAGGGCAACCTGGCACCAAGCCCCCCTCCCCAGCCTGGATGGCTCTGCTCTCTGCATCCCCAGGAACCAGCCGCCACCCCTCACCCTGGCCCCACCCTCTACCTGGCCCTCGTCCGGCCCCTGTGCCCTCACCTCTGCCTCCTGTTACCCTCAGCCCCAGCTTCTGGCTGTGATGTCTGCACCTCTGGCCTGAGCCCCCAGGCCCTGCCCCTCCTCCCAGCCCTAGCCTGACCCCCAACTTTGATGGTCCCGAATCTCCCTGGTTCTGGCCACGGCCTGTGGCCTCTCTTGTCCTTCTGTGACTCTCAGGCCTGGTCACACGTCCCTGTGCTGGGCTCTCTCCTCTGTCACACACCCCTCAGCCTCCCTGCCCAAGGACAGCCGAGCATCCTGGGGGCTGGGCCTCAGGCCCTCTCCGGGCAGCCTGCTGGGGCAGAGTGTGTCCTGGAGCCTCCAGCTGCTGGCCCTGCCCAGGCTCTGCCCTCAGCGCAGCACACTCACTCCTCACCACAGTGTCCTGGCCCCATCTGTGACCCCCGGCCTCTCCAAGCAGCCACAGGTCCACGGGGACCTGAACATGGCATCAGGTGAGAGGCAGGTGAGCATGGCCAGACACCCACATCCTGGGAACCCTTCTCCTCTGAGCGGCCCCTCCCCAACAGGCTCCTGGGGCGAGGAGAGGGGCTGGGGGTGGGAAGGCTGACGTAGGGAAGCCTGGGGATAGGTGGGGAGCCTGGGGTTTGGGGACTGTCCTGAGAGACCTCCTGCCACTCTCGTCCAGCCCACTAGCCCCGGTCTCCATCCCAGCCAGGCCCAGGTCACTAGGGCGGCAGTAGGACCACACCCTTTGTTCCCTGGAGGAGAGGCGAGGGGCCCTGTAGGTTGGCCACACGCTCGCTGAGCCTCAGTGACCTCGGCTCTAAGGTGGGTGCTGATGACAGTCGTGTCTGCTGCGGGGTGGGAGGAGCAGGTGACGGGCTCATTCCCGGTGAGGCGGGCCTGGTCCCCATCCTGGCTGCTCTGCCTGAGGCGCTCTGGGAGAGCAGAGGGGGCTCCAGAGGCCGGAACCACCTGAGGAACTTGCTGGGGCTGGAGGGATCCCAGAGCAGAGGCGGGCACGACACGGCGGGGCAGGGGCCGGGAAGGGAAAGGGTGGGCGGGAGAGTGGGCGGGGCCGATGTGGGAGGGGCGGGACCTGGAAGGGGTGGGGCCTAGGCAGGAGGGGCGGAGCCGGAAAGGGGCGGGGCAGATCGGGGCAGAGGCCGTGGCAGGGAAGGGGCCTGGCGGGGACCAGGGCTAGGCGGGATGGGCTGGTGCTTGAACCCCATCTTAGCCCTAGGAGAAGGTCCAAGGTGTGGGCTCCTCGGAGAGGGCAGGACACCCACCTCCCCGTGCACCTGCTTCTTCTCCGGTCTCCCGCCCCCTAGCAGCATTCCAGGACCCAAGGGTGTCACCGGGACGGGGAGGGAGGGACTGAGCCTGGGTTTGGGGACATCGGGACGGGGGAGGGGCTGGCGCTCCTGCCTGGCCGGGAGCCCGTGGCCTGGCGCGGTTCCACGACCGACAGATGGCAGCGGGTTTCGGGGGTAGGAGCGCGCAGGGCGGGGGCGTCAGATGGCGACGCCCGGGGCTGCTCCCCGCCCACCGCGAGGAAGCGAGCTGGGGCCCCCGGCTCTGCGCATCTGGAGGGGCCACGTGCCGGCTGCACCGTGCGGATGGCAGGAGAGGTGACACGCCGACTGCCACCGCTGGTGCCCGGGGCTTCCCCGACGTGGCAGGTGGGGCAGGGGCACCGCGCGCGGGCACAGCTGTCTCCCCGCAGTTGCCCGGCTAGGGGGGCCCAGGCGGCCAGTGCACATGCGCGAGATCTGCTCCTGTGGGGTACAGGGGGGACAACAGCCAGGGAGGGCCAGAGGGAGGCGAGAGCAGAGGCGAGAAATGTGGGCAAGGGTGAGAAGCCTGGGACCTCCTGAGAGGATGAGGACAAGGCCTACCCCCCATGGACACCCTCACGTGGTCTGAGCTTCCGGTGGCCCACTGAACCATCAGCCACTGAGCTCTCCTTGTCAGGAGTCCTGGGGCCCCTTGCCATGGAGACCCCAACTGAGCACCCAGCAGGACGATGCCCCGCAGGGAAAGATGGTTTGGGTTGGGCCTGGGGAGTCCCTGCCAAGAGGGTTCCCTGGGAAGGGTCAGTGGTACAGCCTGGTAGACTGGGCCCGAGCTAGGCAGTCTTTCAAGGAGGACTCCTCACTCAGCGAGGGACCAGCACCCTGATTCCACCCTGTGGGCTGGGCTGGTGCCTGCCTTCCCCTCAGGCTGTGGGTGCCAGGACCCCAGGGCCCCTCTTAGTTTCTGCCAGGCCAGCAGCAGAACCTGTGATGGGGTGTGGGGGGCACAGGCAGCTAGTGCATGGCTGCAGTGGGACCCGGCACAGGGCGGGAGACCTGGGACAGTGGCTTTATCCCTGGGGTGGTGGCCAGCTCCACTTGGGTGTGTGATCACCCCTGAAGTCCCCTTACCAGGAAGGGGCATGGCCTACCAGGCGGAGATTCCAGGCCCTGCCATCCTGGGCTCTGAGCTGCACCGGCATCCAGGCCAGCCCGAGGCAGGCAGGGCAGAGCTTGGTCGAGCAGAGCAGGAGTCCCTGAGCCTCCCCTCCTACCTCTGCCTTCTCCAGGGGCTGTGGGCTGAGGAAGCTTTTGGAGGGGGGCCCAGGAGACCCTCTTGTGAATAGCTGAGGCTGCCTGTGAGGAGGCGGCCTCCTCCACTGACCCTGAGGGCCACTGTGGGGAGCATGCCCTGGGCCGAGCTCCCTTCCACCTGGATCCTGCGGGGAAGGCCAGGCCACCCACCGGGTCCCCTGGCTGAAGGGGAAGGACCACAGCCCTCCCTCCTGGCTGCTGTAGGTGGCCTTGAGCCTCATGTCTCACCAGGCCCCGTGCTGTGGGTCGAGGTGGGGGCGGGGACCCCAGAGGGGCACATCCTCTCAGTCTTTGGAAGAGGAGATGGTGGCAGTGGGCAGTGTGGGGTGAAAAGCACTCAGGCTGGCCAGGGCCACACAGGGCCAGGGAGTTGAGGGAGTGAGGGCTGGGGTGCAGCTGCCTCGGTGGCTGGCAAGCAGGAGCGGTCAGGAGGCCGAGGTCCCTGGGGTGCGGCTGCAGAAGGGCCTGCAGGCCTTGGGATTTCAGCCTGCATCTGTGCTGAGCCAGGCATCCTGCCCCTGGGCTGCAATAGGGACACCTCAGATCTGCCTTGGGAGCCCAGGCTGGCAGAGAGAGTGAGCTGGGAGCTGGCACAGTCCTGCCTGGAGGCACACAGTTGGAGGTGGAGGCCTGGCAGGGGCCTCCTAAGGACTGGGGGTACTAGAAGTGGGTGGAGCTTTCTAGAAACCCCTCGGGCCAATGCACTTGATTAAAATAAAAAGAATTTGATTCCAACCAGCGCTCGCTCAATGTGTTTTTTTAAAGCAATGAAATTATTTGCTCATGCCCAGTCCAGTATGTCTGAGCAAAGTGGAATGTGTTGGTCACAGATAGCTAACTTTCTCAGGGGTGGGGGGACTGGAGGCTGAGACAGGGCAGCCACGGAGGGAGGCAGGGGCAGCAGGGGCTTCTCAGCTGAGGTTCCTGAGCCCCTTCCAAGACTTTGGTTCCGTCAGGGTCCCAGTGAGGGGTCCTGGGAGGAGTCCAGGGACAGGCTCCCTCCAAGCCCCCTCCCCTGCCGTCAGGGGCAGGGACACCAGGAGCTACTTCAGTGCAGACTCCCAGCCCCGCCCTGGGGATTCCCAAGGCCCAGGCCAGCCGAGGAGCTGCAATTTTACAAACACTCCGCAACACTGCCACTTGCTCCAAGGGGACACCTGGCATCAGGTCAGGCGTGCAGGATGGGACAAGAAAGGGGTGGGATCTTGCTGGGGAAGGCAGGGCAGGCCTCCCTTGCTGACAGGGGATTCCCCAGCAGCGGCAGCAGGCAGGGTGGGGGTGGAAGCCCACAGACTTCTGGGAGGGATGTGTTGGGGCCCAGCTGACCATGTGGTGAATCACCAGGGCCCGCAGGAAGCATAGGGACAGCAGCAAGAGGGAGGGCTTCCTGGTGGAGGTGGCATCTGACATGACCCTGCAGGGACCCACAGCCAGGCAGAGAGGCCAGAGACCAGCCGAGCTGGGGGACTGAATAGCAGGGACACAGGGGCTGGAGAGGTCAGGGCCGCAGCTGGGTGGCAGAGGCAATGCCACCCTTCTTTAATTATCTCTGACTTGTACTCCCCGCCACCCATAGGGCTCCTTGGGGTTTGGGGAAGGCATCCCCAGTCAGCCCAGCCCTCCCGGCCATGCCAGAGGGAACTGGAGCCTTGGGGTTGGGTTTCAGGCCACTCTGCCAGGCCATGAATAATGCAGCCAACCGAGATTGGAAGGTGACCTCAGCCCTGGGGGTGGGGGACAACCCCAGAGCCTCCCACCTGCCCCAGCCTCTTCTCTGATGACCAGGGGTTCCCCCCAGGACCTGCCTGGGTGTCCAGCCAGCTGCCAGCCTGGACCTGGCCTCCCGTGGTCACCAAATCAGGCTGTGACTGAGGTGGGGGATGGGCATGGGTGGGGCAGCTCCGGGATGGACTGGCTGGGGATGGGGACACTGTGGCAGGACCCTTCACCAGATGAAGACGTGGGAGCTTCCCTGGGAAGGTCCCAGGGTGCACACAGCTGTCCCTGGAACGCCAAGGATTGCACAGGACCAGCCAGGCCCTGCCAACAACGGTGACACATCCCTGCCTCTGGGTTGTGGGCACCTCCTTTGACACTTGGTGACCTACATGTCAGCATGAACTTCACAGCCCTGAGGACGAAAGGGAGCACCTAAAGTCTAGGGGGCTGGGGGAGCAGGTCACACACAAAGAAGGACATCAGAAAGGCGGGGACCTCCCCAGGAGCAAGACCGCCAACGAACAGCCTCTTCACAATCAGTTTCCATGCCAGGGATTGCCGCCAGGCCACCTGCTGCCATGGGGATTGGAGAAGACGCTTTAGGGTGGGCAAAGGCTGGGAGGTCTGCCTTCCGAGTTCCCTTTTTCTTTTTTCTTTCTTTCTCTGTCTCTCTCTCTTTCTTTCTTTCTTTCTTTCTTTCTTTCTTTCTTTCTTTCTTTCTTTCTTTCTTTCTTTCTTTCTTTCTTTTCTTTCTTTTTCTTTCTTTCTTTGTTTCTTTCTTTTTCTTCCTTTCTCTCTCTCTTTCTCTCTTTTTCTTTCTTCTTTCTCTCTCTCTCTCTCTCTCTCTTTCTTCTCTCTTTTCTCTCTTTCTTTCTTTTTTGACGGAGTCTCACTCTGTCACCCAGGCTGGAGTGCAGTGGTGCAATCTCAGCTCACTGCATCCTCCGCCTCCCTGGCTCAAGCGATTCTTGTGCTTCAGCCTCTCGAATAGCTGGGATTACAGGCATGTGCTACCATGCTCAGCTAATTTTTTGTATTTTAGTAGAGACAGGGTTTCACCATGTTGCCCAGGGTGGTCTCAAACTTCTGAGCTCAGGCGATCTGCCTGCCTCAGCCTCCCAAAGTGCTGGGATTACAGGCATGAGCACCCAGCCCCGCATTCCCTTTCTGAGGGAGCGAGCAGACAACGCACTCCATAAACGGGAGAGAAAACCAGGAAGGAAGAAGACGAGCGTTCCAGGAAAAGTCCGGGGAAACCATCACAGGGCAGTGACTGTGTCGTCCCAGAATGACGGACGTACTGGAGAGAGGAGGGCCCGAAGTCCACCCTGGGAGGCCGAGGCGGCAGGAGCCCTTGGGGAGTTCGAGACCAGCCTGGGCAACCTAGTGAGACTCCACCTCTACACAAAATTCAAAAATTAGTTTGGTGTGGTAGCACCAGCCTGTAGTCCCAACTACTCCGGAGGCCGAGGTGGGGGCCGACTGAGACTGAAAGGTGATTTCAGCCCCAGGGGTGGAGAGGGGGCACCTCCAGAACCTCCCACCTGCTGGAGGATCGCTGGAGTCCCAGGAGGTCAAGGCTGCAGGGAGCTGTGATTGTGCACCATGGCAGTCCAACCTGGGCGACAGAGCGAGACCAAAACAAAAGGTCCTGAAATCAAACCAAAACAAAAGGTCCTGAAATCATGCTGTTGACACTCAGTGTGGGGACAGGTCATGTGCAGGCCAGGACAGAGAGGGGTGAGTGAGCAGGAGAGAGACAGGGGTGGGGGTGGAGACAGAGATGGAGACAAGAGAGAGAGGGAGAGGAAGAGACAGAGCAAGACAAAGACAGAGAGTGCACGCCTGACTTCAGGACAGTGCAGCCCGCAGGCCGCCACGGCTGTGGGTAGTGTCTACACTGTATCTACGCTGTCCAGGGTGACCAACCAGACCCGGTGCTGTGACCACAGCTGGTGATGACAAGCAAGAGGCAGCTGGGGTCAGGGGCAGGAGATTCGTGTTCTGTCGAAGGAAGGCAAGTGCGAACGTCTAAAGCTGAAAGGAGGACGCTGTGTGGCTGGCCACGGAGAAGCACGAAGAGAAGGCGGGAGTGGCAAGAGGCACTGACAGCAGTGGCCAGTGGCCGTGCAGATGGGGCAGCCTCAGCAGGACAGCTAGGCACTGCTTAGGACACTCAGCACGCTCTCACCACACACAGTCAGGGAGCGGCCTTTCAGTGTTCACCCAGATGAACAGAAACTGACCAACCCCCATATGGGTGTCAGGGCAGCTCCGTCCTTCAGTGCCAAGCCTGGAGCAGGGGTTGGGGGAGATCAGCCCCAAACCTCCAGACAGGGGGATGTTACTCAGCACGAGGAAGGAGCTCTCCAGCTCCGGGAAGACCTGGAGGAGACTTTGAGGCCCATTTCTAAGGGAAAGCTGCCCTCTGAAAGGGCCACATGCTGTGAGTGCCAGCAGAAGGCACTCTGGGAAAGGCGACACCACTGGGAAGGGAAGAGTCTGTGGCTGCCACGGTCGGGAGGAGGAGGGCTGGGGGCGCAGCAGGGGTGCTGGGGGTGGTGACGCCCCTCCATGCGGTGCCACGAAACAGCAATGTGCACCAGAACCCACGTGGCACACCTGCAGTAAGCCCAGGTGTCAGTGCAGACTTCGGGCGAGCCCTGCGGCTCATCAGTGATGCCAAATGGAGCACTGTGGGGCTAGCGGGGCGGGCGCAGGGGCAGGTCCAGGGCAAGGTAGCGGCTCTGCACTTTCTGTTCACTTTTCTGTAAATTTTAAAATGCTCAACAAAAAGTCTACAAATTCTACATACAAATGGAAACAGGAGAAAGACGTGCAAGCCAGGATGCCCCACCCCACTGGAGGGGATGCCGGGCAAGGGGTGCTGAGGGGCTGGGATCCACCTGTCCCAAGGGTCCCCAACCCTCCTCCCAGCACTGGGTCACAGGTGGGATAACGCTCGGGCTGTGGGCAAGACGGCGCTGGATATGCCCTTCCTTTGTCTCTGTCTCTCTTCATCTCCCTGTCTCTTCTCATAGCTCTCCCCCACACCACCCTGTTTCTCTCACCACAAGTCCGCTCCCCTCCCCTCCCCTCCCCTCCCCTCCTCATCTCTGGGCCGGCTCCCCTGACAAGCTGATCAATTGCTCATCACTGCTTGCAGGAGGTTCTAACTCAAGTGTGGCATCTTAATCAGCACCTCTGCTGTCCCAGGGCATTGACTGCCTGCCCCGGCCAACACATGAGCCCATTGACCAGGCTCCCTTGCCACCCCCCAGGCCGTGTGTGCCTGCTGGGCTCTGCGCGCCGTCTGGTGGCTGTGGGGTGCAGCACAGCCCAGAGTGTGGAGGGAAGGCCGGAGAGGGGAGGCTGGCAAGGTGTCCCTGAGATCTTGGCGCTGGGCAGCCGGGAAGAGGCTCCAGTAGACGCCCCCATCTCGGGCCCGCTGCTTACCCTGGATCCCCTTCTCCCACCTCCCACACAACTGGCATGCCCTGTCACCCCTGCACAGCCTCCTCTCGGCCCTGTAGCCGCTCACCCCTGCACAGGGGTCCACAGACCCTGCGTGTGTACCACGCCCTTGCAGGTCCCCACCTTGCCCTCGAGCCCCTCCTGCCTTGCTGATGGACACTGTGGCTGGACCCGCCCCCACCCAGTCACACCCCTGGGCCCTGCAGGGCAGGGGTCTTAGTCCACTGGGTCACAGCTCTTCCTCAGGGCCCCGCGCTTGGGGGACGCTCAGCAGGGCCGGCTGCTGAATGAAGGCACTGAGCTGTCTGGGAGCAGGAGAGCCCGGTGGTTCTAGACGGGAGTCTGGGCTCAGCCCGAGTGGGCACCGGCCTCAGCTTGGGGTGCCCGAGCTGCTCCTCTGAGGAGTGCTCCCAGGTGTGTCTGTTGAGGTTATGAGGGTTTGGGGGACTCCTGGGAGTTGGGGGTCAGGGTCTTTCCTGGAGAGGGGTGTGGAGTGGCACCTGAAGGCACCACAGGATGTCGTGAGACAGAGGGAGAACAAGGCCCACATGGTCTATGCCCGGGGCTGGAGGGCGCCTGGCACACTCCCACCCCTCCCACCCTCAGCCAGCCTGTGGGGCCGGCCTGCAGGCATGGGTATCCCAAGACCTGTGCCCACCCCATCGCAGGTCCCTAGTGCTCCTCTCTGCCCAGATGACAGCCCAGTGACCCGGGGTGGGGGAGGACAACCAGCCCCCAGGTTTTCTGTCCCCTCCCCAGGCTTCTCTGCCCCTCCCTGTTCCAAATGTCCCCCGGTGGGGTCCAAGATGGTGTCTCCTCAGGGGCTTGGGACCCCCAGAGTCTCCTTTCCTCAGTCCACGAAACCGTTTGTCTTTCACGGGGCTATCTGGTGACTGCCTCCCCCATCAGACTGGCAGCCTGAGCCGGTCCTTAGCAGGTGCCCAGCAGGGGTGTGGCCCCGGGTTCGCAGGGGCCTCTCTTCTAGGGCTTGTACCCTCCCCCTGCCTGGGCCCGACCCTCAGCCTGTGTCAGTGCCCCCCTGGCTGTGGGGGTGAGTGTGGGCCTTGTCAAGCAGAGCAATGGGGCGGTGCAGGGGTGAACCCCACTGCCCACCCCTTCCCTGCTCCTGCAGCCTCTCCGGGAGATCCCAGCCCCCAGCAGAGACTGCAGGCCCAAGGTCAACGGTCTGCGTATTGACAGCGGCCGATCGCCCCGGCTGGCAGGGGAGGGTGGAGGCTGCACGCGGCTCAATGTGGCCCATCTTGTGAGACAATAAATTTGGCCATTGACCCAGCAAGCAGACGTCAATAAATGAATGGTTAATATAAACATTGTCCTTCTCAAATTAATCCGGGCCTCGGGGACGGGGGCACAGGGCAAGTGGGAAGTTGAAATATGGAGGAAACAGAGCAAGGACAGTGGTGTACAGGTGGCCAGCCTGTCCCAGCCTCCCGGGACACACCCCTGCCAAGGCGAGATCTTTCTGTCCTCTGGGGGCTTCTGGGCAGGTGTTTGCCCAGTGCCAGGAGGGCAGCCAACTTTAGCAACAGAAATCCAGGGGGCAGAGTTACATTTAGATTTCTGATTTAAAAAACAGCAAAACCATTTTAGTGTAAGTATATCTTACATGCACTGTTTGGGATATACTTATACTTAAAAAAATTTCATTGCTTGTCGAAAATTCACAAGTACCTGGGTGTCCTGAATTTTATCTGGAGACCCTGTGTGAAGGGCAGGAGGGGAGTCTGGTGGCCGCAGAGCCTGGCTGGGTCTATACCACCTCAACCCCGCCCAGCTCCGGTGCCCGTGACACTCCAACCCTCACGGAGCCACAGCCAGCAGGTCCACAGCGAGCGTGGGGGGCAGCCTGGAGCCAGGGCTTGACATATGTGGTGACGTCAGACTGATGTCATCATCGTGCCCTGTGCTGTGTCCTGACATGCCTCCACTGATGCTCACCTCTGTGGCCTCTGCTTCCCCACCGAGGGAGAAGGTGGGTTTGGGAGGGGAGTGTGCAATTGAGGACTGCCTCCCGGAGGAGTAGTGGGCATTGGCTACGGCCCAGGGGCACGTCCTTGCCCCTCTGCAGTGGGGCTTGCGTATCTCTGGGGTGCAGGCCAGGACCCGCACCTCCCATCAAGAACCCTATAAATAAATAAGCTGGGTCATATAAATAAATCACAGCCTGCCAGGCAGTCCTGACCCCAGGGCAGCTGCAGTGCCGGGCCAGGCTATCTCTTGCACCCAAGGCCTGCCCACAGCCTCTGGGAAGACTGAAGAAGCTGCCAGACCCTCCCCACAGGCCCAGAGGAGGCTCCTAGAGGCCCTGGGCCCCCAGTGCCCACAGCTGGGCTTGGGTGCTAAACCAAGGGGAACCCCGGGGAGCCGCTGGCTCTCTCCCCAGCACCTGGCACCCAGGGCCAACGGTGGCTCAGTCCCACAAGGCCGGTGGCTGGACCCTGTCTGGGCTGCCTGGAGCCTGACTGGCCTCCCACGAACCCTCTCACCCAGGTGATCGGCAGCTGAGGCCCAAAGCCCCGGCTGAGTGAGTTTTGTTGGGGCGGGAGAGCGAACAAATCAGCTCCGGGCTCCCCCAGCCCAGGCAGGTGTCCCTGGGTTCTGGTATCCCCAGGGTTGGACTATGGTGGTGCTAGGACCGCCCTGCGCTGCCCTCTTGGCCGGGGAGCCGCCTCCTCCCACGCTTCCTCCCTGCTGTCCTTCTCGGAAGACAGCCCCGGAGCCTGGGCTGGGGGGAGGCTGCCCTCAGAGGCCTCCAGCACAGACGGAGGTGGAAGAGGAAGACCCCAGGGTCCAAGATGGACGGGCTCCGGGGACCTCGGCCCCGCCCCAGCCAGGCAGATGGGGAAGCAACTGTCAGCACCTAATGGGCCCTGTGACAAATAGGGCTGGGGTGCTGGCGGAGCTTCCGAGTATCCCTGCAGAGCCCCCAAGGGCAGGGCAGTTCTGGCCCAGCGTGGAAGGGTCAACGCCGGGGTCTGGGGACCCACAGGGCTCTGTGCCCTGCCCCTGAGTTCTTGGGTGGGTTCTGGGGGCCCTGGCAGGGAAGAGGCGGCAGTGGGAGATGTCTGGGGTGGTCCCGGGCTGCCCCACGCCCCTCCCAGGCTCACTGAGGGCATGCTGAGCTCAGCGCTGACTGGCCAAGGGCTTTAGGGACCATTAAAAACGCTCTCTGCTGGCCGCCGTGAGCTGTCCATTTGCTGCTGGCCGGTAGTTACTGCGGCCCCACCCCCACACATCCGCCCTCAAACCCTCACCCTCAGGTCTTCTGGCTTCCACTGCCCTTCCTAGGTGAGGGACTCCTGCCACCTGCCAGCCAGAAGGATGCCCACCCCTCGCCAGAGCCCCTCGGGGACACCCTGCGCTGAGTGAAGGTGGCGGACACAGGACACACGCTGTGACCCCAGTGTCCTGAGGCTCTGAGGCTTCGAGAATTAGGGTGGGGACCGGGGACCGGGCTGGGGAGGGAGCGCTTCATGGGAACAGTCGGTTTGGGAAGATGGAAGATTCTGGAGGCATGAGGATGTGGGCACGCTTCACACCACTCGGGTGCACCCTCAGAGATGGCTGAAATCGTAACACATTTTACCATAATCACAATTTTAAATAATCAAGCTGTCCTGTGGGGTCCTCTATGGAGGCCCAGCTCTGTCTGAGTGGGACACTGGGCTCGGGAGGTGACCGTTTCGGGACAGTCTGTCCTGGGGCTCACGAGTCCAGCCTGACCCTCCTTCCAGGGTCGGGGTGATGGAGGGAACTGGGGGGCATATGGGTAGGTGGGCCCCTTCTGTCACTGCCCCCTAGGAGGAACGGTGACAGTCCAGGAGGGGACGGTGGGAGGGGAGAGCACCCAAGGTTTGCGCAGAAGGGCATGGGCGGGGCCCTGCAGCCCGGCACCCTTTGGGAGTCCCCGGAGGGCAGGCCCAGGCCAGAAGGGCTCTGGGAAGAGCAGGGCTGGGGGCAGGTGCCACATGCAGGCAGGGTCCAGCTCCTGGAACAGAGGAGTCAGTGCTGGGGCTGCGGGGAAGGCGTTCCCTCGCTGACGGTGGAATCTGGGACCCTCAGACCACTGGAGCTTCCCGGCCTGGCAGGCGGCCACTGCTGTCTGCACCTGCCCTGCACTCTGCACCCTCACTGGGCTGGAGTCTGGGACAGGGCAGGCTGGAGCGGGAGCATCCCCATGCCTGGGACTCTCGGGTTGGCGGGAGGTCTTCAGGCCTGGGGCCCTGTCTTGGCAGTGGGGTTTGGGGCTCAACAGAAGGAGCGATTCTGCCTCGGTCCAATCACCGAGGGGCCTCAACTCCCCTCCTGGATCCCCGGCAGGCATCTTTGGGCTTCCCTGCCACACAGAGGTGGGGGATGCTGACCTGGCAGCAGGCAGAGTGAGGCCGTGGGAGGGCTGCCTGCAGAGACGGGGGCTACCGCCAGTCCAGGAGAGATTCAGAGGGCAGCTGGCTCGGCCCGGCCACGATCGACCCTGGGAGGCTCTTCCGAGGTGCATAAAACTGCTTGTTCTCCCAGTTAGAAAAATGGCCCTGCTCCGGGATAATTGATTGATTTTCCTCTTTAGGAATATTCACAAACGCCAGTTCCAAGAACAGATCAATCCCAGCCTCCTCGCAAGTCAGCCACGGGGAGGGGGAGCAGCCAAATGCGACCCCCCCACGGCAGGGCCCACCCAGCCTCCTCCCAGCCCCCCTGTGCACCCCTAGACACTGTGCCAGGGCAGGGAAGGGATGCTGGGGGCAGGGGCCGGGCCTGCGCTCGGGGACTCCCCATCAAGCCTCAACAGACAGCCCTGAACAGGCCAGTAGGTGAGTGTCTAGGTCCCACCGAGCCAGGTCTCTAGTGCTATGTGACCCTGGACAGGTCTCTGGACTTCTCTGGGTGCTAAAATAAGAGCACAAGTCCAGCCCCCGGACCGAAGGGGCTGTATCAGGGTCCCAGGAAACCTCTCAGCTGCTCTTCCAACCCACTCCCCACGGTGACCAGGTGACCTGCCCCAAGTTCTGGCCCTGCCAAAACCTCCTCTGTGGCCCCCAGGAGGAGCTGGCCTGCCTGACCTCCTCTCCCTCCTCCCTACCTCCCCGCACCATGCTGTTTCAAGCTTCTTCAGTCAGCCTAAAGAACTCCTATTCATTCTTCAAAACCCTCTGCAGTTGCCCCTTCCCAGGGAGGACTGTGCTTCTCCCCTTTGGGTAACTCCATCCTGGTACCTGTGCACCAAGAACTTGCCCCTGGGCAGGTCCCCTCACTCCTCCAGCCCATAGGGATGGAGGGCTTGCAGAATAGACGGCTGGGACCCAGCCTCTTCCAGGGCAAGCAAAAACCCAGGTTCCCAGAGTGGATAGTAAACAAGTCTCAAGTGTTTTCTTCTTTGTCTATTTAAGTGCTTATCTGTTCAGCTGAGCTCACATGTTATGTGCATTATAAAACCCACAACCCAGACACACACAAACTTATTCAAGGATTTACCACAGCCTGGGCAACAGAGTGAGACCCTGTCTCTACAAAAGACAAAAATAAAGTTAAAAAATCAGGCCAGGTGTGGTGGCTCACACCTATAACCCCAGCACTTTGGGAGGCCGAGGTGGGCGGATCATCTGAGGTCAGGAATCTGAGACCAGCCTGGCCAACATGGTGAAACTCCGTCTCTACTAAAAATACAAAATTAGCCAGGCGTGGTGGCGCATGGCCGTAATCTCAGCTACTCGGGAGGCTGAGGCAGAAGAATCGCTTAAACCTGGAGGCAGAGGTTGCAGTGAGCCGAGATCTGCCTTTGCATTCCAGCCTGGACAATGAGCGAAACTGCGTCTCAAAAAAAAAAGTTTAAAAAAATTTTTAAATTAGCTGGGCACAGTGGCTCATGCCTGCAATCCCAGCACTTTAGGAGGCTGAGGCAGAAGGATCACTTGAGCCCAGGAGTTCAAGACCAGCCTGGCCAACATAAGCAGACCTTTTCTCAACAAAAAATTTAAAAAGCTAGCTGGGTGTGGTGGCACGCACCTGTGGTCCCAGATGCTTGGGAGGCCGAGGCGGGAGGATCACTTGAGTCCAGGAGGCAGTGGCTGGCACTCCAACCTGGGTGACAGAGCGAGACCTTGCAAAAAAAAGAAAAAGCCTTTCCCTGTTCAGGGGAACTCACGCGTCCATTACAAACGCACAAAGAGGAGACCCTAGCAGAGGTGAACCCCAGTTCTCGCGCTTTGTCCCACTCCCTCATCTGCTCTGGACGTGCTGGGATCGCCACGGCTCAGGAAAGGAAGTCAGCTGTGCACACAGAGAGGAAGGGAACCCCAGCGGAGGAGACTCTGCAGGAGTGGGAGGCAGGACCCCAGCCCAGAAGTACACCGCTAGGATCCTGCTGGGGCAGGGGCCTGGATTTCTTCCCTTACTTGCAAGCCCCCAGGGCCCTTCCCAGGGAAGCTGCCCGTGACCAACTGCTCCACTGTCCTGGCCACAGCCTTCACCTGGGAGGAACAGACACTCTTTGCCCTGGATGGGCTTGTGGAGGCTGGGTGGCCCACGTCCACCCTCACCACAGCACTACCCGCTGGCTGCCATGCTTCGTGGGCCAGGCCTTGGCCCCAGGTGGGTAAATCTCTTCTCTGTCCCATCTGTGCATCCCTGGCCTTTGTGCCTCGTGTGAACTGCCCAGCCAGGAGTGCTAAGGGCAATAATGGAGGTGGCGGGCAGGCCCAGTGAGGAGCTCTGAACCCTCTTCCTGGGGACAGTGAGCCATGGGCTCTCTAACCGGGCAGGGCCACTGGGCCTCCCTGTGGACACCCTGTGATGGGGGCCCACCCGCCCCACAGCCCCACAGCCCCACAGCCCCACAGCCCCACACGCTCTGGGGCCGCCCTGCCTGTTAGCAATTCTCCAAACTGAAAGCGACGTGCCCAGGAATTCCTGCAGGGGCCCCAGCTGGCCCAGTCTCAGAGTCCTGTTGAGGGTCAGTGGCCCAAATGTCTGTGCTAAAGTCCCAGGAGTGAGGCCTGGGGGAGGCCCCAGGCAGCCTTGGGGGGGCTGCCCTGCCGGGCTTAAGAATCCACTGGGGAGATGGGCTGAGTGTTGAAGCCCTGTGCCACCAGTTGGCTGCCCAACCTGTCTCTCAGGATGGCGCCCTGCTATGGCTCCAGGGCCAGGCCACTGTTCCTGCCCCAGCTCCCCAGGGGGCTGAAGGCAGCACCAGGCCGGATGATCTGCTATTGATGAGGTTGATGAGGTGGGGGCGGCAGGGGGCAGGCCAGGTCTGGGTCAGCAGATCCGCTCCGGCATCAGATGTGCCCCAACATCGATCAGACAGGTGAGGGCCTGGCTGGGCCTGGGGGAGGGGCGTCCACCCAGCAGAGGCCACAGAGTGAGCACGGACGTGGAGAAGCACCTCCTCCCACCTCAACCCCCACCAGACACTGCTCCACGGACCCAGAGGCCCGAGGGGACTCCAACGTTGCCCTAGGGCAGGGGACAGAGCTGAGGCCTGCCACCCACTGCTGTGAGTGGCACTCAGCGCTGCCCAGGCTGGGCAGGAGGACCCAATCCCTGGTCCCTGAGCTCCACCTTGGCCCCAGGTCGAAGCGTGGGAGCCGCTGTGACCTCCGCACCCAGGGGCAGCTACAACCCCTTCCCAGGCGCCTGGTGGCCCTGAGGGCCTGCCTGGCTTTACTGGATGCCCAGCCCTGGGCATCCCAGATCCTCCCAGGTGTGAGAACAGACAGCCCCAAGGGGCACCCTGAGGGGAGGGCCCCCAGCAACAGAGAGGGAGGAGGCCTCTCAGAGGCTGTGGGGCTGGTGGGGAGAAGGCAGACACAGACCCAGAGAGGAGGGAGCAGGGACCCCAGATACCCACATGAGCCCCACAGACAGACACATCGGGGAAGGATGAAGATTCCAGGACAGAGACAGAGACCAGCAAGAGAGGGTGCGTTCCACCTGCAGGGAGGGGCTGAGAAGCCAGGAATGTGGCTGCTTGTGACATGGGCCCTATGCCAGCCCTGGGTACCCCTCGGAGGTCACCTTGGGGTGGGCCTGCCAGCCTGAGCAATTCATGGCTGGTGCGTGTCATCCACCAGATCGACCACGGGAAACAGGTGTGCTTGGTGGGCACTGGGAGCCTCTGGGGCCTTGGAGCCGGGCAACCCGGAAAACCGCAGACAGGTCCTGGGGCCCCCATACCCACCCCACCAATCCACCAATCATGAATTGGATTGGGATTTGATCCATGAGACCACAGCCGTGGCCAGGCTGGCTCCAGCAGGGCTGAGTGAGTCGAGTGCTGGAGCCCCAGAGACAGCTACACACAGGCTGGGGCGCTGCAGAGTGGGGGCTGGTGCTGCCACTGCCCTTCAAGCTTGTGCCCTTGGGCAAAGGCACTCCCTTCTGGGCTGAGGCTCCCCAACTCAATGCAAGTGGGAGCACCATGAGTGTCCCCTCCTCCCAGCCCTGGTATTGTCCTTCCCTGGCTCTGCCTGCTAGGCTCTGCATGAGCTGTTGCCCATGAAGATCCCAGGCCAAGCCAGTGAGGGTCGGGGCAGAAGGTTTGTGAGAGCCAGGACTCCTGGGCGGCCAGTTTGCAGCAGGGCAGGAATCCCACGAGAATCTTAGAGACCCTTTGGTGAATGGATGGATGGATGGGTGGATGGGTGGATGGGTAGATGAGTGGATGGATGGGTGGATGAGTGGATGGATAAGTGGATGGGAGGATGGATGGATGAATGGGTGGGTGGGTGGGTGGGAGGGTGGGTGGGTGGATGGATGGATGGATGGATGGATGGATGGATGGATGGATGGATTGATGTATGGATGGGTTGATGGGTGGGTGGATGGATGGATAGATGGATGGTCGGATGGATGGGTGGATGGATGGATGGATGGATTGGTGGTGGATGGACAGATGGATGGATGGATGGGTTGATGTATGGATAGGTGGATGGGTGGGTGGATGGGTGGATAGATGTATGGTCGGATGGATGGGTGGATGGATGGATGGATGGATTGATGGGTGGATGGACAGATGGATGGATGGATGAGTGGATAGATGGATGGGTGGATGGATGGATGGATGAGTGGATGGGTGGATGGATGGATGGATGGATGGATGGATGGATGGATGGGTGGGTGGATGGATGAATGGATAGATGGGTGGGTGGATGGATGGGTGGATGGATGGGTGGGTGGGTGGATGGATGGATGGATGGATGGATGGATGGATGGGTGGGTGGATGGATGGATGGATGGATGGATGGGTGGATGGATGGATGGATGGATGGATGGATGGATGGATGGATGAGTAGATGGGTGGATGGATGGATGGATGAATGGGTGGGTGGATGGATGGGTGGATGGATGAATGGATGGATGGGTGGGTGGATGGATGGATGGATGGATGGGTGGGTGGATGGATGGGTGGGTGGATGGATGGGTGGATGGATGAATGGATGGATGGGTGGGTGGATGGATGCGGTGAGAAGGGGATTGGGAGCTCCAGAGGGAGGGTAAACCTACTGGGAAGTGCTGTCTGGGTGCGCAGGGCCTATACGTGGAGCCAGGTGGGGCACAGGCAGGTGGGCCATGTGCCAACGTGGTCTTGGCTGGAGGAGGGTGAGGCAAGGGGGCCGGAGAGAGGAGCCCAGGTGAGGGGAGCTGCCAGATGCACACGGCCTGAGGGCCCCTGGACTGCAAGGTGAGGGGTGGTTTCCCTGGGAGTCCTGCCCTGCCCCATGGAGAGCCCTTCAGGGAGGTGGGGACAAGACTGCTGCTGGCCCTGCCTCTCTGCGAGGGATCAGAGGGAGGGGGTCACTGACGGAGGCAGCTGTCAGGGCCCCAGGGAGAGTTTTAAGCTGGGATTCAAGGAGACACCAGGGCAAGAGAGACTTCTGTCAATTTAATAAAAAATCCATCTAGACTCCCAGTGCCTCGCCTGTTACATGTTGGGCACACGGAGATCTCAGGCAACCCCTCTGTCTACAGCCGCCCCACCTGGATGCGCCCCATCTCAGCTCAGATGGGCAGGGGGCACGGCGAGGTGGAGGGGAGGTCTCCCTCTTCAGGGGAAGGAAGGAATCCCCTTGGAACCACCTGCTCCAGGCTCCATCAGGGTTGCTGCTGTCCCAAGACCTCCCTGGGGCCACAACGCTGGCTCTGCCTACCCAGCAAGTGACCTGTGTAAGGGCAAAGGGCCTCCAGGTGGGCAGGGGGACAGGATGTTCCCAGGAGGGAGCTGTCCACGTCCTACTCAGGGTGCCTGGCCACCCCAAGGTCACTGTTACGGCTGTACAAACACCTCTTTCCAACATCTCACAGCCCGTTTGGCTCAGCCTCAAGACCAGCAGCCTCCTATGCTGTCCTCCCTGTCTCTACGCGGCCACACGGTTACTGACCCAGCCACTCACCCCACAGTCACTAAAACCAGCCACTCACCCCACAGTCACTAAAACCAGCCACTCACCCCACAGTCACTAAACCCAGCCACTCACCCCACAGTCACTAAACCCAGCCACTCACCCCACAGTCACTAAACCCAGCCACTCACCCCACAGTCACTAAACCCAGCCACTCACCCCACAGTCACTAAACCCAGCCACTCACCCCACAGGCACTAAACCCAGCCACTCACCCCACAGTCACTAAACCCAGCCACTCACCCCACAGTCACTAAACCCAGCCACTCACCCCACAGTCACTAAAACCAGCCACTCACCCCACAGTCACTAAACGCAGCCACTCACCCCACAGTCACTAAACCCAGCCACTCACCCCACAGTCACTAAAACCAGTCACTCACCCCACAGTCACTAAACGCAGCCACTCACCCCACAGTCACTAAAACCAGCCACTCACCCCACAGTCACTAAAACCAGTCACTCACCCCACAGTCACTAAACCCAGCCACTCACCCCACAGTCACTAAACCCAGCCACTCACCCCACAGTCACTAAAACCAGCCACTCACCCCACAGTCACTAAACCCAGCCACTCACCCCACAGTCACTAAACCCAGCCACTCACCCCACAGTCACTAAACCCAGCCACTCACCCCACAGTCACTAAACCCAGCCACTCACCCCACAGTCACTAAACCCAGCCACTCACCCCACAGTCACTAAAACCAGCCACTCACCCCACAGTCACTAAACCCAGTCACTCACCCCACAGTCACTAAAACCAGGTCACTCACCCCACAGTCACTAAACCCAGCCACTCACCCCACAGTCACTAAACGCAGCCACTCACCCCACAGTCACTAAAACCAGGTCACTCACCCCACAGTCACTAAAACCAGGTCACTCACCCCACAGTCACTAAAACCAGCCACTCACCCCACAGTCACTAAAACCAGGTCACTCACCCCACAGTCACTAAAAACAGCCACTCACCCCACAGTCACTAAAACCAGCCACTCGCCCCACAGTCACTAAAACCAGGTCACTCACCCCATGGCCACTCACCCCACAGTCACTAAAACCAGGTCACTCACCCTCACAGTCACTAAAACCAGGTCACTCACCCTCACAGTCACTAAAACCAGGTCACTCACCCCACGGCCACTCACCCTCACAGTCACTCACTCCACCGTCACTCACTCCAGGCCACTCACTCACCCACGGTCAGTCACCCTCACAGTCACTCCAGGCCACTCACCCACAGTCAGTCACCCTCATGGTCATTTGGTCACTCACTCCACAGTCACTCACTCCAGGCCACTCATCCCACGGCCACTCACCCCCGGTCACTAAAACCATGTCACTCATCCCACGGTCACTCACTCCACAGTCACTCACTCTAGGCCACTCACCCACAGTCAGTCACCCTCACAGTCACTCCAGGCCACTCATTCCATGGTCACTAAAACCTGATCACTCACCCACGGTCACTAAAACCTGGTCACTTACCCCACGGTCACTAAAACCTGGTCACTCACCCCAGGTCACTCAACCTACGGTCACTCATCCCACGGTCACTCACCCTCAAGGTCACTCACCCTCACAGTCACTCACTCCACAGTCACTCACTCAAGGCCACTCACCCCACAGTCACTAAAACCTGGTCACTCACCCCAGGTCACTCAACCTACAGTCACTCACCCCGCGGTCATTCACACCAGGTCACTCACCTCACAGTCACTCGCCACTGTCACTGTTAGCCACCCTCACCAACACCACACCAGGCCCTCTGCCACCCCGGCAATGCCACCCTGGCAGCTGATTACCCTGGACACCACCAAAACCAGCAGTGCACTCCCTACCCCGTCCACACCACTGCCCCGTCTACACTGCTTCACCCCAGGGCTCCCCACAGCCTGTGTGTGTGGTCAGGGAGCCAAGGCAGGGGTCCCCAGGGGCTCTGGGCCCAGGGCAGGTGTCGCTCTCAGGAGTAAGCACCGTGCAGTGGTGAATGGTGGGCAGGGCCTGCGGCGAATTTAACAGCCGGCATCGGATTGTGCGGCTCAGCCTGGAACCAGCGTATTATGAAGGCTAATGGATTTTTGAGGCCACATTGATTTTTCATTAATTTGGTAAAAATCTTTTTCCTCTCCCCTATAATTCTGTCTTAAAACGCTCCCCCTGACAGCTCGATAAGTCACTCCTGCCTTAATGCATGTCTGGCGCACCGTCTAGGGGCCGAAGCGGGTGTGGGGGGAGCCGGAGCCGCGGGGGCTGCCAATCCCCGCCCAGGTGAACACTGAGTTATGCCCGGGCATGCAGCCCAGCCATCCTGGGGTGGGTGCCCTGTGGGGTTACCCCGCCAGGCTGTGGGCAAGGCCTCTCTGTGGCGTGGGCCTCGGTGCCTGGGCTGCTGGCTCCTGAAGACAGTACAGCCTCTGGGGCAGAGCCCCTGTGAGGAGGGTGAAGCTGGAGCCCCCACTCCCAGAAGGGGTGGACAGGGCCAGGCCAGAGCCCTGACTCCAGAGGAGACAGCCTTGAGAGGGACCTGCCCAGGCCTCCTGTCCAGCCTCCCCCAGCAGCTCTCAGGCTCCCAGACCCAGGAGGGCCCACCCCATGCCCAACCTGGGCTGCTGACCCGCAGGGGCCCTGCCTATCTCCCTCCACTGGGGCCCCACCCAAAGCCGGGCTGTACTTGCCCTTAGGGGAACAGAGCTCACCACTTCAGCTCAGTTTTGTCTCCTCCCTTCCTCTTTCCCCACTCCTCTCTCTCCTCCCGCTCCTCTTCCCCTCCTCCCCACCCACGGCACAGCCCCTGCACCCCTAGTCTCCTCAAACTCGTCTCCCAGGGGTCCCCAGGGAGTCCTCCAATCAGCTCCAGCCCCCAACCCTCTCCCACGGCTTTGGGTGACCCCCAGGTCCCCCTGAGTCCCCCTCCAGCCACAGAGTGTGCACTCGGCAGCTTCTTGGAGGCTGCCCCCGTGGGCACCCACTGGCATCCGCTAACCAGCAGGCCCATCTTGGGCTGAACCCCCAACCTGCCCCTCCTCTGCCAATGCCCAGGCTGGGACATCCCCTGACGCTCCCCACACCCCACCCAGCACCCTCACACGCCGTGCTCTGAGGTGGTGCCCCCTGGTCCTTGGATGCAGGGTGCCAGAAGCATCCACCAGGCATGGGCACAGTGCCCCAGGCAATGACCTCTTGGGGCAGCCCCCCGTAGAGGCCCAGGTCCCCTTCCATAGGCGGCCTGCCCTCTCCTGCCTTCCCCTGTCAGCCCTGCCTGGCCCATCCCTGCCTCTCCTCCCTGCGCCCACACTCCTTCCACACCGTGCTCGCCTGGAGGCGCAGAGGGAGCCAGGCCTCTCACACCTCCTCAAGCTTCCTCCTGCCCTGAGATGCAATCTCAGTCCCCAGAAGGTCAGCCCCGCAGAGCCAGGCCTGTCCTCACCGCTGAGAGCCCAGAGCCCAGCGTGGCGGAGACAGAGGGTGTCCGGTGGCTCTCCCAAGCCAAACCTAGGTCAGCCTGCCATGCATCTCCCAGCTGGTGGCCTGCTCACCCCCGACCTTGACTGCATCTCCCCCCCCACTGGCTTCTCCTCCCTCCCCCACGGCTCACTGGGAGTTGTGGGCAGAACAGAGATGTGGTCAAGACTGGGCCTGGTCCTCAGGAAGCATCGGGGACCCTGTCAAGGCTCTGAATCTGCCAGACGCCCTCAAGCAGCTCTGCCTGCAGGTGAGGAACCTGGGGCCTCCGTGACAAGATATTAGGCATCATCTTCTGACTTCCAGGCGCACCTCACGTGTCATAAGGATCACTGGGATGTGCAGGACATAAGGAGAGCGCAGAGGGGCCAGGGCTCCAGGGGCTCCTGGGAGGCAAAAGCGCCCAGCAGCAGGTGTTCAGTCATTGCCGACGGGCAATGAGTGGCCGTGAGGATGGACAGGAGGGCAGAAGGGCGGCACTGCAGCCTCTGCCGCCCACCCTGCCCTGGAGAAGTGGGTGCCCCTTCCTCCTGCTGACTTGGAGAGGTCAAGTCACCCCCACTGCAGATCCCCAGTCTGTCTCACCTTGCTCTCTGGAGCCAAGAAAAAAGCAGTGGAGGCTGGGCGCGGTGGCTAACGCCTGTAATGCCAGCATTTTGGCAGGCCAAGGCGGGAGGACGGCTTCAGTCCAGGAGTTCAAGACCAGCCTGAGCAACACGGTGAAATGTCTCTACAAAAATCAGCCGGGTGTGGTGGTAGGCACCTGTAGTTCCAGCGACTTGGGAGGCTGAGGTGGGAGGACTGCTTGAGCCCAGGAAGCAGAGGGTGCAGTGAGCCAAGATGGCGCCACTACACTCCGGTCTGGGTGACAGAGCGAGACTCCATCTAAACAAAACAAAACAAAACAAATCAAAAACAGTGGGGACCAGGCAGAGAAGCTAATGCACTAAAGGCCGTGGTGGGGGTGAGGGGAACATGGCCACGGGGCAGCTGCCGAGAGGAGTGAGCTGGAGGTGAGGATGGCAGTGACAGGGGAACTGCTATCACCGGTGATGGCCTCATGGGTACTAGAGATTGGTGTGGGGAGGGTGGGGTATGTACTGTCCACACGATGACAGAGGCAGGCGACATGATGTCAGCAGTGGGGGGGACAGTGACATGCCATGTGACCTCGGGTTGGGGAGAGTGGTGGGGGGTGTGGCCTCAGGAGTTGGGGAGGGAATGGTGGTATGTGTGTGACCTCAGGGGTGGTGGAAGGGGAGAGGGGTTGGGCAGTGACCCCAGTGATGGTGGGGAGGGTGGTGGGGTTGTGTCTTTGGAGTCCCATCTCTTCCTCTCACACTGGGAGGGTTAGAGTGGCCACAGGCAGGCGTGAGTGCCCTGGAGGTGGCTAAGGACTCGGCCACAGGCTGTCAGCCTCTCTCCTTGTGCTGAGAAGCTGAGGCTAAACTCAGCCCTCTAAGCTTGTCTGCTACCCGTGGCCTGACCTGGCCCGTCACCTCTCCCATGCACAGCAGCACCACCTAGGTGACCCAGAGCCCCCACTGCCACCTCCGCCACCCTGGCTTGAGGCCTCACTGGGTCTGGGCCCCATGCCCTCTTCTCCTCAGGGCCCCTCCCGGCTGCCCAGCACCCCCGTCCTGGGGATCTGAAGCCCATGGAGCCGGTTTCTCTCTGGAGCTTCGTGGAGCGCCCCCAGTCCCCCGCCTTCCGCGGCTCCCCTCCAGGATCAACCCCCGGGCTCTCTGGACCTCTACGCCATGTCTGTAGATGATCCGCGGGTGCTGTCCGCGCTTGAGGACAGCTGTAGCCTCGCCAGCCCACTGGCCATCGTGGCCCACCTCATACAGGCACAGATCCTGACCATGGCCGTGGGGAACAGGGAAAACACTGCTCCGGGGACTGTGGGAGGGTGCGGTGGGATGAGGGTGTTGGACAGGGCCTGACCCCCAACACCTGCAGGTGGTGTGCGTTCACTCGTCTTCTGGAACTGCTGGCTTGAGGTGGCAGGAGGGGCTGGGAAGGGGTGAGGAGGAGAGTGAAGTAGGGGACCCTGCCCTTGGCTCACCTCGGTCTGTCCCCAGCCCCCACAACCCATCCATTCTCGTGCCCCCCAATCCATCTCCAATCCCACTCCCAGCCCTGTCCATCCCCAGGCCCCTGCTCCCACCCCTCCCCGCTCCCTCTTCCTGCGTTAATCCTGCTCACTGCTGACCCAAGCAAAACGGAGTCCGCCTTCTCCCTTCTCGGCAGTTTTCTGTTGGCAAAGCAGAAAGGAAGGCAAGTCAGGCTCAGCCCAGCCTCCTGCCTGGGGAGCACTCTGAAAATGGGGCATCACCCCGTGGGCCCGGCGCCTGGGCAGGGTGCACACACGGTCCTGGTGCACCCTCGGCCCCTGCGCTGCTCAACATCCATCGTCGGCCCTGGCACTGCGTGGGCATGGGGAGTGGGGTCTGGACCATACCGTGGCCTCAGCAGCTCCTAGGCTCCGGCCCCTCCCTCCCAGGCAACATATGCCCGACACACTCAGGCACTCATGGACATGCTGGTGCCGTCCCTGCCCTCGGCCCGTCTGTGACACCGTGACCAAAGTGATAAGGCTGGGCCAGAAAGTGGGGGCTAAGGCCCATGCATGGGGTGTGGCCAGGCCAGGCCATCTGAGGAAGGGACACTAACCTGCCCCTAAAAGCCAAAAAGGTGCTAGCCAGAAACGCCCAGGAGTGTGCAAGTAGGACTTCAAGGGAAGAGAATGGGCTCTGCAGATGGCAAGGTGTGGCGCTTTGGGGGGTGAGGCAAGCACCAACACATGCTGCTGCAGGGACAGCCTCGAGCCGGCCCCTCGGGGCAGCTGTGCCCCCTGGGAAGCCTCAGCCAGTGGCTCTCACCACACAGCCTGCAGACTGAGCGCTCCCCAGCGGCCAGCCCTGCCTTCCCCCAGCCTCGCCCTGATCCTGCTTTGCTCCCCAGCCTGGGCAGGTGGGACAGGACCCTGACCTGCCGCCTCCTGCTAGGGCAGGCTCAGCACAGGTGCCACCCTGTGTGCTGGCCCCCGGGGCTGCACTGCCCTCTGGCGGGGCACAGGCCACAACTGGCCCCGGGGGTGAAGCTGCAGGTCCTGCCAGGCCTGTCATCACACCCTTGACTAGTCCCCAAGGCCTCCTAGAGCCTCCTGGAGCCATGGTGATGTCTCCCCAAATCCGCCCACCACTGCCGACTCAGCTGCCTGTGTGGACGTGCAGTCTCTGGGGGGGCTGGACAGGGTAGTCCCCTGTCCAGCAGGCCCCTGTGCCCAGCAGGCAGCCACCAGCTGCTGCAGGGGTGAGGATGGGATGGGGCGCGGTCCCTTCCTGAAGCCCAGGGGCTATCTGGCAGGACCCCCACAGAGGCTGGAGGGCGTGGTCCAAGCCTGAGGGGCTGGGCTGGTAGGCACCCGAGGGGCGTGGTCAGAGCCTGAGGGGCTGGGCTGGTAGGCATCCGAGGGGCGTGGTCCGAGCCTGAGGGGCTGGGCTGGTAGGCACCCGAGGGGCGTGGTCCGAGCCTGAGGGGCTGGGCTGGTAGGCATCCGGGGGGCGTGGTCCGAGCCTGAGGGGCTGGGCTGGTAGGCATCCGGGGGGCGTGGTCTGAGCCTGAGGGGCTGGGCTGGCAGGCATCCGCTTTCTGTTCTGGTGTGGGGCTCACTGCTGCCCCGGGAGCAGCCCCAAGTGGCAGGTGGGGAGGGGGACCCCCCTCCTGCCCAGCCCTGCCTTGATTAGAACTCAGGACTCCAGATCCCGGGACCTCCGCCCCCCTCCCCGTGGCCGGCAGTAGGATCTCAGGGCCTCCCACATCGCCACAGCACCCCTGTGCACCAGGCTTCCTCCACTTCACAGGATGGAGGCGGTGACAGGAGCCGGGTCCCAGCCACGTGTGACTCCAGCTGCGAGGCCCCCACTCTGTGGCAGAGGGACCGGATGGCGGGGAGGCAGCCCCAAGGGAGACCCCTGAGGGGGCAGCAGGGGACAAGATGGCCTGGGGCAGAGAGCAGGGCCAGGATCACAGGCCCAGGCTTGGTGGCAGCCAGGGGAGGGGTGTGTGTGGGCAGGGGTGGGGTGGGTTGGGCGTACCCCAGGGGTCTGTGGTGGGGAGGGGCATGCTCTCCGGGCAAAAGCCCCCTCCCCCAGCCTATGGTGGCCTGGCGCCCACCGTGCAGGAGGCAGGTGGCAGCTCTGTCCCCACCTTGGGTCTGGACAGGCCACAGGAGGTGGGGAGTCCCTGCACTTCCCAGACAGGGCCGCCATCCTGTCATCCCCAATTAGCGCCTAATGGCCTCCTTGATGCACAGTTTTATTAACCAAATTAATATGTGCTGGGGAGACCTGCATGACCTTGGCCCATTCTGCTGAGACAGGGATTTTCCCAGGAGGGCAAATGGGGGATCTGGACCCCCACCCCGGCTCAGGAAGGCTGGGGAGCCTCACCCTCCCGCCCAGGAAGATGGCACCACGGCGCCTGCATCTCTGGGACCCCAAACACCCCACTCGCACCCCCATTTTCCTGGCTGAAGCACGAGGGAGGTGGCAGCACGGGGTCCTGGACCCTGGAACTGGAGCTTGGGATGCAGGGCGGGTTGCTCCCACCTGGGGACCCTCGGAAGGGACTGGACGAGAGGGCAGGGGTCTTGCAGAGCTGGGGGCTGCCTTGCTACCCGGGGTCTGTGCCTCAGCCCTCCCAAGGTGCACCTGCCTGTGCCGCCTCCCAGGGCTGCTAAGCAGGTGGCGGCTGCCCCCTGGTGGCTGCAGGGAATGACTCCCACCAGCCCTGTCCCTTTCAGAACGTGCTGGGCCCTGGGGCCCTTGGTGAGGACCCCCACTCAGGCTCCGTGGCTCCTCTCGGGTGCAGCTCGGGCCTGCCCTGCTCTGCAGCCCTTCCCACCCCCTCCCCTTGGTGCCCAGGTCCTGAGCCCACTGCTGTGGGGGTCTTGGGGGCGGTGCTCCTGCTGACTGCCTTTGGGGGCCATTGTCCACCCAGTCTATGGAGGCCTGGAGGCAGCCCCCACTTCCCCTGCTTGAAACACTGAGAGCTCACGGCCTGTGGAGGCCAGCAGGAGCGGCGCAAGCAGGCTGGGGAGGGCTGGGGGCCCGTGCAGGCCCCAGGCTCAGGGAGAGGTGACATGCTCAGGAGCTGGAGGGTGGCACCTATGGTCGGAGCAGGACAGCAAGGTGGGCAGCAGGGCTGACAGGCTTAGGGCCACCATGAGACCTGGGCCACGACACTGGGGACTCCTGGGCAAAGGGGACACTTGCTGGGATGACCAGCACAGGGCCCGGGGTGACCAGCACAGGGTGCAGAGGTGGGGAGTCCCTTGCTCTATGCACAGACAGGACAACAGGAGGTATTTTCAGGGAAGGCCGTGTCTGGGACCCGGCCTAGGGGTCTGTGGATGCTGTGGGTGTGCCTGGCTGCTGCATGGTGGCATGGTGGAGGGGCAGCGAGCGAAGGGGTGCCCAGCAGGAGTCACTGGGCACCAGGCAGAAACTTGGCCGGAGGCAGGACTGAGACCTCAGGGTCTGTGCCCACGGCAGCAGCAGGGTGGACAGAGCCCGGGGGCACAGACGTGATGGCTGTGAGGAGCACCTCCTGTGAGGAGCCCTCAGGGTGGGGCAGCCCCAGGAAGCTGACCTCAGACTGGCAGAGGGACTGGCACCCTTCCTGTGTGTGGGTGAAGAGGCCACAGCTCCCATCACTGGGCTCAGACAGGTCTGACCATAGTCTTTAATGGGCAGGCAGGTGCCCGAGGCAGCCTCTGGCATGAGGCGGGGCAGGCATTGCCCAGAGGTCCTCTGGGTGGGGAGGGCATGCTTGGTGCTTCCCACCAGCTGGAGCCAGGGCTGAGGTGTGCAGGGAGCCTGGCCCTCACAGCCACCCTGGGCACTTCGAGGATGAGGGCAGAGCTGGCTTCACTGGGGCACGGGGCTGGGAGCAGCCTCCAGGCTTGCCCTGCTGGGCTTTTCGGCTCCAGCTGAGGAGGGGCCGGGGGCTGGCCCACGTGGATGCCGGGGTCTTGCAGCCATGCTCCCTCTGGCTGCTTAGAAGCCCCCTGGGGCCCAGCAGGGCGGGTCGGCGGTCCCCCTGTAGCAGGGACAGAGATAGACTGTGGTCAGCCACTGCTGGCCTGTCCCCACCTGCAGCCAGTCTGGGAGGGGTGAGAACCACCTGGAAGGGGCTGGCACACGGGGGCTTGTTTGGGGGCTCCCATCAGGGTGACCACATAGTAGGGGCCCCACGGGTTTCACCCAACCCTGGTTCAACCATGCTGGGTAGATGAAACTTCTGGGATGGAGCACCTGGCCCAGAAGCCTCCAGTCTGAGGATACAGAGGCCCAGTGAGGGGTGGGCTCAGCATCCTCGGGGTCAGGGCAGGAGCCCTCAGATGGAGGCCACAGCACAGGTGGCCCCTGCCCAGGAGGCAGCCCGGGGAGGGTTACCCGCAGCCCCACCTCCCCTTCCCAATGCTGCTCAAGCATCCAGGGCACGCCCAGGGCCAGGGTGGGGACAGCAGGCTGGGGACCACCCCTCCGGGGCCCCCAGGGCTCACCAAGGTGGGCAGCCTAGAGCTGGGCAGCACTGACACCACCTGCAGGCTGGCACCCGCCTCTCCCGCAGCCTTCAGCTCCGCCACCACCTCTGCGTGTCTCCACCACCTGCACGGCTGCCCGTTCACTGACACAATGTAGTCACCCTCCTTCAGGCCGGCCGCCTGTGGGGAGACTTGGATGGTGAGGCAGGGACAGGACACCCTGCCTGGCTCTGGGGACTCAGCCTCAGGAGGCCGGTGGGGCCCTTACCGCGGCCTGGCTCCCTGGAATGACAGCAGCGATGAGGACAGGCGAGTCTCCCCGAAGCGTGAGGCCGAAGCCACTGTCTCCTCGGGTCAGGTGGACGGGCCCCACCAGCCGCCACCGGTTCTTGGCTGAGAACACAGACAGGGGCCCCTGGCGGGGGCTCAGAGGTCAGAGGCCCAACTGGGTCATACACTGAGGAGACCCCGCCTAATCAGCACGTCCATCCAACCTGTGCACCGAGGGACGCCGTGGGGTTCCACAAGGAGGGTGGGCAGGGCTGGACCGCCATCAACGGCCTGAGGCCACGTGCTGGTCAGAGCCACGCAGCCCGAGCTGCCCGTGCTGGGGGTGTCTGGGGACAGGTGTGCTCACCAGCCGATGGAAGATGTCAGGCCCCTTCCCCGGGGACAGGCGCGGCGTCCTGGCCTCTGGCTTCTGGTGGGTCTTAGCTGAGAGGGTGGAAGAGCAGAGCTAAGCTGGGAGCCTGTGGAGACCTGCCCCGGGGATTTTCCAGGGCGCAGGGCATGACCCCGAGCGCACACAGGCCCTGCCTCTGACCTCCTGGCCTGGCCGCACTGCAATGGCGGGGGGAGCTGCCCCAGGTGCCCTGAACACATAGCCTCCTCTGCCACAAGTGGCTCCCAGAATCCCTCCCTGAAGTCCCAGGTGTGCCTGTCCCGGGTCTGTGGGCTTCCCCTCAGGGTAGGCCAGTGCAGGGAGGGAGGGGCTGAGGGGCGTGGCCATCCCCCAGGCCCCTGAAGGGCCCGGCAGCTCTGTGGGCCTGAGATTGTGGCCTGGAAAGTGCTACTGCTGTTGAATTCATCGTGGCGATTGCATCTTTAAGGCAATCAGCCTCCCTTTCTCCAGGACGAAGGCCCCCACCCTGGCCGGGGATGCAGCCACCCACACAGGCCCTGGCTGCTCACGCTGGATGTCTGGGGCCTCGGCAGTCTCACAGAAGTCATCCTCACGGTCAAGCTCCGCATACTTGGCCAGTGAGCGCTGCAGCGTCTGGGCGACCACAGCCCGCAGCAGGTCCACCTCTCGCAGGACGCGGCACAGGGCGTGCAGCCGCAGCGCCTCCTCCTGCCCCAGGATGGCGCGCTTCAGGTGTGCCTTGCCTGTACGCGGGGCACTGGGACGTCACATACCATGTGGGCCTGTGGGCCCTGGGACGTGGCAGAAGGAGTGGGCAAAGCCAGGGCTGTGGGGCTCATCACAGCCACTTTTGCTGTAGGCGTATGCCACAGGGGTGAGGAGCTGGCTGTGCAGGAGGGCTCTGCCTCATACAAGCAGGGGCCAGGGACAAGCTGCTCCCAGGGGTCTCCCTCCTGCTCAGAGGCTGCCAGCACTCCTGGGGCCCCTGTGCTGGACCGTCACCCATCAGGCACAGGGCATCCAGGGATAGGTAGGTGGCCCAACTCGTTAGCATGGGGACACCAGGTGGCAAACAGCGTGAGTGTGGTGGGGGACACCCTGCCACTGTTGGTGACCACCTGAGCCCCCAGGGCCCTCCATCCATGGGCGCCTTACCAAGCTGCCTGCGCTCCTCCAGCTCCTGTGGCAGCACAGGGCCTTGGGGCTTGCAGGAGGTGGGGGGCTGGAGGAAGACCTGCTCGTGTGTGGGGAGCTCTCCCTCGGTCGCTGCTGGGGGACAGAGAGGCCATGAGCCCTGAGCGGGGGCCTTTGCAGCATCATGGGCAAGTGCGGTGGGCACTCACGGGAGCCGTCGCAGAGGGCCATGGCTACGTGGTAGTGGGCCAGGGAGCGGAAGTACTCAGCCTTGACATGCACCAGGGCAGTCCAGGAGACAGGCATGTAGTCGTGGACGGGTGGCTGGGCCATGGTCTGGTGCACTAGTCTGTACTCGGCTGCCACCTGCCGGTGGACATGGCAGGCACGCGAGGGCCTCCCACTCTCCGGTGGTGACTGCCTCTCCCTACCCAGCCTCCACCCGCTCCGACCACCATCCCAGCAGCCTCCCTGGCACCCCAGTTCCTGCCGCTTCATGCCATTCCCTGGAGGCAGAGGCTTGGGCGCCCAGGTTCCTGACCAGCCCCCCAGGGAGCAGGACAACAGCTGGCTTGGGGCTGACACACAAGGAAGGAGGCGGGAGAGCTCACGCTTGCCTGGACCTGGGCTCTGGCCCCAGCTCGGCCCCACCCCCTGCACCCTGACACGGGTGCCCGAGCTCACCTGGGCAGCCTCCTGCGCCAGGCGCAGCTGGGCCAGGCAGTCTTGGGGGGCCATGGAGGCAGGGGGTGAGAGACCCTCAAACACACATTCCTGGGCCTGGGCCATCATGAGCTGCTCCAGTGCGCAGAGGGACGCAGGGCTCATGTCTGGGCTCGGCGCATGGGAGAAGTTCTCCCTCAGGAGGCTGAAGGTCCCTGCGGAGGGAGGGGTGCTCACACAGGCAGGGCCCTGACCTGCCCATCTCTGCCCCATGCAGCACTCAGGGAGGCCAGCTAGGGCCGCTCCTGGGACACGCATGGGCCCGATGTGTTCAGCCCCCCTACCTGAGGGACTGACGTCCTAACCACCCCCCAGCTCCTGCCCTGCAGAAGGGGCTCTGCAACACCCTGGCACCACACCCTGCCCCCCCGCGGCCCGGGCCGCCCTCACCAGCGGCCCTCTGGAAGGCCTCCACAGCGCGGTGGGCACCCTCGGCGCAGGAGCGGTTCTGGCGCGCCCCAATCTGCGTGTGGAGGGCGCCGATGTTGAAGAGAACGCTGCCCTTCTCGAAGGCCAGGGCGCGCTGCTGGGCCGGGACCCCAGTAAGCGAGTCGTACCTGCAGTGTCAGGTCAGGCTGGGCGGAGTTCCCACAGTTCCCGAGGCCAGGCCTCCCCTCCCCAGGGTGCCCCCGCCCGCAGAGCCCCTACCAGTGGAAGAAGAGCCCGAGGCTCCTGGCAGGGGTGAGGAAGCGCGCATCCAGGAAGCACAGCTGGTTATAGTAGGCTGTGAGCAGCTCCAGGCCCGCCTCATTCCGGCTGGGGGTCCGCATGGCCTGCAGGGCAGGAGCCGCTGGGCCCCACCGCCCTGGTCCATCCCACTCACACACACTGCCCTGGGAAGTCCCGTGGGCATCAGCACCATGGGGGGCGGGGAGGCAAAGCCAGAGGGGCCCTGGGCAGCCGAAACTCCCAAAGGCCAGCAGCGTGCGGCACCGGGGCCACCTGCCAGCCCCTCGACACGCCCCGGCTGGGTCTGCACACACAGGGTCCTTGGTGCGCCCGTCTCCCCACATCCTCCAGACGTCCACACTGAGCTCCGCTGTCTGTTCCTGACTTAAGCCTCAGCCTCTGCATGTGTCTCCCAGGACTGCAGGAGGGTGGGCGGGCGGGGGAACCACACACCTGCCGCAGGGCCTCCAGCTCTCTGATTTCTGCCTCGTAGGAAGCGCCGTCCTCTCCAAAGTGCACCGAGATCAGCTCCTGATGGGGGGCAGGTGTTGGCATCCACAGTACCCCTGTGCCTGGCCTCCTTCCCTGAGGTGTCCCAACCCACCGTGGGGAAAGACTCATGGTGGAGGAGGGCTGTGTCGCACAGCAGGCTGGCTGCCATGCAGGGTGGGGGCCCTGGGCCCCTCAGGAGAAGCCCCAGAGAAGGGCTGGGGCCAACTGTACGGAGGGACCTGGTGGGTTGATGCAGCTTGGAGCCCCTCTGGCCCTGGGGTTTCCCATCACAGAGGTGGCGCCTGGAGACTCAGCGCTACTTTTATGTGTGTTTCCTTATTCATCCCCATGGCCGGGAGGCAGGTGCCATCTGCCACTCAGTGACTCCAACACTGAACACAGTCAGTGGCTCCTGCAGGGCCCTGCCGGGCAGTGCCAGTCTGTTCTGGGGTCTGAGCCCTCTCCAGGACCCTCATGAGTCAGTGCTGGGTGTGTGGTCCCAAGCCGGTGGTGCCCTCTGTGGGCGAATCTGGACCCTGTGCCCCGGCTGGGGCTTCCAGGCCCCATCCTCTTAGGGCATTGCCTGTCCGAGGGCAGGCCACGTGTTCATACCCACTCTATGGGATCAGCCCCAGCCTGCGGCGCAGGCACCAGTGCGGGCCCTGAACACAGCAGAGGCTGGGTCTCTGTGGCCACTTCTGCCAGGTCCCTGGTGTCCCTTTCAGCCCTCCCTCCCTCTGGGCCTCAGTTTCCCTATCTGTTCAATGAGACAGCTGGACCAGGAAGCCTCCAAGACCCCCTTGGTCCCAGGGCAGGGCCGTGTCCCTCAGAGCTCATAGGCCAGTGCCTACCTTCAGTGGTGTAGACCAGTCCAGCTCCTTGGTCTCCTTCAGGCCCAGGGGGATCATGGGGACAGTAACAGCTTCACTACAACCAGAAGCATCGACTTCAGACTGTAAGGCCAAACCCTGCTGTACACGGCAGCTGGGGGTCCACTCCTAGGGCTCTGTGGCACAGGGTGCCTCCCTCCCTCATGGGAGCACACGTGCACCTGTGTCCTGGGGGGTGTCCTTGCACCTGCGCACCCCCCCACCATCCTAAACCGCTCCAGAAGCACGTGCACACACACGCACGCGTGTGCGCTGTCCCGGCCCCCATCCGCACCTCCCATGCTGGCCAGGGTCCACGCCACCGCTGAGCTCCTCCAGCTCCTCCTTCAGCAGCTGCAGGTTGGAGTTGACGTAGCTCAGCTCCAGGGCGACTGTCTCTCTCACCCGGTTGTTGCTGGTGGCTCTGAGGGAGGCCGTGGCAGTTGAAAGCCCAGCCCCAAGGTAGAGCCAAAGGCCCCATGCCCACTGCCACCCTCCTGCCAGCTGATCTGTCGGAGCTCCGAGCCCACCCTGCAGAGGATGTTGCTGACGGGGTCTGTCCCCCATGGGTGGGGCAGGTGCAGCAGTGGCATCCGGGGGCTCACAGGTGATACCCACTACAGTTCATCACCCCTGACCCCAGCACCTGCATGTTCTGACTCTGGCCTGCGGGCACCTCCCTCAGCGCCATGGCTTTCTTTGGGGCTCATACAGCCCTCGACAGCATTCAAACACCACTTCCTCGGATGGTGGGTGAGAGCCACACCCCTCTCTGTGCCTGCATCAGGGCCCGGCAAAGGGACCAGGGGTCCCCAAGGAAGGCCAGGATGGGGGCAGGGAGGCAGCAGGTGCTAAGGGTACTGAAGTTGCACTCACACACACACGTGCGGCTCACACGCGGCGTGCTCTGAGAAACAGGCAGCTCGGGTCTTCCACCCCTCTCCCAGGTCCCCAACCTTGGGATGCGCCGTCACCTGCCACAGCTCAGCCTCAACCATGGCTCTTCTGAGAAGCCCCCACGTGCACTGCTGGGGCTTCCCAAGCTGCACACCCGGCAGGGACACTGGTTTCCTGGCACCCCCGGCCCAGCACAGAGTCCGTGAAGGCAGGTCTGTGAGGGTCATGGCTGGGCATCACGTGTACTGCGTGCCCCCCAGGATCCATCTGCTCATGCACCTGTCTCCCTGACCCGGCCATGGGGCAGACACCTGCCTGGGTGGCTGTTCTGCCCCCCTCACCCAGGTCAGCCCTGCTCCTGGGGCCGGGTGGCCTCAGGCACTCACCTGTAGAGGTTCTCAGCGCCCGTACGCATCTGCAGCTCCTTGTCAATCTGCTGGTGAATCCGGGCCCTGCGGCTCTGCAGCTGGCCGCACTGCATATGCATCAGGGAGTCACAGCCCTGCAGAGAGGCCACAGGTGATCACGGCCTGACCCTGTGGAGCCCGCACCAGGCTGTGCCTCGCCAGCCACTGAGAGGAGTGCAGCCTGCCCAAGGGTAACGGGGTGGCCACCATGGGCTGGGGCTGGAGCTGACCTCACAGGGAGGGGCTGGACAGAGCCAGTGTGAATATGGGCCCAGCCAGAGCAGGACCAGGAGGCAGTCAGTGCAGAAGGACGTGGTGGGGGGGATGCTGCTGACTTGTGCTGGGGGTCGGGAGGGGAGGCTGGCACCTGCCAAGGACACCAGGAGCCAGGGCCTCACCAGGCAGCCTGGACAAGTAGCGCTCCAGGAGCCCTGCAGGGGGCTGCCCCTCACAGTAGGATTCTTCTGGGTCTCCTTCTGCACTTCCGGATTTCATTCTGGATCCCCCTTGCCCCTCCCAATTTTTTTCCATCCAATTCACCCACGCCTCCCAACCATTCCCGTGTGGGTTTAGGTGCGGGCTCAAAGGACAGCGTCCCTGAGGCTCTGGGGGCAGCCACTGGCCCCCGATGGTGGGTGCAGAGGCTGCGGTCTGACTTTGGGAATGGTTCTCGAAGTGAACGCACACCTGTGCACTCCCCATCCACAGAGAAGAGACTCTGAGCCTTGTACCCACAGATTGCACCCCCACGGCCCTGCCCAGCACCAGCCATGGCGAAAGAGCAGGGCATGCCCGGCAGGGCCGCTTCTGGACTTTCATGGCTCCTGTGTCTTCTTAAGTGGTGCGAATCTGCTGGGGCTTAAATTTCACTCCAGGGTGATCCAGTTTCATGCCTCAGCCCACCCCATCCTTGTGGTGTTGGGGTCCTGCCTGTGCGATCCTCATGTGTCCCTCCCTCTCACCACGCCCCTCCCCCCAGCTCTTCCCCATGGCTGTGTGGGAATGCCTGGGTCTCCACCCCGACAAGATTCTTTGCAGCTACCTGTGGCTGTCCTCTGGGTGGGCTCCCAGGCGTGGGCCGGCTGGCTTGCCTCTCCAGCACCCACTCCTTCCATGCTTTGAGACCCACAGTGCTGCTCAGGGCTCGATGCTCAGGGACACTGACTCCCACCCAGCCCTTGGGTGAGCCTGGTCTGTGTCACGTGCGGCCATCTGGCCATTTCTGCCAGTCAGCAGCAAGACAAGGCCTCTGGTGGCTCCTGGGACTGCTTCCCGCCCTTGTCGGGAGACAGGACCTCTTCTGTCTCAGGACCTTGTCGTGTCTGAAGATGAATCCTGCCACCATGAAACTGACCCGATACTGCATGAAGCTGCAGATTCATGGGGCCAACGTGCACATGGCACTGGGTCTTCCCCTCTGTGGACCTGGCACCCTCTCCACGCACACACGTCTCTCAGGCCTTTCCGTCTTCCCCGTAAAGAGCTCACATGTGTTTTCCTGGGTTTCCCCTAGATATCTACAGAGAGTTATTTTTGCTAATGTGAATGAGACCTTTGTCTGCATTGTAATTAGTTTATTCCCATTATACAGGAATGATTTGATTTCCTAGACAGAAGGCCTGCTTGTCCTGCCCCCCAAGCTCACAGCAGCCAGCTGAGTGGGTGACCATCTATTATGGGTGAATTGTGTCCCCACAAAAGACAGGTTCAAGTCCTAACTCCCAGTACATGTGAGTGCAATTTGTCTAGAAATAGGGTCTTTGCAGATATAATGAGTTAAGATGAGGCCACCCTGGAGTAGGGGGGGTCCTTAATCGCAGTGACAAGGGTCCTTATAAGAGATGGGAAATGTGAACACAGCCACATGGAAGTGGCCATAGGAAGGCAGAGACAGAGACTGGAGAATAAGGCACCGTCCCCTGGAACCCACCCCATCCCCCAAACCCCTGCACTGTCCCCCGGAACCCATACCATCCCCCAAAACCCCTGCACCATTCCCTGGAACCCACACCATCCCCAAACCCCCGTGCCGTCCCCTGGAACCCACACCATCCCCCAAACCCCCGCGCCATCCCCTGGAACCCACACCATCCCCCAAACCCCCGCGCCATCCCCTGGAACCCACACCATCCCCCAAACCCCCGCCCCGTCCCCTGGAACCCACACCGTCCCCCAAACCCCCGCCCCGTCCCCTGGAACCCACACCGTCCCCAAACCCCCACACCGTCCCCTGGAACCCACACCGTCCCCAAACCCCCACACCGTCCCCTGGAACCCACACCATCCCCCAAACTCCCACACCGTCCCCTGGAACCCACACCATCCCCCAAACTCCCACGCCGTCCCCTGGAACCCACACCATCCCCAAACCCCCGCGCCGTCCCCTGGAACCCACACCATCCCCCAAACCCCCGCGCCGTCCCCTGGAACCCACACCATCCCCCAAACCCCCGCGCCATCCCCTGGAACCCACACCATCCCCCAAACTCCTACGCCATTCCCTGGACACCCGTGCCGTCCACCAGACACCTGTGCCATCCCCCAAAACCCTGCGCCATCTGCTGGACACCTGTGCCATCCCCTGTACACCCACACCAGCAGTCTCCTGCTGAGTGCTGGGGGTGAGGGAGCCTGATGGAGCTCCCTGAACTGAAGATGAGCCGGTGCTTAGGGGCTGGGGGGAGGAACACAGGCGCTAAAGGGCCAAAGCAGAGAGGCCATGGTGGCTGGGAGGAGGTTGTGCTGGCCCAGGACGCTGGCCTCCCCCCAGCCCAGCTCTGTCCCCGTGGACACCACCCAGCAGGGGACGGGCCAATGTGCACTTGGGAACCCTCATCCTGCTCCCGTTTCCCACTCCCGCCTCCTCCAGAAAAGAAATTCCCTCCAGAGCTGCTTCAGGGGCTCAGGCTGGAGACGCCCACAGGTGGGAGAGGCACGGGCGCCTCAGATCTGAGCAGCTCCCTGAACTTGAGGCCTGCCCACCCCCGCCTCCCATCCCTATCTTTCCCACCCACACTACCACCTTGAGGGCCTCTGCCCAGTACCTAGGAGACCCCCGTGCCACCCACTGCACTACACCCCCTCCCTGCAAAGGCCCCACTGCAAGGCTCCAGTGGCTTTAAGGGCTCTGGCTGTGCAACGGGCATCAGACACCTAGCCAGGTCCCTGCTCCCCTCCTGGCCCCAGGAGAGCTGTGGGGAACCTGGCCCCTCAGAGCCCCACAGGCACCTGCCGTGGCCCTGGGCCGTTCCTCGGCCTCCCCACCTGCAGTGCTCCCTGCTGGTCAAGTGACTTCCTGGCCTACATGCGGATGAGCAGACCTGAGCTGGACCTTTGAGGCTGGGTAGACCTTGGAGGGGGAGGCCCACGCCCCACTTTCCACACTGGGCTGAAGGTTGTGCCCAGCAGAAGGGGCGTGGACACAGGTGTTCAGCCCCTGCTCCTGCTACAACCTCCCCATCCTCTGGAGACAAAGGTGACCTGGAGCCCCCCCCCCCACCACCCCCACGGTGCCCTGACACCCTACTGTGACCATTTCCACCTTGCATTAGGAAAGAACAGAGAGGCTATGGTCTGCGGGGGTCCTGAGAGGCAGCCACACATGAAGGGCCTGGCCGTGCCTCGATGGAGAGGGACGGAGAACAGAGAAACAGCCCCCAAACCCTGACAGTGGGGCTCCTCTACCAGTGAGGAAACAGTGTGGCTGTGGCCAGAATGGGGCTGACCTGGGGACTGGCATAATGTGGAGACAGTTATCCCAGCCCAGATCTGGGAACAGCAAAACATCAGAGCAGGACCAGACCTCCACCCTCCCCCAGGATCCCCTGGCCCTGGACCAGGCAGTCCCCAGGCAGAGGCCACCCACCTGGAGCCAACCAGCTTCTTCCCCTCAGAACCCTTGCCCTGGGCACCCTGTCTGCTGACACCCACCCATCTCAGGGATCCCTCTCCTCTGCCCCCACTGAAGTCTCACCTGAATGCAAGAACTGGAAGCCCCAGGAGGGCGGACACATTAGCACCTACCCGACCCACCATCTCTGCCCCCCACTGATGAGGGAGCAGAATTCAATGGGCATTGGCGCACAGGGGTCTCCTGGGACGTGGGGCTACAAGCAGCACGCACGCCAGAGGGATCACAGACTGGCCACTCACGCCAGGGACCACCACTCTCTCTGATGCTCCCTGGGGCACCCAGGCACTGGTGGTTCCTGAGCACCCCTCTTCCTGGAGCCCAATCTACCTGGGCAGGGACCTAGGAATCCGTTTGTAACCAGCACCCAGAGGGTGCTGCTGTCCAGCCAGGCCAGGGAACCTCAGGCTGACCCACTCGGCATGCTGGAGACCAGGCGAGGGGGCACAGTCACTCTGCCCATCTGCTGCTCCAACGCTCTCCCTCCTCAGCCTGCTCCCCCTTCTCTCACTGGCCTCCCTTGACCTCCCAAGGAAACCACAGGACCTGCATACAGCCAGGCTGTGTTCTCTGTGGTCCTCCCCGGGAGCCCCTGCAGCCCCTGTGGGAGGGACGGCAGCTGGGTTGGCCGCCCTGGGCCGTGCCAGGCTTCTCCCCTTACCAGCTTGGCAGCCTTGGCCACTTACTCACCCTGTTCCTCAGACGGGCTGAGGCCCAGGGCTTGGGAGGCACCGATGGCAGGACTCCAGCTGTGGCTCTGGCCCCGGCACCAGGTAAGCGCTCGCAGAAAGCACACTCTCATCATACCCGGGGCAAATACAAGTCACCCAGACCCGTCCACAGGGCCTCAGGCCCAGGCGTGGTCTCTAAGCGGAGGAATGACCGACCCCTGACCCACTGAACTCTGAGCATTAGGGCCAGTTTGGGGGCCAGCCTGATGGGGGTGGAACAGGCCTCACTCCAGCCTGGCCGCAGGCATCAGGGAAGACCTTCCAGATGGCAGGACGGCCTGAGTGGTGTGTGTGTGACACAGGGCCTGCCTCCGCTCCCCGGCCACCTCCCACAGACCCCTCCCCAGCACCCTGACTGCGGGTCATTTCTGGACACTGCGAGAGACGCGGCAGCCTGGAAACAGCTTCTCCCCGACTTTCCAAGGTGACAGCCCAGGGAGGGCCAGGACAGAGAGCCCGGGCACAGCCCCCAGCCTGAAAAGCGTGACCTCCAGAGCCCTCTGGGACATCTTGTTTGTACAGCCTCCCAAACATTCCACCCAAAACAACTTTGCTGTCCCAGGCCACCTGCAGGCATGGCCGCCCTGCCAGAGCGAGTTCACAGGGTTCGGGCAAAGGCTGCCTCTCCCTCCAGTGCCCAGGAGGTGCTGCAGCCTCTTGCACGCCTAGGGGTGGGCAGGAAGGGAGTCCTTGAGGGCTATGGTCAGCATTGGCAGCCCAGTGACCTGAAGCCAAGCCCTGGCTGATAGCACCGCCTCCTCCTCTAAGAGACCTGAGTCCAGACACGGAAGCTGAGTAGAACCAGGGACAACGAAGTCCGATGTCCCAGAGGGGAGGAGGGCCAGGCGCTATCAAAGGCTCACCTGGGGTGAGGAGCAGGAGCAGCCCCCCGCTGAAAGCCCGCGATGGGCATGGGCGCCCAGGGTCTGGCAGGAGCACTGGGACAGCCTCGAGCTGGTCCGCAGGGAACACGCAGGCTCTGGACTGCAGAGCAAGGCCCACAGACGTCCCCTCCTTTCCGGGCACAGACTCAGCAGGTCTCCATAGCCCTGCCCATCCCTCCCACTTGCCCGGTCAGCGCCCCGGGTTAGGGACTTCAGAAGGGGAGGAGGTTTGGGAAGTCAGGAGAGGACAGCCGGGAAGACCTCTCTCGATTTCCCATACCCAGGAGGCTTCGCTGCCTGCTGCTACCAGTGCACCCAATGGGCACGCAGTTCCTGAGCGGTGCAGAGAGAGGACCGAGCTAGGGAAGGAGGCTATACAGGTGCCGCAAAGGAACACGACGGCGGGTGTTGGGAGGGCGCTCACAGAGCCCAGCCCCACACCCGCCCAGAAGGGGGCCACGAGGAGGGCGTCCCCCGACCCGCTTCAGCGGTGAGGATGATCCAGACTTTGGCTCCCCGCATTTCCTGGCTCACATGAGTGGCCTGGAAGCACCTCCACCGAGCTCAGAGGAGGAGGGACGCAGGCTCTGGCCTCAGTTTCCCTGCCTGCGTCCGGGCCGAGTGAGACGTGGGAGGGGGGTGCCCGGAACGCGCTTCGAGTGGGGGGCAGGAAAGGGCCGGGATTCCGGGCCCCTCCTCCCGCCACCGGGCCAGTGCTGCGCACCTGCAGCCGTGGACTCTCTTCGCCGGCGCCCGCGCCGTCCGGCCTCTCCTCCAGGATCATCGCCGCGCCCGCCGCGCTGGGGGTCCTTCGGGGTCAGCCTCTCGCGCAGCGCTCCGCAGCCGGACCAGGGCCTCCCGCACCACCCGGGCCGCGGGCTACTCAGTGCCCGCGCCGGTCCCCGACTGTCCCTCCTGGGTGGGGGTGGCCCGCTGCGCGGCTGGGCGTGGCACGGGTCCGGTGTGCCAAGCAGGCCGTTGCCCAATAGGCGGCAATGCCGCTTCGACGGACAGCTATGTCAGCCAACCAGAGCTCTAGGAAGGCGGGCTCTGGACGGCCAGCCCCGCCCACCCGAGGGACGGTAACCCCTGGCAACCGAGGCCTGAACGACCGCGGCCGGCTGGCAGGTTGTACTGCGCATGCGCCGCAGCGGCCGCCGAGCTTGCGGGAGAAGTTCGGGAAACGGAGGAAAAACTCTACGGAACGTCCCAAGCTGAGAGTCAGGGCGGACCTGGCCTCGGCGCGCCCGGCTCCTGGGCTGCCTTTGCGGGGACTCCAGGAGTCTGCCAGGCCGCGCCGTTTCGTCCCGTCACCCCGGCAACGGGACCCTCTAAGAGGCTTGTTCCAAAAATGTTCACAATGGGGTTTTTAAAAACGGTTTTGTTAGGGACAAGTGCTTGTGTGAGTTCTCCGACAATGCCTGCTTTCTTCTCTCTGCCCGCGGAGCGGAGGCTCCAGGCCTGGCCCCAGTCCGAGGTGCGCCTGTCGGTGGCGTCCTGCTTCCAAAATCGGCCTCCAGAACCCGCCTCCTTCCAGAATCCGCCTCCTTCCAGAACCTCCGCCCAGAACCCGCCTCCTTCCAGAACCGCCTTCTAGAACCCGCCGCCTTCCAGAACCTCAGTCCAGAACCCGCCTCCTTCCAGAACCTCCGTCCAGAACCCGCCTCCTTCCAGAACCTCGATACAGAACCCACCTCCTTCTAGCACCTATCTCTGGAACCCACGTGCTTTCAGAACTACCTGTTTGTAGAACTTGTTTCCAGAACGAACCTGCTTTCTGAATTTCTTTACTTCCAGAGCTTGCTTCCTGGACTGATCTGTTTTCAGAACCTACTTTCAGAACCAGCTTGCCTCCAGGACCACCTGCTTGGAGAACTGGCCTGCAACCCCAGGACTGGAAGCCTTGAGCCTGCACTGCTCCCTGCGGGGCTCACCTGGCTGTGTGTGTCCTTCCCGGCCTTCCATACTTCCCTAGGTGTCTGGTGACTTCGGAGCCCGCTCAGATTTCATGTGGGTCTCCTTAGCTCAGAACACACCCTTTGAAGGGAAGGAAGGCCAGGGCACAGATGGTAACCACGGCTCCTGTTCATCAAGTTCCTCTGAAGCCCAGGCCTTATCCATGTTGACTGCCCCACCACAGGCCCAGCCGAGCCTGGGAGCTGAGTCCTGGGCTCATTCTCGTGCCTGTGCTCCCCGCCCCGCAACAAGCACACATGAGCCTGTCATCCCCAGATCTCAATCCTGAAGGCTAAGCTCCGTGGTCTGCCGCAGCCATCTATCTGCAGCAGGCTCCTCCCACCAACAGTCTTCTTATGAGGCCCCTGCCAGTCATGCCAAACCTCCTGGCCAAGGCCTGTCCTCCACTCCTGGCCTTTTGAGACAGGGTCTCACTCTGTTGCCCAGGCTGGAGTGCAGTGGCACGATCACAGCTCACTGCAGCCTCCACCTCCCGGGCTCATGTGATCCTCCCACCTCAGCCTCCTGAGTAGCTGGGACTACAGGCTTGCACCACCACACCTGGCTAAGTTTTGTATATTTTGTAGAGACAGGATTTCGCCACGTTGCCCAGCGATTCATCTGCCTTGACCTCCCAAAGGTGCTGGGATTATAGGGATGAGCCACCACACCTGGCCTTTTTTTTTTTTTCTTTCTCCTCGCCTTTTGGGGCCTTGAAGCGTCTGCTCCCTGGGAGTCCTTCAGCTTGTCGTCCGCCTGGTGAGTTCCCACCTGTCCTTCTCACTTCTGCCTGAATCACACAGGCTACGTGAGACCTTCACCTGCCCCCTTCACCAGCAGCTCTGTGGCCCAAGTTTCCTCAAGGGCAGGGGCTCCTGGCCATCTTACCTGTGGACCTGAGCATGGGCTGATGCTTCCACAGTTCACACTGGGTGCACTTGTGTGGGGACTTCCACGGGAGTCATCTCCTTACAGGCTGCCGAGGTCCTGTACCAGCGGAGACCCAAACTCTCTTAGCAGTCTTCAGAGTCTGCTATGTGTACAGGAGGCATTACAGTATCAGCGGCCTTCAGCAAGCATGTGTGACTGAAATGGTATCCAGTTCTTACATAGTTGTTTACTCAGCAGTTTTGCAGGTTTCTTGGTTCAGCAGACAGAGGCCATTGGGAGGTTAAGAGCGGCTCTCAAATTTTGAAGGTCATAAGACTTCCCCTCCCTGCAGGGTGCTGTTTCCTGAAGGAAAATATTCAATTATTTTATTTATTTATTTATTTATTTATTTATTTATTGAGATGAAGTCGTGTTCTTGTCACCTAGGCTGGAGTGCAGTGGCGCAATCTCGGCTCACTGCAATCTCCACCTCTGGGGTTCAGTCAATTCTCATACTTCCGCCTCCTGAGTAGCTGGGATTACAGGTGTGCGCCACCACACCTGGCTAATTTTTGTATTTTTAATAGAGATGGGGTTTCTTCATGTTGACCAGGCTGGTCTTGAACTCCTGAACTACTCAAGCGATCTGCCTGCCTCGGCCTCCTAAAGTGCTGGGATTACAGGCATGAGCCACCGTGCCCGGCCACTGAAGGAAAATATTCTAAATGTGAATGTTATGCTCAGCTAAAATCAGGTTGGGGAGTACAATAAGGATATTTTCAGCTGTGGAATATATTCACAGGTTTTTCTTGCCCATTCAACCTCTTTCTCAGGAAGCCACTGGAAGATAAGCGCCAACAAAATGAGGGATTAAAGCAGCGCTCGGGTGGGGAGGAGCCCTGATTTTAGCATTTGCTGATTTCCTTGGTGTAATTACGCCCACCAAGGCCGGTTTCACGCTGATGAAGTGAAGTTAGTGGACAGGGTTGGGAAGAGGCGGCGTGCCAGCCGGCGCCGGCACACTGCTGGATTAAAGCAAGGACGGATAAGACCCAGAGACAGGAGCCAGGCATCCCACCCAGCAGTGGGGCTGCAGGAAATGTTTGCAGTGAAGGAAGTTCCCAGGAGTTGGGAGCAGCCAGGCTGGTGGGCAGCAGGTCAGAAGCCTATTCTCCAAGAAGATGAAATGGAGGGACTCCCTGATTATCTGAGCACACTGACAGACTTGGTCAGCTGCCAGCAAGCTTGGGTGGAACTAGTGAACAGCACTGTGAGATGAGGATTATATAGATACAGGTTTTAGTCCAGGGCTCTTGACTCCTAACTCCCATAACCCTCGTTACGGTCATGTGTTACAATGCTGGGGCGCTTTAGACCTCAGGAAACAGAATCTCTTTCTCTGACCTTCTGTCCTCCTTTCACCTGTCCAAGGCAGGACTCTCATCTGTGGGTCAGAAGACCCTCATTCCAGAGAAGGTTCTGCCTCGTACCTTGGAGGAAAGAATGCTACACAAAGAGGCCAAGAAAGTCTGAAAATACAGGCCTTGCTGGGTTTTTGTTCATTTAGATTAATAAACAGTTGTCAGACATGCCTATGTAATGAACCCTCCACAAAACCCCCACAGGACAGGGTTCAGGGTTTCTGGAGAGCTGAGCGTGTGGATGCTCCTGGAGGGTGGTAGACCCAGGGGGGGCATGGAGCTCCACGCCCCTTGCCCCATATCTGGAATCCCAGCACTTTGGGAGGCCGAGTCAGGAGGGTTGTTTGAGGTCACGAGTTGGGGGCTGCTGTGAGCTCTGATCATGCCACTGCACCCTCAGCCTGGGACATGAGCGAGACCCTGTGTCAAAAAACAAAAGTTGCATATTACCTAAAATGTAACTAGAAAGTAAATTAAATAAAATTTATAGAATATAACCAAAGGAAATGCTGTAACCTTAAGTGATTTTACTGCATATATACACACAAAAATTAACCAAATCAGAAGATAGTAGGAGGAGTTGGCCGGGCGCAGTGGCTCACGCCTGTAATCCCAGCACTTTGGGAGGCCAAGGCTGGCGGATCATGACATCAGGCGATCGAGACCATCCTGGCTAACATGGTGAAACCCTGTCTCTACTAAGAATTCAAAAAATTAGCTGGATATGGTGGCGGGCACCTGTAGTCCCAGCTACTCTGGAGGCAGAGGCAGGAGAATGGCGTGAACCTGGGAGGCGGAGCTTGCAGTGAGCCGAGATCACGCCACTGCACCCCAGCCTGGGTGACAGAGTGAGGCTCTGTCTCAAAAATAAAAAATAAAAAATTAAAAAAAAAAAAAAGAAAGTAGGAGTAGTAAATGACTAAAGATTAAACATTGTTATCACTCACAAAGCAAAAAAGCTGATGGTTTGGAAAAACAGAGTTGACACATCCCTGGGACGGAATAAAGAGATTGTGTCTGCTAGGGTTCGCCTCTGAGAGTTGTTTGTTTTTTCCCTAGAGGCTGGTCGCAGCCACAGGGGCCACGCCAGGCTCCTGCCACCTGTGTCTCCCCAGGGTGTGCCTTCAGCCTCTCAGTGGAGGTGAGGCCGCTCCTCCTGTGGGCTCCTTTCTGTGTTTCAGAAAGGAAAGAAAGAAGAGAAAAATTAATCAGAGAAGCAGGACGTCCCAGAAATCCCCGGAATGTGGACACACAGCCAAGCCAGGGGTGCCCCTCCAACTGCGCACGTCGCTGTCCCATACACAGTCCAGGTTTTGTTGATTGGGAAGAGAACAAGAACAGACTGGGGTTGGCCATGAGTAGTGGCTGGCCATAGGGGGAAAGCTCCAGTGCACCTCGGGGGAATAACAAAGTACAGGAACGATGTTACAGGCTTTAAGAGAGCATTATGAAAACCAACTTGATCTAAAGAAAATGGATGATTTTCTTTTTTTTTTTTTTTTTTTTTTTTTTGAGACGGAGTCTCGCTCTGTCGCCCAGGCTGGAGTGCAGTGGCCAGATCTCAGCTCACTGCAAGCTCTGCCTCCCGGGTTTACGCCATTCTCCCGCCTCAGCCTCCGAGTAGCTGGGACTACAGGCGCCCGCCACCACGCCCGGCTAGTTTTTTTGTATTTTTTAGTAGAGACGGGGTTTCACCGTGTTAGCCAGGATGGTCTCGATCTCCTGACCTCGTGATCCGCCCATCTCGGCCTCCCAAAGTGCTGGGATTACAGGCTTGAGCCACCGCACCCGGCCGAAAATGGATGATTTTCTACCAAAACATAAATGATCAAAGTTGACCTGAGAAAAGGGAGAAAACATAAGTAGACCAATAACAGTAGAATGAACTGTTGAAGGGCCCTAGGCTCGAGACGCTACTCCAACTCGTAAAGGGATGGAAATTTTCCTGTATTTTTGAGATAGAGTCTTGCTCTGTTGCCCAGGCTGGAGTGCAGTGGTGCGATCTCGGCTCACTGCAAGCTCCACTTCCTGGGTTCACGCCATTTTCCTGCCTCAGTCTCCAGAGTAGCTGGGACTACAGGCGCCCACCACCACGCCCAGCTAATTTTTTTATTTTTTTATTTTTTAATTAATTAATTAATTAATTTATTTATTTATTTTGAGATGGAGTCTCGCTCTGTTGCCCAGGCTGGAGTGCAGTGGCCGGATCTCGGCTCACTGCAAGCTCTGCCTCCCTGGTTTACACTATTCTCCTGCCTCAGCCTCCCGAGTAGCTGGGACTACAGGCGCCCGCCACCTCGCCCTGCTAGTTTTTTTGTATTTTTTAGTAGAGACGGGGTTTCACCGTGTTAGCCAGGATGGTCTCGATCTCCTGACCTCGTGATCTGCCCATCTCGGCCTCCCAAAGTGCTGGGACTATAGGCTTGAGCCACTGCACCCGGCCTAATTTTTTTGTATTTTTAGTAGAGACGGGGTTTCACTGTGTTAGCCAGGATGGTCTCGATCTCCTGACTTTGTGATCTGCCCGTCTCAGCCTCCCACAGTGCTGGGAGTACAGGCGTGAGCCACCGTGCCTGGCCTCTTTCCTTTTTTTTTTTTTTTTTGAGGCGGAGTCTCGCTCTGTCGCCCAGGCTGGAGTGCAGTGGCGCGATCTCGGCTCACTGCAAGCTCCGCCTCCCGGGTTCCCGCCATTCTCCTGCCTCAGCCTCCCGAGTAGCTGGGACTACAGGCGCCGCCACCACGCCCGGCTAATTTTTTTGTATTTTTAGTGGAGACGGGGTTTCATTGTGTTAGCCAGGATGGTCTCGATCTCCTGACCTCGTGATCCGCCCGTCTCGGCCTCCCAAAGTGCTGGGATTACAGGCTTGAGCCACCGCGCCCGGCCTTTTTTTTTTTTTTTTTAAGACAGAGTCTCTCTCCGTTGCCCAGGCTGAAGTGCAGTGGCACGATCATAGCTCACTGCAACCTCTGCCTCCTGGGCTCAAGCAGTTCTCCCAAATAGCTGGGACTACAGGAGCACACTGGCTAATTTTTTTTATTTACACGGAGTCTTGCTCTGTTGCCCAAGCTGGACTGCAGTGGCGCAATCTCGGCTCACTGCAACCTCCACCTCCCAAGTTCGAGCAATTCTCCTGCCTCAGCCTCCTGAGTAGCTGGGATTACAGGTGCCCGCCACCATGCCCGGCTAATTTTCGTATTTTTAGTAGAGATGGTTTCACCATGTTGGTCAGGCTGGTCTCGAACTTCTGACCTCAGGTGATCTACCCCTCTCAGCCTCCCAAAGTGCTGAGATTACAGGCATGAGTCACTGCGCCCTGCTAAGTCTTGTATTTTTAGTAGAGACGAGGTTTTGCCATGTTGCCCAGTCTGGTCTTGAACTCCTAGGCTCAAGGAGTCTTCCCACCTCAGCCTCCCAAAGTGATGGGATTACAGGTGTGAGCCACCACACCCGGTTTCCCATGCATCTTAGAAGCTAGAATGTGCCAAAATCTAATAAAGACAGGGTATAGAAAATGATGTGATGACTGGATGCGGTGCCTCATGCCTGTAATCCCAATGCGATCCTGTCTCTTCTAATAATAATAAAAAAATTAGCTGGGTGTGGTGGTGTGTGCTTGCGGTCCCAGCTCCTCGGGAGGCTGAGGCAGAAGGATCACTTGAGGCTAGGAGATCAAGGCTGCAATGAGCTATAATTGTGCCACTGCACTCCACCCTGGGTGACCGAGAGAGATCCTGTCTCAAAAGAAAAAAAGAGTTGTTTTTTTTTTTTTTTTGAGACAGAGTTTTGCTCTTATTGCCCAGACTGGAGTGCAGTGGCACAATCTTGGCTCACTGCAACCTCTGTCTCCCGGGTTCAAGTGATTCTCGTGCCTCTGCCTCTCTAGCAGCTGGGATTACAGGCATGGGCCACCACACCTGGTTAAGTTTTGTATTTTTAGTAGAGACGTGGTTTCACCATGTTGGCCAGGCTGGTCTCAAACTCCTGACCTCAGGTGATCCGCCCTCCTCAGCCTCCCAAAGTGTTGGGATTACAGGCGTGAGCCGCTGAACCCGGCCCGATTTTCTCCATGAACAGATGTTGCAGACCACGTTGGTGGCCCAGCCCATCCACCTCACCTCTCTGTCCTTACAGAGTCCCCTTTGGCTCATGTGATCGTCTCCTCAGTGAAGCCACATGCTCCAGGGGAGGCTGGCTAATCCTGGCCCCAGAAGGTATAGACCGGGATGCCTGGCCAGAGGGTGTTAGAGCCACGTGGGCGCCCTCACGTGTCGGAGCCTGAGTTTGCAGAAATGTCCCTCAATGGCGGGCGCACCTGCACCATCACCGGTCTGCTCCAAGGCGAGCAGGACACAGGCAGCTCCTGCGGACGTGTTAGTCCTGCTCCCCTGGCAGTGACCAATCTACACCCATGGGCTGGTGACACAGGTGGCAGGTGGGGCAGGCAGGGGTCTTCGAGGGGCTTCAGGGAGAAGTTCCTCTGCCCTCGGAGGGTCCACAGAGGGAGGCCATGTCTTCCTTCCTGGGCACTCCTGGGGCTGAGTGTGACACCAAGAACCATGCAGGCATCTTGTGACAGTGGGGGAAGCCGCAGACACCCCGAAGGCGGCAGAGAGGAAAGCACCGGGCAGCACCCCCCACGCCGGCCCCCCCACCACCACCCCGGACTTGCTCCTCTTCCTCCTCGCTTGCTGCGATAACAGATCTCCTTCCCACTTAAGTCACTTTGAGTCGGGTTTTCTGATATTTGAAGCCAAAATCACCCGGACACAATATACATTAAAATTTTGATAAAATATTAGCAAATAAAATCCAGCAGTGTGTTAAAGCATAGACCCAGCCTGACCAAACAGTTTCCACATCAGGAAATTGTTCAACAAGGAGATCTCATCCGTCTATTAAAAAAAGAAAACTCGTGCACCGATATTCACGTGGGCCCAAAACATTTGATAAATTCAACACTTCCTAATTTTTTTTTTTTTTTTTTTGGAGACGGAGTCTCGCTCTGTCGCCCAGGCTGGAGTGCAGTGGCCGGATCTCAGCTCACTGCAAGCTCCGCCTCCCAGGTCTACGCCATTCTCCTGCCTCAGCCTCCCGAGTAGCTGGGACTACAGGCGCCTGCCACCTCGCCCGGCTAGTTTTTTGTATTTTTTAGTAGAGACGGGGTTTCACTGTGTTAGCCAGGATGGTCTCGATCTCCTGACCTCGTGATCCGCCCGTCTCGGCCTCCCAAAGTGCTGGGATTACAGGCTTGAGTCACCGCGCCCGGCCAACACTTCCTAATTTTAAAAACTCCTCATAGGCCGGGCGCGGTGGCTCACGCCTGTAATCCCAGCACTTTGGGAGGCCGAGGCGGGCGGATCACAAGGTCAGGAGATCGAGACCACGGTGAAACCCCGTCTCTACTAAAAATACAAAAAATTAGCCGGGCGCGGTTGTGGGCGCCTGTAGTCCCAGCTACTTGGGAGGCTGAGGCAGGAGAATGGCGTGAACCCGGGAGGCGGAGCTTGCAGTGAGCCCAGATCGCGCCACTGCACTCCAGCCTGGGCGACAGAGCGAGACTCCGTCTCAAAAAAAAAAAAAAAAAAAAAAAAAAACTCCTCATAAAGACAAAGGATCAAACACAGATAAAGACTAACCACATGGTAAAATCTTAAAATCATTGTCATTGAGATCTAGAGTGAGATATGGATGCCTGCTACCACCTCTATTCTTCAGAAGGGTTTTGTAGCTCCTGATTAAAGAAATAACACAGAAAACCAAGGATTGGAAGAAAGGAGGCAACGTTATTTTTATATTCAGGTGACATGATTGTGTAATCTGAAATCCCAAGAAATTCAACCAAAAAACTATTAGAACTAATTAAAAAACTTGGCTGGCCGGGTGCGGTGACTCACGCCTGTAATCCCAGCACTTTGGGAGGCCGAGGCGGGTGGATCACCTGAGGTCAGGCATTCAAGACCAGCCTGGCCAACATGGTGAGACCCTGTCTCTACTAAAAATACAAAAATTAGCCGAGTGTGGTGGCACGCACCTGTAATCCCAGCTACTCGGGAGGCTGAGGCAGGAGAATCACTTGAACTCAGGTGGCGGAGGTTGCAGTGAGCTGAGATCTCGCCACTGTACTCTAGCGTGGGCCACAGAGTGAGACTCCATCTCAAAAACAAACAAAAAAAAATTCAGTAAGGTAGCTGGTTTTAAGCTAACTGCATGTTCTAGACTGAACGTCTGTGTCCCCTAAATTCGTATGTTGAAGTCCTCAAACTCAATGTGATGCTACCCAGAGATGGGGCCTTTGGGAGGCATTAGGGCCCTCTATGTGGCCATGAAGGTGGAGCTCAGCTACAGGAAGGTTAGTGCCCTCATGGGAAGAAACAACTGGCAGGTGCAGCACTCACGCCTGTCATCCCAGTGCTTTAGGAGGCTGAGGCAGGAAGACTGCTTGAGGCCAGGAGTTCAAGACCAGCCTGGGCAACACAGTGAGACTCCATCTCTACAAAAATATTTTTAAAATTAGCCAGGTGTGGTGGTGCATGCCTTAGTCCTAGCTGCTCGGGAGGCTGAGGCAGGAGGATCACTTCAGCCCAGGAGTTTGAGGCTGCAGTGAGCTGTGATTGCACCATTGCACTCCAGCCTGGGCAACAAAGCAAGCCTCTGTCAAAGAGGAAGGAGAAGGAGCAGGAGAAGGAGCAAAGAAGAAAGAAGAAGAAGGAAGAGTTTGGGTTTGGGGTCTTTTGGTTCAACCCTAAAGGTTGGATGACTTGACACAGAGTCATCCAACCTTCCTTTCTTCTGCCCTAAATTCATGTGTTGATGCCGTAGAGGAAGAAAGAGGGAGGGTGAAGAAGAAGGGAGGGAGCAGAAGAGGAAGGAGGAGGAAGAAGAAGATGATGGTGACCACAGCAAAGTGACAGATCACTTTCTCCCCGACCACCACAGGAGGACATGTCTGCAAGCCAGTGGGGGCCCTCACCAGGAACTGCATTGTCTGGCACCTTGATCTTGAACTTCTTAGCCTCCAGAACTCTGAGAAAATTTATTTCTGTTGTTTAAGCCACTCAGTCTGTGGTATTTTATTATGGCAGCCCAAGCAGACTAAGACCCTATGTAAAGATCACTTGCTTTAAAACAAAACAAAACAAAACAAAACAAAAAAACCAAAAGGCCGGGCACGGTGGCTGACGCCTGTAATCCCAGCACTTTGGGAGGCTGAGACGGGTGGATCACGAGGTCAGGAGATCGAGACCATCGTGGCTAACATGGTGAAACCTTGTCTCTATAAAAATATAAAAAATTAGCTGGACGTGGTGGTAAGTGCCTGTAGTCCCAGCTGCTCGGGAGGCTGAGGCAGGAGAATGGTGTGAACCCGGGAGGCAGAGCTTGCAGTGAACTGAGATCGCACCACTGCACTCCAGCCTGGACAACGAGTGAGACTCCATCTCAAACGAAACAAACAAACAAACAAAAAAACAGAAATAGAAATTGAGACATTTTCTTTCACAAATGTGACAAAGCTACAGGCTGTCTAAAAAGACATTACATAAGAAATGTACATTTTAAGCTCATTCTTGTTGATCAAGGCCAAGGTGGGAGGATCACTTGAGACCAGCCTGGACAACATAGCAAGATCCCCCATCTCTAAAAAGATAAAAGAACTTAGTTGGATGTAATGGCGTACACCAATAAATTCCAGCTACTCAAGAGGCTGAGGTGAGAGGATCCCTTGAGTCCAGGAGTTTGAGGCAGCAGAGAACTATGATTGTGCCACTGCACTCCAGCCTGGGTGACAAAGCAAGATCCCATCTCTAAGAAAAAAAAGGAAGATGCAAGTTGCCGGTGCCCATGGACCCACATTCTCTTGCATCGGTATTCAGAGAAAGGCAAACCAAGTAACCATGAGATACCCGTTTTAAGTCATTAGATTGTCAAAAATTTGAAAGATTGATAACATGCAGTGCTGATAAGGATGAACAAAAGCAGGCATTCCCAAGACCTGCTCGGATGGTGTGAAGAGATCAAGCCTTTTAGGAAATCAGGAAGAAGCTATTAAAATTTAAAATATGTATGCTCTTTGCTTCAGTGGCCCCACTTTTTGAAATTAAGCCTTCTAACGTAAAAGTGTCAGAATTCACAGCAAACAAAATAAAAACCTGAATATAACCCTAATGCTCTTTAACAGAGGCAGGGACAAATATATACTGGCATTTCCATGCTGTGGATATACGCAGTTATTATATATAAAAGACATACGTGCTGGCTGGGTGCAGTGGCTCATGCCGGTAATCCTGGCACTTTGGAAGACCGAGGCAGGTGGATCACTTGAGCTCAGGAGTTTGAGACTAGACCAGGCAACATGGTAAAACCCTGTCTTTACAAAAACATACAAAAATTAGCTGGGCGTGGTGGCTGGCGCCTGTAGTCCCAGCTACTCAGGAGGCTGAGGTGGAAGAATTTCTTGGGCCTGGGAGGTGGAGGTTGCGGTGAGCTGAGATTGTGCCACTGCACTCCAGCCTGGGTGACAGAGCCAGACTTTGTCTCCACAACAAACAAACAAACAAACAAAACAAAAGAAAACAAAAAAACCCCGCTATATTGAATAAAACAAACTGCAGAAAAATATGTGTGGACAAAATTCCATGTTGGTATTTTCTAAAAAAGGAAAGACACAGAAGCAAACTCACATCTGTGTGTGTTTGCAGGAGCCCAGACTGAGCGCGTCAGTTCCATCCCGCTGTTCCACCATTTCTGGCTTCCTCAGTTCACTTTGTGTGTGTGTGTGTGTGTGTGTGTGTGTGTGTTGGAGGGGGGTGGTGCTGCCTTTTTCTTTGCATGCTTCTGTATTACTGGACTTGCCACAGCAAGAATGTATCACTGCACTTAAAAAAATTTAGAGTTTCCTTTTTGTTTTTAAAAATTATTTTAGATTTGGAGGTACATGTGTGGGTTTGTTACATGTGTATTGTGCACTTCTGAAGTTAAAAAATTTAGGGGGAGGCCGGGCGCGGTGGCTCAAGCCTGTAATCCCAGCACTTTGGGAGGCCGAGACGGGCGGATCACGAGGTCAGGAGATTGAGACCATCCTGGCGAACACGGTGAAACCCCGTCTCTACTAAAAAAATATAAAAAACTAGCCGGGCGAGGTGGCAGGCGCCTGTAGTCCCAGCTACACAGGAGGCTGAGGCAGGAGAATGGCGTAAACCCGGGAGGCGGAGCTTGCAGTGAGCTGAGATCCGGCCACTGTGCTCCAGCCCCGGCGACAGAGCGAGACTCCGTCTCAAAAAAAAAAAAAAAAAAAAAAAAAATTTAGGGGGAAAAAGGAGAGGGTGGGAGGGTGAGAAAGTAGAGAAGAATCTTGGTGTAATAGGCAGGGAAACGGACAGTGGCGGGAGGGGCACGGCAGTCAGCACAGGGACCTTTTGCAAATGAGATGATAATTGCTGACGGGGCTGCTTTATGCTTGTTTTTTCTTTTTTAATTTATAAAAAAGAAAAATTGAGACAGGGTTTCACCCTGTTGTCCAGGCTGGTCTTGAACTTCTGAGCTCCAGTGATCTGCCTGCCTTAGCCTCCCAAAGTGTTGGGATTATAGGTGTAAGCCACTGTGACCGGCCCTTTTTTTTTTTTTTTTTTTTTTGAGACAGGGTCGCCCTCTGTCACCCAGGCTGGAGTGTAGTGGTGTGATCATGGCTCACTTCACTGCAGCCTCAGCCTCCCAGGCTTAGGCAATCCTCCCATCTCAGTCTCCCAAGTAGCAGGGACCGCTTGCATGCGCCACCACATCCAGCTAGTTTTTGTATTTTTTGTAGAGATGGGGTCTTGCTATGTTGCCCAGGCTGGACTCAAACTCTGGGCTCAAGCAATCGGCCCACCTTGGCCTCCCAAAGCGCTAGGATTACAGGTGTGAGCTGCTGTGCCCGGCCTGCTTTATGCTTTTATATGGACCAGTACTTTGCAAGTGTGAGCCTGGCAGGCTCTTGCTGCAACCAGGAACATGCAGATTTTCCAGATGGGCAGGAACCTGGGTTCCTTTCTGAGCCTCCACTTGTCCTGGGTGAAGACCCCAAGGTCTGGAGAGACTGACCGACTCACCCAAGGCACAATGGCTGTGAGCTGGAAGCCAGGACTCCTCACAGCACAAGCTTCTTCCATGTATGCCAGCCCATCTGCAGAGCCCGGTCAAGCTCAGGGGAATGCCACCACTGAACCAGAAAGGCAGCCAGGAGGAGGGAGTCGAGAGAGAGAAATCTGGAAAAAGCAGCTGATTCCAGAAATTTCCTGCTTGGCCTGGATTAGGCCATGTTGGGGACTGGCTGCCCCCTTGCCCAGTGGGTGCTGGGGCATTCAGGCTTGGGGTCTTCTAGGTCAGTCCTAAAAGTTGATGATTTGATGCAGATTGCTGGTACTTACTTCAACTTTCCTTCTGGTTGGAAGCCTTAATTAGCTGAGATTGCTGACACTGTTTATGCACATCAGTATTTTTTTAGAATGTGGAGCAGAAGAGGTAGGCTTTGGGGGATTGGCTAAACCCAAAGAATTTAACTGGCCGTGTATTTTGGCCACTGTTGCAGCCTATTAAGATCTTGGAGTTTGGGTTTGCACTTGTATTTAGAAGGTGCACAAACCCACACAAATTCAAGGATAAATAACTGCAAGGCCCGAAGAGAACACGCTCTCCCGCTGCTCGTCTGTGATGAATGGAGTAACAGGTACCACGGGGCGACCAGGAAGCCTTCATCAATGGTGGTAATAGCCACCGATGCATCATCCGTGGAGGCGTCATGAGGGACGGCTGGGGCAGAATCAACAGGACGTGAAAATGAATTGTTTGTAACTACAATCAACAATTTTGTGTTTGTGAGAAAGCCATTCATCATTCAGAAACCACCTTTAGTAAAAGATGCACCTGGCTTCCCAGTGAGACGGGGCCATCAATCCTTCCCCAGTCACAGGGTCAGCTCGGGGCTGCCTAAAGCCCCAGAGAACGGACATATTTATTCTTATTTGAAAATAAGAGTTGTTAAAAAAAAAAAGAGCCGCTGAGAACACTAGCTTGCCGGGAGCATGGTAGGAGGAGCCACGTGGGGACAGAGAGAGCTCCTTAAAGTCCTCATCTTCTGGGTGCCCTGCCAGGCCCTGGGTGGTGGGGCCTCCATAATTAAGGAGCACCCAGCCTGCTCTGGGACCTTCCCGGGCTGTGTGTGTTCACGTCCCTCCCGGGTGCTGAGGGGCGGTGTGCGCTTGGGGAGGGAGGGAGATGCCTGTGGTTGGCCTGCTGGCTTCTGGGGAACTGCACTTTTCTGGCAAATAAAAGGAAAAAGATATGGGGAAGGGGAACACATGATTGTCCTCTGAATGTGGCAGAGTGGCCTGGTGTGGGCTTGATTCTGGTTGCCAGTTTCATCCTTAGGACAGCGCCTTGGTGAGGGTGGCCCGGGCACAGTGCGCTGGGTCTCTGCAGTGGGCACTTACCGGCACTGATCCCGGCAGCTGGATGCACTTGTGGCATGTTTTATACAACGGAAGCCACCCATGGCCTTCTGTGGTCCAGCCTGGTGCAGAGCCCACTGCCATAGAGCAGTGAAACTGGAACGTATGTGAGGGTTGCTGGTGGGTTCCACATCGCAGTGAGAGGAAGAGGTGTGGAGGACTCAGACACGATTTTGGCCTTGGCAGCTCAGAGATGGCTGGTGTGACCAACAGATGGGGACGGTTTGGGAGGAGGAGGTTTCAGCAGGCGGAGCCTTGGGTTTGGGATGCTGGGCTGGAGCTTCTGTCACACAGCTCAGGGGAGACGACCTGAAGGCTGCCAAGTCTCAAGCTCAGGGGCCAGGCTGGAGGCCAAGGTCCACATTGTAGACATCTTTGCTATACAGTTGCTGGGGACAGAGTGCCAGGATGGTTCACGATAGTGGGCCCAAGGAGGAGGGCAGCAGAAACAGGGCCAGGTGGCCCCCAGCAGCCCAGGGAGGAGCCAGTTCCAAGGGAAGCCGTGACCAACACATGCGCCATCCTGCGCCATCGACAGCAAGACCAGGCTGCCAAGAGTGGAGGAGGCTGGTGGAGACCCTGTTGGAAGTGGTCTCAGGGAGCTTTGAGAGTGAGACCTTTTCTTTTTGAGACAGGCTGTGTCACTCTGTTGCCCAGGCTGGAGTACAGTGGTGTGATCACAGCTCTCTGCAGTCTTGAACTCCTGGGCTCAAACAATCCTCCTTCCTCAGCCTCCCAAGCAGCTGGGATTACAAGTGTGTGCTACCATGCCTGGCTTATTTTTGTATTTTTTGTAGAGACAGGGCCTCTCCATGTTGCCCAGGTTGGTCTCGAATTCCTGGGCTCAAGTGATCCACCTGCCTCGTCGAAGTGTTGAGATTACAGGCGTGAGCCACTGTGCCCAGCCAGAGAATGAGAGTGCTTTAATGGGGATCAAAGTGAGCCAGAGGAGCAAAGACAGACATAGGGAGTGGGCACACCTGAATTCTGAGGACAGGTGCAGTACTGTTTGCAGGGTCAGGGGAGGGCTGACAGGTGGCTGGCCTTTAACAGGGGGTGTGAAGAGTTCAACCACAGTAACAGGGGAGAAGATGGAGGGGAGCAGAGGTTTGGTGGGTGGCGGGCACAGGTGGGACAGACACCGTGTTGGGAGTGTGGGTGTGGGGTACCTCTGTGAATTGTCCCCAGGTGTCAGTGACACAGAAAGCAAAGCCTCTACCCAGAGTGGCCAGGGAGGGGAAGCGGACAGGACGGGCTGAGGACAGGGGCCGGGGCCCAGCCGAGGTACATAGAGGCTCAGAAGACCGAAGGCTGGGCTGGACCAGGGCTTAAAGGGAAGGAGAGGGGCAACGGCCAACCCCATGGTGGCTCGGATGAGGACTGTGTCTCGCTGAAGTATTGTGATGCACACAAGAAGAAAGTTCTTTTTTAAAAAATATTTTATTTTATTTTGAGACACAGTCTTGCAGCTGGGCATGGTGGCTCACGCCTGTAATCCCAGCACTTTGGGAGGCTGAGGCGGCAGATCACGAGGTCAGGAGATCGAGACCATCCTGGCCAGCATGGTGAAACTGAGTCTCTACTAAAATACAAAAAATTAGCTGGGTGTGGTGGCGTGTACCTGTAGTCTCAGCTACTTGGGAGACTGAGGCAGGGGAATAGCTTGAACCCAGAAGGCAGAGATTGCAGTAAGTCGAGATCGCGCCACTGCCCTCCAGCCTGGCGACAGAACGGGACTCAGGAAAAAAAAAAAAAAAAGAGAGGGAGACGGAGTCTTGTTCTGTTGGCCAGACTGGAGTGCAGTGTTGTGAGCTTGGCTCACAGCAACCTCCGCGTCCTGGGCTCAAGAGATTCTCCTGCTGCAGCCTCCCGAGTAGCTGGGATCACAGGCACCTGCAACCACACCTGGCTAATTTTTGTATTTTTAGTAGAGACAGGGTTTCACCATGTTGCCCAGGCTGGTCTCAAACTCCTGGCCTCTAGTGATCCGCCTGCCTCCGCCTCCCAAAGTGCTGGGGTTACAGGCAAGAGCCATCACACCTGGCCAAGATAAAAGTTCTTAATTACAAGGACTGTTAATCATTTGTGACCTAATCTAGATTCAGTCTGGATGGAATCTCTGACCTTGTCAGACATTTTCGGATACAATTTATAGTTTTTGAGCCTTACCCAGACAGTCAACTGATGCCAAGGCTTTAACCCCAAATCTGAGACCACCTAGGCAGAGCTACCCTCGAAAATGTAGATCATCAGGAAATAAGGATCATCTATTTACCAAGCAAAAGAGGGGGCATTATTCAGTGGAAACAAAGCCTTCTTCTCCCTGAAAACCCGTTTCTATTTTCCACATGTGACTAATTTTTAATCTCGGTGACTGAGTGGTAATGGTGTTGTCACTTATGCTGACGATGGGCTTTTTAAAAAGCATGTGATCTATGTCGCCTTCATGGTATCCTTTTTTGGCTATCGTTTCTGTGGCGTTCCTGAGTGAAATGAGTTCAGCGTCTGTGTGGCTCTAGCAACCCTGGCGCCATTGTAGAGGAGATGCCATCTGCATGCAAAGGTTCTGCAGTGCCTGCTCCACAGAAGGCTGCCTCGCCGGGCCATTACTCACCACAACAGGAAAACAGTTATCTGCCTACGTCCATTTGTTAAGAAGGCAGTAAAATGGCATCTTTAATAACCTCAAACAAATGCACTAAAACTTATCATAAAACAGCCAAGTTGTAAAGTGAAGGAGTGTTTGTAATAACCTCCTCTGTCTTCCCCAGGTGTACGTTTTCCAGGCAGTTCGCCTTCCCGTGACAGGGCTTTAGGGCCAGAAGACCCGTCCACCCAAACTGGAAGCCCTGGGCACCATACTCAATTTGCTCATTCTCATTTCCACACCCTACTAATTATCAGACACTTCCCCTCAACCTCTGCAGGCCTGTGGTTTAGGCTCCTACTGTCTCTGGCCTGACCAAGCCCTGTTTCCTCCTGCCCTGCGAGCAGTGTGCCCACTGGTGCCATCATCTCTCTGCAATGTACAGGGGATCATGCCCGCACCTGCAACTTCCTGCCTGAGGGCTTTTCTCAGTGCCTAGGATTGCTGGCCTGTGCCCGGGGACGGCTGGAAGTGCAATTGGCAGAGGTGGGGGCGGCGAGGATGGCCCCTGGAAACCAGAGCAAACCCACTCGGAACTGTGTCCTGTGCTCTCCCAGAGGCCTCCAGGAGGACTAGTCCAGGGGCCCCGGCTCTCACCTGCTCCCCAACATGTGTACTTCCCTACTCCCTTACCCGTGCTTCCTGAGTCCACTTCCCAGATAAAATACCTGCAGGAAGCGCCTGCTTTGGAGGGAGCCGTACTCCACGCTGGCCACCCGTGGCCACTCGCCGTGCCCTTGTCCACACAGCTCCCTCTCGGCCTAGTGGTCTTTGTCCATTCCGCTACTGTGGCCACATATGCTCAGTTTTCCAGACTCAGCCTCTGGGATCTCACGTCACGCCCACACCCCCTGACGTGGCGCGTCCTGCACCCCACGGGTGTGGCCTGGCGGCCCTCCTCCTCCCAAGCACTATGTTCAGGCTGAGTGGAGACTCTCGCTAGCAATGTGCAGGCTGCTAAGCAGATGCGACCCAGTGACAGCTTGCACCTCAGGCCTTGCTCCTTGAGCTCCTTGCTCCGTGGGCTTTTCTCAAAATACGATCCTCTTTATCTTCAGAATCGCAAAAGCGCTGCAGGGACTGGCGAGGTTCCACCACCTCGCGGAAGCCAACAGCACGGGCGGCCCAGGAACGCCCTCCCACCCACCTCCTGGGTGACCGTCAGCACCGCGGCCCGCGGAGCGCGCGAGCCCAGGGGCCCAACTGAGCCCCGCCACCAGATGGGACCCCGCTCTGCCTCGCGTGGCCACCGCGTGGGCCTCTCCAGCGCCCGCCCAGCCCGCCCCCTTCCCGGCGGCGGCCGCGGCGTCAAGGCCCGGCACGTGGCGTCGGCTGCGCATGCGCGGGCTCGGGGCCTTGCCGGCGTCTCCGCGCAGACCAGGGAAGCAGGGTCCGGTGGGGCGGTGGCGGAGTGGCTCGCATGGCTCCCGGAAGCGCAGCGGGGAGGTGGGAGGTGGGAGACCCGGGGAAGCAGGGTCCGGTGGGGCGGTGGCGGAGTGGCTCCGCATGGGTCCCGGAAGCGCTGCGGGGAGGTGGGACTCGGCCTGAGGGCGCGGGGCCGCCGGGAGGGAGGGGTCCGGAGGTGCCCTCAGTGGCTCTCTTCCTGTGGGTGACCCAGGTCGCGCTCTTGGTGACGACCCCCCACATCCCTTCCGCTCCGCGACTCCTCCGTGTACCTCCCCCTCCGCGCACTACGCCACCAGCGTGTCCCCTCCTCCTTCTCCTCCAGGCACCCCTCCTCCGTGTCCCCCCTCCGTGTGCTTCACCCCTCAGTGTTTCCTCCACCTCCGTGGGCCCTCCTTTGGTGTCCCCCTCCAGGCCCCCTTGTCCTCTTCCCCCTTCGTTACCCCTCCCCCCACCGCCCCTCCCCCTCGGTGTCCTCTTCCCTCGCTGCCCCACCCGCCCCCATCGCTCCCTTGGCTCCTGACTTTCCGCCTGGGCCCTGCACCTGACCAGAGGTGCTGCTCTGGCTGCCTAGGAAGAGGGTCTGGAAACAGCCGTCGCTGATGGGATCCCGCTCTGTCTTCTGCCCCAGAGTGACGACTTTGGATGCTCTTTGCCCCAGGGCCTTTCCTCATGGAGCTGGCCTTTTCCCTGCCCTTCTCTTCTGGCGCGGTGAACTGCCTCCCTTCTCCTGGATCACTTTGCTGGCGGCCGCCTTGTAACACCTCAGGTTTGCAGCTGTTTTTCTTTTTCTTTTGGTCTGACGCATTTAAAGCCATAGGTTCCCAACTAAAACCCACGAACTGGCTATTTTCAGGGGAGAGTCTATGCAGCATTCAAAATAGTCTACTTAAGGGCCAGTGCGGTGGCTCACACCTGTAATCCCAGCACTTGGGGAGGCTGAGGCAGGAGGATCATTTGAGCTCAGAGTTTGAGACCAGCCTGGGCAACATAGTGAGACCCTGTCTCTAAAAACAAAAACAAAAACAAAAACAAAAACAAAAACTTTACTTAATAGTGATTTAAAAAACGTGAACAGGATGGTATATTACACCCAGGAAGATGCTCGGGACAAGCTAATGTTAACTTTCTAGAGAGCCTGGTTGCATAGTAATGGGGTCAGGAATAAGCACCATCCCTTGGTGGTTGGAGCCGACAGAGGCTCGTGGCCGGTCACCTCTCCAGCCCTCTCAGCTGCTGCTGTGTTTTCGGTGTCACTCCAGCCACAGGTGCAGCAGTGTCCTGGGTCCAGGCTCACCTCTGTGGAACCATCCTGCTGCTCATCCCAGGGCCCCGGGGACATGTGTGCTTTCTCGCAGGTGAGGACACTCAGGTGCAGTTAGAGAGGCGATGGGAAACGGTCACGGGCCCAATTTGAAGCAGTTGCCAATAAAGTTGTTCTCAGGAAGTAGCAATACTTTTGGAAAGCAGTGGCCTTTGCATGTTTGTGACATTGGATTTTGTTGCTGGGGGTGCTTCACCTGCTTGCCCGGCTTTTGTAACAAATGGGGTGGGAGGAGCTCTCGGCTGTAGGTGGTGTCTGAACCATAGCCCAGGACAGAACGGGGGAGGAATGGGAGGGGTGTGATGTCACTGTTTTTCTGTGAAGTTTATGTTTCTTCCTGTCAAAAACATCATTTTGGCATTGGTGTTGCCGTTTCTTCTTTGGAGTTACAGGAGCATACTTCTTTGATTAAAGGAAGAGAGAGAGTACTGGGCAGATAAAGCTGGAAAATGCGAAGAAGCTCAAAGTGAAGAAGCCAAAGCAGAAAAAATCAGGGAAGATGGGGTGAAGACCAGGTTCAAACCTTTTATTTACTGCTAATGTTTCATTTTTGTTTATTTATATTATTAATTTTTTTAGAGATAGAGTCTTGCTGTGTCTCCCAGGTGGGAGTGCAGTGGTGATCATAGTTTACTATAACCTCAAACTCTTGGGCTCAAGTGATCCTCCGCCTTAGCCTCTCCAGTAGCTGAGACCACAGGCGGGTGCTACCATGCCCAGCTAATTTTTTTTTTTTTTTTGAGATGGAGTTTTGCTCTTGTCACCCAGGCTGGAGTGCAATGGTGCAATCTTGGCTAACTGCATCCTCTGCCTCCCGGTTTCTAGCGATTCTCCTGCCTCAGCCTCCTGAGTAGCCAAGACTACAGTCGTGCGCCACCACACCTGGCTAATTTTGTATTTTTAGTAGATATGGGATTTCACCACGTTGGCCAGGCTGGTCTAGAACTCCTGACCTCAGGTGATCTGCCCGCCTCAGCCTGCTAAAGTGCTAGGATTACAGGCGTGAACCACTGCGCTTGGCCTTATGTTTTTATTTTTATTTTTGAAGAAACAAGGCCTCACTATGTTGCTCTGGCTGATCTTGAACTCCTTGCCCCAAGCAGTCCCTGCCTCAGCCTCCCAAAGTGCTGGGATTACAGGCATGAATCACCACACCTGGCCTTACTGTTTCATTTTTTAAACTCACAATCTTCAATATGTTCAAATGTTGTAATCTTAATTTTTGCTTTTACTCATGAACTTTTTTTTTTTTTTTTTTGAGACAAGGTTTCACTTTATTGCCCAGGCTGGAGTGCAGTGGTGATCATAGCTCACTGCAGCCTCAACCTCTTGGGCCCAAGTGATCCTCCCACCTCAGTGTCCTGAGTAGTTGGACTACTGGTGTGCACCATCACGCTGGCTAATTCTCTTTTTTAATTTTTGTACGATGGGATCTCCCTATCTCCCTATATTGCCCACGCTAGTCTAGAACTCCTAGGCTCAAGAGATCCTCCTGCCGGCTGGGCGCGGTGGCTCAAGCCTGTAATCCCAGCACTTTGGGAGGCCGAGACGGGTGGATCACAAGGTCAGGAGATCGAGACCATCCTGGCTAACACGGTGAAACCCCATCTCTACTAAAAAATACAAAAAAAAAACTAGCCGGGCGAGATGGCGGGCGCCTGTAGTCCCAGCTACTTGGGAGGATGAGGCAGGAGAATGGCGTAAACCCCGGAGGCGGAGCTTGCAGTGAGCTGAGATTCGGCCACTGCACTCCAGCCCGGGCGACACAGCGAGACTCCGTCTCAAAAAAAAAAAAAAAAAAAAAAAAAGAGATCCTCCTGCCTTATCCTCCTAAAGTGCTGGGGTTACAAGTGTAAGCCACCATACTCAGCCTCATGAAGTTTTGTTTTTTGAGACGGAGTCTTGCTCTGTTGCCCAGGCTGGAGTGCAGTGGCATGATCTTAGCTCACTGCAAGCTCTGCCTCCCCGGTTCACACCATTCTCCTGCCTCAGTCTCCCGAGTAGCTGGGACTATAGGCGCCCGCCACCACGCCCGGCTAATTTTTTCTATTTTTGTAGTAGAGACGGGGTTTCACCATGTTAGCCAGGATGGTCTCGATCTCCTGACCTCGTGATCCACCCTCCTTGGCCTCCCAAAGTGCTGGTATTGCAGGCATGAGCCACCATGCCCGACCTTTTTTTTTTTTTGAGATGGAGTCTCACTCTGTTGCCCAGGCTGGAGTTCAGTGGCACAATCTCAGCTCACCACAACTTCTGCTTCCTGGGTTCAATCTATTCTCCTGCCTCAGCCTCCCGAGTATCTGGGACTACAGGTGCATGCCACCATGACCGGCTAGTTTTAGTATTTTTAGTAGAGATGGGGTTTCACTATGTTGGCCAGGCTGGTCTCGAACTCCTGACCTTGTGATCCACCTGCCTCTGCCTCCCATAGTGCAGGATGCCGTGGTGGGGTTCATCCTAGTGTTTTCACAGAAGTTCTGTTTATTATGACATGGAAATTTCCTCAGTGTAACCCTGTTCTCTTGTGACTTATAGCAGTGCTTGAGAGAAGAAAATAAATTCTCCGTTTCAAAAGAAAATCCAGGGCAGGACGATCCTATTGTCAGGTGAGATTTGTTCTCTTTACCCCTTTTTTTTGTAGAGTGAGGTGAAATGGGGGAGCGAGGGGATGGGGGGAGCGAGGGGATGGGGGGAGCGAGGGCACGGGGTGAGATCAGCTTTCGTCCTGGGAGCCTGGCCTTTGCAGTGGAATTGGGACCTGCTTCCTGTTCTTTTTCCAGTCTTTGTTTCCGCTTGAGCAGAGTTAGGAATCCACAGGACTGCAGAGCTGGTTGGTAACGCGAGCCGTCTCTGACAGGTGCAGTAATCTGGCTCTTGCACATTCGTGTCGGGGCCCAGGTGTAACAAGGGGGTCTGGCATCTCCCTCATGTGCCAGGGGCCCTTCCTCTTTGTTTGTTTTTGTTTTAGATAAATGATCTTGTCAGATTGTTACTGTGGTAACAATCAGTGTGACCACATCTTTTTCAAAGATTAGAACCAGAAAAAGGTTGAAAAGCATTAGGCCTGCAGTCCTCACTCACCTTTCTCTCCCTCTGCTCTCTTCTCTGCTGCTTTCTTGTGTCCGATAATCATGTAAATAGCTTTCTGTGTCCAGCAGAACAAAGAAAAAAGCCTGATGGAAAAATGGTTAGGTTTTGCTTTTGAGAAATGTGGTACATCCATGGCTTGATGGCAGGCTGTATGCATCCATTCACAGCGAGTAGAATCTAAGGTAGGATGAGTCAGTTTGAGCTAATTGTGTCGTTTTAAATAAGGTTTCCATAGATGAACTAAGCACCCGGCCTTGGAACGCGGAAGCCATTTAATGTGGTGTTTGCTCTGCGTTGTGTCAGATTGTGTTTGCTGATTTCCGGTGCCTGCCGTCTGCTGAGGAGCTAGGCCGTCCCCGGTTGTGTCTGCCACATGCCGCTTCCGCGCTGTCCTGCCATCCCGGCCGTGAGCTGGGAATGTAATCATGACTAGGCAGGCGGTGCACAGGCCATGTCTCCCAGGTTGCCGAATCTGTTCAAATGAAGGCAGAAATGGAGACTTTCATGGTGAAATATGCCAAGTGTTCAGTGTTGCTGCAACTTCACAAAATTGTGTGGCTGTTTCCTGTGCATCACTTTCCTTTTTTTCTTTTCTTTTTCTTTTTTTTTTTTTTTTTTGTCTTTTTCATTTTTTGTCACTTTTTTTTTTCTCTGTCCATAAGTGTGGTCTGACCACACAGCAGCCCTGGACTCGCTCTGGACCCGTTCTCGTTCTGGGAACTTTGCCCAATTCTCAGATGATTCGTTGCTCAGATAAACTTTGTTAAATTTAATTTGTCTAAAGTTTTTATTTTAATGTTCCCATTCTCCGTTCCCCCAGCCCCTGGCAACCACTAATCTACTTTCTATCCATGGATTTGCTTATTCTGGCTGTTTCCTGTAAACAGAATCCTACAGTATTTTTCCTTTTGTGCCTGGCTTCTTTTATGTCAAGTGTTTCCAAGATCCATCCACACTGTACTGTGTTAACACTTCATTCCCCTGCACAGCTGGAAACACCGTGCTGCGTGTGTATCTGGGCTTCGTTGATCCCTTTGTCTGTTGATGTACATTTGGGTTGTTCCTACCGTTGGGCTATTGTGAATGATGCTGCTACAAGTATTTCTTTATAAGTATTTGTCTGAATACCTCTTTGCAGTGCTTTCGGGTACATAACTAGAAGTGGAATTTCTGGCTCCTGTGGTCATTTCATGTTGAATTTATTGAACAACCAACAGACTTTTTTTTTGAGATGGAATCTTTCTCTGTCGCCCAGGCTGGAGTGCAGTGGCGCGATCTCGGCTCACTGCAACCTCTGCCTCCTGGATTCAAGCGATCCTCCTGCCTCAGCCTCCCAAGTAACTGGGATTACAGGCACCCACCACCACGCCTGGCTAATTTTTGTATTTTTAGTAGAGACAGGGTTTCACCATGTTGGCCAGGCTTGTCTCGAACTCCTGACCTCAAGTGATCCCAAAGTGTTGGGACAGGCATGAGCCACCGTGCCCGGCCCCAACAACCTTTCTTAAAGCAGCATTACCATTTTACATTCCCAGCAGCATTGTACAAGGAGTCCAGTTTCTACACATTCTTGCCAACACTTATTTTCTTTTTCATTATGGCCATTCTGGTGGATGCAAAGTGGTAACTCACTGTAACTCCCTGTGGATTTGATTTGCATTTCCCTAGTGATTAGTGATACTAAGCATCTTTTCATGTGTTTATTGGCCATTTGTATCTCATCTTTGGAGAAATGTTTGTTTACACTATTTGCCTTTTTTTTTTTTTTTTTTTTAAAGAGACAGGGTCTCGCTTTCTTGCCCAGGCTGGAGTGCACTGACACCATCATAGCTTGCTGCAGCCTCGAACTCCTGGGCTCAAGCCGCCCTCCCACTTCAGCCTCCTGAGTAGCTGGGAATACAGGTGTGCGTCACCACACCTAGCTAATTTTTTTTTTTTTTTTTTTTTGAGACGGAGTCTCACTGTGTCTCCCAGGCTGGAGCGCAGTGGCGTGATCTCGGCTCACTGCAAGCTCCGCCTCCCGGGTTCACGCCATTCTCCCGCCTCAGCCTCCCAAGTAGCTGAGACTACAGGCGCCCGCCACCACGCCCGGCTAGTTTTTTGTATTTTTAGTAGAGACGGGGTTTCACCATGTTAGCCAGGATAGTCTCGATCTCCTGACCTCGTGATCCACCCGCCTCGGCCTCCCAAAGTGCTGGGATTACAGGCTTGAGCCACCGCGCCCGGCCTAATTTTTAAATTTTTTGGAGAGATGGGGTCTCCCCATCTTGCCCAGGCTCATCTCAAACTTGTGGGTTCAAGTGATCCGCCCACTTTGGTTTCTCGAAGTGCTGAGATTACATGTGCAAGCCACCCCACCTGGCCCTTTACCTGGTTTTGGTTGGATTATTTATTTTTTATTGTTGAGTTGTAGAAGATTTTTTGCATATTCCAGACACCAGACCCTTATCTGTGGATTGTCTTTTGCTTTCTTGATGGTGTCTTTTGAAGTACAAAAGTTTTCGGTTGATCTCTTTTACCTGAGTTCAATGTGTGTGTTTTATCTTGGGTTGTTTGTGCTTTGCGTGTGGGTGTTTTTAAAAACCATTATCTGCCTATGATCCCAGCACTTTGGGAGGCTGAGGCAGGAGGATCACTTGAGGCCGAGAGATTGAGAGCAGGCTGGGCATTGATGTGAAACTGCGACTCGACGAAAGATTTAAAAATCAGCTGGGCACTGTGGTGAACACATGTAGTCCCAGCTGTGGTGAGCTGAGGTGGAAGGATTGCTGGAGCCCAGGAGTTCGAGGCTGCAGTGAACTGTGATTGTGCCACTTTACTGCAGCCTGTGTGACAGAGTGAGACCCAGCCTAAACCAACCAACCAACCCAAAAACCGTGATCTAATTCAGGGTCATAAAGATTTGTACCTATGTTTTTTTCTAAGAGTTTTATAGCTTTGGCTCTTACATTTAGGTTCTTGATCCACTTTGAGTTAACGTTTGCATTTGATGTGAGGAAGAGGTCTAACTTCATTCTGTGCATGTGGATAGTCAGCACCCCTTGTTGAAAAGACTGTTCTTTCCCCGTGGAGTGGTCTGACATCCTTGTTGAAATCAGTTGCCCACAGGTGTGTGGGTTTATTTCCAGACTCTGAGTGGACCCACCGGTCTCTGTGCATGTCCTTCTGACCGTGCCCCTCTGTCTTCATCTCCGTAGCCCTGAAGTTTCGAAATCAGGAAGTATGATTCCTCTAACTTTGTTCTTTGTATTTCCCTGTGAATTTTAGGATCAGGCTGTCAATTTCTGCAAAAGCACCAGCTGGAATTTTGATGGGGATTGCATTGAGTTTTTCTATCTGTTTGGAGAGTGTTGCTGTCTTTATTTTTTTATTTATTTATTTAGAGACGGAGTTTCACTCTTGTTGCCCAGGCTGGAGCGCAATGGCACAATCTCGGCTCACAACCTCCACCTCCTGGGTTCAAGCAATTCTCTTGCCTCAGCCTCCTGAGTAGCTGGGATTACAGCATGTGCCCCCATACTCAGCTGATTTTGTATTTTTAGTAGAGAGGGTGTTTCTCCATGTTGGTCAGGCTGGTCTTGAACTCCCAACCTCAGGTGATCCACCTGCCTTGGCCTCCCAAAGTGCTGGGATTACAGGCATGAGCCACTACACCTGGCCGAGTATTGCTGTCTTAACCATATGAAGTCATCCAGTCCATGAATACAGGATAGCTGTTCACTTATTTAGGGTGTCTTTAATTTCTTCTGGCAATGTGTTACAGTTTTCAGAGTATAAGCTTTATATCTCTTTTGTTAAATTTATTGCTCAGTATTTTTTTTTTTGATGCTATTGTAAATGGAATTATTTTCCATTTCTTTTCTTTTCTTTTCTTTTTTTTTTTTTTTTAAGACAGGGTCTTACTCTCACTCTGTCCCGCAGATTGGAGTGCAGTGGCACGATCTCGGCTCACTACAAGCTCTGCTTTCCAGGCTCAAGTGATTCTCCCGCCTTTGTCTCATCCTCCCGAGTAGCTGGGATTACAGGCATGCGCCACCACTGTCTGGCTAATCTTTGTATTTTTAGTAGAGACGGGGTTTTGCCATGTTGGCCAGGCTGGTCTTGAACCTCTGACCTCAGGTGATCCACCCACCTTGGCCTCCCAAAGTGCTGGGATTACAGGCCTGAGCCACCGTGCTTGGCCGAGAAAAAGTTTTTATGATGCTTGTTAGAGATGGTAAGGCAGACTTCCAGGAGAGGCCGCTGTCATGGGGTTTTGCAGTAGGGGAGAGAGATTGAGCTCAACTCCAAATACAACAAAGACGTGTGAGGATGTTTAGCCAAGAAGCAGAGTTGGAAAGTTACCATCAGGAGACATCGGGGTAGGGGTTCTTTGGCAGGCCAGGGTGATGAGCTGTAGAGGCTGAGGGAGGAGGAATTTGACCCGATGTTGAGGATCAGATACCAAGGGTGGGGTTTTCACTGACGCAACCAGCAGGAGTCTTGCTGAAACTGGACTAAGTAGGTCAAGGACTAAGCCAAGGTCAGGGCCTGGTCAAAGAGGAGGACCCAGGAGCCAGACTCAAGTGTGGTCGAGGACAGTCTCTGTCAGTGGGGAGTGCTTATAATTCTACTGCATATACTTGAAATTTTCCAAAATAGTAAGTTTTCTAAAAATTTAAATTGAAGTAGAATACATTAAAAATAAAAAGAGAACCGGCCGGGCGCGGTGGCTCAAGCCTGTAATCCCAGCACTTTGGGAGGCCGAGACGGGCGGATCACGAGGTCAGGAGATTGAGACCATCCTGGCGAACACGGTGAAACCCCGTCTCTACCAAAAAATACAAAAAAACTAGCCGGGCGAGGCGGCGGGCGCCTGTAGTCCTAGCTACTCGGGAGGCTGAGGCAGGAGAATGGCGTAAACCCGGGGGGCGGAGCTTGCAGTGAGCTGAGATCCGGCCACTGCACTCCAGCCCGGGCGACAGAGCCAGACTCCGTCTCAAAAAAAAAAAAAATAAAAAATAAAAAATAAAAAGAGAACCAAAAAGTCTATTCAAATGCATTGGACTTTGTTTCAATTCTGATTTACAGAAAGATTTTTTAAATGATGAGACAGTTAGGGAATTTGAGCACTCTGTGGATATCTGATAATAAGGAATTTGTTTTTTGAAGTGTAATAGTGGACCGGGCGCAGTGGCTCACACCTGTAATTCCAGCACTTTGGGAGGCCTAGGCGGGTGGATCACTTGAGGTCAGGAGTTCGAGACCAGCGTGGCCAGCATGGCGAAAACCCATCTCTGCTAAGAACACAAAAATTAGCCGGGCACAGTGGTGGGCGCCTATAATCCCGGCTACTCAGGATTCTGAGGCAGGAGAATCGCTTGAACCCGGGAGACGGAGGTTGCAGTGAGCTGAGATCGTGCCACTAAACTCCAACCTGTGTGACAGAACGAGACTCCATCTTAAAATAATAAAAGAAAAGAAAGAAAGAGTGATGGTGTATAGTGGTTGTGTTCTTTTTAATTGTTTTTGTGGAGAGCATAATGAATTTGCCTGTCATCCTCGCACAGGGGCCATGCGAAACTTCTCTGTATTGTTCCACTTTTAGCGTATGTGCTGCCGAGGCGGGCACGTGGTTGTGGTCTTTAAAAGAAGAGTTTGCATCTTTGGACATAACTGGAAATGTCTGTGGGTGAAGCGATGTGCTGTCTTGGAGTTGCTTCAGAATAACCCACTGGGGAGAGAAGAGGGTGGGCACTCAATGGAAAGAGATGGGATGTGAGCTGGTAAGTTTTGAGTTGGTGTAATGGGGTTTTGGGAGTTTATTAATACTTGTCAAACTCAAACGAAAATACACAGATGAGGCCCAGCGCAGTGGGTCATGCCTGTAATCCCAGCACTTTGGGAGGCCAAGGTGGGCAGATCACTTGAGGTCAGGAGTTTGAGACCAGCCTGGCCAACATGGCGAAACCCCGTCTCTACTAAAAATACAAAAAAATCAGTTGGGCATGGTGGCGGCGCGCCTGTAGTCCCAGCTGTTTGGGAGGCTGAGGCAGGAGAATGGGGTGAACCCGGGAGGGGGAGCTTGCAGTGAACTGAGATCGCATCACTGCACTCCAGCCTGGGTGACAGGGTGAGACTCCGTCTCAAAAACAAAACAAAACAAAACAAAAATTAGCGGATGTGGTGGAGCATGCCTGTAATCCCAGCTGCTTGGGAGGCTGAGGCAGGAGAATCGCTTGAACCTGGGAGGCGGAGGTTGCAGTGAGCCGAGATTGCACCACTGCACTCCAGCCTGGGCAACAGAGCAAGACTCCATCTCTAAAAAAAAAAAAAAAAAGGAAGCAAGGCTTTTGAAAGGTGATTTGGCTCTACTCTCATGAATGGACAATGTTGTCATCTTGAGAGTAGATTTCTTGCCATGGGAGTTGGTTCCTGATCAAAATGGTGAGTTTGCTCAGTGTCCTCCCTCTGCCGTGTGTGCTAGTTCATCTTCTGCCGCTGGGGTAATGCAACAAGAAGGTCCTTGCCAGATGCAGCTTCTTGATATTGGCCTTCCCAGCCTCTGGTGAACCAGATAAATCTGTGTTCTTTATAAATTTCCCAGTCTGTGCTATTTGTTACAGCAGCAGGAAATGGGCTAAAATACGTCCCCCTTCCTTCTCTTTTTCTCTTTTTTAGAGATGTCTTGCCGTGTTGCCTGGGCTGGCTTCCAGTTCCTGGGCTCTAGTGATCCTCCCACTTCAGCCTCCCGAGTAGCTGGGACTACAAGCATGCTGCCACACCCAGCACAGCCCCCTTTCTTTTTCTCTGGTGCTGCTTTGTTTGTTTAAAATAAATCTTTTTAAAAAAATGATTTTGTGAGGCCGGGCGCGGTGGCTCAAGCCTGTAATCCCAGCACTTTGGGAGGCCGAGACGGGCGGATCACGAGGTCAGGAGATCGAGACCATCCTGGCTAACACGGTGAAACCCCGTCTCTACTAAAAAATACAAAAAACTAGCCGGGCGAGGTGGCGGGCGCCTGTAGTCCCAGCTACTCGGGAGGCTGAGGCAGGAGAATGGCGGGAACCCGGGAGGCGGAGCTTGCAGTGAGCTGAGATCCGGCCACTGCACTCCAGCCTGGGCGACAGAACGAGACTCCGTCTCAAAAAAAAAAAAAAAAAAAAAAAAAAAAAAAATCATTTTGTGGGATCTTGGCAAGGGAAAGCAAATTTGAGGGGCAATAGCTGGTCCAAGAACCAAGTTTCTGGGTGTCTCAGTATCCCATTAGCTGGGTGGTAAAGGTGCTCCATGAAGATAATGCCTCTGGGTTTTCTGTCCTGCATTGCCTGTGAGGAATTTGGAGCAGCCTCGTACTTAGGAACCTGGCATTTCCTCCTCACTCCTGAGCTTCAGGAGGCCTGGCATTGCCTTCGGAGCTGTTCCGGAGGTGAAACAAAGCCTTGGCTGAGAGCCAGAAGAGCTGCCCATTCTCCTGGGCTCTAGAGTAATAATGCAGGAGCACTTTGTGAGAAGTGAACTTTACCGACACGCTATCTCCACGTGATAAATTGTACTCATTGACAGTGACCATTGGATGAGTTTTGGCAGAACTGTCCCTCTGCAAAGCCACTGCCACCCTCAGAAGACAGATGTGTCCACACCCACTTGACCATCACCCCTGCCCCCAGCATCTATCTCCCTGCTTATGACTTTCTGCAGATGTTTCCTGCTGACATGCTGACTGGGCAGAATCAGAACCCCCAGAGTCTACCTCATTACCAATGGGTTGTTAGATAACGGTTTGTTTGAAAAGCGATGCAATAATAAATGCTTTGTGGGACTTCAATTTAGAAAAAGTGTTGATGATTTGGATTTTGCCATTTTACTGATGACTGACTTTATCAGTATAGTTTAAGTGTGAATTACTTTATCTCTTCTCTGTGTTCTGGTACTATGTAATGTATTCTTATATATTTTATGAAAGCCCTGAGTTGGTGCTAAACTTTGCTACTAAATTAATGCAAGCCTTATCTGTATTTTAATTTAAAACAGTGAAAAGCTCTGCTGAAGTGCCAGCCAGAGGTGTGGGAGTATAGCCTGAGAGGCTCTGTTCCACGTGGGGTGTGAGTGACACCTCCCAGCCCCGCGTGGCGGCAGGAGCTGGAGGGGCCAGCCTGCTTCTCTCTGTCTGTGTAGAGTTTACAACTGTGTCCTCCAGAGACCAGCAGACGCCTCGGGCTGGCATTGCTGGGCTCCTGTGCCCAGTGCTGGTTCAGACCTTTCAGCCACTCAGGGATGCCCTGTGGACCTGCCTCCAGCAGGGCTCTGCCAGGTCAGGCATGGGGGTGACCTTGGCTGCCAGTGGGCTTGTGGGCTCTGCCTCTCTGTGCGTGGCTCTGCCCAGCAAGGGTAAGCTCCTTGGGAAGGACTGGCTGGTGCCTGCAGTGTGGTGCGTGTCTGTGTTTGGGAATCGGGACCTGTCTATGGGGAGTCTCCCATGGGTACCTTTCTTTTTTTTTTTGAGACGGAGTCTCGCTCTGTCGCCCAGGCTGGAGTGCAGTGGTGCGATCTTGGCTCACTGCAACCTCCGCCTCCCGGGTTTATGCCTTCTCCCGCCTCAGCCTCCCGAGTAGCTGGGACTACAGGCACCGCCACCTCGCCCAGCTAGTGTTTTGTATTTTTAGTAAAGACGGGGTTTCACCGTGTTAGCCAGGATGGTCTCGATCTCCTGACCTCGTGATCCGCCTGCCTCGGCCTCCCAAAGTGCTGGGATTACAGGCGTGAGCCACCGTGCCCGGCCATAACGGTTACCCTTTTTAGAAGCCCCTGTGCTGTCCCAGTTGGAGCCAGAATTGTGTTATTGAGTTGGGATGAGGTAGAGAATGAGTTACCTTTTAACATGGCCCCTGGGTCTCTTATTACTTAAAGCTTTAACGTTTCCTTCTTTCCAATTTTTCCACCCCAGACTGGAGCCTGTGCTGATGACTGTGGCTGTGATGAAATCATGCCTGTGACCACAGCAGCTCTCCAGGTGCTGGGCATGCTCCTCACATGGCGCCCATCCATTCTGTCTCCTGCTTGGCCTGGTTCACTGTTGCTCACCTTGCTCAGCTGAGGTTGCTGCTCCTCCTCCCCTCCCCCTTCTCCCCTCTCCCATCCCTTCCCCCTCCTCCCCTCCCCTCCCCCATCCCCTCCCCCATCCCCTCCCCCTCCCCCTCCCCTCTCCTGCCTCTGCAGTCAGAGCATCCCGAGAGGAGCATGGGTGTCTGCCACCCTTCCCTCCCTAGTCCTCTCGTTTCAGTGAAGTGGCTCCTTCTGTCTTCTCAGGCACAGACCTTGGTGTCATCTTTGAGGGCCCCATCCTTGAGGGCCTGGATTCCACATGGATTCCATCTATTAATCCTGATTTCCAGCTGTGTTATGACGGCCTCCTCTCACCCTTCTCTACTGGCCCAGGCCTCTGCCTCAGTAGGGCTCTAACATGATTTTCAGAAATCTCACAAGTTTTTCCTTGCAAGACGCGCATTTCACTGTGTCTGCAGTCTGCAGTGATGTGGGTGTGTGTTGTGATGGTCCGATGTTGGAGTGAGAGCAGCTGTAGTGTGAGGTGCGGGCGAGGTGGGCAGTCAGCCGAGGAGTGGGCAGGTTCAGACCGGGGTGCCTGGCGCCCCCATAACCTCCTTGGGGTTCCTGGGGACAGCGCCCCTGACCCAGCGTGCAGCCCGAGGTGGGCCCCGTGCCACTCCCACTTCAGCGAAGTGTCTTTTCCTCTCTCTGTTCGGTGTGAGTTTTGTTTCTGAAGATAGTTTGTCACACTTCTTCAAAAGTCCCTTTTGAAGGACTGTTTTTCCAAGTTGATGATTTCTGAACTGCTGTGGTGTTGGTGGGGACAGAGATGGGCCTGGAGGGGACTCAGGAGCTGCCTTTTACTGCCCGCCCACTCTCCCCCGGGGCCGGGAAGTGCCTGAGATGTGCTCGCAGCTTCTGGCCTGGGGTGGGGACTTCTGCCACCAGCTGGTGCTGTGCCCAGAGGCTCCTTGATAACCCAGCATGTAGGTTACCAGCAGCTTTGCCAGGTGTACTTTTTAAAAATGAGAAAAGGGTCATTAAAAGCATGGGAGGCTTCCATGAGGCTGTTTTGACTCTCTGTTGTTAAAATGGCAACCCTGAATGAGCTGCAGAGTTGCATATTTATGTATAAATTTGTTTTCTAGATTTGCACAGATCACCAAGCCAGTGAAGACTAATAACCATGAAAAGCCACCCAAGAAAAAAGGCCAAGTAGGTATCTTCAGTAGTAAATAAACAATGAACGTGATTCTGAGGAGCAGCTTCACAGGCACTCACGCCTGGCGATGCTGATTCTTGCAGATACGAGAAAACAACGGATGAACTTAGTGTCTCATTTTCTTCTAAGATTTTATTGTGAAATAAGTTAGCAGGCTGGGCACGGTGGCTCACGCCTGTAATCCTAGCACTTTGGGAGGCGGAGGTGGGTGGATCACCAGGTTAGGAGTTTGAGACCAGCCTGTCCAAAATGGTGAAACCCTGTCTCTACTAAAAATACAAAATTAGGCCGGGCGCGGTGGCTCACGCCTGTAATCCCAGCACTTTGGGAGGCCGAGGCGGGCGGATCACAAGGTCAGGAGATCGAGACCACGGTGAAACCCCGTCTCTACTAAAAATACAAAAAATTAGCCGGGCGCGGTGGCGGGCGCCTGTAGTCCCAGCTACTCAGGAGGCTGAGGCAGGAGAATGGCGGGAACCCGGGAGGCGGAACTTGCAGTGAGCCGAGATCGCGCCACTGCACTCCAGCCTGGGCGACAGAGCGAGACTCCGTCTCAAAAAAAAAAAAAAAAAAAAAAAAAAAAAAAAAAAAAATACAAAATTAGCCGGGTGTGGTGGTCGGGAGACTGAGGCGGGAGAATCGCTTAAACCTGGGAGGCAGAGGTTGTAGTGAGCCGAGATCAGCCTGGGTCACAGAGCGAGACTCTGTCTCTAATAATAATAATAATAATAATAATAATAATAATAATAGTAATAGAAGAAGGAGGAGGAGGAGGAAGAAGAAGAAAGAAAAAGAAGAAGAAGTTAGCAGTGGATGGGGCAGTGGGGTCGGGACCTTCCGTAGTGGCTCTGTGACCTTCCCTTTCTGGTGTTTTGTGCCTGGGCCAGGGTGGACGCTGGCAGCGTGGTCTGGTGTGGCCTGCACCTGCTCCGGAGTTGGGAGCAGCCCCAAGCTCACCCCTGACCCCTTTGTTCACTGCCCTTGGTTTCTGCTCTTGACAGAGGCCACAAAGGCTGCGATCAAGAAGCCGTTTCCCAAAGCTCAGTTAAAAGCATCTGTTAGGCCCATAGAGAGCAGTCGTTGCTGGGTGGGGAGGGTGAACCTTCCCTCCTCCTCTGACATGCTTTAATTTTTTTTTTTCCTGGAAGCCCTGCGACTTCCCTAAAAATGGAATGAATTGTAGAACAGACCTATGGTGCCAGTGGGTCATGTTTGGTTAGAAGGTGATAATCTACAGAATTCCACAGATTCTAGATACTATGGACCTAGTCCATATGGACTAATAAGAGGACGAATCTTCTTTAAGATTTGGCCTCTGAGTGATTTTGGATTTTTACGTGCCAGCCCTAATGGCCACAGATTTTCCGATGATTAGTAAGCATTTATTCTTTTGACTTGATTATTGTCTCCTTTATATGTGAATTTATTACTCCCGTTGAAACCATATACTAATAAACTATTTGCTATTCAAAAAAAAAAAAAAAAAAAAAGGTTAAGTAACCGGCCCAAGGTCACACAGCCACAAGTGGGCCACACTGCGTTGTAGCCGCCACCCCTGCTCTGTCCTGTACGCAGCCACGAGCCGGGCGGCTCTCCCAGTGGAGACGTGCTGGGGGTGTGACACACACCTGCTATGAGAAGAGCGATGCGTACTCTCTCATTAGCATATTATGTTGACAGTATTTTGGGTGAAATAGTTGGAATTAAGTATATCATTAAGGTCAAAGTCCCTTTCTTTTGCAATGTGGCTTCGGGATGGGGTGAACCCCGCCGCTGCTTGCAGCTGTGTCTGCTGGGCGGCGCTGCCTCCCACCTGGGCAGTCCCCACGTAGCCTTGGAGCTCCGGCTTCAGGCTTCCAGGTGGGAAAGGTCTTTGTGGGTATCCGGCTCCTGCATTTAGCACCTGTTTGATTCTGGGAAAATTCTTTAAATTTTCTAAGCCTAGTTTCTCTCATGCAAAACAGGGGTCCTCCTACTTGCTGTGAGGAAGAGTGGTGAAGCCCCGCCTCCGCTCCCTTGGGCAGCCCCCAAGTGGCCTGGGGAGGAAGAGGGCACAAGGGGAGGGGGCCACCAACCCCAGGAATATTGGCAGACAGTTCATAGAAACCCTTCCTGGTCTGCAGGCCTAGACTCCCCAGCTGTGTCTCTGGCCTTGTGCAGTGGGTGCCACTTTTCCACGCCCTCCCCAGCACGTTGACTGCAGCCACCCGGGTGTGAGGTGACCTCATTGTGGATTGGATTTTCATTTCTCCCATGGCTGATGATTTTGAGCATCTTTTTACAGGATTGTTGGCCTTTTGTATTTCATCTTTGGAGAAATGTCTCTTTAGATTATCCCCCTTTTAAAAAATATATATATTACATATTATTTTATATATATATATAGAGAGAGAGACGGAGTCTCACTCTGTTGCCCAGGCTGGAGTGCAATGGTGCGATCTCAGCTCACCACAACTTCCGCCTCCTGGGTTCAAGTGATTCTCCTGCTTCAGCCTCCCAAGTAGCTGGGATTACAGGCATGTGCCACCATGCCTGGCTAATTTTGAATTTTTAGTAGAGACAGGGTTTCTCCATGTTGGTTAGGCTGGTCCTGAACTCCAGACCTCAGGTGATCCACCCGCCTTGGCCTCCCAAAGTGCTGAGATTACAGGCATGAGCCACCAAGCCCGGCCAAAAAACATTTGTTTTAAGAGATGGAGCCTGTTGTTCAGGCTGGAGTGCAGTAGCCTGATCATAGCTCACGGCAGTCTTGAACGCTTGGGTTCAAGCAGTCCTCTCGCTCAGCCCCCCGAGTAGCTGGGACTACTATAGCAGGACGGGTCGCAGACAAAACCTCTCGGACACCAGTTTTAGGAAGGAAGAGGCTTTAATCAGCTGGGAACATCGGTAGAATCGTGTCTCAAGATACGAGCTCCCCAAAGTCAAGATTCCTGTGCCTTTTAGGGACTTACAACTCTAAGGTGTCCACATGAAAGGGCCGTGATACGTTGTGCACGCAGGGGCTGTGTGACTGGGGCTGCATGCACTGGTGATCAAAACAGAACCAAACAGGGAGTTACACAATGCTTCCTCATACAGTGTCTGGAATCGATAGAAAACTTAAGTGATTAGGTCAGGGGTCGATCTTTAACTACTAGGCCTGGGGTGTGGCGCTGGGCTGACTATTGAATTTCACTTCTGCCTTTTCTTTAACTCCTACTTTTTCTTTTCTTTGAGGCAAAAATTAGGCAGAAGACAATATGAGAGGTGGTCTCCTCCCTTTCTACAGGCACACACCATCATGCCCGGCTAATTTAACAATCTTTAGTACAGATGGGGTCTTGCTGTGTTGCCCAGGCCAGTTTTGAAGTTTTGAGATCAGCAACTTTGTTATTCTTTTTCAAATATTGTTTTGGCTATTCTGGGTCCCTTGTATTTCCCTGTGAATTTTAGGATCAGGTTGTCCATTTCTGCAAAAACGCCAGCTGGAATTTTGATGGGGATTACATTGAGTTTTCAGGAATTTTGATGGGGATTGTATTGCGTTTTTGGATCTGTTTGGCGAGTATTGCTGTCTTAACCTTATGAAATCATCCGGTCCATGAACACGGGATGGCTGCTTATTTATTTAGGCTGTCTTTAATTTCTTTGGCCAATGTTTTACAGTTTTCAGAGTATAAGCTTGATACTTCCTTTGTTAAATTTATTGTGCAATATTTTATTTTTTGATGCTATTGTAAATTATTTTCTTAATTTCATTTTCAGTTTGCGCATGGCTCCTGGTTAGAAATACAACTGATGTTTGCATATTGATCTTGTACCCTACAATTGTGCTGAATTCGTCTATTAGCTCTAATAGTTTTTGTGGATTCTTTTTTAAAATTTTATTTTCTATAGAGATAGGGTCTCACTATGTTGCCCAGGCTGGTCTTGAACTCCTGGACTCAAGTGATCCACGTGCTTCGACCTCCCAAAGTGCTTGGATTACAGGCATGAGCTACGGTGCTCAGCCTATTTTTGTGGATTCTGTGGGATTTTCTATATACAAGATTATGACACCTGCAAAAAGAGCTGATTTACTTCTCTCTTTCTGATCTGGGTGTCTTATTTCATCTGCTGGCCTGTTTGCTCGGTGAGAGCCTCTGGTACCGTGTTGAGTGGCAGTGGCGAGAGTGGACATCCTCGTCTTTTTTTTTTTTTTTTTTTTTTTTTTTTGAGACGGAGTCTCGCTCTGTAGCCCAGGCTGGAGTGCAGTGGCCGGATCTCGGCTCACTGCAAGCTCCGCCTCCCGGGTTCACGCCATTCTCCGGCCTCAGCCTCCCGAGTAGCTGGGACTACAGGCGCCCGCCACCTCACCCGGCTAATTTTTTTGTATTTTTAGTAGAGACGGGGTTTCATTGTGTTAGCCAGGATGGTCTCGATCTCTTGACCTTGTGATCCGCCCGTCTCGGCCTCCCAAAGTGCTGGGATTACAGGTTTTTTTTTTTTTTTTGAGACGGAGTCTCGCTCTGTCGCCCAGGCTGGAGTGCAGTGGCCGGATCTCAGCTCACTGCAAGCTCCGCCTCCCGGGTTCACACCATTCTCCTGCCTCAGCCTCCTGAGTAGCTGGGACTACAGGCGCCCGCCACCGCGCCCGGCTAGTTTTTTGTATTTTTTAGTAGAGACGGGGTTTCACCGTGTTAGCCAGGCTGGCCTCAAACTCCTGACCTGGTGATCCGCCCGTCTCGGCCTCCCAAAGTGCTGGGATTACAGGCTTGAGCCACCGCGCCCGGCCCATCCTCGTCTTATTCTTGATTTCAGGGGGAGCATGCAGTCTTTCTTCTTGCATATGAGGTTAGCTGCGGGGTTTTGTAGATGCCGCTTTTCAGGTTAGGTTTCCTTCTGTTCTGTTCTTGAGTGGGTTTTCCATTCTGTTTATCATGAAATGGTGCTGGATTTGTCTGGTGCTTTTTCTGCATCTATTGAGAAATCTTAGGGTTTTTGTCCTGCCACACTCCCTCTTACAAAACCTGAGGAATCAACTGGGCATGGTGGCTCACACCTGAAATCCCAGCGCTTTGGGAGGCCAAGGTACTTGAGCCCAAGAGTTCAAGACCAGCCAGGGCAACATAGAGAGACCCCATCTCCACAAAAAGTAAAAAACAATAAACCAAAGACCCTTAGAAACCTGAATTGGAAAACACACTGACTTCAGGATTTTGTTGAAGGAATGGTGGGCCTGGGCTAAGGCCCTGTTCTGGTTTGTAGAAAGGGTTGTCTGAAAAAATAATGCGTTGCTGTTCCGCAGCCCCTGGGAGGAGGTGGCCCACCCGGAGAGTCAGCTGCTGTGTCCTGGTGTGTGTGTACCTTCAGCTGCTGAGCTGCTCATTCTGAAATGATGGGACACCTACCAGGTCTGCCTGGGCCCTGAGAGCCAGCGAGTGCAGCCCTCGGCCTCTGCCTGTGGTTTCCAGCAGCTAGATGACATGGACACTGAGTCAGCTGGTGGCAGGGGAGGGTCGCTGGGGGCGTGCGGTGGCAGCCCAGGCTCCTTTCCTGCCTGTGTCCACTGCATTCCTAACGGTCACAGCGAAAGTGCGGGATGCATGTGAATTCATCTGCTTCCCACGGTCCTGGTGTCCGGGTTTTACCGGGAAGAACAAGGCTGTAGTGCTGCCGGAGGTGAGTGGTGTGGCCTGTTGTGGCTCAGGGCCCGCTGCCAAGTGCCGGTCTAGAGGTTTTGCCCTTGGCCATGCTCCCCAGTGAAGACACCGGGGTTCAACCCTGGCCAGGGTCAGGGGTCATGCTGAGGACTGAGTGCAGGAGGGAGGCTCCAGCTGTGCCCGGTCTCTGGTCTCCTTGGGAGTGAGAGGCTGGTTGGCAGTGATGATTCCGCAGGGCTTGCAGCGGCCTTTGTCCAGAGGCACCACCTCTGAGGGGCTGCCGTGGGCTGGATAGCAGGCGCTTCTGCCGCTTTTTGCCTGGAAGTGCTGCTGTTTGCAGGGGATGAGGTAGGGGCCCTCTGAGCCTGTGAGGTCCCTTCTCCCCAGCAGCGGAGCATGTGCTTAGGAAGGACCTGCCAGGTGCCCCTGCCCTCGGAGGCTCTGGGAGAGAGCTGTGTGCCAGCCCTGGGCAGGCGCTCACTGGCCTGGTCGTGTGACCTGTGGGGCACCCTGACAGCCAGCCCTGTGCTGCAGAGGTCAGTGGGACTGGGTTTGGATCTAGGGCCCCGCCCCAGCGTGAAAGGGCGCTGGACCACGAAGGCAGGGAGACCAGGGGGAGGCCGGCAGGACAGTCGGTGGCGCCGCTGCCGCAGCCCGGTGCAGGCTTAGACCGCACAGCCTCGGAATGAGCGCCGCTGGGGGCGGAGGCTGCGCCCGGGGGCGGGGCTGGCCGCTGGGGGCGGGGCGGGGCGGGGCCGCTGGGGCGGGGCCCAGCTTGTCGCCCTTTCCCGGAGGCCGGCAGATGCGCGTGGTGCGGCTGCTGCGGCTCCGGGCGGCTCTGACGCTGCTCCGGGAGGTCCCCCGCCGCCCGGCCTCCCGGGGCGTCCCGGGCTCGCGCAGGACGCAGAAGGGCAGTGGAACCAGGTAAGGCGGCCCATTGAGCAGGCGGCGAGGGCCCTGAGCACCGGGCTGGGTTAGGTCCAGAAGGGAGAGTGACAGGCCTCGTGGGACCGCCTTGCCCTGCTTCCGGTTTTCCCAAAAGTCGGGCCGGGAGAGCATGCCTGCCGCGGTGTGAGCGGCCCGCCTCCTGCCCGGGGTGTACAGGCCCCCCGTGACGTCACCCCTCCTTCCCCAGGCACCACCCCACCAACCCTGTTTGGGGAAATCTCCCCCGTTTTTTTGGCTTGCGGTTTCATCATTTGTGTAGCTGTGGCTGGGCCTCAACACTGTAGGGTTTGGTTAGGTACTTTATAAAAAGCTTGTGTTGCTGTGTCTGGTCTTCTGAGACCTGGAGTCGGTTCCCGGGTTGTCTCCAGGACGATTCTGCATGACCCTGGCACTCATTGTCGTATCTACATCACCAGGCACACGCCACATGGATCCAGTGGCCCTGGTGGCCGTTCGTGGTCCCAGGCGCTTTCCTGGGGGACATGTGAGAAGCCCTGCCGGCGCATACTGGGCCTGGGGTAGCCGCATGGGGTTGGGTCTCTGCGCACGAAATGCTGGAGGTTTCGGAAGAGCTGGAGAGTTGACAGCCTCACTGGTGCGTGGAGATCCTGCAGGAGTTTCCGCCAGTGGGTTTGCCGTCGTTCACTTGGTGCTTCCAGCGTGGTGTGTCTCTGTGGCCTGGTGGTGCGCTATCGCCATATCCGTTCACAGCTGAGGGCCTGCACAGCTGCCCAAGGCCATGCCGCAGAAATGTCCTGTCTGCCTCCAGGATCTTGGGACCCAAGAGAGCCCAGATCGGGGAGGGCGTCTTGGGAGGAGGGAGTTCTGGCCTGCCCTGGAGCTGGGGCTGGCTGTGGGCCCTGCACTGAGGCGCATCTCTCCGAGGGTGCACAGACAGGTAGGTGCTTTCCAAAAAGTGCTGCTGGGCTGCAGTCACCCAGGTGGAAAGGTGGGTTTGGAGCAAGGTCTCCCTTTGAAAGCCAGCTTGTGTCTGATGGTGGTGCTTGGTACGCGGGTCTCTGCAGGGGTGAAAGAATGTCACTACAACGTGCACAACGTGCAAAACGTGCAACGCTCAGTTGGGCTTGAGCACACCCAGCACTGCAGCCCTGCCTGGCTGCTGGCCTGCAAGTTGTTTCAACTCAGTGTCTTCATCTGTGAAATTAGACTGATGGTGTGATTACCCTAGAGGCTTTGTGTTACTGTCAGTCAGTTCTTTATTTTTTTTATTATTATTATTTCTTGAGACTTGCCCTGTCACCCAGGCTGGAGTGCAGTGGTGCAATTTCAGCTCACTGCAACCTCTACCTCCTGGGTTCAAGTGATTCTCCTGCCTCAGCCTCCTGAGTAGCTAGGATTACAGGCGCCAGCCACCACATCTAGCTAATTTTTGTATTTTTAGTAGAGATGGGGTTTCGCCATGTTAGCCATGCAGATCTCGAACTCCTAGCCTCAAGTGATCCACCGACCTCAACCTCCCAAAGTGCTGGGATCACAGGCTTCAGCCACCACGCCCGGCTCCTATCAGTCAGTTCTGAGATACCTGTGTTTTCACATTTTCTCACACCCTGATTCTCTAAGAAGGCGTTGTCTAGGTTAAGAGGGCGAGGTCTAGGTTTTATTCTTCAGGGTACTTAGCGATGCCGCCTCCTATCAGCCCTACCCTAGACATGCTGTATTAGGGCTGCTGGGCTCTCTTGAACTCCTAAAACCTGTAAGAAAGGTGAGGCTGGTCTCACCTGACATGGAAAAGCTCTGCAGAGTCAGCAGAACCCCCCTTCCCCCGACTCTCCCCCCAGACTCCAGCTGCCTGCAGTATCTGCCAGCTAGCTTTTTGTACTTTCACCATGTTGGCCAGGCTGGCCTTGAGCTCCTGAGCCTGCCTCAGCCTCCCAAAGTGCTGGGATTACAGGCGTGAGCTACCGTGCTGGGCTCCACCCTGGAAGGTTCTTGAGCCGGTTAACTTCTCCCTACTTTATCACCTCTGCCTCTGGCTCTTCTAACCCTGCCCATTCCCTCCTCTGCAGAGACAGCCAGAAAGGCCCTTTCAGAAATGTCAGTGGCACATGCTTTCCTCTCTCAGACCCTTCAGAGACTTCCTGTTGCTCTGAGGACACTCATCCCAGCCGAACAGGCCCACCAGGCCCCTGACAGCACTACCTGGCTGGGGTCACGTGCGGGTCTCCTGGCTCTGGCAGGTGGGGGTGTGATCTGGAACCTTCTGTCCTTGTGCGTCTGGGGGAGGCTCAGAAGGTGTGTCCATCTCACTCTCCCCCATCCTGATGGTGCTCCCACCCTCCCACCAAAGCCTCTCCCACTGAGGCCTTTGCACTGGCCATCCTAGATGCTGGGCTCGCTCTTTCCTCAGCCCTGCTGACTGAGCCTGCCCACTGCCTGCCAGCCATGCCCCGTCTCGCTCCTCTCCTCCCAGGCCCATCTCAGTGTCTGGGTTCAGTTGAGCCCTTTCTACGAGGCAGTGCTGGCTCAGGGCTGGCTCAGGGCGGGCTTGGGCTTGGCTGGAGCCTCAATGGATAGATGATGACTGGCCTGGAGAGTTAGGATGGGCTGTAGCCACCATGCTGGCTGTGTCCCCGTCCTCCGCCCCCAACCTCCAGAGCTGAGCTTGCCAGGAGGGGATGCCCTGGGGAGGGGGACCTTGGCAGGGAGCCCTGTGGAGCCTCATTGTGTTAGTGCGTTGTAAGCCCTCCCCCACGCCCAACAGGAACCCTTCCCTGAAAACCCCTGAGGCTTCTGGCTTCAGGGCCTCCCCTCCCTGCCCGGCCTTCTCCACCCTGCCCGATCCTCTGTGGGCGGCGGTCCTGCGCCCTGCTGTGGTGCCTCTCCACTGGCTGCACTGCTGGCCCCCTCCACCCAGCTCCTGGGAGGCAGGGCTGTCTCGTAAGCAGCCAGGTCCTTTATTTAGCTAATGAAACGGTCCCATGGAGAGGTTCCAGAGGATTCTAGAGCGGCTCTGAAGGGACCCATCTGGGGAGAGGCCCTAGAGCCTGGGAGAGGCATGTTGCCTTGCCCTTCCCCGCTTAGCCGGGCTTGGTGGGATCCGTGACTCAGCAGCGCACGGGCCGCTGTGGGTGGGGCACGGGCGGGTGCACAGGCAGGGGGCTCAGGTCAGTGGGGGTTGCCTCCCTCTGCAGGCCTTGTTTTCCTCCCCCGTGAGGTGGAGGCCACACGGCCCCCCTGCTAGGAGCCACAGGGAGGAGCCACCACGCGAGGTGGGAAGAGGCTCACACTGGGCCTGGCCCAGGAGAGTGACACGTGCTGTCTCCATCTTTAGGTGGGAGGAGGAGAAGCGCGAAGACGGGGTGAAGTGGAGACAGCTGGAGCACAAGGGCCCGTACTTCGCACCCCCATACGAGCCCCTTCCTGATGGAGTGTGTTTCTTCTATGATGGTGAGGACGCAGGGAGCGGCTCCTCCAGGGCCTGTGCTTGGCTCCCTGGGTGTGGGCTCCCAGTGGGCATCTGGCTCGCTCCCTCAGCCCCGCTGCAGGCTTCTGGCTGTGAGCGCTCTGTGCCCTCTTCTTGCAAGTGATGCGTGGGGGCTGCTGACCGACTGACCCGTGCTCGGAGGGCAGCAGCTCAGGGGCTCCTGTCCCTGCCTTTCCTGCTGAGCCTGCACTGGCTGTGCCTGTTGTGTCCAGGACCCGCTGGGCAAGGCCCACCCTCCGTCCCTGCCCTGCACCACTGTGTTCCCTGTGTGTTCTGAGTATACACAATATATACACTGCGTGTACACACGTGGATCACAGAATGGTCACTTGATCCCAGCTTGTGATTCTCAGCAAGAAGCGGAGCTCGTGATCCACATGAGCGCTGAGCCACCCTCAGAGGCAGGACCCCGGGGGCTCTGGGTCAGCAGGGCCCAGTGCAGGACCCACCCCTCCTGCCCTTGAGCCCTACTGTCTGCCCCAGGGCCGAGGAGCTTTGGCTTGGCTCTTGTGCTGCTGATTTTAGCTGCTTCAGCCCATTTTCTTCATCTCTGCTAGAAGGCATCCTTCTAAGAAAAGCAAACCTCTTCTCCCCCAGGGCGGGCCCCCACGCCGTGCTGTGCCCCTCCTGCCAGCCCTCCCGTGGGCCCCCTGCCGGGCCACAGGCACACCTGAGTTCGCTGAGCTCCTTTGATGCCATTTTTTGTTCAAAGCCTGTTTCTCCGAAGCTGGACTGGAGATTCCACAGTGACAGAGGTTCTAGCTGTGTCTGTGGGGGCTGCCCACGGGAGGCCACGGGGCCTTTCTGAGCGTCTCGCGCTGTGCCCCTGGCCCAGTGTAGCGGCCGCCTCGCCCGCCCCAGAGTGGCCCTGCAGGACCTCCCTGGCCAGGAGGGATGTGGCGGGCGAGGACTACCCGTGCAGGGCCATGGCAGGCAGTCCGGGGAGCAGTGGTATCACGTGGGGCCCAGTGGGGCCGAGCCTCCACAGAGGGGCAGCGGGAACTGAGCCCCTCGGGCCTGTGCTGCTGGCCTCTGGGCCTCTCGTCCTCTGTCCTGAGAGGCTAGTTATCAGGAATACCTTCTTCCGTTACCAAATGATTATGCCTTTATTTCTCTAAAATTTTCTTCTGAAAACTTTTCAGACACGCAGTTGGAAGAATTCCTGGTGAACACCCTCGTTCCCACCAGGAGCCTCTCGCTCTGCTCACCTGGCCCCAGCTCACCCCCTGCGTCTCTAAACCATACCGATCTTAGAAGAAAACGCAGGGACTGGTGGGACAGAGGCTGGCAGAGTTTTACAGGGTTACACTTACAGTTATTCAGTTGTCTGCTTTGAAGCATTAACTTTTATTTTGCTTCCGTAATTTTGTAGAGATTGGTGTGTTTTAAAATTGTACATGTTCCATTTTCATGTAATATAAATGTAGTAGCAAAGTAAAGTGCTAAAGGAGAAGAAATCAGTAGCACCGAAATCTGCAGCGTTTTCACCACCCACTCCAAGATCACTGTGGTCGTCACCTCCACGCAGGGTGATTGTCGTTTGTCATGTAGAACATGCTGCTGAACTTACGGAATAAGGCCTAGCTTCTTGCTCTTGGCATAGTACGCACGAAAGCGTAGTTTAAAGCAATGAAGTCATGTCAGCTGGAGGCCAAGCCTGTGGCCGCTCTCTCATGTGATGTGTCTTTTGATGCCTGCAGGAAAGCCCATGAGATTGAGCGTGAAAGCGGAGGAGGTTGCCACTTTTTATGGGAGGATGTTGGATCATGAATACACAACAAAGGAGGTTTTCCGGAAGAACTTCTTTAATGACTGGCGAAAGGTAGGTACCCTGGGCGGCCGCCACAGCTGTCCTGGACCTGGCTGGCCAGGCCCCTGAGGTTCTGCAGTGCTGCCTCTGGACGCCCCTTGCAAGTTCCCGGTGCCGCTGCGTGGCCACTCGCTTCGAGCTCCTGGGCCCAAGCCATCCTCCTGTCTCGGCCTCCTGAGTAGCTGGGACCATAGGCGGTGCCAGCGTGCCCGGCCTAGTGCACCTCAGACCTTTCCCTTCTCAGGCAGGCCGTGGGTGTGGAGCCGGATTGGTGGTAGCCTGACTCCATGGACCGCTGAAAGGACAGGGGTCTGGCATGTAAGAGGGAGAGTGGAGGAGGCCACTGCCATTTCCCAGCCCCCGGGAAGACAGGTTTGGTGAGAAGCTCTTTGGAGGGGAGGGTGCTCCCTCAAGGTTTTTTCCTTGCTCATTTTCAAGGTGACTGCCCTTCGCCCATGGCCTGACTGGTTTCATGTGTGTGCCGTGGGCTTTGTGCCCTGTGGGGTTTCTGTCGGCACCACACCTGCAAGACTCGCCCCTGACTTGCTGTCCCACGGCTTCTGCCTGGCTCTGGTTAGGTCCCGTTTCCTGCGTCGTGTGACTCGTGCTAGTCCATTTCCCTGTTCGTGGGTGTTTGATTAATTCCTGTTTTTGGCCTTTGCGTGTGTAAAGCTGCCATGAACATTCCCATAGGACTTAGGGGTGAAGTTGTTGGGTCACGGGCTACATGTGTGTCCAGCTTACTGGAAACGCCAGGCTGAACTGTCCACACGCCTGCCACGGGTGTGAGGCGCCTCTCTAGTGGGCACGAGGTGATACCTCACCGTGGGTATGGTTTGCGTTTCCCTAATGAGAAGTGATATTTAAGCATCTTTTGGTGTGCCGATGTGTCATTTCAGTATTTTCGTTTGTGAACTTTTGTCTGTTTGAAAAATTGAGTTGCTTGCATATTCCTCGCTAATTTATCGGAGTTCTGAAAATGCATTCTGGATACAGCTTCTTTGCCGGTTGCACGTGCTGTGATATCATCTCCCAGACTTTGCCTTTTCGTTTCTCAGTGAGGTCTCCAAGCAGAAAATGTTAACTTAGTTATTGAGTTTATCAGCCTCTTTTATGGTGAGTACTTTTGTGTCCTGTTTTAAGTCCATTATCAGAAATAGGATTTGTAAAACTTTTTCGTGGTGTTTGTAGTTTATATTTGCATTCTCTTAACAATGTCTTTGGAAGGTCAGGAGTTTGGAATACTGACTAGGTCCCGTGTATCATGTTTTGTCACAGGTTGTGCTTTTGTTGTTTTGTCTAAGAAATATGCTTAATTCAGCAGCACAAAGATTTCCTCCTATGTTTTTCCCAGAAGTCTTGGTTTTAGGTTTCCATTGAGGTCGGCTTAGTTTAGGTGGAACTCTGAGTTAATTTTGGTTACTGTTTGGGGTAGAGGCTGAGGCTCGTGCTTTGCATGTGGGTGTCTGACTGCCCCGAGCCGGCTGCTGGAGCCTGTGCTTCCTTGTGCCCTGTGTGGGCTCTGCTTCTGGACCCTCTTCCTCTGTCCTGATGCCATCCCTCTGCCTGTCACCACGGCTTGGTGAGGTGGCGCCAGCTGCCCGGTGTCCTCACTCCCCTCCCGGCAGCACTTCTAGCCACTAGCAGAGCTAGGAAGGGAGGCAGTGTCGCAAGGCAGCAGAACTGGAATGGGCGGTGGATCCGAGGGCCCAGGGAGACACAGGGAGAGACCCTGAGCCCGCGGTTGTGGCTGAGCAGGGCTCCGTCCGGCACAGATGGTCGATCCGAGGGCCCCGGGAGACACAGGGACAGACCCTGAGCCCGTGGTTGTGGCCGAGCAGGGCTCCGTCCGGGCACAGACTGATCCGAGGGCCCCGGGAGACACAGGGACAGACCTGAGCCCGCGGTTGTGGCCGAGCAGGGCTCCGTCCGGAACAGATGGTGTCGCACCTGAGCTCCTCGGCAGAGGCGGGTCGTCCCCATCCCACAGTGAGACACGGTTTAGCAGCAGCTCCTGAGGTCTCACATGCCTGAGTGGCCGAGCCTGGACTGGGACCGTGAGCTGGTGCCCGCAAGCCTGGGCTTTTGGCCATGGGCTGTACAGAGTTTTTGTTGTGTAGGAAATGAGAGGAGAAACAGTTGCCTGTGACCTGCGGCTCTCCCTCAGGTCAGCGTCTCCTGTTCCCATGTCCTGGCTTCTCCTGGGCACTAGTTTTCGTGTGAGTGTGATCGGTGTGCATGTAATGTTTTCCCCACTCGGTATTTTATCCTGCTTAGTCTCCACACGGGTAGATCATCATCAAACTGTTTTCTTCTGTGGTTTCCAAAATTCACCTTGAAACTGAATCCCCAGCGCCACAGGACAGAGGTGGGGCCTTCAGGAGCTGATTGGGCTGTGAGGACACTGCCTTGCTGCAGCCCTTAGGATTAATTTAGGGCCTTAGGGCAGGGCTGGGTGGAATTAGCTGGGCCCCTTCTGTCCTTCTGTCCCCGCTCCACTGCGTGAGGACAGCCTTCAGGGCACCCTCTCAGAAGCAGGGACTGGGTCCTCCACAGACATCAAATGCCGGGGCCCTGATCCCAGCCTTCCAGCCCCCAGAGCTGTGACTGGTTTATCACTGACCCGTCCCCGGGATTTCGTTGCAGCAGCACGTATGGACTGAGACTTTGGCCTCCTGAATCCCATCACGTTCACCAAATGAGCTCCCCATCATTTATCCCGCTCTGTCCGGTCATGGCGTTTCTGCTGTTGCCCTTAGTGCCGTCGTCATGCTCGTTTTCATACCGGAGAGTTTACTTGGGATGGATCTCAAAGTGGAATTACTGAGTCAAAGGTTTTAGCCAGTTTTACTCCTGACTTGTTGTGAAGTTGCTTTTGGAGAACTGTGCCCTCGGCTGCTCCACCCCACTCCACCCCTGCAACAACAGACCCAGCTCTAACTGTGGGGTCTGCGGGGAGAGGCTCTGTTCACGGGACCGCAGGCCTGCACAGGTTCTGCCCGTCGCACGCACGCCTCCGTCAGACATGGTGAGTGCGTGTCTGTGGTTTGTGCAGGAAATGACAGTGGAAGAGAGAGAAGTCATCAAGAGCCTGGACAAGTGTGACTTCACAGAGATCCACAGATACTTTGTGGACAAGGCCGCAGCCCGGAAAGTGCTGACCAGGGAGGAGAAGCAGGTTGGGCTGACTCGAGCGTTGTGTGACCCAAAGTGGCCCCTGGGAATGAGAGGCCAGCCTGGCCCGAAGGCTGAGAAAGGCCTGTGGCCTTAGAGAAGCCCCTTCTCACAAAGCTGCTCTTGGCTCGGCAGCCTTAGTGCCCCTGCGTGTGCTGAAGTGTCGTTCCGCTTCCCCAGAGCACATTTGAGAGTAAACCCAGTTTGAAATGGATGAGTGATTTACCATCATTGATAAAGGGTGGGTTCCCAGACGGGTTGTGGGCTGAGGGCGGGGCTTGTGCAGGCCAGTCGGCTTCTCGCTGTTCTGTGCCATGCGTCTCCCTCCATCTAACAGGAACCTGCCGTGCTGTGATCTCCATGTGGCCTTCTCAGGGATTCCCTTAGCTCTCCTCCTCCATGGCGGGCAGCCACGCTCCCTCCCCCGGCTTTACTGCTCAGGCCTAAAACAGCCGAAGCCTGCGCAGGGGCCGGGGAGTCCAGACCATGGGGTGGTTGGGCCGTGGCTCCTGGTGCCCCCTGTGTGCCCACCTGCACTGTCCCTTGCCCCCGCGACCTCCATGGATTGTGAAGGGCTTTGAGGGCCCAGCTGAGTTAGCCAGAGCAGGGTGGTCCCAGGTGAGCAACAAGGGACTGAGGCCTGTCCTCTTCTCTTCACTGCTAATGTCTACTGACTGTTTTATTAACTCAGAAGCTAAAAGAAGAGGCCGAAAAACTTCAGCAAGAGTTCGGCTACTGTATTTTAGATGGTCACCGAGAAAAAATAGGCAATTTCAAGACTGAGCCGCCCGGCTTGTTCCGTGGCCGTGGCGACCATCCCAAGATGGGGATGTTGAAGAGGAGGGTCATGCCGGAGGATGTGGTCATCAACTGCAGCAGGTACGTGGCCGGGCGGGCAGCAGGCAGGTGCTGGATCCCTGCCACCTGGGTGAGTCTGGCTTTTCTTCACCTCCTGGGAGAGGGAGGCACACTGAGAAACGTGTGGCTGGTGACCCCCACACCATTCCTGTGGAGCTCAGCCTGCGGGTGTGGCCGGGCAAGGGCGGCCCTCCCAGGGTGCGTACCACGGGGTCAGAAGTCCTCGCCTTGCTGTGGCTGAGACTTTCTCCTGCCAAGGACACCCCGTGTGGTTTTCATATCCCACACCATCTGGACGGCCCAGTAGCATTAGGTGTTTTGAACTTGTTGGAGGGGCATTCCAAGTGGTGGAGAGGGGACTGCTGGGCCGCCTGTTGTACCGTGTGACCGCAGTGTGGAGTAGGGACCCTGCCTGCAGGACCTCCAGTGGCCAGGCTGTGTGGAGCAGGGCACTCTTCATCCCAGTTGGTGCTGAGAGGTTTGAACAGAGCGATCCCTTGCTTGGGTGGCCGCCCAGCCTCCTGGTGCACCGTGGCCTTCCTGTGTGTGCAGAGCGCAGATTGAGCGGCTGCTTTTGTCTGAGCTGCCAGGCAGGCCACCTCTGATGCCAGACTCGGTCAGGAGCCATGCCACTACCATGGCCACCAAGTGGGATGGTTGAGCAGAGCAGCTCCTTTTGCTTGCATTCCAGAGAATAAGGTCTCCAAGTTATGTTTGTGTCATTGTTCTGCTGCAGGGACTCGAAGATCCCCAAGCCACCGGCAGGGCACCAGTGGAAGGAAGTGCGCTCCGATAACACTGTCATGTGGCTGGCAGCGTGGACCGAGAGCATTCAGAACACCATCAAGTACGTCATGCTGAACCCTTGCTCGAAGCTGAAGGTGAGCGCGGGGCTCAGCAGGGCGTTTCCTCCCCGGGAGGTCTCCCTTAGGACGCTGGCAGGGAGGTATGTAAGCCGGGCACCGGCAGAGGCTTCTGAGATGGGCTGGGAGTCGGCCAGCCCGCGCTGAGGTCATGCTGTGCCAGCAGCCACAAGCCCCAAAGCCAGGAGTGGACGTGGGTGCTCACTGCCAGCATCACCCAGCTGGATTTGCTGCCCCAGCCCCTGACCACTCCACCATCGAGTGGAGAAGCACGAGGTTTGGGGCAGGGAGAGTTGACAGCCTCCTCCATTATTTAACAGGAATACGAATGTTTTCTTTCCTGTTATTTTTTTCATTTAGGGGGAGAAAGCTTGGCAGAAGTTTGAAACAGCTCGACGCCTGCGGGGATTTGTGGACGAGATCCGCTCCCAGTACCAGGCTGATTGGAAGTCTCAGGAAATGAAGACGAGACAGCGGGCGGTGGCCCTGTATTTCATCGATAAGGTACGCGGCCTTCTCGCCTCCTGGGGCTCCTCATCCTGGCTCTCCTGGCGAGGACACCCAGTTGGATGGCACAGTGTGGCGATGTGGGCCTGTGTGTGGGGTGGAACCGCAGTCTGATGGTGTGTGTGCGTGTGCACATGTGTGTGGGTGTGAATGTGTGTAGGGTGTGCATGTGCATTGTGTGGTGTGTGTGCACGTGTGTGTGGCGTGTCTGTGTGTGTGGTGTGCATCTATGTGTGGTGTGCATCTGTGTGTGGTGTGCATGTGGCGTGCCTGTGTGTGATGTGCATGTGTGTGATGTGCCTGTGTGTGATGTGCACCTGTGTGGTGTGCATGTGTGTGGTGTGCGTGTGGTGTGCATGTGTGTGGAGTGCCTGTGTGTGGCGTGCCTGAGTGTGGCGTGCATGTGTGTGGCGTGCCTGTGTGTGGCGTGCATGTGTGTGGTGTGCCTGTGGCGTGCATGTGTGGCATGCATGTGTGGCATGCATGTGTGTGGCGTGCATGTGTGTGGCATGCATGTGTGTGGCGTGCCTGTGTGTGGCGTGCATGTGTGTGGCGTGCCTGAGTGTGGCGTGCATGTGTATGGTGTGCATGTGTGTGGTGTGCCTGTGGCGTGCATGTGTGTGGCATGCATGTGTGGCGTGCATGTGTGGCGTGGCTGTGTGGTGTGCATGTGTGTGACGTGCACCTGTGTGGTGTGCATGTGTGTGACGTGCACCTGCGTGTGGTGTGCATGTGTGTGGCGTGCATGGGTGGCGTGCCTGTGTGTGATGTGCACCTGTGTGTGGCGTGCATGTGTGTGGCGTGCATGTGTGTGGCGTGCATGTGTGTGGCATGCATGTGTGGCGTGCATGTGTGTGGCGTGCATGTGTGTGGCATGTGTGTGGCGTGCATGTGTGTGGCGTGCATGTGTGTGGCATGCATGTGTGTGGCGTGCATGTGTGTGGCGTGCATGTGTGTGGCGTGAATGTGTGTGGCATGCATGTGTGTGGCGTGCCTGTGTATACTGTGCCTGTGTGTGGTGTGCACCTGTGTGTACTGTGCCTGTGTGTGGCATGCATGTGTGTGGTGTGCATTTGTGTGACGTGCACCTGCGTGTGGTGTGCCTGTGGCATGCCTGTGTGTGGCGTGCCTGTGTGTGGCGTGCATGTGTGTGGCGTGCCTGTGTGTGGTGTGCATGTGTGTGGTGTGCATGTGTGTGGCGTGCCTGTGTGTGACGTGCACCTGCGTGTGGTGTGCATGTGTGTGGCGTGCATGTGTGTGGCGTGCCTGTGTGTGGCGTGCCTGTGTGTGGCGTGCATGTGTGTGGCGTGCATGTGTGTGGCGTGCCTGTGTGTGACGTGCACCTGCGTGTGGCGTGCATGTGTGTGGCGTGCATGTGTGTGGCGTGCATGTGTGGCGTGCCTGTGTGTGGCGTGCCTGTGTGTGGCGTGCCTGTGTGTGGCGTGCCTGTGTGTGACGTGCACCTGCGTGTGGTGTGCATGTGTGTGGTGTGCCTGTGTGTGACGTGCACCTGCGTGTGGTGTGCATGTGTGTGGCGTGCATGTGTGTGACGTGCACCTGCGTGTGGCGTGCATGTGTGTGGCGTGCCTGTGTGTGGCGTGCATGTGTGTGACGCGCATGTGTGTGGCGTGCATGTGTGTGGCGTGCCTGTGTGTGGCGTGCATGTGTGTGGCGCGCATGTGTGTGGCGTGCATGTGTGTGGCGCGCCTGTGTGTGACGCGCATGTGTGTGGCGTGCCTGTGTGTGGCGTGCATGTGTGTGGCGCGCATGTGTGTGGCGTGCATGTGTGTGGCGCGCCTGTGTGTGACGCGCATGTGTGTGGCGTGCCTGTGTGTGGCGTGCATGTGTGTGGCGTGCATGTGTGTGATGTGTGCATGTGTGTGGCGCGCCTGTGTGTGACGTGCCTGTGTGTGGCGCGCATGTGTGGCGCGCATGTGTGTGGCGCGCATGTGATGTGTGCATGTGTGTGGCGCGCATGTGTGTGGCGCGCATGTGTGTGATGTGTGCATGTGTGTGGCGTGCCTGTGTGTGGCGCGCCTGTGTGTGGCGCGCATGTGTGTGGCGTGCCTGTGTGTGGCGTGCATGTGTGTGACGTGCACCTGTGTGTGGCGCGCATGTGTGTGGCGTGCCTGTGTGTGGCGTGCCTGTGTGTGATGCGCGCCTGTGTGTGGCGCGCATGTGTGTGGCGTGCATGTGTGTGGCGTGCATGTGTGTGATGTGCACCTGTGTGTGGCGCGCATGTGTGTGGCGTGCATGTGTGTGGCGTGCATGTGTGTGGCGCGCATGTGTGTGACGCGCATGTGTGTGGCGTGCCTGTGTGTGGCGTGCATGTGTGTGGCGTGCATGTGTGTGGCGTGCCTGTGTGTGGCGTGCATGTGTGTGGCGTGCATGTGTGTGGCGTGCATGTGTGTGGCGTGCATGTGTGTGGCGTGCATGTGTGTGACGCGCATGTGTGTGGCGTGCCTGTGTGTGGCGTGCATGTGTGTGGCGTGCATGTGTGTGGCGTGCATGTGTGTGGCGTGCATGTGTGTGGCGTGCATGTGTGTGGCGTGCCTGTGTGTGATGCGCGCCTGTGTGTGGCGCGCATGTGTGTGGCGTGCATGTGTGTGATGTGCACCTGTGTGTGGCGCGCATGTGTGTGGCGTGCATGTGTGTGGCACGCATGTGTGTGGCGTGCATGTGTGTGGCGTGCATGTGTGTGGCGTGCATGTGTGTGGCGTGCCTGTGTGTGATGCGCGCCTGTGTGTGGCGCGCATGTGTGTGGCGTGCATGTGTGTGGCGTGCATGTGTGTGATGTGCACCTGTGTGTGGCGCGCATGTGTGTGGCGTGCATGTGTGTGGTGCGCATGTGTGTGGCGTGCCTGTGTGTGGTGCGCATGTGTGTGGCGTGCATGTGTGTGGCGTGCATGTGTGTGATGTGCACCTGTGTGTGGCGCGCATGTGTGTGGCGTGCATGTGTGTGGTGCGCATGTGTGTGGCGTGCCTGTGTGTGGTGCGCATGTGTGTGGCGTGCATGTGTGTGGCGTGCATGTGTGTGATGTGCACCTGTGTGTGGCGCGCATGTGTGTGGCGTGCATGTGTGTGGCGTGCATGTGTGTGGCGCGCATGTGTGTGGCGTGCATGTGTGTGGCGTGCATGTGTGTGGCGCGCATGTGTGTGGCGTGCATGTGTGTGGCGTGCATGTGTGTGGCGTGCATGTGTGTGGCGTGCCTGTGTGTGATGCGCCCCTGTGTGTGGCGCGCATGTGTGTGGCGTGCATGTGTGTGGCGTGCATGTGTGTGATGTGCACCTGTGTGTGGCGCGCATGTGTGTGGCGTGCATGTGTGTGGTGCGCATGTGTGTGGCGTGCCTGTGTGTGGTGCGCATGTGTGTGGCGTGCATGTGTGTGGCGTGCATGTGTGTGATGTGCACCTGTGTGTGGCGCGCATGTGTGTGGCGTGCATGTGTGTGGCGTGCATGTGTGTGGCGCGCATGTGTGTGGCGTGCCTGTGTGTGATGCGCGCCTGTGTGTGGCGCGCCTGTGTGTGGCGTGCATGTGTGTGGTGCGCATGTGTGTGGCGTGCCTGTGTGTGGTGCGCATGTGTGTGGCGTGCATGTGTGTGGCGTGCATGTGTGTGATGTGCACCTGTGTGTGGCGCGCATGTGTGTGGCGTGCATGTGTGTGGCGTGCATGTGTGTGGCGCGCATGTGTGTGGCGCGCATGTGTGTGGCGTGCATGTGTGTGGCGTGCATGTGTGTGGCGCGCATGTGTGTGGCGTGCATGTGTGTGGCGTGCATGTGTGTGGCGTGCATGTGTGTGGCGTGCCTGTGTGTGATGCGCGCCTGTGTGTGGCGCGCATGTGTGTGGCGTGCATGTGTGTGGCGTGCATGTGTGTGATGTGCACCTGTGTGTGGCGCGCATGTGTGTGGCGTGCATGTGTGTGGCGCGCATGTGTGTGGCGTGCCTGTGTGTGGCGCGCATGTGTGTGGCGTGCATGTGTGTGGCGTGCATGTGTGTGATGTGCACCTGTGTGTGGCGCGCATGTGTGTGGCGTGCATGTGTGTGGCGTGCATGTGTGTGGCGCGCATGTGTGTGGCGTGCCTGTGTGTGATGCGCGCCTGTGTGTGGCGCGCCTGTGTGTGGTGCGCATGTGTGTGGCGCGCATGCGCATGCACCACTCACTTTGTTCCCCACCAAATAGCTGGCGCTGAGAGCGGGAAATGAGAAGGAGAACGGTGAGGCGGCCGACACCGTGGGCTGCTGTTCTCTCCGCGTGGAGCACGTCCAGCTGCACCCGGAGGCCGACGGCTGCCAGCACGTGGTGGAATTTGACTTCCTGGGGAAGGACTCCATCCGCTACTACAACAGAGTCCCGGTGGAGAAGCCTGTAAGTGCCCTCGCGGCCGGCTGCTCCTCCCTACGTGACACGTATTTGCTCTGGATGTCTTTGGGGTCGTGCCAGAGCTGCCGTGGGGTCTGTGGCCCATTTGCCACGTCCTGTCTGCTGGGTGAGGCCCGCTGTGCTGGGGCTGATGAGGGTGAGGGTGAAGGAGAGGCTATGCCCCATGGTAGACCCAAGGGGTCACAAGGGAGCTGGTCGGGGGCTGAGCAGGGTGCCTCTGTCACACCATCTTTGTCTCCTGCCCCCCGGCTGGAGCATCTCCCAGGGCTGCTGGAGGAAGACAGTGCAGACCCAGTGGTTTAACAACAGACATTTATTGTCGCTCAGTCCTGGGGGCCAGAGTCCAAGTCAAGGTGCTGGCAGAACCGCACTCTACCCACACTCGGGGAGGATCCTCCTGCCTTCCCAGCATCCGGTGGGACCGCGGATCCTGGGTGTCCTTGGTCTGAGGCTGCCTCTCGCTGCGTCTCTGCCTCTGTGTCTTCTCACAAGGACGCTGTCGTATTGGAGTTAGGGCCCACCCCACTCTTTCTAAGTGTTCGTCGTAACAGTCTCTAAAGACTCTATTTTTAAATAAGGTCACGTTCTGGCCTGGCATCGTGGTGCACTCCTGTAATTCCAGTGCTGTGGGAGGCTGAGGTGGGAGGATCACTTGAGCCCAGGAGTTTGAGACCACCTGGGCAACATAATGAGACCCTGTCTCTAAAATAATAAAAAAACAGCCGGGCACGGTGGCTCACGCTGGTAATCCCAGCACTTTGGGAGGCCGAGGTGGGCGGATCACAAGGCCAGGAGATCGAGACCCTCCTGGTCAACATGGTGAAACCCTGTCTCTACTAAAAATACAATAAATTAGCTGGGCATGGTGTCGGGAGCCTGTAGTCCCAACCGCTCGGGAGGCTGAGGCAGGAGAATAGCGTGAACCCGGGAGGCAGAGCTTGCAGTGAACTGAGACCGTGCCATTGTACTCCAGCCTGGGCGACAGCAAGACTCTGTCTCAAAATAAATAAATAAAAATTAGCTGCGCGTGATGGTGCATGCTTGTGGTCCCAGTTACTCCAGAGGCTGAGGTGGGAGGATTGCTTGAGCCTGGGAGGTTGAGGCTGTGGTGAGCCTTGATCACTCCACTGCACTCCTGCCTGGGTGACAAAATGAGACCCTGTCTTTTTTTTTTTTTTTTTTTTTTTGAGACAGAGTCTCATGCTGTTGCCCAGGCTAGAGTGCAGTAGTGTGATCTCAGCTCACTGCAACCTCCACCTCCTGGGTTAAAGCGATTCTCCTGCCCGAGTAGCTGGGACTACAGGCGCCGCCACCATGCTCGGCTAATTTTTGTATTCTTAGTAGAGACAGGATTTCACTATGTTGGCCAGGCTGGTGATGAACTCTTGACCTTGTGATCCACCCGCCTTAACCTCCCAAAGTGCTGGGATTACAGGCGTGAGCCACTGCGGCTGGCCGAGACCCTGTCTTAAAAAAATAAAAAAAGGTACATTCTGAGGTTCTGGTGAGGACATGAATTTGGGGGACACTTTTCACGCCAGTGCACCTGGGAGGGGCTGCCACCATGCCCGCTTTCCTCTGCTGCAGGGGCTATGGGCGAGACTTAAGCCTGTGGCTGCCCACCACCCCCACAGCCCCTCGCTCCACTAGCATCGATGCCCAGAGGAATGAGTGCGGTTGGGAAGGGCTGGGTAAATCTCTGGTCTCCAGACTGGCTTGAAGCAAGATTGGAATTTGGGGAGCACCCTCACCTTTGATTGGCTGTCCTGAAGAGTGATGGTATCCCCTCTCTGGGTGGGCACCACATCGCAGTGACGTTGGACAGATCCACGCACGACCTCCCTGCACCTCAAAAGCACAAATGTGACTCAGGCCGGGCGCAAGGCCCATGCCTGTAGTCCAGACACCTTGGGAGGGCTAGGTGAGAGGATCACTGGAGCCCAGGAGTTGGAGACTGCAGTGAGCTATGATCGTGCCACTGCACGCCAGCCCAGGTGACAGAGCCAGACCTAGTCTCCAAAAATTAAACAACAAAAAAGTAATGTGACCCCACTATGGGATGGGGTGGAGCCGTTCAAAAACAGAAATGGCAGCAGAGAAACAGGAGTCCCTGGCAGGGCCAGGCCTCAGGCAGTCTGGTCGGGAAGTCAGTCCTAAGGGATGAGTTAATTGGAGGTAGGAGACAAAAGCCAACACACAAAAGGAAGAGGCGAGGGGGCGCTCACTGCAGTGCCCCTGCCACGGTGAAGCGTCGGCCGCGGTGCAGGCCTGGACGGGGAGTCGCACTCCGTCCAGACAGGACTAGCCAGCCATTTACAGTGCTGTTGAGGGGAGCACTCGGTAATGGAATGCGTGTGGCCTAAAGAAAAGGCGGGACGTAAAGCCTCGTCAGGATCAGCGGTATGAAACCAAACGTGTGGAGGAGGATGAGGGAAGAAGCCGCAAGTCGGGAGCTGTGGGCCGGGGCTTCCCGCCGTGTCCCGGTGCCTGTGGGTTTGTCGAATGGGGTTCATCAGCTGTGGTACAAGGATGGTAAGGGGATCGGCTGGGGGTGTGGGGCCTCCTGCCTGTGTCTGGTGAGGGAGGGCTGCCATGCCGGTGCTGGAGAGAGCAGTGCAGACGCCACAGCAACCTCCGCGCTGGAGCCGATGCCCAGCGCTCAGGGAGGACCAGCAGGTGAAACCAAGGGGAGGGCAGGCAGGTGCAGGCGCAGGCTGGTGTTTCCTCGGAGCAGAGTTGGTCTCGTCAGAAGGGAATGAGTGTCCTCTCCCCAAAGGGACTGGTGGAGGGAGGTTGGACACGGGCACCCCAAAGGTCCTGAGGTCCTGTGATGTCAGATGAGTGTCCCACATTACAAGGGTGTGGGGTCACCTGGTGGAAATCCGGCATGGATGGAAGAAGGAGCTGGGGACTCCGGGCCACCTGCCGCGGTCACCCAGGGGAACTAACTGCAAGGCAGGAGTTGCACCCACCTCCTGAGCACGCCACCCGTACATGTGTTAGCGGTGACGGCCGCATTGGAGGGCAGGGGCCGTGTCGGGGGAGGATGCCGACAGGTGACAGTGATGCTGCTCGGGCCACCTTCCTCAGGGAAGCCTCCCGTGGGCTTCCAGGCTCTGCATAGATGCCCTTCATGCCCTCCCTTGATTCGGGTTTCTTCTGTTCTCTGAAATTCCTTCTTTCTTCTTCAGGTGTACAAGAACTTACAGCTCTTTATGAAGAACAAGGACCCCCAGGACGACCTCTTCGACAGGCTCACCGTAAGCCAGCTCGTGTTTCCTCAGCAGTGGGCGGTGGCAGGACCCGGCGAGAGGATGTGGCTGCTGAGTCTGGCTCCATCTCTCATAGCAAGGCCCAGGGTTTGGCCTGACCCGACGGCTGAAATGCCCTTTCCTTTCCGTGGGAGGCTGGGACGGCCCCACAGAACCACGTAATTATAGAGACCATTTCCTCCCCAGACGACCAGCCTGAACAAACACCTCCACGAGCTGATGGACGGGCTGACGGCCAAGGTGTTCCGGACCTACAACGCCTCCGTCACTCTGCAGGAGCAGCTGCGGGCCCTGACACGTGGTGAGCAGGCCCCACACCCACACTCACGCCGGGGAGCGTGGCCCCTGCCCCAGGCAGGGCTCCCCTGCTGGCCCTTGTTGAGTGAGCCTCGGGGTGGGGCCGCTTCTTTGGGACATGGGCTGAGGCTGTGGGCTGGCTGCTTGGTGGCCTGGGTGGCCGGAGTCCTGGGGAGGAGGAGGGAAGTGCTGGCCCTTGGGACCCCAGGCATCCCAGCCATGTGCTCCCTGCGGGGAGCCCCTGCTGCTGAGGCGGTTGTTCCTCAGCTCCTCCTCAGGGTTCTTTCTTGAAGGCCCAGGAGGCCTCTGCACTTTGCGGTGGTTCTGCCCCTCCCGCCCTCAGCTGTCTGAGCACCCTGACCTCTGGGCCTCTGTCCGCAGCCCCTGCCTCAGCTTCTGCTCTTAGAGCTTAGAGCTTCTGCTCTTAGTCCCCTGCCATCAACCTGGGGAGGCCGTCCAAGCTCGGCGAGGGCCTCTCCTCCCTCTGCCCTTGGCGCTGCCCCTGCTCCGTGATGTCCGGGCTGCTCCGTGGTGATGTCCGGGCTGCTCCGTGGTGATGTCCGGGCTGCTCCGTGGTGATGTCCGGGCTGTTCCGTGATGTCCGGGCAGATCAGACGCACAGACTCGTCCAGAGGGTGCCTCCCACCCCGGTGCCCTCCGCATTCCCCAAGCAGGGCTTCCTGGAGGAGGCACCGAGTCCGGGCACTCAGGGGCACTGACGCTCGGCCTGTGTTTTGTGTGCACCCATGGGCCTCAGAGGCTGGTGCTGTGCTGCCCTGGGGACACCCTTGCGAGCTGGGGCAGCGTTGGGCTGTGGGATGTGAAGGAGCCGGCTGGGGCAGCGTTGGGCTGTGGGATGTGAAGGAGCCGGCTGGCATCCAGGCGAGAGCCCCAGCAGAGATGCTCCCTCCACCGAGGGAGGCAGGAGATTCTGGGTGAGGACGTAGGGGCCGAGGCTGGGCCTGGGCGAGGAAACGAAGGTGCTGGGCCCCCTGCGGACGCACTTCCAGAGCTGGGGGGCTGTGCAGGAGGGGCGTGAAGGAGTGGCCGCTCCAGCAGGTGTCTGGGGCCAGTGCTTACGTTCTCTGAATCTCGTTCCTGGCTGGAAAATGGAGACAACATGGTACCTTGAGGGGATGTTGCCAGGGAAACCAGGTGCTGGGGACTTGTGACAGGCAGGGCTCCGCAGACTCACCTGTCCAGGTGGCTGGGCCTCCTTCTTGCTACAGGGCTTTGGAAGGCCTGGGTGGTGCTACCTGTGCTGTGGCCACACCAGAGGCCTTGCTGTGGTTAAAGACGCTGGGCCCTGCTCTCGGGGCCACCTCGGAGGGTCACTGACCCTCGGCCCTCGCTCTCCCCATCCCAGCGGGTGCCTGTGTGAGCGGAAGGGGCTGTGCTGTGTGGTGCGTTGAGTAAGTCCGACTCAGGGCAGACAGGGAGGGCGGCTGCCCCATGGGTGCTGCTTCTGACAGCCCGTGCCTCTCAGCCGAGGACAGCATAGCAGCCAAGATCTTATCCTACAACCGAGCCAACCGAGCCGTGGCCATTCTCTGCAACCATCAGCGAGCGACCTCCAGCACGTTTGAGAAGTCGATGCAGAATCTCCAGACCAAGGTAGCAGCTCCCAGGAGAGCCCCCAGCCCAGCCCTCAAGGGACCCCTCCCCGCTTCCCGGAGCCTCGGCACAGGCCGGGGAGCCAGCCGTGGTGGGCATGGAGGGTGTGGGAGGGTGTGGGCGCAGCGGCTGGTGTGGGACAGGGAGGGGCAGCCCTGTCTGGACCCTTTCCCTGCAGATCCAGGTGAAGAAGGAGCAGGTGGCTGAGGCCAGGGCAGAGCTGAGGAAGGCCAGGGCCGAGCACAAAGCCCAAGGGGATGGCAAGTCCAGGAGGTGAGTACCCGTGACCTCAGACGCCGTCTCCCGGGGCCCTGTCCCAACCCAGATGTGGCAGCTTTGGACCCGCCTTCCCAAGGCCAGTTTTGTTTTCCTCTTCAATTGTTATTTTGTGATTTTTTTATTTTTATAAAAACCTCCCAGGTTCAAGTGATTCCTACCTCAGCCTCCCAAGTAGCTGGGATTACAGGCGTGCACCACCATGCCCGGTTAATTCATTTATTTAGTAGAAACGGGTTTTCTCCATGTTGGCCAGGCTGGTCAAACTCCTGGCCTCAAGTGATCCTCCTGACTCGGCATCTCAAATGCTGGGATTACAGGCCTGAGCCACCGCGCCTGGCCAACTTTGTGATTTTTCAAAATACAAACTCTATGCCTTGTGGACAAGAGTGGGACATACGGAGCCATGGGAGGAGGAGACCCTGGCCGCTGAGGTTTGTGATTGTCTTTGTGGGGTCAGGAAATGAGAAGAAGGTGCCAGACTCTTCTCCAGGGCGGCAGCACCATCCCCTCCTCACCAGCAGCACGTGAGGGCCCCGACTCCTCTGTCCCGGCGCCACTGTAGGGTCAGTTTTCCGTGTGTCGATCAGAGCCCAGTGGGTGTGAAGTGGGTCAGATAGCCGGTGCTCTTGGCAGGTGCTTGTTGCCCGTTTCTGTATCGTCTCTGGAGAATGACTGCTCAGATCCTCTGTCCATGTTTTGGTCGGGTGGTCACTTTATTACTGACCTGGCAGAGCTCGTCCATGTTTCTCCCACTCTTGGGTTGTCTTTGTTCTTTCTTTTTTTTCTTTTCCTTTGGAGACACAGTGTTGCTCTGTCGCCCAGGCTGGAGTGCAATGGTGTGATCTCGGCTCGCTGCAATCTCTGCCTCCCGGGTTGAAGCAATTCTCCTGCCTCAGGCTCCTGAGTAGCTGGGATTATAGGCGCCACTACCATGCCCAGCTAATTATTTGTATTTTAGTAGAGACGGGCTTTCACCGTGTTGCCCAGGCTGGTCTTGAACTCCTGAGCTCAGGCAGTCTGCCCGCCTCAGCCTCCCAAAGTGCTGGGATTACAGGTGTGAGTCACCATGCCCAGCACCCCCCCCCCCATTTTTTTTTTGAGGTGGAGTCTTGCTCTGTCGCCGAGGCTAGAGTGCAGTGGCGCGATCTTGCCTCACTGCAACCTCTGCCTCCTGGGTTCAAGCAATTCTCCTGCCTCAGCCTCCCGAGTAGCTGGGACTACAGACACACACCACTACACCTGGCTAATGTTTGTAATTCAATAGAGATGGGGTTTCACCATATCGGTCAGGCTGGTCTTGAACTCCTGACCTCAGGTGATCCACCCACCTCGGCCTCCCAAAGTGCTGGGATTACAGGCATGAGCCACCATGCCCGGCAATGTCTTTGTTCTTTCTTGTTGGTGTCCTGTGACACATTTTAAGATTTGAATGAGTCCAGTTTATCTGTTTTTTTTTTTTTTTTCTTTTGTAGCTTATTTTTGTGTCATGTCCGAGAAGGCTTTACCTAACCCAAGGCCATGAAGATAGATTTCTCTGTTTTCTCCTAAGAGGTTTATAGGTTTACTCTTACATTTGGGTCATTGGTTCTGAGTTAATTTTTGTGTGTGATCTGAGGGAAGGGCCCAGGGTCATCCTCTTGTATGTGGACAGCCAGATGTCTCAGCCTCCTGAATAGCTGGGACCACAGGTGTGAACCGCCACACCTGGCTAACTTTTACACTAAGAAAATTTTTGTATGTTGCTCAAGCTACTCTTGAACTCCTGGCTTTAAGCAATCCCGCCTTGGCCTCCCAGAGCTCTGAGATTACAAGTATGAGCCGGCCGGGCGCGGTGGCTCAAGCCTGTAATCCCAGCACTTTGGGAGGCCGAGACGGGCGGATCACGAGGTCAGGAGTTTGAGACCATCCTGGCTAACACGGTGAAACCCCGTCTCTACTAAAAAATACAAAAAACTAGCTGGGCGAGGTGGCGGGCGCCTGTAGTCCCAGCTACTCGGGAGGCTGAGGCAGGAGAATGGCGTAAAAACCCGGGAGGCAGAGCTTGCAGTGAGCTGAGATCCGGCCACTGCACTCCAGCCGGGGCGACACAGCGAGACTCCGTCTCAAAAAAAAAAAAAAAAAAAAAAAAAAACAACAAGTATGAGCCACCGTGCCTGGCCCTTAGGACTGTATCTATAAAGGCCATATTGTATGCAAACAGAGATAGTTTTACTTCTTTTCCAATCATACGCCTTTTATTTCATATTTTTGCATTATGGACCTAGCAGGAATCTCCAGCACACTGGACATGAGTGGGACATCCTTGCCTTGTTCCTGATACTGGGGGCAAAATTCTCGTGCTTTTATCACGGAATATCATGTTAACTGTAGGTTTTTCACAGAAGCTGTTTGTCAAGTTAACAAAATTTACTTCTATTCGTAGTTTGTTGAGGTCTTTTTTAATCATGAAGAGCATTGGATTTTGTCAAATGGTTTTTCTGCACCTGTTGAGATCTTGTTTTTGTCCCTTCCTTATATTGATAGGATGTATTATACTAATTGATGATCAGATGTGAAACCATCCTTGCATTCCTGGGATAAATCCTACTTGATCCTATTGTGTAATCATTTTTGTCCATTGCTGGATTCAGTTTGCTGATATTTTGTTGAGGTTTTTGCTTCTGTATTCATGAGCATGTTAGTCTATAGTTTTCTTATGATGTCATTGATTTTGGTATCAGGTAATGCTGGTAATGAGTTGAATTAATATTTAATATAATATCTAATATTTCATGAAAGTTTATGAAAAATTGGTGCCTTTTTAAAGAGAGAGAGTCTTGCTGTGTTGCTCAGGCTGGTCTTGAACTCCTGGGCTCAAGCAATCCTTCCACCTCAGCTTCCCAAATAGCTGAGACTATAGGCTTGCACTGCTGTGTGTGGCTAGGGTCAGTTTGTTAAATGAATTCACTGGTGAAACCATCTAGGCCTGGGCTTTTCTTTGAGAGAAGTTTAAAGTTACTGATACAATCACTTGTTCTAGTTCTACTCATATTTTCTATACTTCGTGAGTCAGTTCTGGTAGTTTGTATCTTTCTGAGAATTTGTTTAGTCTAGGGTGTCTAACTGGCCGGTGCCCAGTTATTCACAGTATTCCCATATTATCTTTTTTCTTTCTTTGTGATGTTCCCTCTTTCATTCATTCCTCATTATTGTGGCTGTGGTTCTTTTTTTTGAGATGGAGTCTCGCTCTGTTACCCAGGCTGGAGTGCAATGGTGCCATCTCGGCTCACCACAACCTCCGCCTCCTGGGTTCAAGCAATTATTCTGCCTCAGCCTCCTGAGTAGCTGGGATTATAGGTGCACGCCACCATGCCTGGCTAATTTTTGTATTTTTAGTAGGGACAGAGTTTCACCATGTTAGCCAGGATGGTCTCAATCTCCTGACCTCGTGATCCGCCCGCCTCGACCTCCCAAAGTGCTGGGATTACAGGTGTGAGCCACTGCTCCTGGCATGGCTGTGGTTCTTAAAGGGTAAAACTTTTCAGGACGAGCATCGTGAGATGCAGGGGTCTGTTTTTAATAGTGGCATGTGTGAAGGAAATGTCCATTGGACTAAAGGGTATTCAGTGAAAAATAAGGCTGTGACCCACCCCTGACCTGTCCCCAGAGGCAGCTGCTGTGAAATTTTTTTTTTTTTTTTTTTGAGACGGAGTCTCACTCTGTTGCCCAGGCTGGAGTGCAGTGGCCGGATCTCAGCTCACTGCAAGCTCCGCCTCCCAGGTTTACGACATTCTCCTGCCTCAGCCTCCCGAGTAGCTGGGACTACAGGCGCCCGCCACCTCGCCCGGCTAGTTTTTTGTATTTTTTTTAGTAGAGAGGGGGTTTCACCGTGTTAGCCAGGATGGTCTCGATCTCCTGACCTTGTCTCGTGATCCGCCCATCTCGGCCTCCCAAAGTGCTGGGATTACAGGCTTGAGCCACTGCGCCCGGCCGTGAAATTTCTTTAGCATTTCCTGGCCAGGCACGGTGGCTCACGCCTGTAATCCCAACACTCTGGGAGGCCGAGGCAGGCAGATCACTTGAGGTTGGGAGTTTGAGACCATCATGGCCAACATGGTGAAACCCCATCTCTACTAAAAATACAAAAACAAAGCAAAACAAAACAAAAACTTAGCCGGGCGTGGTGGCACATGCCTGTAGTCCCAGCTACTCAGGAGGCAGGAGAATCACTTGAACCTGGGAGACAGAGGTTCCAGTGAGCCGAGATTGTGCCACTGCACTCCCGCCTGGGTGACAAAGTGAGACTCTGTCTCAAGAAAAAAAAAAAAAGACAAACGAAATTTCTTAAGCATTTCCAGAAGGACTGTGTGTGCATGCTGGCTCTCCCTCTGTTTTCCCTCCTTTTTTTCACATAAACAGCAGCCCCTCATGTGCCCCTCTGCCCTTGGGGATGTGGCTCATGCTGGGAAGGCACTTCCCAGGGCCTGTGCTTCCGGTTCGGCGGGCTGCCCCCTTCTCGGCCGTATTTCTGCAGATGCAAGTGTCTTTCCACGCATGTTTGAGTGTGTTTGTGGCCAAAATTCCTAGAAGAGTTGGGGTCAAAGGTTGCATGCATGGGTGATGTTGTGGCATTGGAGGGTACGAGTAATGTGGAAGGGGCGTCTCTGTTGAAATGTGCTTTCCCTAAGGGGTTGGGAAGGAGGGCTGAGCGGCTTCCCGGAAGTGAAAGGGCATTTGTGTTTGCTTTCTTGGGCCTAGTCCCGCTGCCCTCGTCCTGTTTGGGCTGGCCTCGGTCTGTTGTGTCGAGCATCTCACCCTCCTTTGAGTCAGGTGCTGACGGGCTGCTCACCCTCCTATGAGTCAGGTCCTGATGAGCTGCTCACCCTCTGCCCAGGGTGCTCCTCCGTATCTGACTTGGCAGCTGGGGTGGGGCTGGGCTTCAGCCTTTGATCCTGGCTGGTCTTTTGCTGTGATGACTGACGACAGTGCTAAGGACGGGGCTGCACCGGGAGGGAAGGCGGCAGGGCTGGAGAAGTGCAGGTCTCCTCACGTGGCACTAGTCCAGCGCGGGGCCTCGCAGCCTCTTCTCTTGCCAGTGTCCTGGAGAAGAAGAGGCGGCTCCTGGAGAAGCTGCAGGAGCAGCTGGCGTGGCTGAGTGTGCAGGCCACGGACAAGGAGGAGAACAAGCAGGTGGCTCTCAACACGTCCAAGCTCAACTACCTGGACCCCAGGATCAGCATTGCCTGGTACGTGTGCCTGGGGTCTCAGTTCCCACCTGTGGCCTCCGGGGGGCCTGGGTTTTCCAGAGGCCTCTGTTCAGTCCCAGCATTGCTCCTGACCCGTGTCCCCTGTGTCCCCTGGGGTCAGCGCAGGCCCTCCCTGTGACAGGGACCCCTGATGCCGCGTCCTGTGTCATCACTTCTCCCTGTCCTGAACGTTGGGATGGACAGGGTGAGGTGGGGGTGCTGACAGTGGCCTGGGACTCGGCGTCATCAGCAGGGCCTGTGGAGCTCAGCCTGCCCACTGGGAGTGGAAGGTGGCTGGGCGCCTTGTTCAGTGGACACCTGGGCCACAGCAGGTTGTCTCTGACACCTCACTGATGCTCCAGGGTGGCGGCATGCGTGGGGTGGGGCAGGCCTAGAGGAGCAGGCCCCAGCTACCCCAGCCGGCTCTGGCGTCCCTGCCGCACGGAGGACGCTCGCCCTTCCCCAGTGCCCTGACCTGGCCTTCAAGGTGGGTGAATTGCCCGCTTGCCTGGGCTGACCCTGCCTCCCACAGGTGCAAGCGATTCAGGGTGCCAGTGGAGAAGATCTACAGCAAAACCCAGCGGGAGAGGTTCGCCTGGGCTCTCGCCATGGCAGGAGAAGACTTTGAATTCTAATGACGAGCTGTGTCTGTGTTGAAACTTCTTTTGTGGGTTTTTTTTTTTTTTTTTCCACTATTAAAGCAGTATTGGGGAATTTTGTACAATAAAATGTTGTGTGAAGTGTTTGTGTGTCACTACAGAAAAAGTCCCCAGGACATGTTGTGTGAAGTGTTTGTGTGTCACTACAGAAAAAGTCCCCAGGCCAGGCACAGTGGCTCACACCTGGGATCTTGGTATTTTAGAGGCCTGAGGCCAAAGGATCACTTGAGTGGAGGCTGAGGCTGCAGTGAGCTGTGATTGTGCCCCTGCACTCCAGCCTGGGCAACAGAGCAAGACCCCATCTCAAAGAGAAAGAAAAGTCCCTGACGCCTGCCCTGTCCTTTGAAGCACTGCCTCCACCCCCGAGCACGGAGTCCGCTGGGCTGTCACATCCAATCAGCGTCCGAGCCTGGACCCCGGTTCCTGCTCGACGGGGGAGGAGAGAGACCTTCGTGTGCTCTGAGGCTGAGCACCTTCGGCAAGGATCCCACATTTGCACACGTGCCACCCTCTCAGCAGGGGCCTGGACTCTTCACCAAGTTCTTCGGTGCCTGGAACTCAGGAAGGGCACAGTTACTGCCTGGTCACTAAGCCTAATGGCCCCTGTTTAGTTTTCATCACATCCACACTCTCTGTATGTAGCTCTTATGATGGCCTCCTGCCTCAGTTTCCTAACCCTGTATCCTCCCAGAGCTGCCTGTCGGCTGCCCTCTCCTCTGCCACGCAGGACCCTCTGTGGCCCCCTCCTCTGCCACGTGGGACCTTTTGTGGCCCCCTCCTCTGCCACGCAGCACCCTCTGCCACCCTCTCCTCTGCCACGCGGGAGCCTCTGCCGCCTCTCCTCTGCCACGCGGGACCCTCTGCCGCTCTCTCCTCTGCCAGGCGGTGTAGGGACCAGCCCTACAAGGTCTGTGTGTTTTTCTCCCTGTGTGCAGAGACGAGAGATCATAGAAATAAATACACAAGACAAAGAGATACAAGACAGCTGGGCCCGGGGGACCACTCCCACCAAGACGCGGAGACTGGCAGTGGCCCCGAATGCCTGGCTGCGCTGTGATTTATTGGATACAAGGCAAAAGGGCAGGAGTGTGAGTCGTCTCCAGTGATAGGTAAGGTCATGCAAGTCACGTGTCCACCAGACAGGGGGCCCTTCCCTACCTGGCAGCTGAGGCAGAGAGAGGACAGCTTATGCCATTATTTCTTCTATGCGTTTCAAAGATTTTTAGTACGTTCACTAATTCTGCTATGGCTATCTAGAAGGCAGACCAGGTGTACAGGGCGGAACATGAAAGCGAAACAGGAGCGTGACCGCTGAAGCACAGCATCACAGGGAGACAGTTAGGCCTCCGGAGGCTGCGGCTTCCACAAGAGGTGGAGGAGTAGAGTCTTCTCTAACTCCCCCGGGAAAGGGAGACTCCCTTTCTCGGTCTGCTAAGTAACGGGCGCCTTCCCAGGCACTGGCGCTACCGCTAGACCATGGTCTGCTAAGTAACGGGCGCCTTCCCAGGCACTGGTGCTGCCGCTAGACCAAGGAGCCCTCTAGTGGCCATGTCCGGGCATGACAGAGGCTCACACTTCTGGTCACTGCTCACGGTGCCCCTTCAGCTCCTATCTCTGTATGGCCTGGTTTTTCCTAGGTTATGATTGTAGAGCAAGGATTATTATTATATTGGAATAAAGAGTAATGCTGCAAATTGATGATTAATAATATTCATATATCTATATTTCTAGCATAACTTCTTATTTTTTAATTTTTTAAAATTATACTTTAAGTTCTAGGGTACATGTGCACAACGTGCAGGTTTGTTACATATGTATACATGTGCCATGTTGGTGTGCCGCACCCATTAACTCGTCATTTAGGTATATCTTCTAATGCTATCCCTCCCCTCCCCCCTTCCCACAATAGGCCCCAGTGATGTTCCCCTTCCTGTGTCCAAGTGATCTCATTGTTACCACCCATGAGTGAGAACATGTGGTGTTTGGTTTTTTGTCCTTGCCATAGTTTGCTGAGAATGATGGTTTCCAGCTTCATCCATGTCCCTACAAAGGACATGAACTCATCCTTTTTTATGGCTGCATAGTATTCCATGGTGTATATGTGCCACATTTTCTTAATCCAGTCTATCACTGATGGACATTTGGGTTGATTCCAAGTCTTTGCTCTTGTGAATAGTGCCGCACTAAACATATGTGTGCATGTGTCTTTATAGCAGCATGATTTATAATACTTTGGGTATATACCCAGTAATGGGATGGCTGGGTCAAATGGTATTTCTAGTTCTAGATCCTTGAGGAATCGCCACACTGTCTTCCACAATGGTTGAACTAGTTTACAGTCCCACCAACAATGTAAAGTGTTCCTGTTTCTCCACATCATCTCCAGCACCTGTTGTTTCCTGACTTTTTAATGATCGCCATTCTAACTGGTGTGAGATGGTATCTCATTGTGGTTTTCATTTGCATTTCTCTGATAGCCAGTGATGATGAGCATGTTTTCGTGTGTCTGTTGGCTGCATAAATGTCTTCTTTTGAGAAGTGTCTGTTCATATTATTTGCCCACTTTTTGATAGGGTTGTTTTTTTCTTGTAAATTTGTTTGAGTTCTTTGTAGATTCTGGATATTAGCCCTTTGTCAGATGAATAGATTGCAAAAATTTTCTCCCATTCTGTAGGTTGCCTGTTCACTCTGATGGTAGTTTCTTTTGCTGTGCAGAAGCTCGTTAGTTTAATTAGATCCCATTTGTCAATTTTGGCTTTTGTTGCCTTTGCTTTTGGTGTTTTAGACATGAGGTCCTTGCCCATGCCTATGTCCTGAATGGTATTGCCTAGGTTTTCTTCTAGGGTTTTCACGGTTTTAGGTCTAACATTTAAGTCTTTAATCCATCTTGAATTAATTTTTGTATAAGGTGTATGGAAGGGATCCAGTTTCAATTTTCTACATATGGCTAGCCAGTTTTCCCAGCACCATTTATTACATAGAGAATCCTTTCCCCATTTCTTGTTTTTGTCAGGTTTGTCAAAGATCAGATGGTTGTAGATGTGTGGTATTATTTCTGAGGGCTCTGTTCTGTTCCATTGGTCTATATCTCTGTTTTGGTACCAGTATCATGTTGTTTTGGTTACTGTAGCCTTGTAGTATAGTTTGAAGTCAGGTAGCGTGATGCCTCCAGCTTTGTTCTTTTGGCTTATGATTGACTTGGCAATGCGGGCTCTTTTTTGGTTCCATATAAACTTTAGTTTTTTTCCAATTCTGTGAAGAAAGTCATTGGTAGCCTGATGGGGATGGCACTGAATCTATAAATTACCTTGGGCAGTATGGCCATTTTCACAATATTGATTCTTCCTATCTGTGAGCATGGAATGTGTTTCCATTTGTTTGTGCCCTCTTTTATTTCATTGAGCAGTGGTTTGTAGTTCTCCTTGAAGAGATCCTTCACATCCCTTGTAAGTTGGATTCCTAGGTATTTTATTCTCTTTTGTGAATGGGAGTTCACTCATGATTTGGCTGTTTGTCTGTTATTGGTGTATAAGAATGCTTGTGATTTTTGCGCATTGATTTTTGTATCCTGAGACTTTGCTGAAGTTGTTTATCAGCTTAAGGAGATTTTGGGCTGAGACGATGTAGATATACACGATTGTATATCTAGAAAGATATACAATCATGTCATCTGTAAACAGGGACAATTTGACTTCCTCTTTTCCAAATTGAATACCCTTTATTTCTTTCTCCTGCCTGATTGCCCTGGCCAGAACTTCTAATACTATGTTGAATAGGAGTGGTGAGAGAGGGCATCCCTGTCTTGTGCCAGTTTTCAAAGGGAATGCTTCCAGTTTTTGTCCATTCAGTATGATATTGGCTGTGGGTTTGTCATAAATAGCTCTTATGATTTTGAGATACGTCACATCAATACCTAACATATTGAGAGTTTTTAGCATGAAGGGCTGTTGAATTTTGTCAAAGGCCTTTTCTGCATCTATTGAGATAATCATGTGGTTTTTGTCTTTGATTCTGTTTATACGATGGATTATGTTTATTGATGTGTGTATGTTGAACCAGCCTTGCATCCCAGGAATGAAGCCCACTTGATCATGGTGGATAACCTTTTTGATGTACTGCTGGATTTGGTTTGCCAGTATTTTATTGAGGATTTTTGCATCAATGCTCCTCAGGGATATTGGTCTAAAATTCTTTTTTTGTTGTGTCTCTGCCAGGCTTTGTTATCAGGATGATGCTGGCCTCATAAAATGACCTAGGGAGGATTTCCTCTTTTTCTATTGATTGGAGTAGTTTCAGAAGGAATGGCATTAGCTCCTCCTTGTACTTCTGGTAGAATTCGGCTGTGAATCCATCTGGTCCTGGATTTTTTTTGGTTGGTAAGCTATTAATTATTGCCTCAGTTTCAGAGCCTGTTATTGGTCTATTCAGAGATTCAACTTCTTCCTGGTTTAGTCTTGGGAGGGTGTATATGTGTCCAGGAATTTATCCATTTCTTCTAGATTTTCTAGTTTATTTGCATAGAGGTGTTTATAGTATTCTCTGATGGTAGTTTGTATCTCTGTGGGATTGGTGGTGATATCCCCTTTATCATTTTTTATTGTGTCCATTTGATTCTTCTCTCTTCTCTTCTTTATTAGTCTTGCTAGTGGTCTGTCAATTTTGTTGATCTTTTCAAAAAACCAGCACCTGGATTCACTGATTTTTTTGAAGGTTTTTTTTTTTTGTGTCTCTATCTCCTTCAGTTCTGCTCTGATCTTAGTTATTTCTTGCCTTCTGCTAGCTCTTGCTTCTCTAGTTCTTTTAATTGTGATGTTAGGGTGTCAATTTTAGATCATTCCTGCTTTCTCTTGTGGGCATTTAGTGCTATAAATTTCCCTCTACACACTGCTTTAAATGTGTCCCAGAGATTCTGGTATGTTGTGTCTTGGTTCTCATTGGTTTCAAAGAACATCTTTATTTCTGCCTTCATTTCGTTATGTGCCCAGTAGTCATTCAGGAGCAGGTTGTTCAGTTTCCATGTAGTTGAGCGGTTTGGATTGAGTTTCTTAGTCCTGAGTTCTAGTTTGATTGCACTGTGGTCTGAGAGACAGTTTGTTGTGATTTCTGTTCTTTTACATTTGCTGAGGAGTGCTTTACTTCCAACTATGTGGTCAATTTTGGAATAAGTGCGATGTGGTGCTGAGAAGAATGTACATTCTGTTGATTTGGGGTGGAGTTCTGTAGACGTCTATTAGGTCTGCTCGCTGCAGAGCTGAGTTCAATTCCTGGATATCCTTGTTAACTTTCTGTCTTGTTGATCTGTCTAATGTTGACAGTGGGGTATTAAAGTCTCCCATTATTATTGTATTGGAGTCTAAGTCTCTTTGTAGGTCTCTAAGGACTTGCTTTATGAATCTGGGTGCTCCTGTATTGGGTGCATATATATTTAGGATAGTTAGCTCTTCCTGTTGAATTGATCCCTTTACCATTATGTAATGGCCTTCTTTGTCTCTCTTGATCTTTGATGGTTTAAAGTCTGTTTTGTCAGAGACTAGGATTGCAACCCCTGCTTTTTTTTTGTTTTCCATTTGCTTGGCTGATCTTCCTCCATCCCTTTACTTTGAGCCTACATATGTCTCTCCACATGAGATGGGTCTCCTGAATACAGCACACTGATGGGTCTTGACTCTTTATCTAATTTGCCAGTCTGTGTCTTTTAATTGGAACATTTAGCCCACTTACATTTAAGGTTAATATTGTTATGTGTGAATTTGATCCTGTCATTATGATGTTAGCTGGTTATTTTGCTCTTTAGTTGATGCAGTGTCTTCCTAGCATCGATGGACTTTACATTTTGGCATGATTTTGCAGTGGCTGGTACCAGTTGTTCCTTTCCATGTTTAGTGCTTCCTTCAGGAGCTCTTGTAGGGCAGGCCTGGTGGTGACAAAATCTCTCAGCATTTGCTTGTCTGTAAAGGATTTTATTTCTCCTTCACTTATGAAGCTTAGTTTGGCTGGATATGAAATTCTGGGTTGAAAATTCTTTTCTTTAAGAATGTTGAATATTGGCCCCCACTCTCTTCTGGCTTGTAGATTTTCTGTCGAGAGATCCGCTGTTAGTCTGATGGGCTTCCCTTTGTGGGTAACCTAACCTTTCTCTCTGACTGCCCTTAACATTTTTTCCTTCATTTCAACTTTGGTGAATCTGACAATTATGTGTCTTGGAGTTGCTCTTCTTGAGGAGTATCTTTGTGGCCTTCTCTGTATTTCCTGAATTTGAATGTTGACCTGCCTTGCTAGGTTGGGGAAGTTCTCCTGGATAATATCCTGCAGAGTGTCCTCCAACTTGGTTCCATTCTCCCCATCACTTTCGGGTACACCAGTCAGACGTAGATTTGATCTTTTCACATAGTCCCATATTTCTTGGAGGCTTTGTTCATTTCTTTTCACTCTTTTTTTCTCTAAACTTCTCGCTTCATTTCATTCATCTGATCTTCAATCACTGATACCCTTTCTTCCAGTTTATCAAATCGGCTACTGAAGCTTGTGCATTTGTCACATAGTTCTTGTGCCATGGTTTTCAGCTCCATCAGGTCATTTAAGGACTTCTCTACACTGGTTATTCTAGTTAGACATTCGTCTAATCTTTTTTCAAGGATTTTAGCTTCTTTGTGATGGGTTCGAACTTCCTCCTTTAGCTCGGAGAAGTTTGATCATCTGAAGTCTTCTCTCAACTTGTCAAAGTCATTCTCCGTCCAGCTTTGTTCCGTTGCTGGCGAGGAGCTGCATTCCTTTGAAGGGAGAGAGGCACTCTGATTTTTAGAATTTTCAGCTTTTCTGCTCTGTTTTTTCCCCATCTTTGTGGTTTTATCTTTGATGATGGTGATGTACAGATGGGGTTTTGGTGTGGATGTCCTTTCTGTTTGTTAGTTTTCCTTCTTTTTTTTTTTTTTTTTGAGACGGAGTCTCACGCTGTTGCCCAGGCTGGAGTGCAGTGGCGCGATCTCGGCTCACTGCAAGCTCCGCCTCCCGGGTTCTCGCCATTCTTCTGCCTCAGCCTCCTGAGTAGCTGGGACTACAGGCGCCCGCCACCGCGCCCGGCTAATTTTTTGTATTTTTAGTAGAGACGGGGTTTCACTGTGGTCTCGATCTCCTGACCTTGTGATCTGCCCGCCTCGGCCTCCCAAAGTGCTGGGATTACAGGCTTGAGCCACCGTGCCCGGCCTGTTAGTTTTCCTTCTAACAGTCAGGACCCTCAGCTGCAGGTCTGTTGGAGTTTGCTGGAGGTCCACTCCAGACCCTATTTGCCTGGGTATCAGCAGCGGAGTCTGCAGAACAGCGAATATTGCTGAACAGCAAATGTTGCTGCCTGATCGTTCCTCTCCACGTTTCATCTCAGAGGGGTACCCGGCCGTGTGAGGCGTCAGTCTGCCCCTACTGGGGGGGCCTCCCAGTTAGGCTACTCAGGGATCAGGGACCCACTTGAGGAGGCAGTCTGTCTGTTCTCAGATCTCAAACTCTGTTCTGGGAGAACCACTGCTCTCTTCAAAGCTGTCAGACAGGGACATTTAAGTCTGCAGAAGTTTCTGCTGCCTTTTGTTTGGCTATGTTCTGTCCCCAGAGGTGGAGTCTACAGAGGCAGGCAGGCCCCCTTGAGCTGCGGTGGGCTCTGCCCAGTTCGAGCTTCCCTATATTTTCTTTATTTTATTTTTTTCTGAGACGGAGTCTCGCTCTGCCGCCCAGGCTGGAGTGCAGTGGCTGGATCTCAGCTCACTGCAAGCTCTGCCTCCCAGGTTTACGCCATTCTCCTGCCTCAGCCTCCCGAGTAGCTGGGACTACAGACGCCGCCACCTCGCCCGGCTAGTTTTTTGTATTTTTTTAGTAGAGACGGGGTTTCACCTTGTTAGCCAGGATGGTCTCGATCTCCTGACCTCGTGATCCGCCCGTCTCGGCCTCCCAAAGTGCTGGGATTACAGGCTTGAGCCACCGCGCCCGGCCTATTTTCTTTATTACACTGGAACAGCTTGTGCCCTCGGTCTCTTGCCTCAGCACCTGGGCAGCTTGCCACCCACAACGCAGGACCCTCTGCTGCCCTCTCCTCTGCCAAGTGGGACCCTCTGCCATCTGCTCCACGCTTTGCTTTCGGGGCTGCCTCTGCAGCTGTCTCCCTCACACTGGGGCTCCCACCCACCCCATGAGGCAGCTGGCAGCCCCCTGTGTGAGGCCCCTGGTCAGCCGAGAGGACCCCAATGCCCTGGAGGCTGTACCCCCACCCCTCCTGCTGTGGGGCCCTCGGTGCTCCAGGCCTGAGCCTCTCGCACTGCGGCTTACTGGCTGGGAGGCCGCTGCCCCAAGGGGCTCAGGCAGCCGGTCCAGCTCCTCCCGGGACCTGTGACAGAACAACTCCAGGGGCCCTGACGCTCTCATGTCCCCACCTGTGCTCCCAGAGAGGCGCTTCTGTGCCCAGACATTGAATAGCTCCACAGAAAATGAAGGCACTGGCCGTGGAGGCCCAGACTCCAGAAAGGAAGCCACGGAGGATGCAGGCCCGACCCACATCACCTCAGAGTCTGTCCTCGCAGGAGACGGTGGAGATGGGCCCTCCCATCACTGTACAGATGAGGACACACAAGGAGCTGACTTCATGCCTGGACGTTAAGCCCAGCAATTCCGAGCCCAGAGCTGGCTCTCCAGGTTGCGGGGTCTGGTCCCGTCCAGAAACATCTCCCAACCCACAGCTTAGGACACAGCAGGGTGAGGGGCATGGGGGTGAGTGGGAGCTCCAGGGAGATGCCCCTAAGGCGGTCCCCGTTGTCAGAACTTGCAGGCTAGTGGCCTCTAAAGGTACTCATTAGAGGGCTGTGGACCTCACTTGCCCAAAACCCTGGGCCTGCTCAGCGCATCCTTCTGAGACGTGAGACTGCAACCACCCGCTGCCTCACTGTCCCCTTCTCACCCCGAACAACCTGCCTTTAACCCAGCTCTCTTCAGACTGACACGATCTCTGCAGACTGTCAGAGCCTCGTTTAGATAGTCACAGACTACCTGGATAAAAGAGAAAACATGGCCGGGTGTGGTGGCTCACGCCTGTAATTCCAGCACTTTGTGAGGCTGAGGCAAGTGGATCACTTAAGGTCAGGGGTTCAAGACCAGCCTGGCCAACGTGGTGAATTCCTGTCTCTACTGAAAATACAGAAATAAGCCAGGCGTGGTGGCGTGCGCCTGTAATCCTAGCGGCTCAGGAGGCTGAGGCAGGGGAATCATTTGAACCCGGGAGGTGGAGGTTGCAGTGAGCTGAGATTATGGCATTATCCTCCAGCCTGGGCAATGAGTGAAACCCCATCTCAAGGAAAAGAAAAGATGAAACATGCAGAGTAGAAACCCCAGGTGGACAGATACCACCCTCAGGCAGAGAAAAGCTGGGTGGTGCCATCGATGGGCAACAGTAGTGGGAAAGCCAGCTGTGTGTGCTGGTGCGAGACGCGTTTCTGTGACGGAGGATGCCGCACACTCAGCCTCTCCTGTTACCCTGTGGCCTGGTGAGCCCGCTCTGAAGTGCACCAAGAGCAGGGAGGGACTTAGAGCAACTTCATTCACTGCTGCCCAGACAGAAAAGGGCGCACAAGGCCCTGCAGCCGGAGCTGGCTAATGGGCCGGGTGGAGACTCACACTGTGGATGCCACTCAGCCATGATCACAAGAACAGAGCGGCTGCTGCTCGGGCCTCGCAGGCGACTGACAGTAACCAGGAGCCCCGACGCCTTCCCGATACTCCCTGCTCCATTCACGGATGGGCACACCCGCCATTGTTTGAGTTTTTACATGTCTGCGAGTAACGCTCCATCTCACCAGCCTGGGCAACATAGTGAGACCCTGTCTCTACCAAAACAAGGAAGAAAAAAAAAACCAAACAGCCGGGCATGGTGGTGCACACCGGTAGTCCCCCGGGGGCTAAGGCTGGAGGATGAGCCCGGGAGGCTGAGGCTGCAGTGAGCTGTGATTGTACCACTTACCTCCAGCAGGGGTGACCCTGGCTTAGAAAAATTTGTAATAATAACATCCCATCTCTAAGTTTACATGTAGAAATCTTACACATCTTTCCTAAATATCACCTAAGTGAGCACCTCAGGTGCAGTCCCAGGTATGTTATGTCCTTTGAGTCTATTCTAAATGGTTTCTTTTGGATTTTTTTTCCTTTTCTGTCAGATGCTTTAGGTACTGATTTTCTCCTCTCTGCCTGCATCACAAGGGCTTCCTTCTGCAACCGTGACCTCAGACGGGCTCTCCTGGGGGATGCAGGACCGCAGCAGCCCCGAGCAACCGAGCACAGCCAAGGAACAGGTCCCGGGGAGGCCAGGACTCGGGCCCTCGCACCTGCAGCCACAGGAGCACCGTGTCCCTGCGGTTCTGAGCCACCAGGTGTTTGGGTGGGCCATTACCCAGCAAGTTCTAATAGAGACACTGGGTCCCAAAGTGGGGGCTGCTATGGACTGAATATTTGCCCCCCACCTCCAGTTCACATGTGAAAGTCCTAACCCCCAGTAAGACGGTGTTGGAGGTGGGGCCTTTGGGAGGGGAGCAGGTTAGAGAAGATCCTGGGGGATCGTCACGATGAGATGAGCATCCTCATGGGAGGAGACACCGGAGCCTCCTCTCCAGGAGCAGGCATGGGGACGGCCACATGAGCAAGAGGCTGCTGTAAATAAGCCAGGGGCGGTCCCTCCCCAGGAACTGGGTCTGTGGCACCTGGAGGCTGGACTCCCAGCCTGCAGAGCTGGGAGAAATAAATGTCTGCTATGAAGCCAGTTGGTCTGTGGAATTTTGACACAGCAGCCTCATCTAAGACAGGTGCTGGCAGAACCAACACCTAAGACGCAGTGCGCTGATAGTGCAGTCTGGGGCTGGAGGCCGGAAACACAGGAGGAGACTGTTAGCAGAGCCTGGGGGAAACCATGATTAGGTAGTAGTGAAAAAATTGGGTGAAAAAAAACTGCCTTTGGGTGGGCGCTGTGGCCCGTGCCTCTAATCCCAGCACTTTGAAAGGCCAAGGTGGGTGGTTCACCTGAGGTCAGGAGTTCAAGACCAGCCTGGCCAACACGGCAAAACCCTGTCTCTACTAAAAATACAAAAATTAGCTGGGCATGGTGGTGCGCGCCTGTAATCCCAGCTGCTTAGGAGGCTGAGGCAGGAGAATCACTTGAACCCGGGAGGCGGAGGCTGCAGTGAGCCGAGATCGTGCCACTGCACTCCAGCCTGGGAAACAGAACCAGACTCTGTCTCAAAAAAAAAAAAAAAAAAAAAGCCAGGCGCGGTGGCTCATGCCTGTAATCCCAGCACTTTGGGAGGCCGAGGCGGGTGGATCACGAGGTCAGGAGATCGAGACCATCCTGGCTAAGATGGTAAAACTCCATCTCTACTAAAAAACAAAAAATTAGCCAGGCATGGTGGCGGGCGCCTGTAGTCCCAGCTACTCGGGAGGCTGAGGCAGGAGAATGGAGTGAACCCGGGAGGCGGAGCTTGCAGTGAGCCGAGATAGCGCCACTGCACTCCAGCCTGGGCAACAGAGTGAGACTTTGTCTCGAAAAAAAAAAAAATTGCCTTCAGTAACTTGGAAATTAGAAAATGGATCCGGCTAAGCAGAGCTCCAGACAGAGTGGCAAAAATTTCAGCGAACGCTCCTCGTGACACTGGTGAGGCCTGTGAGGGTGAAATGCACGAAAGGAGGGATCATCTAGTTTGCAGGCAGAATCTGGAGGAAACAGAGCCGGGGCCTGACCTGGTTTGGGAAACAAAACCATCTCACGTGTTGTCTCTGCAGTCAGCAAAGCATTGTCTTTTAAAAATTGTTTTAAATTTGCTTTTTGTTTTTTAGAGACAAGGTTCTCCCTACATTGCTCAAGGGATCCTCCTGCCTCAGCATCCTGACCAGCTGGGACTACAGGGTGCATCACCACTGCCCAAAAATATTCAAGTCATAAGTGGCCTCAGGATAAAGATAAAATCAAGGTTGTGGCCATATCCACTGTTAAGGCCCCAGAAAGGTTTACTATCTTGGGGCTGGGTGTGGTGGCTCACACCTGTCATCCCTGCCCTTTGGGAGGCTGAGGTGGGAGGCCAGGAGTTCAAGGCTGCTGTGAACTGGCTGCACCACTGCACTCTAGCCTAAGTAACAGAGCAAGACCTTGTCTCTTAAAAAAATAAATAATAAAACGATAGAAGGTAGTATATAATACAAACCCTCTCAGCTAGACAAAAGCGTTTCTAAGATGCTAAAGGATGTTTTCCCACAACATACTAACACATCATACAAAACAGATAAAACACTGACAAATGTTTAAGTCAATTTTTTGTCTAGTGGAGAACATAATCTAAGACTCCCACAAGATTTATTTATTTTTTTTTTTGAGATGGAATCTCGCTGTTTCGCCACGCTAGAGGGCAATGGCACGATCTTGGCTCACTGCAGACTCTGCCTCCTGGGTTCAAGCAATTCTCCTGCCTCAGCCTCCTGAGTAGCTGGGACTACAGGTGCCCACCACCACACCCAGCCAAATTTTGTAATTTTAATAGAGACGGGGTTTCACCATGTTGGCCAGGATGGTCTCAATCTCTTGACCTCGTGATCCGCCCGCCTCGGCCTCACAAAGTGCTGGGATACGGGCGTGAGCCACCGTGCCTGGCCAGAAACCCACAGGATTTTTAGGGGCGCTGTATCATTTTAAATGAAAAGAGACGGAGACAGTTGAAAATGAAGCCTTTGGGTTCCCTCCTTCTACAGGCAGTGAGCAACTGAGACAGCTGTTTAGCCTCAAATACAGGCTGTCAGACACCTCAAAACACAGAGAAATACAGGCTGTCGGACACCTCAAAACACAGAGGAGAGACACCAAGGGCAGAGCCAAAATCTGAGGGGGAAAAAAGGGTAATAATGTCACTCCCAGGGAAAATGGGGCCCTAAAAAAGACACAGACTCTGCCCCCAAACGAGGTCCCTTGGCAACATGCCGTTGACTGTGTCACAGAAGTGCTACAGACTGGGGTCTGCAATAAATGAGCCCCCACTCTCTCTTTTTCAAACGGGAGCATTACTGTGCTTATCCTGGCCCTGTCTCAAAATCCTATGCTGGGGTAGAGGCAGGTGATTTTTTTCTTTAGTTTGCAGCCTCAAGAGGCATCTCACATATATCCGGACCAGAGGAGAATCATGAGCTGACAGCCTCTGAGCTGAGATAGCAGCAGGGACAGACCTCTGGGTGGCTTGAGTTGGGGGGTGGCGAGCATATTTTACTGGTGGAAGGAAAGTAAGTCACTGTGGCTCCAGAGTGGACCGTGGGAAATTTCAGACGGTCCCAGGACACGCGGCTCTCTCTGCCCAGCCCTGGGGCTCTGCTGTCACGTGGGGATGCCTCACCACTAACCCCGTTTACGAGATTCCACTTCTTCCTCTTTTTTTGTTTGTTTTTTGTTTTCAGATGGATTCTTGCTCTGTTGCCAGGCTGGAGTGCAGTGGTGCAATCTTGGCTCACTGCAACTTCGGCCTCCCAGGTTCCAGCAATTCTCCTGCCTCAGCCTCCTGAGTAGCTGGGACTACAGGCATGCACCATCATGCCCAACTAATTTTTGTAGTTTTAGTAGAGACAGGGTTTCACCATATTGGCCAGGCTGGTCTTGAACTCCTGACCTAGTGATCTGCCCGCCTCAGCCTCCCAAAGTGCTAGGATTACAACACAGTGGCTGGCCCCACTTCTTCCTCTTTCTTGGTTTACTCCCTTGATTTGGAGCTCCTCCTTTAGTAGGCTCCTGAAAACATGTATTATGAAAATGAATTTTTAAAACGTAGAGTTTGCATATCTGAAAATGCTGTCATACTGTCACACTTGACTGACCACTTGGGTAGGTATAAAATCCTAGGTTGCAAATGATTTTCACTCGTAATTTTCGAAGCATTGTTCCGATGTTTTCTAACTTCCAGTTTGCCCTTGGGAAGGGATTTATTTCTCAGCCTCTGTGTGATCTGCGCTCTCGGATCGTCTGTATGTCCCGGACTGTCCGATGTTTCACGTCATGCCTGGATGTAGGTAATTTCTTCCATCTTTGTGTGGGATATCGGTAAGCGCTTTTACTCTGGAGATTCATGTTTCTCGGTTCTGGGGGAAAATTATTTCTCTAAACTTCATTCCCACCATCTTCTGTTTTTGCTTTTCCCCCCCTTGGAATTCCTGTTGGTCTTAATCTATCCTATCACCTACCTTCTTATCTTTTCATTCTTTCAAACAGATTTTCTCCACTTTCCACCTTCTTGCTAATTTAATTTTGCCTATCACATTTCCATTTCTAAGACATCATTTTAATTATTTTTTTTATTTTTTTTGAGGTGGAGTCTCACTGAGTCTGAGTGATACCCAGGCTGGAATCAGTGGCGGGATCTCGGCTCACTGCAGCCTCCGCCTCCCAGGTTCAAGTGATTCTCGTGCCTCAACCTCCCAAGTAGTTGGGATTACAGGCGCACACCACCACACTTGGCTAATTTTTGTATAATTAATAGAAATGGAGTTTTGTCACGTTGGCCAGGCTGGTCTTGAATTCCTGATTTCAAGTGATCGCCCGCCTGTGCCTCCCAAAGTGTTGGGATTACAGGCGTGAGCCACTGCACCTGGCCCATCGTTATTTTTGTTTCTTTTTTTTTTTTTTTTTTTTTGAGACGGAGTCTCGCTCTGTCGCCTGGGCTAGAGTGCAGTGGCACATCTCAGCTCACTGCAAGCTCCGCCTCCCGGGTTTACGCCATTCTCCTGCCTCAGCCTCCGGAGTAGCTGGGACTACAGGCGCCCGCCACCTTGCCTGGCTAGTTTTTTGTATTTTTAGTAGAGACGGGGTTTCACTGGGTTAGCCAGGATGGTCTCAATCTCCTGACCTCGTGATCCGCCCGTCTCGGCCTCCCAAAGTGCTGGGATTACAGGCGTGAGCCACCGTGCCCGGCCGAGTTTCCTTTTTAAAACAATGTTCTGGGCTTCACATGGCACATGACTGCCTCTCACCTCTGAGGCACCTGAGCGTGCCTTTCCTCCCCTTGGTTGACTCACGCCTCCCTCCTGTGTGTGTTCATGTGTGTGACTCTGGGTCATGGATTTTCCTCCTAGCCTTTACCTGTGTGTGTGTGTGAGACAGAGTCTCACTGTGTCACCCAAGCTGGAGTGCAGTGGCGCGATCTTGGCTCACTGCAACCTCTGCCTCCCAGGTTCAAGCCGTTCTCCTGTCTCAGCCTTCCGAGTAGCTGGGATTACAGGCATGCGCCACCACAACCGGCTAATTTTTGTATTTTTAGTAGACATGGGGTGTCACCATGTTGGCCAGGCTGGTCTTGAACCTCTGACCTCAGGTGATCCACCCGCCTCAGCCTCCCAAAGTGCTGGGATCACAGGCCTGAGCCACTGTGCCTGGCCCTAACCTTTACCTGTTAACCAGAAATTCCATACAGCTTACTGTGGTTAGGGACATATTTAGTTTTGTTTCTGTCATCTTAATTTGCCCAGTTTGTTTCTGATTTTTTTTTTTTTTTTGAGAGAGGGTCTCACTCTGTTGCCCAGGCTGGAGTGTAGTGGCGTGACTACAACTCACTGCAGTCTTGAGCTTCCAGGCTTGGGTGATCCTCCCACCTCAGCCTCCTGGGTGGTTGGAACTACAGGCATGCTCCACCATGCCCAGCTTACTTTTTGTATTTTTTTGTAGAGACAGGTTCTCCCTATGTTGCCCAGGCTGGTTTCGAACTCCTAGGCTTAAGCAATCCACCCACCTTGGCCTCCAAAGTGTTGGGATTACAGGTATGAGCCACAGCGCTCAGGCCCAGCCTGATTTTTCTTTTCTTATTTTTTAATTGACAGAAGTTTGTGTTCGTTTCATTTATTTATTTTATGGGATCTCACTTGTTGTCCAGTCTGGAGTACAGCAGCACAATCATAGCTCACTGCTGCCTCAAACTCCTTGTCTGAGGATCCAAACTGAGATCCTCCTGCCTCAGTCTCCCAAGTAGCTGGGACTACATTTTAAATTAATTTTAAATTATTCTTTTTATTGGATTAGAGATGTATAGACTGGTTACACTCTTTTAGTAATTAACATTAAATTACACTATGCACATTTAACTTATCAAAGTCAAATTAAACACTGTCTTACACCCGCTTCCCAACAACAGGAGGGTCTTAGAGCATTTCTGTCCCTTCCAATTTACATGCTATTGTTGTCCAGAATTTTAGTTGACATTATTCTTTTATACATACATATATATTCATAATTTTGCTTGCCATTCCATTTTATATCTAAGACCATCACTCAGATCATTTTCCTTTTTTTTTTTTTTAAGATGGAGTTTTGCTCTTTTTGCCCAGGCTGGAGTACAATGGTGTGATCTCGGCTCACTGCAGCTTCTGCCTCCCAGGTTCAAGGGATTCTCCTGCCTCAGCCTCCTGAGTAGCTGGGATTACAGGTATGGGCCACTAGGCCCAGCTAATTTTGTATTTTTAGTAGAAATGGGGTTTTGCCGTGTTGGCCAGGATAGTCTCAAACTCCTGACCTCAGGTGATCCACTGCCTCAGCCTGCCAAAGTGCTGGGCTTACAGGCGTGAGCCACCATGCCCAGCACTATGTTGCCTAGGCTGGTCTTGAACTCCTGGGCTCAAGTGATCCTCCCTCCTAGGCCTCCCAAAGTGTTGGGATTATAGGCATGAGCCACTGCGTCTAGCCTATTTTTCATTTCCAAAAGTTCTTTAAGAAGTCCTGCCTATTCACAGGTGACAATATGTATCCTACAGCTTTCTCATCACCGTCACTGCGCCTGACACATAACTGTCCTCTCACCTGTATGATGACAGTTTCAGAATCTGCCTTTCTTTGTGGCTGAGAGCAGCTGCCTGCTGTTTCTGTTGGCCCTCAGTCAGCTGACTCTCCTTGTGTGCTTGGGGATCTTTGACTGCAAGCTGAATGCCTGACTTATGAGCAGGGATGAGGCTAAGCTGGGTAAACTTCGGAGAGCAGTTGCTTTGACCTCTACTGGTACCTGGAAGGTCACCTTCAGCTGGCCTGAGGGTCTCGGCTCAGCACGGGAGTCACAGGCTCATCTTCCCACCTCACCACTGGCCCAGGAGTCAGGACCTTAATGAACGGTGGGGCCACCAAATCCATTCTGAGAGCACCCCTGCCCCTACAGGCTGCACAACCCTAAGCTCATGCATTTTAATGAAGTGGGTGCCAACAAGAGCCCTCAAAGCGACTGTCTTGGAAGCTGCAGCCAGCTCAGGACCCAGAATTATCCCCAATCAGTCCTTACCTGGGGCAGAGAACTGCAGGAGGTGGTCCCAAGCCACAGCCAAACCAGGATGGGCGAATCCTGCAACCACGCCCCAGGGCTCACGGCCAGCGGGCGGCTCACATTTCCCTCAGTCATCCCAAGAAACTCAAAGCCCACCTGGCTTAATTCATGGTGACAGTGCTTTACTATACGCACCCAAAAACGTTCCCCAAAGAGACACTTCTACTTTTTTATCTCGGAAATAACATTTTAAAGAATGAAAATATTTTACAGGAAATAACATTTGTACATACTCATAACAGTCTCAAAGACAAAACGATTCCTCTACCCACAGAACACTTCTGACATCATGTGCTGTGAGCCTTTCCCTCCATACCAACCAGCTCTCCAACTCTGACACCAACAAGATGTCCTTCGGTTTAACTTGATTCTGACACCAACTGCCCGGAGTTAGTGCAGAACCCACAGGGTAAGGGGTCAGTCCCACAAGACCACCCCCACTTCAGATGCCAAGTGCAGACAGTGGGCCCTGGGGTCCCTACGACCCCCTTCTCAGGTTCCGTAATTTTTGTTTGTTTTTTGAGATGGAGTCTCGCTCTGTCGCCCAGGCTGGAGTGCAGTGGGGAAATCTCGGCTCACTGCAAGCTCCGCCTCCCGGGTTCAAGCGATTCTTCTGCCCCAGACTCCCGAGTAGCTGGGATTACAGGCGCGCGCCACCACGCCCAGCTAATTTTTGTATTTTTAGTAGAGACAGGGTTTCACCATGTTGGTCAGGATGGTCTCGATCTCTTGACTGCGTGATCCGCCCGCCTCGGCCTCCCGAAGTGCTGGGATTACAAGCAGGAGCCACCGCGCCCGGCCAAGTTCCATAATTTTCTAAGCACACAGAACTCAGGACCATAGCAAACAGCTGTGAAAAGGCGTTGAAAGACATAGAACTGCTTGCCAGCAAGGTACGGGGGGAGGGCGTGAGGCCCCCTTCCTAACTGCACCCCCCCCACCCCGCCTTGACCAACCTGAAGCTCGAGACCCTCAGCCCCTCGTCTCATGCAGGGTTTTGATGGAGGCCTGGCTGCGTAGGAATGACCCATTCAATCACCGGCCACTACACCCCAGCAGATGAGCCCTTCGCTGCAGCTGACCGCGGGAGGGGAGGCGTCTCAGCAGCGGGCGGCCGGCCGGGACAGACCCCTGAGACCTCCCCGCCTCTGGGAATCGCCTCCCATGGGCAGCGCTCACCTTCGCCGAGCCCTGTCTCTCCTGACCGCTCTGAGCCAAGGCAGGTGCAGGCTGGCGAGGCTTCTGCAGCCCGAGAAGCAGGCGAGCAGCCGGCTGTTACTTCCTCACCGCGCACGGTGCGGACAGGACTCACCCGGCCTCGGCCTTACGCCCACCAGGCCACTGGCATCTCTTCAGCGGCAGCCCCGGCTCACTCGGCGCCGTGCACCCGCTGGTGCTGGATGAGGTGGAAGCTCAGGCGAAAGGCGCGGCCGCACTCGGTGCAGCGGAACGGCTTCTCGCCCGTGTGGAGCCGCTGGTGCCGGAAGAAGCCCGACAGCGCCCGGAACGCGCGCCCGCAGTGGCCGCACTCGTGGGGCTTCTCCCCGGTGTGGATGCGGCGGTGCTCGCGGAGGAAGGAGCTGCGGCTGAAGGCGCGGCCGCAGTCCTGGCAGGCGAAGGGCCGCTCCCCCGTGTGCACGCGCTGGTGCTGGAGGAGGTTGGAGCTCTGGCTGAAGGCCTGGCCGCACTCCCGGCACTCGTACGGGTTCTCCCCGTGGTGGGTCCGCCGGTGCCGGACCACGTTGGAGCTGTGCAGGAAGCGCTTCCCGCACTCGCCGCACGCGTACAGCCTCTCCCCGGTGTGGGTGCGGCGGTGCTTGGCGGCGTCCGACCTCTGGCCGAAAGCCTTGCCACAGTCGGCGCACGCGTAGGGCTTCTCGCCCGTGTGCACGCGCTGGTGCCGGAGGAGGTTGAAGCTCTGGCTGAAGGCCTTGCCGCACTCGGCGCACGCATAGGGCCTCTCCCCGCTGTGCGCCCGCTGGTGTCGGACCACGTGCGAGCTGTGGATGAAGGCCTTCCCGCAGTCGCTGCACTCGTACGGCTTCTCCCCGGAGTGGATGCTCCGGTGCTTCGCGGCGTCCGAGGAGCACTTGAAGCTGCGGCCACAGGCGCTGCACGGGAAAGGCCGCCCCTTCCAGCCGCCCCTGCCCTCTGCTCCCGGGCCTAAGTTCGGAGGGACACCTGACTCGCGGCCACTCTGTCCTCCAGTTTTCTCAGAAATGACCGGACCTCGAGGGGAACCTCTGGGCCTCTCTCTGGCTTCCTCGTTTTCACAAAGGCCAAGAGACCCCAGCGCCCGGGGAGGCCCCGCTCTGTGGCCCTCTCCCTCGGGAGCGCCTGGCTCTGGTGCAGGCTCCGTACTCCGAGCTGCCTGCACCTCAGCTGATCGGCTGCCACTTGGGGCCTGCGCCAGGAAAGCAGCCTTCACAACTGAAAAAGAGGCCGGACAGCAACGATTTTAGATGCAAGAGAATGTGAGTCAAGGGTGGCTCTGGCAATCGTGACGACAGGACAATGACGGTGATGGTGACATCAGTGTTCCAAAGACACCTTTGATTTTGCCCGCCTAGTTTTTCCTCCTCCCCACCTTCTTAACCCCTGTGGTTATGAGGTGGATGAGAGTCCTGCACTGCCACTCTAGAAACCGGGCTGTGGGGCTGGGCGTGGTGACTCACACCTGTAATCCCCGCACTTTGGGAGGCTGAGGCAGGAGGACCACTTGAGACTTGGAATTTGAGACCAGCCTGGCCAACACAGTGAGATCCTGTCTCTTAAAAAAAATAGAATTTTAAAAATATACAAACAGAAGCCTGGGTGCGGTGGCTCAAGCCTGTAATCCCAGCACTTTGGGAGGCCGAGACGGGCAGATCACAAGGTCAGGCGATCGAGACCATCCTGGCTAACATGGTGAAACCCCGTCTCTACTAAACACATAAAAAAATTGCTGGGCGTGGTGGCGGGCGCCTGTAGTCCCAGCTACTCACTCACGAGGCTGAGGCAGGAGAATGGCGTGAACCCGGGAGGCAGAGCTTGCAGTGAGCTGAGATCGCGCCACTGCACTCCAGCCTGGGTGACAGAGTGAGACTCCATCTCTAAATAAATAAATAAATAAATACACACACATACAGAAACGAGGCTAAATGGGGCTAGAAGTGGGGCTAAACCTCCAGTCTCAGCCCACCCAGTCCTGGGGACAGAAATGCAGGCTCTGGGCACTGCCTTACTCTGCAGGGCAGCTGGGAAAGCAAAAGAGGCAGGAGACTGCCGGCAACAAGCCAGGACAGGAGCGAGGCAGACGCTGCAGGAGGCGTGGGGATGGTGGCACCCAACAGAGCCCACGGCCCAGCTCTGCCTTCTGTCTGTCCCTCCTCCCTTTTTTGTGAGCCAGGGTCTTGCTCTATCACCCAGGCTGGAGGGCAGTGGTGCCATCGTGGCTCACTGCAGCCTCACGGCTCACGTGATCTTCCCTCTGCCTCCCAAGTAGGTGGGACTCCAGGTGAGCACCACCACACCAGGCTAGTTTTAAAATTTTTTGTAGAGACAGTGTGTCAGTGTGTTACCCAGGCTGCTCTTGAACTCCTGGGTTCAACCCTCCTCCCACCTCGGTCTCCTGAAGTGCTGGGATTACAGGTGTGAGCCACCATACCCAGCCATGGCCCCAGCTCATTCCTTTTACCTTGGACTCCCTGAGACAACGTGGCCTCCTTAACAACTCCCCCCAAACACCAAACTCTAGGAGCTTCTGTTACGTGCAAACAGGAGTGTCCTCACTCAGAATCCGGACCAAGAGGCCGGTTATGGTGGCTCACGCCTGTCATCCCAGCACTTTGGGAGGCCAAGGCGGGCAGATCACGACGTCAAGAGATGAAGACCATCCTGGTTAACATGGTGAAACCCCGTCTCTACTAAAAATACAAAAATTATCCGGGCGTGGTGGCGCACACCTGTAGTCCCAGCTACTTGAGAGGCTGAGGCAGAAGAATTGCTTGAACCCAGGAGGTGGAGGCTGCAGTGAGCTTGTGTCACTGCACTCCAGCCTGGTGACAGAGCAAGACTTTGTCTTAAAAAAAAAAAAAAAAAGAAATCTGGACTAAGAGCTGGAAGCAGCAACCCATGTGGCTGGGCGGTGGCGCTGACCGGGCTGAGCAGCTCCGACCAGGCTGCATTATCAGTGGTCCTTGTCTGGCAGTGAAGCCACTGGTTAGATTTGGTTCCTCCGGCTCACAGGGACAGACCATGTGGCCATTTAGAAAAAAGGCTTAAGGGGTAGGGATGAAACCCTGGGACTTGAGAAAGCTGGCTACTGACCTCGGCCTGCATAGGAGGCAGGAGGGCTCAGCCAGGAGCGGCAGTGGGGGGACGGGAGTCCCCGAGGCCAGCACAGCAACTGAGTGGGACTTCTCTGCCTGCAGGCAGTCTGCTGTGGCAACGGAAGAGAAGCGGCTGAGTCCCGGCTGCACCTTTCAAGAATGTGGAGGGTGCAGATGTGATGGAAACTCCTGTGGAGGTGGGGGTGGGGCAGGGATGTTCCAGGGCAGATGAGAGCAGGCTGCTGTCAACAGTCCCCACCTCTCTCTGCCCTTGCAGACCCATGACACTGAGCAGCCAGGGCGTGGGAGAGGCTCAGGGTGGTGCGCAGAACAGAAGCCCCTTGGCAGAGGCCAGCCCTGGTCTTGTGTGGTTTGCAGACTTGAAAGTTCAAGAACTGACTCAAAGGTATTGCTTATGAGGAAAAAGAACCAAAACTACAATGAGAAAGGGCCACATACACGGTGGAGCTCTACTGGATCCAGCTTGCAGGCCCTGAGGATGCCTTTCCAATGGAGGCAATCCCAGACCCCATAGCAGGGCCTGCACTACCCACCCCACCTCCCGCCCGTCGCTGTGACACACTCTCAGGGTGGCCCCAAAACATAAAACAGTGTTCTCTTGTGGGTGATTCTGTCCCAAGGGCACATTTGACAATGTGTGAAGATGTTTATGGTTGTCACAACTGGGAGGGGGCGCTACTGACAGCAAGTGGGCAGAGGCGAGGGTGCTGCTGAACCTCCCACAATGCACACGATGGCCCCTCAACAAAGACTCATCCATTCCAAAACAGCCACAGTGCCAAGGCTGAGAAGCACTGAGCCAGACCTTCCCAGAGGCAGAGCCTGGGGCTGCCAGACTTTCTAACCAAAAGCTCTCAGTTCACTGGCAAAGACAGTCACCAAACAGATGCCCAGGAGATCTGATGGGCCTGCGTTTACCTCCCTCCCTCACCCTGTGCCTGAGGACACAGTATATGCTCTGCGCCAGTGACCGAGACATGGTGTTTTTCCTGTATTCCTGTTCAATTCCTGCCCTGGAACTCTGGGCCCGATTGTGGACGTGTCCCCTCACCTGCAAGGGCCTCCATCAGGGTACTGCTCTCCTTGGCACCTGGGGGCTCTCCTCCTGGCTCCACCTTGCAGAACGCCAGCAGTCAGAACAATTTCTGCTGAGGTAAAAGAAAAGGAAAATAAATCGCAGCCAGGGCTAGGTACAGGGGCCGGGGCAGTGAGGTCAGAATAGGCCCTGCGGGAGCTGCAACACCCAGGTGGGCCCACCCCTGTCACTGGCAATCAAGGTCCTGGCTCAACAGTCACTCCCAGAAGCGGTGTTCTGCGGGATGCCCGGGACCTCTGGTCCAGGCTCTGTCGGTTCCCCTCGACCCAGGGCTGACACAGAGCACAGGTGGGCATGGCCACAGCTTCCTAGCTCCATGCTGAGCAAGCTCACGCCCTCCAGCAGTCTTCAAATAGCTAGAGAAATTCCCATGGATTTTAAAATTTTCTTGGTAGTTGTAAGGATTTGAATACAAAAATGTTAAACCAGAAAAAAAGAACAAATTATTTGAATGGTAAAGTTTTGGACTGAGGAATGATTTTTCTAAGCCTGACATCAGATGTCTGACAAATTTAACTACATAAAAAAATTTAATGTAAAAAAACAAAAACCAAAAAGGGGAAATACGTGCAATGCAAAGATTCACCCCTATCTGATAAAGACCTCTATATATTAATAAGAAACGAAGGACAATTGGCAAAGATCATGAATATGTAATTCACCAAGAAGAAAAACCAGTAAGCAATACATTTTTTGGGGGGTCTCACCTCAAGTGCAATTAAGAAGTGTAATTTGGGCCGGGCGCGGTGGCTCAAGCCTGTAATCCCAGCACTTTGGGAGGCCGAGACGGGCGGATCACGAGGTCAGGAGATCAAGACCATCCTGGCTAACACAGTGAAACCCCGTCTCTACTAAAAAATACAAAAATCTAGCCGGGCGAGGTAGCGGGCGCCTGTAGTCCCAGCTACTCTGGAGGCTGAGGCAGGAGAATGGCGTGAACCCGGGAGGCGGAGCTTGCAGTGAGCTGAGATCCGGCCACTGCACTCCAGCCTGGGACACAGAGCGAGACTCCGCCAAAAAAAAAAAAAAAAAAAAAAGAAGTGTAATTTGGCTGGATGCTGTGGCTCACACTTGCAATCCTAGCACTTCAAGAGGCTTGGGATGGAGGACTGAGTACAGGAGTTCCTGACCAGCCTGGACAACATAGTGAGACCCCGTCTCTACAAAAAAAAAAATTAGCCAGGTGTGATGGTAGTCGTCTGTAGTCCCAGCTACTAGGGAGGCTGAGGTGGGAGGATTGCCTGAGCCCAGGTCTAGGCTGGGGTGAACTGAGATTTCGCCACTGCACTCCAGCTGGGCGATAGAAGGAGACCCTGTCTTAAAAAAATAAGTAAATAAAAAGTAATTAATTAGTAAATTTAATTTAAGCCGCCTGTAATCCCGCCTGCCAGAGAGGCTGAGCGGGAGGATCGCTTGGGCCCAGGAGTAGGCGGCCAGCCTGGGAAACAAAGCGAGACCCCGCCTATTTTGCAAAAAGGTATTTAAAGTGCAATTCTTTAGTCTCGAAGCAGATTTTTGAAAGTACCTTACCGGCAAGAATTAGGTAACAGGCTCTCCTGTTCACAGCTGGGAGGAGGCTCGATTAGCTGGGCCAGTGGGAAATTTGACAACTTACAAAGACCTAAAGACGCGCGGGGGGAACTCAGCTCACAGGAAGCCCCGCATGCGTCGGCACCCCGGGAATGCACCTGCAGGGCCGCCTCCTCCACGCCGCGCCCGAGAGCGGCTGGGGCCTGCGCTGCAAGGGGAGTGCAGGACGCGCCGGCCAGGACGGGGTGCCAGCCCCGTTCCCTCCGCCGCTCCTTGACCCTCCCGAATCGACGCCAGAGCAAGAAGAGCCGTCGCCGCGGCATCCAGGACAGCTGGACTGCACCCGCTACAGTCCCCGCCCCGCCGCGCGCCGGAAGCGCCGCAGTCCCCACTTCTGGCCCGCCCCCCAGGCACTTCCGGTGACGCTCTGGGCCGCGGGAGGACAGTGCGCTCGGCGGCCCCGGAGAGCGGGACGGCCCAGCCGCGGCGCCTTCAGCTCTACGGTTGCCCGCAGGCGCCAGCCGAGTCCTTCCTGCCGGGCAGGAAGCCTCGCCTCGTGGCGGGCAAGGTCGAGCCGTTGGCGCGTCGGGATTCGGCTCGAACCAACTGAGGACCGGACCCGGGCGCCCGCAGTACGTGTCAGGAGGCGTCGAAGGCCCGCGGTGGGGAGACCACGCGCGTCCCTTCCGTTCCCCGCAGCGCCCCGCGCTTGTCCCGGGTCCTCCGCTCGGCGCACGGGCCCCTTTAGGCCCCCGGGGCTGTGGCAGCACGCGGGTCCCGAGCGTGGGCTTCCTTGGGGTCGAGAGCTTGGAGCGCCCCAGGCGCTGCCCCCGCCTCCCTGCAGGTCGCCGCCCTCGCGTCTCCGCTGCAGAGAAGCCTTTGCTGCCCGCCTCTCGCATGCTCTGGGCTCTTTCTCACCAGGGACCGAGCTCTCATTCGTTCAGCCTTCCCCGGGCAAGATGCACCTCCTGTCCAAGCCTCTCGCCCTGCCGCCCGCCGCAGACTGAAGGTCACGCATCTCCAGCTGGAATGCTGCAAAAGTGACGCTTTTCATCATGTGTGCAAAGTGTACTGCTGCGGTGTGGACTCTTCCCTCTTACAACAAGTAGACCCTCTCTGGGGAGAAAAGAAAGAATTAAGAACCGACCCCCATGAAAGAACCCTAATAAGACAGCAACAAAGGGCCAGACGCGCCCCTGAAACTGGACCTGGGGCGGGGGGCACAGCCCTGGGAGCCCAGGTCCCCGCCTGCTCCTCCGACAGTCCCCTGCGCGCCTGCGCGCGCTGCCGCCACGGGGCTTCTGCCTCTGGGCCTCCACATCTCGCGCCTGGAACCGCGTTCCCTGCACCAGTAAACACTGCGCACTGCACCAGTAAACACCTGAACACTCCCACCACATGCTGCACGTTTATTTGTAACAAATTAGAAGCTTTTGTAAAACATAAAAAGTAAAACACTTGACCCGGCGCGGTGGCTCACTCCTGTAATCCCAGCACTTTGGGAGGCCGAGGCGGGCAGATCACGAGGTCAGGAGATCGAGACCATCCTGGCTAACACGGTGAGACCCCGTCTGTACTAAAAATACAAAAAAAATTAGCCGGGCGTGGTGTCGGGCGCCTGTAGTCTCAGCTACTCGGGAGGCTGAGGCAGGAGAATGGCGTGAACCCGGGAGGCGGAGCTTGCAGTGAGCTGAGATTGGCCACTGCACTCCCGCCTGGGCGACAGAACAAGATTCTGTCTCAAAAAAATAAATAAATATAAATAAATAAATAAAACACTTAGACCGGGTGGGCGCAGTGGCTCATGAATGTAATCCCAGCACTTCGGGAGGCCGAGGAGGCAGGATGGTTTGAGTCCAGGAGTTTCAGACCAGCCTGAGCAACACAGACCGCTGTGTAGACTAAAAAAAATTTTTTTTAAATTAGCCGGGCATGGTGGCAGGCGCATGTGGTCCCAGGTACTCGGGAGGCTGAGGCGGGGGGATCACTTGAGCCCAGGAGGCAGAGGCTGCAGTGAGCCGAGATCAGCACTGCACTCCAGCCTGGGTGACAGAGATTCTGTCGCAAAACAACAACAACACACACACACACCCCCACACACATACACCCCCAAAAGAGATGATGTAGAAGTACAAATAACCGTTCCCCTCCGCATCCCGGTGGAACGTCGTGCTTGCTCTGCAGTCTCCGGTACTCCAAGCACGCGAGCCTGGGCGGGAGGCGCTTGGCTTTCCGGAGCCTCCACTGCCTCCTAGACAGTCCCGGCTCCTTACGCCGGGCGGAGGCTCTTCGCGACGGGGCCCGACTGCCTCTCCAGGCCCACTGCCGCCGTGCCGGAGGCCACTGTCCTCTCCTCGCCCCTTTCCAAATGCGCCCTGCCCCGGGCCCGTGTCATGCTATTCCCTGTGCCGCTTTTGTCCTTCCCCTCACTCCCCATCCACCAGAACTGGGAAGGCGGTGCCCCCTTTCCAGGCCCAACTTCGGGCTCGCGCACTGAGCCTCTAGGAGTCATCAGCTTCCTCCGCCGGGAGCCCGGCTCAGACCTCAGAGTCGGCAGCCCCGCCCATCCAGAAGCCCCGCCCATCAGACAGACCCCCGCTCCTCCTTCCCCGCCCCCGCCTCGGCCCCGCCTCCTCGCTGGCAGCCGCCCGGCGCAGTCAGGGTCCTGGGACCCAGGCGGAGCCTCCAGCAGGTGCCTTAGCGAAGATGCTGGACTGTGTCACAGCCCAGGGTGGCCGTCCCGTGGCCCGGCCTTGGAGCTTCCCACGGACACCTGGGGCTCTGCCTCCTCCGGAATCGCCCCTCACCGCTTCCCTCCTGCTCTCCCACAGAGAAGCCCCACGCTAGGGCCCCTGACAAACAGAATCGAAAACACAAGGCAGGACTCAGGCAGGGACACGAGGGTGGGGGAGTGAACCCAAGCAACTCAGGACGCCGGCGAATAGCTCAGATCCCGCGAAGAGCCAGCACCCTGGAATTCTGTTTGGTAAGGGGGTCCTCACAGTGTGGGGCGAGACAGAGAACCCCTGGGAAGTTGCAGGTGGTGAATGTCCATGGTAAAGAGCAAGTTCACAGTCTAGAAACTTCTGGATTTCTTGATCCAAAAGTAGCCGAGTCTAGGCTGGCGAGGGAGCTTACGCGTGTAATCACAGAACTCCGGGAGGTCGAGGCAAGAGGATCACTTCAGGTCAGGAGTTCGAGACCAGCCTGGCAAACATAGTGAAACCCAGTCTCCGCAAAAAAAAAAAAAAAAAAAAAAAAAAAAAAAAAAAAAAGAAAAAAAAAAAATTAGCCAGGCGTAGTGGTGATTGCGTTAGTCCCAGCTACTCGGGAGGCTGGGGCAGGAGAATCGGTTGAACCCAGGAGGTGGAGGATGCAGTAAGATTTTGCCACTGCACTCCAGAGCGAGACTCCGTCTCAAAAAAATAAATAAATAAAATAAAGTAGCCGCGTCTTAGAATACCAGGCCTTCAAGGACTGTCTCCATGAGCCTATCCACTGAGTCCCTTACCTGCTACCCTGAAAAAAAAAGTATGATGAAGAAATTACCAAGGCACCCCTTAAAAACAAAGAGAGCTGGGCCAGGCACAGTGGCTCACGCCTGTAATCCCAGCACTTTGGGAGGCTGAGGCAGGTGGATCACTTGAGGTCAGGGGTTTGAGACCAGCCTGGCCAACATGGTGAAATCCCGTCTCTACTAAAAATACAAAAATTAGCCAGGTGTTGTGGTGTCCACCTGTAATCCCAGGTACTTGGGAGGCTGAGGCAGGAGAATCACTTGACCCCGGGAGGTGGAGATTGCGGTGAGCCGAGATCACGCCATTGCACTCCAGCTTAGGTGACAGAGTGAGACCCTGTCTCAAAACCAACCAACCAAACCAAACCAAACAAAATAAAAAGAACTCAGAGAAAGAGGACCATTGTTCAGAGAAGAGGCCGTGGGTCAACTGAAGCAAGTGGACACGGAGCCAGGACACAGGTGACACGGAAAGGAAGGACTCCCAGTCTCCTGACAGAAGGAGCAGGAGAGGCACAGGCCTCTGAGTTACCCCTGGAGGCTGAGGGCCTGACCCCCACAGCCGCAGGATGGAAATCCTTCCACAGCCTGAATGGTCGGGGAAGGACCTCAAGCTCCACAGGAGATTGGAGCCCAGGACAGCTGAATGGCAGCCCCAGGAGACCCTGGCAGAGACCTCAGCCAAGCTGTGCATGGCTCCTGCATGGCAGGGTCTGTGAAGTAACAGATGGGCTGTTGGTGAGAAGGTTCCAGGTGAGACACACCAGTGGCCCTAAGAGGAGAAAATGCAAGGGTGGCAGGAAGCGGTGGGCACAACAAGACCCAGCGGCCGGCCTGACCAGCGCTGACTGGCACCTCCATGCTCTGCAGTCAGGCAGAACTGGCCCAGGACATTCACTCCTGCTGTGCTGGGCACCAGGGACACCCCCAAAGATGGACAGAGCGCCACAGGGGCTGCCCTGGGAGTTCATGAAAGGGGAGAAACACACAGGCACAGTGGGCACCGCCTGCCAGGTGCTGGAAAGCAGCACATGCAGGCCTCATTAGAAGCAGAGACCAGGGACCAGTGACTCGAACAGCACTGCCAGTGGGTCCTGACGTGTAAGCAGGAGTTTGGGAAGGGCGCTGAGGTGGGGAGGCCGCTTGGCTCTTAGGGAACCCAACCTTGCCACACCAATGCTGGGCTTCCTACTCTGGGGCTCTTGTAGCCACAAGGGTGTTCTCACTCAGAAAAGACACCACAGGTTTGGGATGGGAAAACGGCATGAGAAGTACACAACCCCAACAATAAAAATGGGGTCAAAGCAAACACTCAGAATCGGAAACCACACACCGGCCCGGAAGGGGCCAACGGACATTTGGAACCACATGGGGTGACCGCTAGCACATCGCGCGGAGCAAGAGGAGTGTCAGGAAGGCGGGCGGATGAATCCACCCCGGAGAGGCCCGATGGCAGACGGGGCCCTCCAGAAGCTAGCATACCCATCAGCTTGGGGAGGGGAAAGGAAGGGTAAGAGAAGCTCTGGAAAGTTCCATGCTGTGACCTGGGTGGATTAGCAAGAGTGTAAACATGTAAACAGTCAAGCCGTGTGCTTAAGAGTTGGGCATTTTAGGCCGGGCGTGGTGGCTCAAGCCTGTAATCCCAGCACTTTGGGAGGCCGAGACGGGTGGATCACAAGGTCAGGAGATCGAGACCATCCTGGCTAATCCGGTGAAACCCCGTCTCTACTAAAAAATACAAAAAACTAGCCGGGCGAGGTGGCGGGCGCCTGTAGTCCCAGCTACTCAGGAGGCTGAGGCAGGAGAATGGTGTGAACCCGGGAGGCGGAGCTTGCAGTGAGCTGAGATCCGGCCACTGCACTCTAGCCTGGGCGACAGAGTGAGACTCCGTCTCAAAAAAAATAAATAAATAAGAGTTGGGCATTTTAGCTATGCAAATTATACCCTAATTCAAAAAAATCAAGAGCACCATATCCCAGGAAAAATTAATATAAAATATTGACACTAGCATGGATCTTGGTGAAGCTATTCAAGGTTATGGATGAGGAAAGAATGACCAAGCCATCCAGGCAGAAGAGGCACGTTTCAGAGAAAGGGCAGAGGCCAAGAGCTTCCCAGTGCTGCAGGTTCAGCACAGTCCTGCAAGGAAAAACCCAAAATCCAACCACATGCCCCAAGCCCTTGCTATTCACCACGCCCTCCGTCAAGTGTAATGGCGACAGACGGCATTCTAGAGCTTTCCGGAGCTCATTATGCAGCCCCTCCTGCCTGCCACCGCGGAGCCCTCGCCCCAGATGGGAGCTGGGCTCAGGGTCCTGCTGGACGGGCACATGGACCGAGGTCGGCGAAAGCCGCCTGCCTCCACTTGCATCCTGCCTGTGACTCTGGTCACCCAGACGCTGTTCACTCAGGCTCTGCAGCAGGCGCTGGGCTGAATACTCTGCCGTGTGAACGAGGGGGTTTCGCATCCCAGGGGCTGCTTGAGGGGCAACAGCCTCACAGAAGGGCCACACACAGAGTGCCGGGAGGCAGGACGGGAAGGCCCTGCCTGGAGTCAGGCACACGAGGGCCACAGTGGCGGCATGATTTTGCCCACCTGAGACTCAAGGACTGGGAGTTGCCGGCCCATGTACACACACGTCTGGACACCTGTCCCCCCTCCTCCACCCACGCTGCGGGGAACTGCACGGCTCCATCGGGCGGGGACCTTAGCTTTCCGCCTCGACATACCTGGGGCCTGGCATGCTGCGTTGAAGCGGCTGGAGCTATCCAACTGCTGAAACTGCTGCAGGTGCCACAGCAGCCGGCTCCCGGAAAGCGTCCTCCTGCTTCTGAGACCGTAGCGCAGGACGGTGCGAGTGCACCTCCTCAAGGCCTGACGCCGCTAATCCACTTCCTCTCTTCCTCTCCCCACGATGGGGACACACTTGGCGACAGTTCCAACTGGGGTAAGAGAGCCACCAAAAGGTCGCTGGCATGGGCACTCCAGGGACACCAAAGTGGAGTCTGGCATACCCTGCAAACACCTCGGCTTGTGCGGGGAGCATTCCTCCTTGAAATGCTCATCCACTTCTGGTTACAGCAATCTTTGAGGGCAGGGAAGGTGGCCAGCAGAAGGCACTGTGGAGCAAGCACGTGGGCCTCGGAATCCAAGCCTGGGTTCAAATCCGGGCTGTGGGACGTCCTCACCAAGTCTCGAATTCCTCCTGTAAATGAGGGATGCTGGCGCCTCTCTCGCGTGGGGAAATAGGGCTTCCAGCACTGCTCCCAGCAGATCTCAGACCTCAGGACGTGAAGGTTATTTTAGGGACAAGTTAACCATGGAGTCTATTTAGTGTAACAGCAACAGCTGCTAAAAACGTGCACAGACGTTCCTTGTTCAGCCTGAGTATCCCTTATCCCAAATGCCTGGGACCAGAAGTGTTTTGGTGGCCGGGCGCGGGGGCTCACGCCTGTAATCCCAGCACTTTGGGAGGTCGAGGCGGGAGGATCACGAGGTTAGGAGATCGAGACCATCCTGGATAACACGGTGAAACCCCGTCTCCACTAAAAATACAAAAAAATTAGCCGGGCGTGGTGGCGGCGCCTGTAGTCTCAGCTACTCGGGAGGCTGAGGCAGGAGAACGGCGTGAACCCGGGAGGCGGACGTTGCAGTGAGCCGAGATAGAGCCACTGCACTCCAGCCTGGGCGACAGAGCGAGACTCCGTCTCAAAAAAAAAAAAAAAAAAAAAAAGGGGGGCTTTGGCCTTTTTTTGGATTTGGGAATATTTGTACCGTAGTTAGCAGCTGAGCCTCCCAAATTCCCACATCCGAAGTCCGAGGTGTTCCAATGACTATTTCCTGTGCGCGGCACGTCAGCTGCTCCAAAGGCTTGAGTTTAAAGTGTTTGGATTTGGGATCCCCAGCCCGTAGTGCTGAGGAGAAAATTTCTGTCTCTTCTATTTTTCTTGCACTTCCCAAATTTCTTCAAAGAGTATGAATAAATGCTATTGGGAAAAAGAAACCTGTTTAACACTGTGATCTTTAAAGGCTTGACCGGCGGCTCCCGCGCTTGGGGCACTGCTTAGATCCAGCCCGCGGAGCGCAGCGCGAATCGGAAGCGCGGCCCCGCCCCCCGCAAGCCCCGCCCCGCAAGCCCCGCCCCCACAAGCCCCGCCCCGTGCCGAGGGCATTTCCGGGCGCTCTAGGCAGCTCGGAGGACCCGTTCAGAGGACCGACGGGGGACCCGGCGCGAACCCAAGGGTGGCGGGTCGGGGGCGGGCGCGTGCCTGGCGTTGCTCGCGCGGCTGGGGGCCGGAGGGGTCTTGAGGCTGTGATCCAGCATGGGGCCGCGTTGTGGAGCGAGAGAGGGGGCGTCACGGAGGCAGGGGGCGCCTGGCAGAGCGCGTCTGCCAGAGGCCCAGAGGGCCCAGAGGCCGAGCTGGGCCCTGCAGGTCGGAGGTGCAGGACCCAATTCTGGCCCAAGCAGGGGCGTCCCACGGCTCAAACTGCCCGTCCAGGTGGTGTCTGAGGAGGGCCTGGACCGCGGCCTGTGCAGAGGGCCGGCCAGCAGCTTCTGCTTTGAGGGCTTGGAGGAGAACAGATTCCCGAATCTGGCCCATGATCAATGCATTTTGGTATCTGAACTAAATCCAGATTCCCTGACTTCCCCTGAGGCCTGCTGAATCCCTTGGGGTGGGGCCTGAGAATCCGCGTTTTCCAGCAGGCTTCTCAGGTAGTTGGGTGGTCCCTGAGAGGGTTCCCATGACCCCATGAAACAAGACCCTAGAAAACGCAAGGCAAAGCGGCCTGGTGAGTGGCCGGTGGTCCACAGGAACTGGATGTGATCAGAGCGAGACCTCCATCAACCAGGCAGGCGAGGCGTGGAGCCATTCTGAGGAAGATACCCAGCCGGAACCCAGGAAGGAGTGGGCTGTGAAAACTGGGCAGAAACGTGCGGCGACTCCAAAGACACTGCCAGGAAACCCTCCCCGGGTGGGGAGGCCCCTGATGGGGCCTGTAGCAGCCACAGGGGTCGGTTCTCACCCTCTGGTCCCAGCCAGGTTCTCCTGGACTCAGCTAATGGGCAAGGCCTTATCCCTTTTAGGATCTGAGGATGGGAGGGGCTGCGTTTCCCCAGCGGATCTGCACATGTGCAGGCTGAGTGTTGAGATCCCTTGATTGGTGTCAACTGGCACTGCCTGCCGGTGATGCACAGAAGCTGCTGTAAGAAACAGGGTCCACGTCTCCAGGGAGAAGGCCCCCGTTCTGAGGCCACAACCCCGAGGGCAGTCTCCGCCTGCAGAATCCTCCCTCTCGCACCTCATTCACCTCGTGGTGAATCCCTTGGCTATGGTTTGGTGTGAGACAAGAGACGGGTGTTTCATTCCCTGCTGCATCCCTGGTGACGGCCCTGGCATTTCGGGGCTTGAGATCTTCGCTTAAAGGTTTTGCTGTGGTCACCGCACAGGGGGTGGGGGTGGGGCCCCTTGGTGCAATTTATCGGATTCTGGTTCGTGGATGACATCCACAGGGTTCCTCTTCAGTGGGGATTATCTGAGACCTCTCCACATGCCCGCATCCACAGTCCGCTACCTCACGGCAGCATGAACTCAGGAGGTGGGCGTTCCCACAGTCATTACATTTGCAGGGCCTCTCCATGTCCATTTTGATGCCTGAGGACCAGTGCTTCCACGAAGGTGTGGCCACGTCCGTTGCCGCTCATTGGCTTCTCTCCTGTGAGAATGTTCTGATCCCCAGTGAAGCCTGAGCATGTGCAAAGCCCTTCCCACGTTCACAAGGTGCTTCTCCAGGGTTCCATTACATCTCACCTATGCACACTACGTGCATACGGTTTCCACCAGTTGTGCGTGTCCCCGGAAGTCATATTCACGGCGTTTCTCTCTGGGAGGAATTCTCCCGTGCATGGCTGCTCTGAGCTCTGGGACAGTTTGCACCCGCGGCCACGCGTGGGCTCCTGGAGACTTACAAACCAGGCTGGACTCCTGAAGCCCTGGCTGCACTTGACCACTGCCAGGTTTTTCTACAAAATCTCATCTCAGCCATCTGAGCCCTTTAGCATTTATCTTATGAATCCGCTCGAACGTACAAGGCCTCTCTGCCCTCCTGCTCCAGGCAGGAGGTTTTGACCCTCAGCTCCACCTCTGTGGCTGGCCTGGTCTCCGCAAACCTTTTTCTGCTTGGCCAGCTGGAGCCATGCTAGGTTTTCCCACTAGGGGCGCCAGAGAAAGCGCTCGAGGCTGGCGAGGAGGGAGGGGTACACTCCTTCCGGTTTGCTTCCGGTTTTTCCTCAGACTTCCGGTCTGTTTGCTTCCCTGGTTGCTTGTCTTGCGAACTCTGTTGCTTCACCCTGGCGGGAGCACTTCCCTCCGCGGCTGCTAAAACCGGGGAGCGGGTTCCCAACTTCGCAGAAGCAGCTTCATCACCCCCCCGCTGGAGGACCTCAGACCGCAGCCAGCGACGCCCCGCCTCGGGGGTCTGGCCCCACTCTCGGGGCCAGATCAGGGACCAGAGACCTGCGAAGCCCTCTCCTTAGGGGTTTAGTTCCCAGGCTTTCTGATCCCAATAATTCCACACTCTTCTCTTTGTGTCCACAACCCTAGTGTAGCAGCTGCTCTCTGCAGTTTTTGCTTCTGAGATACTTAAGGGTTCTCTTTTCAGCTCCTTCGGTAGCCACTTCGTACATAGTAATTCATGATGCGAAATCCTCTCTGTTGAAATAACTGGCGAGGCCTCTGTCTTCTGACTGAACCCTGACTTCCATGCTCTTTCCACCCTCACCCGAGTACATGCCCAATCCCCAATCTGTGGTGCTCCAGGCATTGCCTCTGTGGCGCTGTGTCCCCTCCTTTGAACTCTGATCCTTCTGCTCGGGCCCTTTCTCCCAGTCTGAAATAAGGAGCGAATAAATGTGAGTTGCTCTAGACATCTGGAAAAGAGAACCCTGAGGCAGTAACAAGTCGTTAATTGCGTGCACATTTGTCCACAGCTCACCATGAGTCAGACCCTGTGCTGGGTGCTGGGATGAAGCAGTGACTGACACAGGTCTGGACCTGTCCTTGTGAAGAGTGCGTCTGTGACACACACTGTGCCATGTGGCAAAGTAAGCACGTGGGACAGCAGAGCCTTGTTTGCGATTAAAGTAATATCACAAGTCTGTTAAGCTTAGAAAATCAAGTGAACATGCTGAAAAGTTACGGGGAAGGTAGTCTCTTAGCTGGGGGCACTGGGAGCCTTGTCAGTTGGTTCCCCCAGTCTGGAGAGCAATCTGAGAGCAAGTAGTGGCACTGTGTGTGCTGAGTGTGTCTGTGGGGGTGTTTTTGGATAAAATTAACATTTGAATTTGTGAACTGAGTGACGCAGAGTGCCCTTCATAATGTGGGTGGGCCTCATTCAATGAGTTCAAGGCGGGAATCTCCTCCTGCCTGACTGAACCGGGACCTAGGTCTTTTCCTGCCTTCAGACTTGAATGGAAACATCAGCTCTTTGTGCGTCTCAAGCCTGCTGGCTTTCAGACGGGGACTCACACCATCAGCTCCTCTGCTTGACAGCTGCAGGTCTTGGGACTGCCCAGCCCCCATAACCCTGTGAGTGCATTCCTGATAATAACCCTCTTTCTCTTGCCCTCCCCCACCCCACACCATTGGTTCTGTTTCTCTGGAGAACCCTAACGCATCATTTACTAATCAGGAAACAGATTCAGAGATTAATAACTCATCCAACCTCACAGTTAACTGTAGAATTGGGCTTGAAATTCCAAGGTCGACTTCCTTAGCCAATACCCCATGCTACATATATGTATGTAAAAATAAAAAGCCTTGTGAACTGAAAAGGGTCCAAACTTAAGCTCATTTTGGTCCTTTATTTGCTAATCCATGGGCATGCACACCTGCCCCCAAGGCCACGATTAGGTCAGCACTTGGCTCTCCGCTTGTCTGGGGCCGCAGGAAGCTGCCTCAGAGGACCTCTTCCTGCGAGTCCAGTGCTTTAGGGTTCAGAGCCTCTCCAGGGCCTTTAGTTCCTTCTGGGCTCAAAAACAGATACTGTGCCAGATACAGATGATCATTTCCTGGGTTCCAAAACTCACATGCACCCCTTTTCCTGGTCCCTCACATTTGCTGTGACCAACCCAGGCCTCAGGTGGTCCTCTGCTAAGACTATCCACTCACACTGTCGAGAGAGCCCTTCCAGGAGCTCTTTTTATGGGGATTTGCTGCGTGCCTGGCACTGTGCAGAGAACCCCACCCATGTCGTCCTTCCAACCACCATGTGCGGTGCCGACCCGGCTGCGCTTCCTCCATTGTCAGAGGCAGAAACGAGCTCCGTGAGGAAGGATAAGTGTGGGGTATGGAATCAGGGCTGGCGGATCCCAAACCTGGGCTCCCAGATACCATCGGGTCTTTAGGAAGATCCCCGGTCACTTCCGGGAGGAGGGAGAGGGCGAAGGCTGAGAATCGAGGTCCTGGGTCGGAGGAGGGAGAGGAGTGGTGGTGTGGGTTTGGAGGTGGTGTGGGTTGGAGATTGGCCGTTGAGCTGGAGATGCTCCCGGTGGTCTGCGTCCAGGTTCCTCTCGGGGGCAGAGCTGGTAGGGGTGGGACAGGGCTCCGAACCAGCCCCGGGGGCGGCCGCCCGGACCAGCGGCTCGAGTGATGCAAATCGAAGGAGGATGGGGAGGGCCGTGACCAAGAGGCCGAGCACAGCTCAGGGTCGCAGGCGTCCCAGGAGGGCTCAGGAATATTATGTCCTGTTCAACTACACGCTGATACACCCGGCAGCCACCACAAGGTAGAAAAATGCCCTTAAAAGTCTCTGCCGGGCCGCTCTGGGGTTCCCGGGAAATGTCGAGTGGATCAGATGGCACGTTCGAGAATCAGCCCCGTGCCCGCGGGCTTGGAGAAGCTGAGGACACTGGGAAAGACGCAAATGCCATTTCAGCCCATCTCGCGGGCCCTGCCCAACGAGGGGGTGCACAGAGAGCTTGCAGAGGGTTTACGACCCGGCGCGGAGGAGCAGCCCTGCCGGACTCCCCGCGCCGCACTCCCTTCCCCTGGGAAGCCTCCCGTGAGCTGGCGCTGCTCGAGTCTCGTGCGGGCTGCGGAGAGTGCACCTGGCCCCGCCCCTCCCCGCCCCTCCCGGCGCCGCGGCCACTTCCGGGACTGTCTAGGACGGCGTGGAGGACCGCCGGGTTCTCTCCGGTCGCAGCGAGCGGGAGTCCAGCGGGGCAGTCAGGGACGCGCGGGGCGGTCCCTGCAGAGCCAGCCCCTCGGCCTGGCTGCCCACGCGTGTTACTGAACAAGCAGAATGCAGGCGTTCTCACCCTTACCTTTCAGGCCGACAGTCTGAACCCAAGGGCCACCGCACACCAGCACGGACGCCTCAAGTAGGCGCCTGCCTCCCAGCTGACTTCGGACACACACACTGACCTCCAGCCCGCACCCCTAAACTCGTTCTCACCCGGCGGAGTGGGGCGTCCACAGGAACCCCAGGGCATGGCCTGGAGAGGGAGGCGGGGGCTGGCGGAGCCTGGGGCCGCCTTCCCCAAGGGGTGGCACAGGGCCCTGTGCTGCGGGCTCCCAGTCCGGGCAGCCGCGTTCCCCGGGCTTCCGACGAGGTCCCGCTGTCTCAGCAGGGGTCTGGGTGGATGGCTGGTCAGGTAGCTCGGATTCATCTGGTGCCGTCACTGATCGTGTGACCTCGAGCAAGCCACGGGTCACCTCGGAGCCTCCGGGTTCTTCTCCGGAAAAATGGCTTGCTGGGGCTGACATCAGATGCGCACTGCGCAGGCCTCCGCAGGCACCGCCAAAAAGCGGGGACGGTAGCCTTCGTCTTCGACAGGACAGTGACCTCACAGGCCTGCCACAGACACATCTGGGGACCAGACCCGGGGTTCTGGACGAGTCACAGCAGGAGGGGAGGTGAGACCTGGAGAGGGGCAGCCTCGGAGGAGCCAGGCTGGACTCCGGGGTCTGCCAGCTGTACCAGAGGGCACAGACAGGGCAGGGAGAAGGCGCTGGCAGAATCACTGGCACTCAGCACTTGAGGCCACCCCCAGCTGAGCTCTCTCAGAACTTCGTGGCCCAGACTCCCCTGCCCAGAAGCAGTGTCCCGGCAGCTCTGAAAAGGGCCTGGCAGGCCCAGCTGTACCAGCCCACACCTGTCAAGACCTGAACACCCTGGGCCCCAACATCCCAGGGCAAGGGGCTGATGCAGAGGAGGCCCGGGCCACTGCTGCCCAGCAGGCTCCCCGCTGAATGGAGGCAGGGGGAGGAGGCAGCAGAGCTGAGAGGGCACGTGGGGAAGAGTCTGCGGCACTGGACAGAAGCAGAGGCTTCCCAAATACATAAGGGAACCGAATTCCTGGACACCCCTCGCCCAGGTGGCAGGCAGCCTGGCCAGGCCTGTGGGCACTTCTAGAGCGGCCCTGTCCTCACCTCCTGCTGTGGGCGCGCCCCCCGCGTTGATGGTGGGGTATCAGCGTCAGAAAAGCCTTACTACTTCCGGGCTCTGGGCAAGTCAGGACACCTCCAGGCCTCAGATCCTCCCCTAGGACACTCGGGCCGCCCGCCAGGCTCCAGGGACCCCGTGGCCCTGCGTGGCAGGTCTTGGTGAAGCAGCCCCGTCAACCCCATCCTGCAGCGGGTCCTCGGGGATGGGAAGCTGCCCCAAGGCCTCACCCAGGCAGGTGCCGGCTCCCACTTCCAACAATCAAAAAGAATTTATTCCGGACACATGGCATGCGGTGCTGGGCAATGCTCACCGTGGGGGCAGGCAGGAGGCCTCGCCCCGAGCCCCCGCCGGGCTACTCGCGGTAGTGCACCCGCTGGTGCTGGATGAGCTGGGAGCTCTGGCCGAAGGCCTTGCCGCAGGCGCCGCACGCGAAGGGCTTCTCGCCCGTGTGGGTCCGCAGGTGCCGAAAGAAGTGCGAGCGGCCGCGGAAGGCCTTGCCGCAGTCGGCGCACTCGTAGGGCTTCTCGCCAGTGTGGATGCGCTGGTGCTCGATGAGCACGGAGCTCCAGATAAAGGCCTTGCCGCACTGGCTGCAGGCGTAGGGCTTCTCGCCCGTGTGCAGCCGCTGGTGGCGCACCAGGTTGGAGCTCTGGCTGAAGGCCTGGCCGCACTCGCCGCACTTGTAGGGCTTCTCGCCGTTGTGGATGCGCAGGTGCTGCGTGAAGTGCGAGCTGTGGCTGAAGGCGCGGCCGCACTGGCCGCACTCGTAGGGCTTCTCGCCCGTGTGGATGCGGTGGTGCTGGATGAAGCCTGACCAGCCGCGGAAGCGCTTGCCGCACTCGTGGCAGGCGTAGGGCTTCTCGCCCGTGTGGATGCGCTGGTGCTTCAGCAGCAGCGAGTTGTACTTGAAGCTCTTGCCGCAGGACTCGCACCTGTGCGGCTTGGCCCCCCGCGCGCTGCCCTGCCGGCTCCGACCGAAGTTGACTCCCAGCTCGGCGGCTCGCTCGGGCGCGCCCTCGGGCCCGGCCGCTGCTTGCGGCACGAGCGTCACGCGCCAAGCGCCCCGCGGCTGGGCGCAGGGGACGGCCCCAGGCGGCTGGCCCGCCGGCCGCTCCGCGCTGGACTCGGGCCCGAAGCCAGCGCCGCACCGGGCCCTGCGGGGAAGGCTCCTCAGGAGGCTGCGCAGCGCCCCGCCCGCCCCCTCGTCAGGGGCCTGAGAGCCGGGAGAGCGTGGAGCCTGCTCCGGCTCGGGCTCGGAGTCTGAAATGAGAAACGGCAGAGGCGGATAGTACCCGCGTGCCCCCACCGTGACACGGAGGGACGGGGAGGGGATAAGAGCACAGCTGGACAGGGGTGCTCAGAGGGGACGAGGAGGGGCCAGGCACCCAGTGGATGGGAGACAAGCGGACAGGGGCTCCAGGTGCCGTGCCCGGAAGGGCTGTCATAGACACAGGGGTGGGGGGCGTTGCAGGGTGACCCAGAGCTGCTGGGACCATTACAGTCACCACAGCAGTTGTGCCAGGGCACGGAGCCACGGTGGCAAGACAGACCGTAGCCAGGAGAAAGCACTCAGTGCTGGTGAGGACCCAGAACCTGGGGGACTCCAAAGCTCCAGACGGCGCTCTCAAGCCCTGGCCGAGGATGTGGTCTGTATGGGCACAGCTCCTCATGGGGCTGCATCAGGCCTCGGTGGCAAGTGCCCTGCCGCCCAGCTCCCATGCCCACCCCAGGAGCTTCCCACGCAAATCTCTGGCCCAGGGTCTCCTCCCAGGGACCTGACCTCAGACACCTGCTCCCCACCCCAGGGCCACCCAGGTGTGGGCGAGGGCTCAGCACTGTTAAATCCAGCCTATCACTAACGTCGCCTGGAAGGAACCCAGGCGGCTTCTCAAGGGGGAGGTGCAGGGGACCTGGATTGACACAGCTCCAGTCAGGCTGAGGGGAGGCCATCTAGGGGATGCAGTAGGAGGGGACCCAGGATAACTCTGGTGGATCTGGGGGGACAGTGGTGCTCTGAGCCAGAGGCCCCAGCCTGAGGCAGGTGGAGGGGAGGGAGGAGTTCCTGCTTCACTACGTCCGGCTGGGGCTGGCAGGAGTCCACGTGGTGCCACTGGGGCAGGTGGCAATGGGCTGCAGTCACCGCCTCGGGAAGCATCAGTGACTGGACTGGCATTAGAATGGGGGAGGGGCCACAGGGCAGAGCTGAGCTGGTGCCAGGGAAGAGAAGGGGCCCCAGGAAGGGGGTGGTGCCAGCATTGGGGGAGCCACAGCGGTGGGCATTGTGAGGAGCCAATGACGCACAGAGCTCTGGTCACCTAGTAACCCAGTTCTGCTCACTCACCGGGCCAGAAGGTGTTTCTGCCGATCTCCACCTCCTCTATGTCCTGGAGATCCAGCTCAGACGGCCGGGACAACACCTCAGGGCTGGAGCTCCGGGAGCCTGGGGGGCAGGGAGGCTGGGGCTCACCTCCACCCTCCGGACCGCTGCCCCTGCTCCTCTCTGACTGCCACGTGCTCCTGGGCTGTGGCCCTGACACAGGATACCTCCTGGCCCTCCCAATCCCAGTAGCAGGCCTGCTGCTCGGGCTTCTCTAGCCACGAACGCCCTTTACCTTCCTTCCCAGCTGGGTTCAAGAGCCTCCTCCTCCAGGGACCAGCATTGGGAGCTCATCCCCTTCAGCCCAGTAAGCAGAGCCAAAACCTGGGGTAGCTTCGAAGTGGTCCTCCTGCTGCTGAAGGCGGCTTTGTCACCTTGGCTGGCTGTGGCCAGCCCTCCTCCCTGCCCTGCTGTCCTGCAGTGCTGCTCTGGAGTGGCCTCTCAAAGTGCTGGCCCTGCAGGCTCCCACACAGGTACCTCACAAAGCCTCCCTCCCTCGGCCCCAGGCCTTTCTGTCCCTCCAGGGCTCTCCGATGTACCTGATGAGCACCCAGAAACAGCAGAGGTAGCTGTTCCCAGCAGGCCCAGTGTACGGGCCCCCTGCTTCCTCAGGCAGAGACTGAGGAATGGGCTGGGCCCATCCATGAGCCCCTCGCCCCTGGGCACACCAGGCTTGGGCACCCAGGACCAAGACCCCCTCCTTCTACCCAAGACTTGGTGGGGGCAGGGTGGGGGGATGGCCTTAACACTCAAGGAGCAGATGCAAGAGGGAGGGGCGCGGGCTCTGCTGCCCAAGGCCAGTAGTCAGCTCTCCTCACACTGGCAGGGGCACCAGGCCCCTTTGGGGGTCTCACCTACCCTCTGCCCACGGCAGGTAGGGTGGCTGGGGGCTGCACTCAAGGACAGGGGTGTCTCTTTGCCCCACGAGGCCGAGTCTGGGTGCCCCCAGCGATGACAATGCAGTGATGGGCACAGAAAGACGCAGGGCTGGGGTGGGCAGAGGCTCCTGTCCACACCATGTTAATAACACAGTGCCTGGCTGTGAGCCTTTCATGGGACTTTCCAGCCTCAGGCAGGCCTGCCCCGGCTGCAGTGGGGTGACCAGCTTGGCCCACCACGGAGGGCGGACCCCCCCAGCCTGGCCAGCCACTCAATCACCCGACATGCCCACCCACCCTCAGGTCGGCCCCTGGGAGACCTCCCGAGCCCAGGCTGAGGAGTGAGGGCAGACCTGACATGAAGGGCTGGGAAGTTCAGCAGGTGGGGGCGGCTGTGCGACGTCCCTTCCTAGGGAGCCGAGGGTCCAACTGCTTGGCTGCCCCGAAGCAGGATGTGGGGGGGTCCCAAACCACCTCTAGGCCTTTCAGATATGCTCCCCAACGTGGGGACAGGCCTGGGGGCACTGGTCTCTCTGGGCTGTGACCCTCACCCCCAGCTCGTGGCCACCATGTCACCATCCCCTGGCAGCCAGGGGAGCTGGCTTGTTCTACAGATGGCCAAATGCAGGGCAGGCTCCAGCGCCGTGCTCCCGCGGAGGGGGCGGTGAGGGCATCACCTCTCTTGAGACAGCCTTGCCACCTTTGCCCTGCACTGGGATGCCAGTGGAGGGGACCTGGCAGCACTTTGAGAAAGAAAGTGACCCCGATTCCAGCTTTGTTCCTGGGGCCACGCCCCGGCACTGACAGGCGGGATGTTCCCCGGGCTGTCACTTTAAGAGGACCAGTGACATTACCAAGATAGGAGGCACGCCAAAGCTGCTGCCAGCTGTACGGGTGCCCAGCGACACCCTCAGTGTCAAATGATGCCAGGTGGTGTGCACTGTCTCCACCCTGCTGCGGAACAAGCGGACTCAGGATGGGCCCCAGCTCCCTGGGAACCCGCCCCATTCATGTAGCAAAGCACTTCCTAGGACCTTCTCTAGAGGAGGATGGGGGTGGCCTAGGGTCAGGGGCGGGCCGCACACAGTATGGGTCACTGTCACTCCGCTGCCTAACCCTGGCTCCTGACACTTGCCCACATTCGGGCCATTTCTGCAAAGCTCAGTCACCTGCCACCTGCTGGCTGTGCCCGGGCCGTGCCAGGTCTCTGCAGGGTGGACACCCAGACCCTGCTCCCGACCCCACTGGCTCTGTGCAGAAGTACCCCCGCCTCAGTTTCCCTGACCCTCCCCCAGCCAGTGCCCCCCCACTGCTGTGCTGGGACAGGGACAGGGTGGCCCGAAGTGCAGAAACACCAGGGCTGCCACCTGCTGGGGCTGGTCTTCCAGGTGGAGGCGAGGTGGCCGTGCGCGGCTGGGGACGGGTGGAGGTGGGTGCTTTCCTGGCCGGAGGGGCCTTTCTTTGTGTATAAAATGGCACAGCAAGTGCTGTGTGCCTGGGCCCGGACCAGGTGAGTTAGGCGCTGGGGGATGGTCAGTGGGCACCTAGAGTCTAGATCTCAGGTGCCAGGGCCAGGCACTCCATGTGGAAAGATGCTGTGCCTGTCGTGGGGTGCCGCTGCCCTGCCCATGGGGTCCTCCCCACCAGCCTGGGCACTCAGTAACCCCCACAGGACTGCAAGCCCCCGAGGGTCCTGGGCCTCCCCTCCCTCACTTCCTCCTGCCCACAGACTTCCCCTCCACCTGCAGGACCCCTGGGCAAACCTTCCAGAACCGGTGCAGGCAGTGCCGGCTCTGGTGGGCGTGCCCTTGGGGCACAACACAATCCCTCAGGAGCTGAGTACCCTCAGTCCCCCAAGCCCAGCCCAGCTCCTGATCTGCGTGTCTGTGGGGACCACGGAGGTCCTCGGAAATGAGGAACTGTGTCCTGTTCCCACCTGCCTGGTCTCCCTGCTCTGCAAGGCCTGGGCTAGGCCATGGCCCCAAGCCCTTTGCTGTGGGACCCCAGCTTCATGTCTGCAGGAACCACCGCAGAGAACCTTCCCCGGCCGCTCCCCATGCCCCTCACTACCCTCCCCACTGATAAACAGTTCCTCCTCGGGATCTCCTCTGCTCCCCAACACCTCATAGCTCAGGGCTCAGCATGCCCAGCCAGGCACCCACCAGAGGTTCCTGAGGTGACCACGTGTGCCTGGGGTGGGCCCCGGGAACCTTGGTCTGGCCCAGTGCAGTCTGGGAGTTGGGAGGCTGCGGCTCCAAGTCCTGGCTTGGCCCCTAACTGGCAGGACAGCCCTGGACAATTTCCGGAAACCCCGAGGCCTCCTCTGCCTAGGAATCTGTGGCCCCAGGGTGTTCCCAAGGAGATAGGATGCTGGAAATGCCCGGAAGCAGCCCCTGCCTTCACCCAGCGCTTGGAAGTTGTGACAGAGGCCGCCTGTTGCTGCGGCCTGGCCCCGTTCGCTCTACACCAGGCCTATCAGCATGAAGAGGGGATGAAGGCCACCCCCTTATCTGGCTCTGGCTACCTGCCCCCAGGCCCCACTGTGCCTCAGCCACAATCTCCTCCTGCCACAATCTCTTGCTGGGGGGAAGCAGCCACACCTGCCGTTCTCAGGGCCGAGCTGGTCTGTCCTCCCTGGATGCCGTTTCTGGTACAGCAGGGAGAGCGCAGAAGCTGCTGGTGCAGCCCCCACTCCCTCCCATGGGGCAAAACCTCTGGGGATTTCAGGGCACTCGGACATGGCTTCAGTGCCCAGGAGGCTTCCAGGCCTATGGGGCTGGGGACTCATGCCTGGTTTTCTGGGCCTGACTGCCCACGGCTGGTGGAGACAGGGCTGGGGGTAGTGCAACCCTGCAGGCTCAGGGGGCCCAGCCTGAGGCCCCTCCATGCTCCCCAGGCCCACCCTCTGCCTGGACATCAGCTTCGTATCCTGCAGAACCTGGCCTGCAGCCCCCTCAGCCTGTGTCCTGTGCTAAGATGATCTGCTGGGCTGTGCCCTCCCCAAGAAGACTATCCCGCTGGAGAAGTCACACCTCACCAGGCCTGGGGCGGGGGCGGGAGTGCCGGGGCATGCCCTGAGTCTGCTGGCCTCCTGGCCTTGTCTCTGGGCTTCCGTGTCCCCACTGGTAACAGGACAGGAAGACGTCCCTCAGTCGTTGTACAGGTGACATGAGAGGGCAAGGGCGGGCCCTGAGATTTTGAATGAATAAGGGGTGAGGAGCACGGCCCTCAGGGGCATTGGCTGCAGGCCCAGCCACAGTGTGTGCTTGGGGCTTGGGATCCTTCCAGGTAGCCCCTGGCCAGGCCCACCAGGACAGGCAGCCCAGGCAGCCCACGGGCGCCCCTTCCCAGCCTCCTCACAGTCCCTGGGGAGTTGCTTGGGACACAGCAGTGGAGATGGCAGGGCTGCAGGCTCCTGCTCCTCAGGGGAGTGGATGCCAAGCCGCCTGGCTCCCTGCTCCTCTAACCCACCCTGGTCCTGGCTCGTTGGGGAAGCCCCTGGCCTCTCTGTCCCCATCTGAGTGCCCACCTGAGGGCCCCATGCAGTGCAGCTGCTCTCCACAAGCCTCAGTGGTCCCTTCAGCCACCAGGATGCTGACTCCCCAAGAGGGAGAACCCTGTGCCAGGTCGCCCCATTCCTGGGCCAGACACAGGCTCTCCAGGCTTGATCTATGTGGGGCCTTGCCCCTGCTGTCAGCAGCTCATGTGCTGGGTTGGGCCACGAGGGCCGTGAGGCCAGGCCTCCTGTGGAACATCCAGCAGAGATGGAGCCTCAGGATCCCTGACCTCTGAGAGGGAGCAGAGCCTGGGGCACCATGGGGCTGGGACTCCCCCACACCTCAACTCCCAGGGCCTGCCATGTGACCACGAGGCCATACCATCAGAGGTGGAGCAAGGCCGGCCCTCTGTCCCTGCGGGTCCAGGGAACCACACCCAAACCAGCTTGGCAAGAACTCTGGCTGCTGCACTTCCTGAATGACAACACTCAGAGGGGCGATGCCTTGCTCCTGGTCTTCCTGAATGACAACAAACAGAGGGGCCACGCCTTGCTCCTGGTCACGCTGGACGCAGATTTTGAGGCCACTTTCCCTCCTATACCGCAACTCCGGAAAGAAAGAATGCGGGGAACCATCCCTAGGGAGCCAGAGCTCAGGCTGGCCCCAGCCTCAACCACTGCTCTCCCAACCCAACCCACGCCCAGCCCCTGGCCTGAGGGTGCGGGAACCCCAGCTGCTGGAGGCGCCGCTTACAGGTGTCTGGAGGTGCCTCAGTCAGCCAGGGTGGCAGGTCAGGAGGAGACGGGGCAGGGGACACGAGGGCAGGGGATGCTGGGTGGAGGGTACACAGCGGGCTGGGTGAGTACCATGTTGATGCCCATGGAGGTGAAGCTGAGGCTCGTGGTGCTGGGCTCCAGGTGTCCCCGGTGATGAGAGACTGACAGGGGACGGGACAGAAGGGGACTTCTGAACGTCCCCTAGGGCTGCCATCTTCCCTGAGACCTGCTGAAGGTGTCACACCTGGGACCTGGGGAAAATGAAAATCATGGCAGATGAGGGGATTGAAAGGAATGTGGGGGGATGGTGCAGGAGGAGGCAACATGCCAGCTCCCCAAGGGGAGATGGAGATTTATCCACTCCAGGAGGAGCAAGGATGGTGGGCGAACCCACAGGGACACATAACGCCTGAGGTGAAGTGGTCAGGGGACCTAGCACGTTTATTCAGTAAGGATTAACGCTTTGAGTGGCTGGGTGTGGTAGCTCACGCCTGTCATCCCAGCACTTTGGGAGGCCGAGGCGGGTAGATCACCAGGTCAGGCGTTTGAGACCAGCCTGGCCAATATGGCAAAACCCCGTCTCTACTAAAAATACAAAAATTAGCTGGGTGCAGTGGTGGGCACCTGTAATCCCAGCTACTTGGGAGGCTGAGGCAGGAGAATCACTTGAACCCGTGAGGCGGAGTGAGCTGAGGTCAGCCACTGTACTCCAGCCTGGGCAAGAGAGCAAGACTGTCTCAAACAACAACAAAAGGAGTAATGCTTTGGAAGGAGCGCTTAGGAAGTAGCCACCACCTGGGCAGCACAGCAGACACCTGTGGGGGCTGAAGCAAAGCTCCTGTCCCAGCGGAGGCTCTGGCATTTCCTTCCAACCTGTGGCATCATCCCTCCCCCAGAGAAAGGCATAGAGAGTCTTCCAGAAAAACCTCAGCTGCTGGCCCTGTGGGAAGGCTGAAAACCGAACCATGCTTGCTGGTGCACGAGTGTTTTGGAGGAAATCTTAACAAGGCTTTTCCTGAACAGCAAAAGAGAGGCATTCCAGAGAGGGGAACCCTCTTCCTCAGACCCTACAGAGCTGTCAAGAGGCTGCAGGCTGGAATCTCCTAGTCCAGCCCTTCCGCAGCGCTGGGAGACTCACTCAGGGCTCCAAGATACTTCTTAGTTTGCTTTGCAAAAATGGTATGAGTCCAATGTGAGAATTGACTTTTCTTTCATACTGTGATAGAGTAGGAACTCCTAATCTGGAGCAGGGAGTGAAGAAAGGAACGGAAAAATAGACAAAAGTTAACGGAGACTCAGATATAAGGACAGCAGTGCCTACTTCGAGGAAGTAGGAGAGGCAGCTCCCACACGGCCGCCACCCCAGTGCCCGGCCTTCTGGGCCAGCCTCCATCTACTAATGATGGGAAGGGTCGGGTCGCCAGGTAGGTGGCCACTGGGTGCAGGTCCTCCACCTTAAAGTCACATCTCAAGTTACTTAGTCAACTTACTGGGGACATCTGGTAAAAGGGCCTACTCGTTCACCCCGACCCTGGCGTGGCCCCCAGGATTGAGCGGAGGCGGCCGTCACAGGGTGGGACGCCCCTTCACCCTCAGGGACGCACAAACTCTTGAGCGCCAAGCTGAAGGGGGAGGGGCACTCCTGCCAGTGGCTCGGGGGAAGCATCCTCTGCCCCTCTGTTACCAGCCCCGTGGGAGCGGACCCGATCGCCGGGAGCTCGGCACAGAGAGCATCTGCCCGGCGGTGCGGCGCTGGGGTCCGGCGGCTCCACGCTCCCGAGCGGCGGGACCTCCGGGCCTCAGTTTCCCATCTGCAAAGTGGGGATGACGACAGCGGCCGTCACCGGGTGCTTGGGAAAGGCGCCCTGCGAACGGACACCCGCGATCGCCAGGGCAACTGGGTGGGGCGGTCCGCTGCTGCCCCGCGACTCCCAGGAGCCCACCCTGCTCCCCGGGCCTGGCCCGAGGCCAAGGTCACGGCGAGCGGCGGCTGCAGGGGCCGCACGGCCCGGCTGGGCAGGGCTGCACCGCGGAGGACGGCGCACGAGGTCGGACTGGGCTGGTCCCAGGCGCCAGGAGCCGCCGCCACCACCGCCGCCGCCCGCACCCACTCACCTTCCGAGCGGGAGGAGGCCGCCGCGCGCCGGACGGAAGTGCCCAGCCCCGCCCCACTCCGCCCAGTCGGCGCGAACTTCCGGGACGCTCTGGGCCTCGGGAGGACTGCACGCCTCGGTGGCCAAGTGGGGGCGGGGCCGGGATGCAAAAGCAGGCCTTTCCCCGCCCCGCTCCTCCCCTCCTGGGCTGCGCCCGCGCGTGGCTTTCGCGTTCTCGCTGGCCGGGGTCCCGCCAGCGCCTGCAGAGCGCCCGGGCGCTGGGAGCGGCGCTGCGCGGGGCGCAGAAGCCGGCGCCTCGGAGCCTCCTTCCCGACGGGGGCCAGGCCTTCGCCCGCGCGCCCACGGCCGGGCTTCGGGAACTGACGGCGCCGTTCCCACGCTCCCCCACGCCTCCGTGCACTCCAGGCCCCGGGGTTCTCGGCTGGAGTCGCTTCCACGTTCAGCTTGCGAGTCCACCCCGCCGCCCTCTTGGGTTCCCTCCTCGGGACGTGTCCGCAGCGATGGCCGCCGGGAACCGCTGCAAGACGCGCGACCTCCCGCTCCCCTCGGGGGGGTCCCAGCGCCCTCGTTCTGCCTGATTTCCAGGGGCCTCCCCGGAGCCCGAGGAGAATAATACAGGTTCCCAAAAGCCCCTTCATGGACTCCTTCCTCATTTTCCTCTTGTTCAGCCAGTTTCTCCCTCAGTTCTGTTTACGACCCGAAAAGATAAAACTGTGACTCTCCGGGATAAACAAACGGCCGGGGGAGGGTTCTTTGACCCTTTTGAGCAGGGGTGCGGAGAGCCGAGGCGAGGGGACCCCCGAGCTGGAGGGGCGCGCGGAACAGAGGGCGGGGAACCAGATGGGCAGCAGCTGCCTGGTGCCAGAGTGGACGTTCAGGGTTGTGTGGGTGGAGATATAAAAAAATCTCTAAACTCCACCGTAAGAAAACAAACATTCCAGTTAGAAAATTGGCAAGAGCCGCAACAGACATTTGACCGAAGAGGGCACAGGGATGGCAATAGGCTCGGAAAGGGATGGCTGTCAAGGAAGGGCTGGCCAGCATCGCGGTGGGTGCCACTGCACACTTGCCAGGTGGCTCAGGTAAAAACTACTAACAAGTGCCAAGTATCACTGAGGCCGCGGAGCAGCTTGGGACATCGCCAGTGGTAAGGCAAAGTGGTGCTGCCATTCTGGAAATTGGCTTGGCAGTTTTTTAAAAAGTTGTAAGTAGGGCTGGGCGCGGTGGCTCATGCCTGTAATGCCAGCACTTTGGGAGACTGAGGCGCGCGGATCACCAGAGGTCGGGACCAGCCTGACCAACAGGGAGAAACCCTGTCTCTCCCCCATCTCTGGCTAATACAAAATTAGCCAGGTGTGGTGGCGGGCGCCTGTAATCCCAGCTACTCTGGAGACTGAGGCAAGAGAATCGCTTGAACCTGGGAGGCGGAGGTTGCAGTGAACCAAGATCACGCCATTGCACTCCAGCCTGGGCAACAAGAGCAAAAACTCTATCTCGGGAAAAAAAAAAAAGTTATAAGTAAATCTGCTATGTGACTGAGCGTGTCACTCTTGGGTGAAAACTAATGTTCATGCAAAAATCTGTGCCCCAACCTGGACCATTCTATAGAACTAGTACTACATCTGGCTGGGTGCGGTGGCTCACACCTGTAATCCCAGCACTTTGGGAGGCTGAGGTGGGTGGATCACTCAAGGTCAGGAGTTGAAAACCAGCCTGGTCAACATGGTAAAACCCCATCTCTACTAAAAATACAAAAAACTACCCGGACACGGTGGCAGGCACCTGTAATCCCAGCTACTTGGCAGGCTGAGGCAGGAGAATTGCTTGAACCCAGGAGGTGGAGGTTGCAGTGAGCTGAGACCGCACTCCAGCCTAGGCGACAGAGCAAGACTGTCTCAAAAAAAAGAAAAAAGAAAAGAAAAAAAGAACTAGTACTATATCTGATGCTATTTGGAGGTGAGCCCCCTGCACATCTCGTGGAAATGTGGCCCAATGGTGGCGGTGGGGCCTGGTGGGAGGTGTCTGGGTCATGCGGGGGATTACTCATGAGCGGCTTGGTGCCCTCCCCTAGGTGATGAGTGAGTTCTCAGTCCATTAGTTCACATGAGAGCTGGCTGTTAAAAAGAGCCTGGCGCCTCCGCCCCTCTCTTGCTCTGGCTCTTACCATGTGACAGATGCGCCGGCTCCCACTTTGCCTTCTGCTGTGAGTACAAGCTTCCTAAGCCCTCCCCAGAAGCCTCTTCTTATACAGTATGACCAGGGACAGCAGCACCCTCCGAACCCTGATCTGAACTGTGAGTCAAGCAAACCTCTTTTCTTTCTTACTGACTTTTGAGATGGAGTTTCCGCTCTTGTCGCCCAGGCTGGAGGGCAATTGGCGCAATCTTGGCTCATCGCAATCTCTGCCTCCCAGGTTTAAGGGATTCTCCTGCCTCAGCCTCCCAAGTAGCTGGGATCACAGGCGTGCACCCCACACCCGGCTAATTTTGTATTTTTAGTAGAGATGGGGTTTTGCCATGGCTGGTCTTGAACTCCTGACCTTAGGTGATCCACCCGCCTCAGCTTCCCAAAGTGTTGGGATTACAGGCATGAGTCACTGCGCCCAGCACCTCTTTTCTTTCTTTCTTTCTTTTTTTTTTGAGATGGAGTCTCACTCTGTTGCCCAGGCTGGATTGCAGTGGTGCGATCTCAGCTCACTGCAAGCTCCACCTCCCAGGTTCATGCCATTCTCCTGCCTCAGCCTCCCAAGTAGCTGCAACTACAGGCGCCTGCCAACTTACCCAGCCTCAGGTATTCCTTCATAGCAGTGCAAAATGGACAAACACAGAACCTACATCAGGAGAGCGGCAGATGACAATGCAATTGACTCGATGACAGGCTGCGGCCGCATTGCACCGGGCTGTGCAGACTCATTTTGGGGGACAGCTGTGTCTTTGTATGTAGTTCTTGACATTGTCACACATACAGGCTGTTGTCACCAGCTCCCCATGCATCCAACACATCACGGGAAGCTGACTCACCGAAGCTACCGTCCGTGTCAGCTGACCTTTGAGAAGCCGTGGAGTGTCTTACTTCCCAGGCCCCTTGGACCGGTCCTCAGCTTGGCCAGCTCACAGGAGTGAAGGGAGAAGGCAACGGGTGTAATCAGAGTGGAAGAATCCCCTTCCCCCACCAGGGCTTTGGAGGGAGTGCAAGGGTTGCTGATTTAATGAGCTGGGAGCCAGCAGCCAGCCTGGTCTGTTGAAGCAGCAGGTGGGCGGGGGGGGGGGGCTCCTTGCCTGAGCAGGGTTTTGCTGGGTATTCACTGTGAACAATGAGCTGGTGTTCATTATGCTGGGAGGCGGGGTTCGGGGTTCGGGGTTCCAGCCCCAACAGCCCCAGAGCCCCTGGTCCTAAGGCGTGGGAGTCGGCCCACAGCCCCCCAGGCCTGTTGTCTTGGGCTGTGGATTAGAAAAGGCCTCCATGGGCTTCTTTTGTTGAGATCACGGAATTCAGTGCCTGTTCAGATACCCACACAGGCCTGGCCTGCTCCAGCCAGTGCTGCTGGGGTTGGGGTGAGGGTGCCATCTGGATAGCAGTGCCCTTGTCTCTAGGGGTCCCTGTGGGAAAGCTCAAAGCTTCCTGGGCAGGAGGGCTGGTCAGAGCCCCCGAGCCACTGGAGCAGAGAGGCTGAGAGCACTTCTTAGACCACACCTGGAGACGAGGGGCTCAGAGGAGTGACCAGGCTAAAGGTCCAAGAGGCTTCTCTAAGGGGCAGCACCAGGGAGAGATAGGGGTGGGAGCAGGAAGGAGGGAGGGGAGGCAGCAGAAGGGAGGGACCAGCCCATCACAGAGAGGTGGGAGGGGTGAGGGGCAGAGGTCTGATGCTTGAAGGAGTCGCCTGGGGTTCAAGTTTGGAAGACCAGGCAGGGGAGTGTGGTGAGCATGGGGAGGACAGAACAGGATGGGGAGGGACAGACCGAACAGCCTTGACATCTCCACTGGGGGCTTGGACGTCATTCTCAGGGCACTGGGGGGCACAGGCGTCTGTAGGGAGGGAGGCAGGAGAGCTGACACACACTGAAGGTGTCCCTGGGGCTGTGGGGTAGAGCAGAGCAGCACAGAAGGGAGAGGGGGTCAGTGGCTGCAGTCCCTGCGCACAGCACAGCTGGCAGAAGGCTGCCTGAGTCCCAGGCTGGGATGCGGACGATGAGGAAGCTTTAGGCCTGGGCTGGTGGGACAGAGACGGGGCCACTCTGGGTGCTGTCCTCAAGAGTGGAGAAAGGCAGTCGAGTACACTTGCCTCTCGCCAGCAGCAGCCACCGTGTCGCCTTGCTGGCTTGTTTGTGGGGGAGGGACAGCTGGGAGGGTTCTGGTCAAGTGTGTGAAGACGTGACCAGTTCCCACATCTCCAGCCACCACAGACACTTGTTCCTGCAGGAGCGACCGCGCCACGCCTTTCTAGCTTCTGGAACCCCACGCATCTCTGGGCTGTTCCCTGGGGCCTGGAGAGCCACCTTTCCCGTCCTTTCCTTCGTCGTCACGGGGTCTAAATCTGTGTCTCTCACCTGCAGCATCTGGGCAGGACCCCACATCCCGGCCTCTGCATCTCTCACCTGCAGCATCTGGGCAGGACCCCCACACATCCCGGCCTCTGCACACTAGATTCTGGTGGTACCCCCACCCAGCTGTGACTGCCAACACCGTCCCAGACATTGCTGAGTGGTCCCCGGGGGCAAAAGTGCCCCTGGTTGAGAGCAAATGCCCTACCGAAGGAGGTGCAAGCCAGTGAACAGAGGACCGGGTAAAAGCGGGTGCTGTTTGGAACTCAGAGGGCCTGGAGAAGGTGTTCAGGACTCCCAGGGCCTCCGCTGGGGCATCCTGAGTGCAGGCACTAGGCCACCAAATGAACCCTCAGCTTCCCAGGTATCCGGGGCCTGAAAGGTGTGAGGACATTTCCGCACTGCAAAGGGATGCTCCCATCATGAGTGAGTGAACAACTTTCTCATTTATGTGTCAGTCTCCTGTTGAGTCTGGCTAACGGGGAGTGGTCTCAGGGAGACCCATCAGAGGCAGCGACCAGCCAGGGTCCTGCGGTCCTGGGAAGCGGCACCTGCACTGTTCCCTGGGAGGCAGCTGGTAGCCTTCGTGGGGGGCACTGACTGCATCCCGAGTGCAGAGAGATCAATGAAGACAGCACTCGAGTCGGAAATCAACGTTTACTGCAGAGAACACAGAAGCCAGCAAGCAGCAGGGAAGGGAGGTGTCGCAGCGAGCATGTCGGGCAGGCTGGGAACCAGCGCAGTGGCCCACGCGGACCGAGGAGGACACGCAGAGCAAGTCACAGGAAGCGCAGCTGCAAACAGACGCTTATCCCAAATGCACAGGACACTTACCAAGGACTGATGGTCTCAGAGTCATGCTCAACAGCTTTGGCTGGCAGGACACTTAAAGTTTTGGACAACAGAAAGTAACAGTGGAAAAGGGGACATCTGCCCCAACACGAGAGGCCAAGACCACAGCTGTTACAGGAGGGGTCAGCGCCGTAGTACACGGGTGGCGGCGGCTGCACATGCGTGCCTGGGGAATGAGAGTGTTCGGACATGCCAGGTGCCCAGCCTGGGGAATGAGAGTGTTTGGACATGCCAGGTGCCCAGCCTGGGGAATGAGAGTGTTCGGACATGCCAGGTGCCCAGCCTGGGGAATGAGTGTGTTCGGACATGCCAGGTGCCCAGCCTGGGGAATGAGAGTGTTCGGACATGCCAGGTGCCCAGCCTGGGGAATGAGAGTGTTTGGACATGCCAGGTGCCCAGCCTGGGGAATGAGAGTGTTCGGACATGCCAGGTGTCCAACCTCACCAGGAAACAGGCACATGGGGACAGAGGTGCAAACACTGAAAACTCTCACTGAATCCACTCGCCTGAGCGGTGGCCACGGGAGCACGGTGCTGTACTCCCCACAAACCTGAACCTGGGCCCCAGGGCGAGAGGCATGGAAGGTGCAGGGGTGCAGGGATGTGGGTAGGGGCTGCCAGCTCAGAGGCATGTCCAGGAACCCCCATCAGGCCAGAGCCCTGCCCTGAGCCGCCTGCAGGGGTGACTGCGGGACAGCAGCGTTAGACCCAGTCTTGGCTGTGAGGTCGCTCCCACTGCCACGCACGACCCTGGGATTCTGTCAAGGTGGGGGCCGTCTGCTCGGCCCGGGCTCCCTGACCATGTGGCTGGGTTTGCAGAGGAAACCAGGAGAGTGCCAACACCAGGCTCTGTAAGCACGAGGCTCCCTGCCGGCCCCATCCCAGAGTGCACCCCCATCCTTCCCGCATCCCTGGCTCAGCTGTTCCTCACTGACCTCAGAGACACCCTGCCCTGCCCCAGCTCCACAGGAGCCCTGCCCACCACCACCTCAGCTCTGAGTCTCCCTTGGGGACACGGCTTTTCTCCTGGTGCAGAGGCGCAGGACGCTGTCCCTAAGGCCTATCTTCCTCTGCAGCATGTTTTGATGTCAGCTCATTCACAGGAAAGAAACGGTCACATCTCAGTGCCCCAAATGGGGACCAATAGGAGAGGTCACTGGGAATGAAGTCCGGGTACAGTCCGGGGTCCATGGGCTCTCCAGAAACGCAGGTGGACCCCACCAGAGCCAACGAGCCTCAGTCGCTGATCGGCCCCTCCCTGCTTCCCCGTGTCAAAGAGGAAACAGAGGCCCAGATGAGGAGGGCTGGTTGGCTGCATCCCCAGACCTCTGGTCCCAGGGCTGGCTGGCAGCGCCCCTACCCCTGCTCACTTCCTGCTCTCCTGAGAAATGGCTCAGGGATGCAGCCTGTGGGGACAGATGCTGGCATAGCTCACAAAATGCTCGCACAAGGGACACTCCATGGCACGTCCCTGCAGCCGAGCAAAGTCACAACATTTGAGGTACTCTGCACTCTGAGGCCCACAGAGCTCGGCTGGCCAAGTGAGGCTGGGAGGATGGTGCCTGCTGGTCACGGCAGGTGAGTGGGGCTGGGAGGATGGTGCCTGCTGGTCAGGGCCACTCTCTGGTCTGGGTGGCCGAGCAAGGCTGAAAGGATGGTGCCCGCTGGTCAGGGTGGCTGCGTGAGGCTGGGAGGATGGTGCCTGCTGGTCAGGGTGGCTGCGTGAGCCTGGGAGGGTGGTGCCCGCTGGTCAGGGTGGCCCAGGAGGTGCTGTCCAGGTGGAGCCCGGGGCTGGTGTGGGTGCGCCATGCTCCTGAGAAGTTTCTGGGTTGCGGCTTTGATGTTCTCCTGCAATGAGAACGCTGACACTTGGCTGAAGGGTCCTCACGTCTCCCCCAGTACACTTCTGAGATGCCGGGAAGGTTCTGAACATTAGGCTGATTCCTGGGACTCCCTCCAGGGTGGCCTCACTGGAGTCAGGAGCCCGCGCCCTGCGCCCACTGCCCCACTAGGATGGCTCTGCAGTGGGCTGAGGACAGTGAACACTGGGGTCACTGGTGGAAAGTTGCCCACTGTGATGGTTTTGACCTCTGAAGATGTTTGGGAGCCAAGTGAACGCCTGGGAGCGATTTCTAGGCATTTCAGAGGCTGCCTCCCTGCACGTGCCTGCCGCACACCGCCCTCCCCGGGCCAGGCGCCTGCTACACAGGAGGAGGTTCCTTTTCTTCATCTCTGCTCCTCCTCTGAACTGAGGAGTGTGCGAATCTTTTTGTTAGTTTTGAGGTTGCTTCTTATGCATATTTGATGTGGAACTTCCTGCTTTGGGGGTGATCTGCTCTACCAGCCTGAAAAGGACGAGAAATACCTTCTGAGTACATAGGAAGTGCGGTTATACCTGGTTCCTCTGTTGGTAAAGACCACACTATGAAAGCAAGAGAACGGCTTGGGTTGAGTGGAAACAGGCACCTGCGGGCGATGGAGGCCAGGGTTGGGGGCGGGGGGCCTTGAGATCAGTGGGGGGTGTGGAAGTGGGTGTTAACCCGTGCACCCCGGGGCTGGATGGCACCAGGTTCATGAGGAAGTGCTTCCTGTTTTCTAAAAACATTAAGGAAGGTGGGAGGGTGTCAGATGTGTAAGCTGAGTGTACGTGACATGATCCTTTAAACCGTGCTAGAGCAAATGCCCACTCACCCTCCATCTGGTTTCAGAGCGAGATGCCACCCAGGGGCCCATGCCCTGTGCCTGCCCCTCCCTCCTGAGTTCCCTGTGAACCATGCTTTTGCTTTTCTCTGCAGTCCGACCACGCGTCCCCAGACAACACACTGTTTAGTTTTGCTTTTAGTTTTGAACTTCGCGGCAGTTAAAACAGAACCGTGTGTCTTCTGTGCCTTACATTCCCTGCTTGGCGCTGTATCTGACACGCACAGGTGCTGACGTGGTCCCGGCTGGCTGTGCAGTCACTGCGCCAACAGCTTCCCTTGACCAACAGACCACAATTTACCCGCTTCGCTGCCGACAGGCATTGGGTTCTTTCCGGCTTTCCTGACAGTGCACGCCGTGAATGTTGTCGTCTCTGGCTGCGCGCACACACGTTTCTCACGGGGAAGTAAACAGTGGCTCCTGGGGCAGCAGGAACGCACATCTTCGCCTTTGCCAGAAAAAGCCAGGCTGCTCTCCAGACTGTGCTGCCGCCCAGTGCCACAGCAGCAGACGAGGACTCCCGCCCGTCCCGTGCAAGGATCAGAATCAGACCTGGCCGTCTTTACCACGCTGTGGGGCACAAAATTGCATCTCTTTGTTGTTTTAACTTGTGTGCCCTGATTTTTAATGAGATTGAGCATGTTTTCAGATATTTATGAGCCATGGATGTTTTTTTCTTCTGTGACTTTTGCCCACTTTTCTTTTTTCTAGAGATGGAGTCTCACTGCATTATTCAGGCTGGTCTTAAGCTCCTGTTTTAGGCCATTTTTCTACTTAGATATTTGTCTTTAAAAATCCTGGTTCCTATGACTGCTACACATATTCTGAACGTTTGTCATTTGTTGCTACAGTGGTCAGGGTAAGTAACGGTGGCTGGGATAATGAAGAACCTCCGAATCTCGGCGTCTCACTCGGGAGGCCTCCCCTTCTTGCTCACATCACAACAGGGTCTTGAGGCTCCCCCGAGGGCGACTCCGGGACATGGCTCCTTCCCTTGGTGTGTGGCTCTGCCATCTCTGAGTCCTTCTCTTTCAGTCACAGGAAGGGAGGACAGTGGATGGTCACAGGGAAGATTTCAGGAGGCCAGGCCTGGAAGAGGCGCCCATCGCTCCTGCTCACATCTGCAGAACAGAATGCAGTGGTGCAATCACAGTTCACTGAGGCGTCAACCTCCCAGGCTCAACTGATCCTCCTGCCTCAGCCTCCCGAGCATATGGGACCACAGGCACATGCCACCACACTTAATTTTTAATTTTTATTAGAAATGAAATCTCACTATGTCGCCCAGGCTGTCTCAAACTCCTGAGCTCAATCGATCCTCCCACCTTGGCCTCCCAGTGTGCTGGGATGACAGGTATGAGCCACCGCGCCTGGCCTGCGAGTGCTTAGTACCTTTTTTCATGTATATGTGTATGAGTGACACTGAACTGTAATTTTGATATCCAGATTATACTCGCTTCAGAAAATAACACAGGGTGTGTTTCCTGTCTGTCTCCGAGTCTGGGTAAAACTGGAGCTGTTTCTTGAAGTCACGTGCAAAGCACCTGGACTTGGCGTTCTTTGGCAAGACTGAGAATCATCCACACAATCTCTGTCACGGCCACGGACTCTGTGTGCGTGTCTCCTCGAGCTGGGCTGCCGCGTGACTTTCCTCCTGACGGTCGCGCCGTTTCGGTGGAGTTTTTTGTCAGCACGGACTTTTCTCACTTTTTCAGCGTCAGATGTGGCTGCACTGCCTTCCCTTCTCATTCCGAATGGTTGATTTGCTCCTTTTTTCTCAGTCATTTTGCCAGAGAATGTCAATTTTAATAGTCCTTTCAAAGAACTAACTCTTAGCTCTTTTGTCCTCTCAGTGGTGTCTCTTTCTATTAGTTGTATTAATAAGTGGCTTTATTTACTTATTTATTTTTTTGAGACAGAGTTTCGCTCTTGTTGCCCAAGCTGGAGTGCAATGGCGCCCTCTTGGCTCACTGCGACCTCCGCCTCCCGGGTTCAAGCAATTCTCCTGCCTCAGCCTCCCAAGTAGCTATGAATACAGGCGCGCCACCACACCTGGCTAATTTTTTTTGTATTTTCAGTAGAAACGGGGTTTCACCATGTTAGCCATGGCTTGTCTTGAACTCCTGTCCTCAGATGATCCGCCTGCCTTGGCCTCCCAAAGTGCTGGGATTACAGGCATGAGCCACTGCACACGGCCTGGGCCTTTGTTTTTCTAACTGTCACACTGGGTGCTTCCCTCCTGACTTCCAGCTCCTCTCCTAACAGCAACAGAGGCACACAGGGTTGGACACTGCCCTTGGATTCTGCTGCCCCCAGGTGCTCTGTTAAGTTGTATTGATCATTGAGTTTTAAGCGTCTTTTAACTTTCGTTATGTTTTTCTTTGACCTGGGTCATGTAGGTTTTCTCTTCCTGGAATATGAGCTTCATTTACACAAGACACCAAAGCAGAGGTCAGCCTAGAGAGCCTGTGGCTTCAGTTCTTGGTCTTGTGGTGACGTCATGAGTTCATCTGTCTGTGCCAAATGATGGGGGCAAAAAAGATGGCAGATTGGTTTTGGTTTGGTTGTGCGATTTTTCTCATAACAATAAACATTAAAAAAAATTTCCAAGTGGATTTAAAAGAGTATCTTTTATTTCTGAGACAGGGTCTTGCTCTGTCACCCAAGCAGGTCTTGAACTCCTGGCCTCAAGTGATCCTCCTGCCTCGGCCTCCCAAAGCACTGGGATTACAGGTGTGAGTCACCGTATCGGGCCCAAAAAATGTATCTTTTCTTGTTGTTTACCATGCTGATTTTGTTGAAGCCAGCTCTCTCATCTTTTCCTTGGAGAGGTATCCAAGGCCATCAGCTTGCACGGCCCCCATTACGTGTGTGAACCAATATCTGATCTCGCTAAGAAAACCAGCACGCGGGGCAAGCCCTGATCCCACTAACACCAGCACGCAGGGCGAGCCCCGATCCCACTAACACCAGCAGGCGGGGCGAGCTCCGATCCCACTAACACCAGCAGGCGGGGCGAGCTCTGATCCCACTAACACCAGCACGCGGGGCGAGCTCTGATCCCACTAACACCAGATGTGGGGCGAGTCCTCATCTCACTAACACCAGCACGTGGGGCGAGCCCTCATCTCACTAACACCAGCACGCGGGGCGAGCTCTGATCTCACTAACACCAAACGCGGGGCGAGCCCTGATCTCACTGATCTCACTAAGAATAGCAGCACGCGGGGCGAGCCCTCATCTCACTAACACCAGACGTGGAGCTAGCTCTGATCCTACTAACATCAGCATGCAGGGCAAGCCGTGATCCCACTAACACTAGCACGTGGGGCGAGCTCTGATCCCACTAACACCAAACATGGGGCGAGCTGACATGGCCACACAGTAGGATCCAGCACTGTGCTTACGACGTCACGTATTAAGGCTCTGGTTCTTGGCAACCCTGTGGGGTAAGCACTGTCAGTATTGCCATTTCACACCTGGGAAAACTGAGGCAGAGGTCCCAGAGTTCCAGAGTGAGAGGTCAAGTCCACAGCCCCTGACTTGAGAGCTATGCTCTTGACCACCTACCTCCATGCTAGAAATCAAAGATGTTGGATTAAAGTGTGAGTTTAGGATCAGGAACCCACCTGCCCGCTCCTATAGAGGCCGAGGTGGTCCTGCCATCTGTGCACTGCTGCAGGTGTCTCTGTGGGCATGACCCGGGGCCGGCATTTGGTGAGACGTCATTCCACATCTGGGGGTCCGTCTTATCGGCCCTAAATATGGAAAAGATATTTATTGTGGCATTATTCATAATAACCTAGTTTGGAAACAGCCCACATACCCATGTTGGGAAGTGCATAAGTCACCTGTGCCTTTTTGATTCAACTGGTCATTGTGCAGGCATTAAAAGTAACGCTTCCTTTCTGGCCAACATGGTGAAACCCCGTCCCGACTAAAAATACAAAAATTCGCCGGGCGTGGTGGCGCATGCCTGTAGTTCCAGCTACTCAAGACGCTGAAGCAGGGGAATCGCTTGACCACGGGAGGTGGAGGCGGCAGTGAGCTGAGATCACGCCACTGCACTCCAGCCTGACGACAGAATGAGACTCTGTCTCAAAAAAAAAAAAAAAGGTAATGCCTCCCACTGTCAGTAACAGGGAAAAGCAATGATCATATTATCGTAAGTAAAATCAAACCTAATGCAGACACCACCAGAGCATGCGTGCCAGTCTCCTGGGCCGTCCTAGACAGCTGTGTCCACACTCACCACCCTCCCTGGCACATCCTGACAGACAGCAGAGGATGCCTGCCTTGAGCAGCTCCCTGCCCCGCCCCCTGGTTTCTTTCTTGTGTCCGAGTTCCTGGCTTCTGACGCCATCTCTTCCCTGCCAATAGCTAATTCTGAAGAATGCTAAGACACAGAGAAACTGCCAGGATTGGGAGTTGTGTTAGTTCATTTTGTGTTACTATAAAAGAATACCCAAGGCTGGGTAAGTTTTTATAAAGGGGTTGACTTGGCTCGCGGTTCTGCGGGCTGTGGAGCTATCTGCTTGGTTTCTGGTGAGGCTGCAGGGAGGGATCAAGAGAGACAGGAGAAGGCGCCAGGCTCTTTAATCCAGGAGTCCCCAACCTCAAGATGGGTCCATGGCCTGTTAGAAACGGACCACACAGCAGGAGGTGGGCGGCAGGCGAGCGAGCGTTACCGTCTGAGCTCCGCCTCCTGTGAGATCAGCGGTGGCATGAGATTCTCACTGGACTGCGAACCCCACTGTGAACTGCGTGCGAGGGATCTAGGTTGCGTGCTCCTCATGAGAATCAAATGCCTGATGATCTGAGGTGGGACAGTTTCATCCTGAAACCATCCACACCACTCCCTGTCCATGGAAAAACTGGTCCCAGGTGCCAGGAAGGTTGCGGACCACTGCTTTAAACAACTGGCTCTCCCGTGAACCTACGAAGTGAGAACTCATTCATTACTGTGAGGAGGGCACCAAGCCATTCCCGAGGGATCTGCCCCCATGACCCCAGTACCTCCCGCCAGGCCTCCTTCCAGCACTGGGGATCACATTTCCACATAAGATCTGGAGGGGACAGACGTCCAAACTACACCAGGAGCTCTAATGCACCCTTCACCTAGGACAGGATTAGCAGGCAATGGCCCACAGGCACATCCAGCCCACCTCCTATGTTGGTAAATAAAGTGTTTTTTTTTTTTTTGAGACGGAGTCTCGCTCTGTCGCCCAGGCTGGAGTGCAGTGGTGTGATCTCGGCTCACTGCCAGCTCCGCCTCCCGGGTTCACACCATTCTCCTGCCTCAGCCTCCCAAGTAGCTGGGACTACAGGCGCCCGCCACAGTACCTGACTAATTGTTTGTATTTTTAGTAGAGACGGGGTTTCACCGTGTTAGCCAGGATGGTCTCGATCTTCTGACCTCATGATCCGCCCGCCTCAGCCTCCCAAAGTGGTGCGATTACAGGCGTGAGCCACCGCGCCCAGCCTGTAAATAAAGTTTTCTTGGCACAGCCGTGCTTGTTCATTCGTATGCCACTGACAGCTGCTGTTGCCCTACACAGCAGGGTGGGGACCTGCTCTTCATGGGAGAGCTAGTTGTTTCAAGCAGTGGTCCCCAACCTTCTGTGGTCCCCTGTGGGTGCTAAGGCATAGGCCGTACGGCTGCAGTGCCAAGAATACTTCCTGACTGACCCTTCATCGGAAAAGTTTGCCAACCTGTGTTCTAGATTCCCCATGACTGACATTGAGCCAGTCTCCTGTCACTCTCCAGTGACGTGCACACACCATTGGCATGAACTGCAGGCGTCACGCTCTGCGGCCGAGAGCCTCGGTGTGCGTCTGCAGTAGGAGGGCGTCAGTGAGGACTGCCCTGTCCCTGCGGCGCTGGTGCTGGCTGTGCCTACAGTTGACTGTGCCTGGAGTCTACACTCCAGGTCAGCCAAACGTCCCAGCAAGTCCTTCAAAGCAACTCTTCCGATCCAGGACCACACGTCACATGTGCTCTGATGCCTGCTTCTGAACAATTTCACCTCCTGAGATGTCCATTTCTGGGAGTGCAAGTCTTCCTCTCCTGGTGACAGCTTGGCTGAGGCCATCCAGCCTCAAGGACATACCGGGAACGGCTGCATAAGGAGATCCGGGGCAGGGGGCCCACCAAGATGTTCTGCCCTGTGGGGGTCAACACTGGCCGTGGTCTGCCGGCGGCATCCAGGGGCAGTCTATCTAGGTGAGGCTGAGGCTGCCCGCCCCTCGCTCCCTCACCCCCTTGCCCCCTTACCCCCTCACCCCCTTACCCCCTCACCCCCTTGCTGACAGCAGTGGGCTGACCACAGCCCCAGGGAGCCCCACGGGAAGACTGGCCTCCCCAGCACACGCCCAACAGTGTGAGACACAGTCATCAACGAGGCAGGTACACAGCACCACGGGACCTGCCACCTACCTACCCCCACCGGGACCATGGGCCACTGAGAAGCCACGAAGGCCATGCTTCCAGCAGTGACCGCGGTGGCAGGACCATCAGGAGGCCACAGGTGCCACGGCTCCTCTCTGGTGAGTCACCTGCTCACCTGTGCCCAGGGAGACCCCTCCAGTGCGGTCCTGAGAGCAGACCCCCCCCAGGCAACACGTCTGATGAGGCCAACACAGCCTCAACCCAAACAAGGCAGGGCCCGCAGGCGAGCATAGCCACACCAGCAATGCCATGGGGGCGTGGTGGTGGTGGGGCCTTCTGGGTAGACCAGCCTGGGTCCACAGCCAGCTCACGCACTGAGTGTCACCCGACCTCAGAGAGCCCTGCAGCCATCTGGGAGATGCTGCCCTGCAGGTCAGGACCCAGTGCGAGCAGGTGACGGGCTGGGCTCTCAGACCTACTATATAGAACGTTAACCAGGCCAGAGGCAAAGCTAGTGTGGGTGACCGTGTGGTTAGTTCTAGGCTATTTCTATTTCTGTGGGGAAGTGAGGAGATGCATCTGTCAGTGCAGCCCATGGGCAGTGGGCATGAGAGAGGCCGGGAGCCGGGCAACCTCCTCACGATACTACAAGTGGCGGCACTCAGGACTCCCTGCCATGGAACAGGCTCCTCTGGCCAGGCCAGCAGCGGGAGCAGCTGGGAGAAGAGACCCACTTTGATGTGGAATGTGCTTCCAACACGTCTGAGTGCAGGGATCGAAGCATCCTTCTAGTGGGAGGGGAGGCCTGCCAAGAGGCTCTCTTTCCAAGTGACCCCACGGTGGCCAAGCTGGTATGGGGCCTACACAGACAGGCAGAAATATTACAGCCCTCAGAAAGACTGCGGCAGGAAAAACGTGTTAACCCAGTAAACGTTTCCACCCAGACATGACTGCTCTCCATTATCCAGGCAGTGTCCCCCACTCCGTTTCTGAGACTGTTCAACGGACAAGGCCAAGGCCGTCTCCAGCTCGAATCGGGACCCTCCTTCCAGGACAGAATCCCCAAAGACTAGGGCCATGATTAGTGTTTCATGTCTAAACAGCTGACAACACAGGCGCCAACATTTCCCAATAAAAAACCATATTACCTCCTGGTTGACAAAGTCATTTTCTACCCTCTTATAAACCAGTCCCTAGAGAGCACAGGGTCCTGTCCACAGTGCTCCTGGATGGACACAAAGGTGGCACAGGCCTGTGGACCTGCCATGGGGTGGGACAGGACTGGTACGGGCATGAAGAAATGGAACTAACCTGAATACTGGGCTGCTCCGTGGGGCTGGGGCCCACCGCTAACGTCGGAAGGCCAAGGGGCAGATGCAGGCTGGACTGAAGCTGCTGAGGGCACCCCAGGGGCCCCACCACGTGGCTGGGGCAGGAAGCTCAGCAGGTGGTGGTGTCCAAGGTCCTGAGGAACCTTTGTCCCGAGTCCATCCAGGTAAGTCAGGCCGCCTCTCTGGGAGCAAGGCTGGGCCAAGAGGGCGCGGGGTGTGGCCCAGTTCCAGGGACGGGGTCTGAGCTCAGGGACTGGCGCTCCAGCAGGAGGAGAGAAGCCAGAGAACCAAGCACAGTTCGGGCACAGAGGCCGGGAAGGGATGAGTGGTCCTGGGGCTCGCTGCAGAGCTCGGGGACCCAGAGAGCAGAGTGTCCAGACTGGGGCGTTCAGCGGCAGATGAAAGGCTTAAGCAGAGAGGACATCACAGGCAGGTGGCAGCGGGAAGTGCTCGGCCGCCCGCCACACCAGGAGCCTCTCCTGCTGGGTGCTCTGAGGTGACCCAAACCCGTCCCACGGATGGCAGTGAACACACCCTGCTCTCTGGTGCTGAGCCCCGTGAGCCATCGAAGAACCTGGAAAATGGTCTGTGGCTGCAAGGAGCCTCTCGTGGCTTCTACATTACTGCAGTGTCTTGATCCAAAGAGATTCTCTGCAGTGGAAAGGTCGCTCACTCGTTTGCACGTTCCCACATCTGACCAGGCTGATTTTCCGGGGGTCCCCAGGGCACGGAACACAGTGCACATGGCCCTGTGCCCCCACCAGATGCTGAACACGAGGGAGCCACGGAGCAAGCGGCCGGTGAGGCTCGCACTGTAGGGCCTGAGTCCACAGACGGCCCCAGCTCAGGGCTTCTTCCGAGGGTGGCGTTTCCGATGGCGGATGAGACAGGAGCTGTAGGCAAAGGCTTTCCCACAGTCCGTGCATTCGTAGGGCTTCTCCCCGGTGTGCGTCTTCTGATGTTTCAGGAGATTGGAGCCGCAGTTAAAGGCTTTCCCGCACTCCCCGCATTTGAAGGGCTTCTCTCCTGTGTGAGTCCTCTGGTGTTTGGTGACGTCGGAGCTGTGCCGGAAGGCTTTCCCGCACTGCACACACTGGAAGGGCTTCTCTCCCGTGTGGACCCTCTGATGGCGAATGTGGTCTGTCTTGTGCTTAAACATCCGCCCACACTCACTGCACTCATAGGGTTTCTTCCTCTGAAAAGGAATGAACACGGGAACCCCCTCAAAGTCATCTTTAAATGAAGCGTCGAAGGCATCAAAGATGTGCTCTTCGTCTTCAGGACTCAGGCGGGGCTCTGTGCGGGGTTTCCTGGGCACAGTGGGCCTCTCGGGTGGCTTTCTGTCCCCGGACGCCTTCTCCTCTCTGAGTATGCCCTTCTGCACATCTGCTTCCTCCCTCGGGGTCGGCGTCTTCCTTTTTCTGCCTGCAGGCTTCTCCATCGTTCTGTTCCTTGGAAGCGTGAGGGCTAAGGGGCTGCTGACTTCTCTGTGGGCCCCACTTCCTCAAGAACGGCTTGCTTCCCACACATCTCTCCACACTCCCAGCGCGGGACTGATGCTCTGCACCAGGAGGCCAAGGGCCACCATCCTCTTGGTGCTGGGGAGAAGAACATGAACCTCAGATTAAAGGTTCGCATTTCAGGGGCTGTGGGGTTTGGGTGCGGCCCCTCCCTATGTGTTCTTCCACAAGTGTCTCAAACGGAATTGCTGATCTCCCCGGAGCTCCACCTGACTCACTCTCCCAGCCTTTCCTTGTCTTGGTGAAGGGATCAATTGCTCACCAAAGAATCCTTGCTCCTCTGCCAGGGTTTGGGGTCTGCACACCACATCCGCAGGATCTGATGTGCCCATCAACTGCCCTGTGGCTTCCCTCCTCCACCCCCGAATCCCCCTGGTTCCTGCCCTAATCTCTGTCTCCACCACACTGGGCTTGGGACCAGTCACTGTGCTTTGGAGCTACAGGCTGCAGGGCCCACACGTGCCCAGTGGAGGATGCTTCCAACCCCCAGGGCTGGGTTCTGAGCTCATGAAACCAGGGCTGCCCCCCTGCCATGGACCACAGCAGCCAGCAGACTCCCTCATGTCACATCCTTCCCACCTCAGCTTCCTGAGTAGCTGGGACTACAGGTGTGCGCCACCATGCCCAGTCATATTCTAAGAAATAATATTCCATACCCTTTGTATTAGTTCTTGGGCCAGGGTTGCGCCTAGGTAGAAAGTGGAGCTGAGATGCATGTTGTAAGTGACATATCTCAACACATAAATACCTCGAATTCTCTTTGTTAAGTAAAGAGGAGGTTCGTGGTCTTCCCTCCGTTCCCCCACAAGTGCAGGTAACACATAAACTGACTACAGATTTCCTATCTCAACAAGGACAGGATCTGGTCTTTTCTACAGGAAAATGTTTATATGACTCAGTTTCAGGCCAACATCACTTTCTAGGGCTCTATCTAGAGGTGGCGTGTGGGACGAGGCAGATTAGGTGGGCGCCAGAACTGAAGATGAAGGCCACGTGTGCCGAGGGAGGATGCAGGCATAAAGCAGCATCTCTGCTGGGGTGGGCAGGGGGAGCCCTGGTGCCCAGGACAGAGGATCACAGCCTAAGCTGGCTGGAGTTTGAGGCCAGGATCCAGCTCTGGTAGGAAACAAAGGTGAGAACCAAGAACGAACACTAAAAATCAGTCGACCAGCTGTTTGCCTCATGGGCAGGGCAGAGCTGGAGAAGGAGCAGCTCTCCAGGGCACAGTTAGAAACCTATCTGGCTCTCTGCACACTCCACTCCATGGCGGGGGTGGGTGTTTGTGAACCTGCTGAGCCTGACACCTGCTGCCCGGGGCCTGTGTGGGGATCCTCCGTGCTGTATAGCACTGTTCCCTCTACCAGACACTTGTTGCTGCACGTGTGGCTGGTCACTGACATGTTAGGCAGCAGAGGCTCCTGAAGGTGAGGATCATGTCTTTTTTATCTTCAGATCCTGGTCACATACTGTGCTCAAGGAACATTCTCCATAATGGTCCTGTCGACTCAACTCAGGCTGGCAGGTGCTAACCGGCAGAGACTGGAATGACTCACTTCTCTACATGCTGCCCACCCTGAGAAATAAAATACTTGTTAAGAACAGAGTGGACTGGCCGGGCTCAGCGGCTCACGCCTGTAATTCCAGCACTTTGGGAGGCCGAGGCGGGCGGATCACAGGTCAGGAGATAGAGACCATCCTGGCCAACATGGTGAAACCCCGTCCCTACTAAAATACAAAAAATGAGCTGGGCGTGGTAGCGCGTGCCTGTAGTCCCAGCTAGTGGGGAAGCTGAGGGAAGTGAATTGCTTGAACCCAGGAGACAGAAGTTGCAGTGAGCAAAGATAGCGCCAGTGCACTCCCGCCTGGCGACAGAGCAAGACTCCGTCTCAAAACAAACAAAACCCAACCCCCACCCCACGCACACCCACAAAACAAAAACGGAGTGGACCGCAGCGATTGTCTTGGCCTCACCTCACAGGCCTGTAGACAGGAGTGATTAGCTAGTTACAGATGGCGCAACCCACACTTGCCACAGCCCTAAAGGCTGGGGTTCTGGTTCTGTCGTGCAACTCCGGCAGAGCCCCGTCGCCTCTCTGGGCAGAGGAACGTTCACCTAAAATATGAAGCTCTGGGTATCCGCAGGCGGTAGGGGCTACCTAGGAAACCTCACTCACCCTGGCGCCTCCCTCCACTACTTTCAGAGATCTGGGTCTCACGGAGAGACTGGAACATTGGTGGGCTTGAGATTCAAGGGCTATCTGCACTAAAACAGCCTGCTGGGTCCACGGCCTGCCAGGGGCCAGCTAGCTGTGCCAAGGCCTGAGATGCCAGGCATCTGAGCCAGGCGGAGGGACCCGCCAGGGTCTTGTGCGTGATCCTAGTTAGAGGTTCCCCTTTCAACGCCACAGCCCCGCGGCCCGCGTGCGGAGCTAGGTCGGCCTCGGGGCCGGCGCCTGGGAGGCGCTCAGAGCCAGGTCTCGCCACATCCCTGGAGCGCTGGGGTGCGGGGAGGCGGCGGGGCCCATACCAACTCTGCGCGTCCTGGGCCGGAGGCGGCGGGCAGGAGCCCAGTGAGTACCTGGCTGGAGACGAGGGGCGACGAGGACCTCCCGCTGCAGAACGCGGACTCGCCCGGGCCCTACTAGGACTGCTGGAAGGCGGGGAGAGGCGCGCGCCCCTCACGGGGTCCGGAGGCAGGAAAGGGAAGGCCTAGATGCTGCACCGCCCCGCCGCTCCCGCCCCTGCCTGCGTCCAGGTCCCCGTCCGGACCCCGTCAGCCCTAGGCACCCGCAGGAAATGCCTGCCCGCTGACCCGCCCCTTCCGGCGGCCACGCTAGGAGCCGGGGCTGGACTCGGTGGTGGTGAGCGGTGGAGGGCTCGGCCCGAACGGATCCACCCCCAGCCGACTCCGCCCCGAAGACCCCGCCCCGATCATGCCCCGCCCACTCAGGCTCCACCCCTAACCGCCGTCTCGTCCGCAGGTTCCTCCCCCAACTGACCCCGCCCCTTCACAGTCCTTTATGGCAGGCACCCTCCCGAAGGCTCCGCCCTGATCAGGTCCCGCCCCGAGCAGGCCCCGCCTCCGGAAGCTCCTTCTCGAGCTGGCTTCCCCTCATGCCCCGCCCCCTCATGCTCCGCCCTCATGTCCCGTCCCCGAAAGGCCCACCCCCGAAAGCTCCTCCCGGAGCCGGCTCCCCTCATGCCCCGCCCCAGGCTCCGCCCTATGTCCCGCCCCTGAAAGCCCCGCCCTGAACCATCACCCTCATGCCCCGCCCCCACCGACCCCGCCCCGCGAGGCCCCGCCCCCATAGCGCTTCCCCTAGCCGACCCAGTCAGTTAGGCTGCGCCCACCAGGCTTTCCGGATCCGACGCGCGTGGGCTTCTGGCTCCCGGCCCCCAGCGGGGAGATCGCGGCCGCGCGCCGGGAGGCTTGTCCTTGAGGCCGCTCCCTGCCCACCCCCAGCCTCAGCCTCCGTGGCGTCCACCGCGTGCCTCCACAGGAAGTCGCTACCTGCGCCTTCAGCGCGGAAGGAGAACCGACGCGTCCCCTAGCTGGGCGGGCACCGCCTCCACCACCGCCGCCGCCGCGTGCACGCCCGGGCCAGCCGTCTCCCACCCCGCGGCCCTTGCGGCTCCTCCCGCCGTAGGCAGCGCTCCGGGATATGCTCCCAGCGCTGGCTGCGCTCACTCCACTTCCTGCCCGTCCAAATCGCACTGCGCCGCCAGGCCCGCCACGTACCGCAAACTGGGTGTCCTAAAACGACATCCGCCTGTTATCTCAAGGCTTCTGTGGGCCAGAAGGCCAGGCTTAGCTGGGTCCTCAGCTCAGGTCATCCGCTGTGTTCTCATCTGGAGGCTGGACTGGGGAAGGATTGCTTTCCACCTCATGCGATTGCTGGCAGAAGTCATGTCCTGGTGCTTGTAGGACCCAGGGCCAGCAGGAACTGTTCTCAGCTCCCGGGGGCTGCCTACTGGCCCCTGCTGTGTGGCCATCTGTGAGGGTGGGCAGTTCACAGGATGGTCACTTCCCCAGGGTCCGAGGGAGAGCCCCACCCCCAGATGGAGTCCTATGGAACAGAACCTAATTGTGGGTGACATGCCACCCCCTCCGCCCAGTTCTACTCAGATTCAAGTCACAGGTGCCACCTGTAGCCAAGGGAACTATGGGCATGGGGCTGGCGCTGGGGGATCTCCTTAGGATATCCGCAGCATGCTGCCCCCTCCACCCACAACCCTTCCCATTTCCACTTTCTATATGATTTCCTTATTATATTTATTATTAATTATCCCACACTCCCACACTCCCATGCAAATCAGCTCTTTGAAGGCTGCCACCTGTGCTTGTTCTGGGTGCCTGGTGTGTGCTGGGCCTCGTGTTTTGTGGACTGAGTGAACGTGGGTGGAGATCTTAGGTGCTGCTGGTGCCGTGGCACCCTAGGAACTGCCTGCCCCCACCCAGCCCTCTCTCCAGCTGCCTCCTGGACTTAGCAAGGTGTTGAAAACCAGGCAGTTCTGCTCCCTCCTCATCCCACCCCCCTCTCCCATCCTGTTGCTTTTACTTCCCAATGTTTTTGTTTTTGTTTTTGTTTTTGAGCAGCAGCAAGATTTATTGTAAAGAGCAAAAGAACAAAGCTTCCACAGTGTGGAAGGGGAGCCGAGCAGGTTGCCCTACCTACCAATGTTTTCAACCAACCCCTCTTGCACAGCCTGCTTCCTCTGTCCCGGCTGGAGCCCCATCTCCTCTCACCAGTACTACTTCTGTGCCCTGCCCTGGGGTCTCCCTGCCTTCATTTGGGCTCCCCTGTCCACCCCTCCTATAGAAGCTGGAGGGGCTGACTTACAGGGCAAACCCGCAGTAGCCCTCCCAGCTTCATGCCCGTCCTGCAGGATGAGGTCTGGGTCCCTTAGCAGCTGCAAAGGGGCCTGCACATACTTGCAAGCTGCCCCTCTCACCACCCTTTCACCTCCCAGGAGACTCAGCAGCAAGTGCTTGCCCTGCCACACACCATCAGCTGCATGCCTCAGCCCTGGGCCTTGAACACCCCTGCTCCGCCTCCACTGGAAGGACTCTTTCCTGTTTTTTAAGACTCCACCTGTTTAAGCTCCTCTGTGCCAGCCCCAGCCTCACCCCTGCCATCCTCAGGCCAAGGCTGCCTGGGTAGCTGTCCACACAGGTTACATGCCATACATGACCCTCGGTCAGGGCTTGTCTTTTTAATCTTTGTATTACCAGGGGCCAACACTTAGCCCATAGCAGGTGCCTAATCCATATTTATTGAGCAATGGATGACTGATGGGGCTGAGAGAATAAGACTGACAATAAGAATGGCAGGCTGGGCGCGGTGGCTCATGCCTGTAACCCCTGCACTTTGGGAGGCCAAGGTGGGTGGATTGCTTGAGGTCAGGAGTTCGAGACCAGCCTGGCCAACATGGTGAAAACCCGTCTCTACTAAAAATACAAAAATTAGCTGGGTGTGGTGGTATGTGCCTATAGTTCCAGCTACCTGGGAGGCTGAGGCAGAAAGAATTGCTTAAACCTGGGAGGCAGAGGTTGCAGTGACGCTGAGATCATGCCACCACACTCCAGCTGGGTGACAAAGCGAGACTCCGTCTCAAAAAAAAAAAAAAAAAAAAAAGCAGAGGAAGGAGAAAGGTGTCCTCAAAAGAGACAGTCCCTTGCCTTCTAAATGAGCCTGGTGACCCCTCCAGTCCCTTTAGGGGCATGGTGGTGGCTGGGCAAGCCCACCAGGGACTCCATGTGGTGCCAACAGCATTGGTATATGATATGTGGGCAGAGGCCATTTCCCTGACCCGGAATCTCCCACTGTCACCAGACCTCCCTCTCCAGCTGCCCTGTAAATATGGAAAGAAGCTCCAAGGGCTGAGGACTCCTTTCCTGCAGAGGTTCCCACAGAGGTAGCCTCTCTGAGGAGGGGCTGGGGGCCCCAGGCTTTGCCGTGTCTGTGCTCCTCATTTCTTTTACACATCCCTGTTTTGTGCCCTGCCTGCGTGCTGCAAAGGCTGGAGCTGCCCGGAAGCCCGGGCCTCTTGTTCTGGGTAGCGGGCTGCCTCCCACGGCTGCCTGGGCACCTCTGGGTCACCATCCTGTGTTCTGATGTGGGAGTCCTATTGCTAGTGGGTGGGGGCCCCAGTCTGCTCTGCAGGGACAGCCACCAGGGAAGAGAACTGAGGACAGGAGACAGGCATTTCAGTCTCTTAGCTTAGAGAGGGACAGAGAACTGCTTTCCTCCTGAGTGGCTTACTGTCTGGCTTGTTGGATTGAATGGTGCCCTTTCACTTTTCCCTATTGCCTGTGCAGCTTTTCTCTTTTCCTTCTCCTCCTCCTCCTCCTCCTCCTCCTCCTCCGCCTCCCCCTCCTCCTGCTCTGCCTCCCCCTCCTTCTTCTCTTTCTCCTCCTCCTCTTCCTCCTCCCCCTCCTCCTCTGCCTCCTCCTCCTCCTCCCGTTGTTTTGAAGTCATGCTATTTCAACTTTGTCAGAGCACACACAGCACATATGGTTCTTCCCCTCTCGCCTGCACTTCTCTTTCCATGTTGGGTCTGCCATTCAATGTATCACCCCTGTGGGTCTTATGGCTGAGGTTCTCCCAGCAGCTTGTGGTTGGAGGAAGCCCATTTAGGAGGTTCCTCCTGATGGGCCTATAGTTGCAGGACCCCTGAGCTCTGGCAAGTTTAAAACTGCTCTCCTGGCGCTGTAATTCCTTGAAGGAAATCTTGAACGGCTGCATAGTTCATGGCTTTCTTCCTTCTCTTGAGACTTTTGAAAATGCTGCTTGGTTGTTGCCCTCAGCGTTCCCTCCTGCATGACGTTCAGTGCCCTCTGTTCCCTCCTGCACGACATTCACGTGTCCTCAGCGTTCCCTCCTGCACAATGTTCAGTGCCCTCAGCGTCCCCTCCCGCACGACGTTCACGTGTCCTCGGCATCCCCTCCCCCATGATGTTCACGTGTCCTCGGCGTCCCCTCCTGCACGACGTTCACGTGTCCTCGGCATCCCCTCCCGCACGATGTTCATGTGTCCTTGGCGTCCCCTCCCACTCGATGTTCAGTGCCCTCAGCGTTCCCTCCTGCATGATGGTCAGTGCCCTCATCATTCCCTCCTGCATGATGGGGTAGGAACTGGATCTCATGGGATCTTTAGTGAAGACCAAAGGGTGTGAAGATGGAGGATGCCCAGGATGGTGTGGGGCATGGCAGGGCCTAGGGAGTGCCTAGGTCTTCTCTGCCTGGCAGGAGAGCTGCTACCTTGGTTTTCACACCCTTTATGGCACTGATTCCTAAACCTGCTCATAATCAGAATTAGTTTGGAATCCTTTTAAGAAAAAAAAAAAAAGAGATTTCCAGACATCATCCAAGAGCTGGTCAAACAGAATGCCATTGGGGTTAAGCCTCATAACCTCTAATTTTAGAAGCATCCCAGTGACTCTGATGACCGGGCCAGCCCTGGGGAGCAGGCACGTGGCCTGGCCTAGAGAGGGGCAGCAGATGGCACAAGCTCCCTGGTGCAGCAGGGCACAGCTCGGGCTGCTCATTTTTTTTTTTTAATGAGACGGAGTCTCAGCTCACTGCAAGCTCCGCCTCCCGGGTTCACGCCATTCTCCTGCCTCAGCCTCCCGAGTAGCTGGGACTACGGGCGCCCGCCACCTCGCCCGGCTAGTTGTTTTGTATTTTTTTAGTAGAGACGGGGTTTCACCGTGTTAGCCAGGATGGTCTCGATCTCCTGACCTCGTGATCCGCCTCTCTTGGCCTCCCAAAGTGCTGGGATTACAGGCGTGAGCCACCGCGCCTGGCCTCCGGCTGCTCATCTGAAACTCCTAAGAGCTTGGAGAAATGCTGACCAGGCCCTCACCTCTAAGAGATTCCACCGCCGCTGGCGTAGGGGCAGAGGGGCCGGCATCTAACATCAGTGTTTTGAAAAATCACTCCCAGATGGTTCTTGTGTGCGGCCGGGGTCCGGAACCTCTGTTTTGGAGCACAGGCGAGGCCACTGCGTGAACAAGTGAACCAGTGAGGCTTTTGGATGCAGAACAAGCAAGAGACACAAAGATGTCAGGCCGCTGAGCGGAATCATTCTTCCAAGAAACCTCAGCTCCTTACCTGTGGGCACATTCCTTAATTCTATGTCACACCAATTTAATTGGAAGAATTAACACCTGCCCCTCGGGCTTATAATCTATGACAAGACATTGGTGGTCAATCCATTTATTTTCCAATTAAATAATCTTTCCCGTGTTCACCCACTAACGGACTCACTCGGAGGTAACTGATCCGGTGTGGTACAGGCTGGGCAGTAGAAGAAGCTCCCTTCCAGCATAAACCCACTCTGTGCAGAGAGGCTGTAGTTCGTCCAGCTCATCCAAGCTACATTTAAAAGTCCATTCTCCGTGAATCCGGGAGGCGGAGCTTGCAGTGAGCCGAGATCGCGCCACTGCACTCCAGCCTGGGCGACAGAGCGAGACTCCGTCTCAAAAAAAAAAAAAAAAAAAAAAAAAGTCCATTCTCAGGATCATTGCAAGGCTTCTTTTTTCTTTCTCTTTTTGAGACAGGGTCTTGCTCTGTCGCCTAGGGTGGAGTGCAGTGGCTCTATCTCTGCTCGCTGCAGCTTCAACCTCCCTGGCTCAAGCGATCCTCCTGCCCCAGCCTCCTGAGTCGCTGGGACCACAGGTGTGCACCACCATACCTGGCTAATTTTTTCAGTTTTTTTTTTTTTTTGTAGAGATAGGGCCTTGCTATGTTGCCCAGGCTGATCTTGAACCCCTGGACTCAAGCCATTTGCCTGTCTCGGCCTCCCAAAGCATGGAATTACAGGCATGAGCCACATACCCGGCCAGGGCTTCTTCCTATGCAAATTCTCTGTGTGGATTCTCTGGTGTTGGTAACATGTTACCTAGACCTAAAGGTTTCTCTGAGTTCATTGCACTCACAGGGTGAATGTTCTCCCCTTGGGATTTCACGGGGTTTCTCTGCAGGATGAATCTCCTTGCGTGGACTGGGGTCTGAGCCCCTCCCAGGGCATTGCCCACCCACCACATCAGGGCTCTTTCCAGGGTGAAGTTTATGATGTTAGGTAAGGCAGGGCAGGCAAGAGAAGCAGGCCCCAGGCAGGGCATGAGGCCCCCGCCGGCCTCGGGCTAGCCCTGGGAAGCAGGCTGGCTTGGAGAGCCCCCACTTCTCACTGCCCATTCAGTTGAGCTCCTAGAAGGGGAGGCTGAGGAGCTGGAGCCGGGGTGGGCAGAGTCCTCTCGCCCCACCGCTGGTCCACCTAGAGCTGGGGGGCCAAGGAGGCCTCTATCAAGCTGGTCTCCTGGGAAGCCAGAGAGGAGGAGGTGAGGGCTCTGGAGCCTGTGGGTCTTGACTAGGAGTGAGGATTCTACTTTAGGGTCATCAGAAGCCAGTTCTGAGGGTCACATGAAAATGAAAATGGAAAGACACCATTTACAACATCAAAGGCATAAAGTAACTTGGAATCAATCCAACGAAACGTGTGGAGGATCTTCATGGGGAAAATTACACAGTGTTTTTGGGAGACATTAAACAAGAGCCAAAGAAATGGTGATGAAGCCCGAGCTCATGAACTGCCTGACTTAGTATTTTTAAAATGTCAGCTCTCAATTGCACCTCACAGATGCAATGCAATTCCCGTCAAAATCCTAGCAAGACTTTTGTAAACTTGAAAAGCTAGGCCAGGCGTGGTGGCTCACATCTGTAATCACAACACTTCGGGAGGCCAAGGCAGGAGGATTGAACCCAGAATTTTGAGAATAGCCTGGGAACACAATGAGATCCTGTCTCAAAAAAAAAAAAAAAAAAATTCGCTGTGCATGGTGGCACATGCTGTAGTCCCAGCTCCTCGGGAGGCTGAGGCAGGAGGATCGCTTGGGCCTGGGAGGCTGAGGCTGCAGTGACCCATGATTGTGCTGGTGCACTCCAGCCTGGAAGACAGAGTGAGACCTTGTCTTTAAAAAACAAACAAAAAAAAAGAAACTTAAAGAAAAAGGAAAGCTAATTCTAGAACTTACATGGAAATACCAATGGTAAGACACAGCTGAGGAACCAACGGAGAACACTGGAAGAGAGTTTTCTCAAGCAGACACAGCCCTTTGGAAGCAACAGTAACTGGGACAGCATGGTCTCAGCACAGGAGCAGCCCAGCAGCCCAGAGGAAGAGTGGGCTGCACGCCTGGGCAGACACCTGACGTACAGCGGTGGGGAGGTGGGGAAGAGCAGGTTTCTCCATTCGCGGTGCTGGAACAAAGGACGTGTGTCCACGCTTCACTTCACACCAGCAGCAGCCTCCCTCATTCGCGGTTTTGCTTCCTGCAACCCTTGAGCACCGCGGCATGGCCTCAGGGAAGCCTCCTCAGAGACTGAAAGAGGGATGGTGGGCATGCCATGCTGTCTGCAGCAGAGGGACTGTCCTGGCAGAGGGACAGACAGCAAGTACCACGGCCCATGGCCATGTTCTCATGCATACAGATATGGCCATGGAGCATCTGTCTGTGGGGACACAGAGTCAGGAATGTATTTTGGGAGCGTGTTTCTTTACAACCTTCTGTTTCCCATCTCTCTGTCATCTGGCAGCAGCCAGGACCTGGGACACAGAGGCAATTTTTCTTACAGAGCTGTAACGAACAGCGAATGGAAGTGGTCAGTGAAAATGAAATGGTTCTATTTTAAAACCTGAGGTAAAACTCTTGGCCACTCCTCCTATCCAGAGATAGAACCTCACTCGCCTCCTTGAGTATGGCCTGGGCTGAGTGACTCACTTCCACAGACAGAATAAATAAACAGAGGTCCCGACAGAGTGACTTCAGACACACGTCCCGAGGGGCTCCATGGCGTCCGACTGCCCTCACCCTCTGGTCACTTGCTCTGGGAGAAGCCGGCCGCCATGTTGTGAGGAAACCCAGAGCCTATGGAGACGATCGTGTTGTGAGAAACAGCTGCCTGGGGAGCCAGCCCCAGATGACACAGCTCCAGCGGACAGCACGGCTGCAACCCCACGAGGGACCCTGAGCCCGAGGCACCTGCTGAGCTGCTCCTGTGAGCCGGACCCACAGAAGCTTGAGAGAAGCGTTTGCTGTTCCAGCCAGTACATGTTGGGGGAATGGGTTATGTAGCAACAGATAACAAGTGCAAGCTCTGTGGCTGTTTTGCAGTCACACTGGCTTTGGTGAATTGGCCATTTGCATAACTGCCAGGACTATGTTAGTCCTGCACCACGTGCCTCACAGGAGGTGCTGTGTGTGTAATCCTCCCAGCTCAGTGTGGTAGGAACCATGGACACCATCATTTTATAGATGAAGAACCACGGCTCAGAGAGGGCAGGGGACCGGGCTGATTTGCACAGCAAGTAAGCTGTGGAGCCAGCACTTGGCGTCAGCCCGCCTGGCCCTGGAGAGCAGTGCTGCTTCATGATTCTCCAAGGCAGACACCATCCTGTGTATGGTGCACGGCCAAGGCCTTGTCCACACCTGTTCTGTGCAGCTGGCAGAGGTTGGAAGGCCGCTGTGCATGACAAAGCACAGGTCGTCCCACCATGTTAGAGGGCTGTGGGTAGGGATGAGTGTGTGGACCCAGGAGCCAGGCTGCCTACGCTCAGATCCCAGCACTGCCTCAGAATTGCCGTCTGGTCCTGGGCAAGGCACTTAGCCTTCCCGTGCCTCAGTTTCCTCATCTGTAGGATGGGAGTGATGAAGGTCACAGTCATCTCCTCCCAGGGCTCTGAAGAGGTCTGTTCTAAGATTATTTCTGTCATAGCTATTATGCTCCTTGGAATCCTCAGCGGGGGTGAGCTGTGGTCTTAAGCCAACCAAGCTGCACGGCCCTGGGTCCAGGGAGCTGGCGGGGAAGATCCAAGAGTCCTGTGTCTGTGGGGAAAGCAGACACCTGGCCTCATAGTGCTGAGGCCGCCCACATCACAGTCCAGGGGAGATGGGATCCTGGGTAGAAGAGACCTGGGCCCAGGAAGAGATAGGCCTGTACCATGGTGCCTGGGGGAGGGTGATATGAGTCCACCAGAGATATAAGCAGTGGGGTGCATCACTGTGGAGTGTGGGCAACAGGCAGGGGGTGGCTGGACCAAGGCCCCCAGCACCTGAGGGAGATCTGTGTGATCCTGGGGTTTGTGTGTGGCCTTGGGACTGATTTACAGGACAACCTAGCACGTGGTTAAGACAGAGCCTGCTGTGACCCCGGGGGTCGTGCAGCACTGGCTGGGGGTCCCTCGGGAGTGTGTGACGGTGGACCTCATGGATGCCTGACCTTCACTGCACACTCGTGTGCACCCAGAGCCCTCAGTTGTAACTGCTGTCGTGGCACAGAGGGAGAACTGGAGCAACGTGCCCGCCTAAAGTGCACGCCAGGAACGTGGCAGATGGAAGCCCAGTCTGGCCTCGTGGCCCCAGGGTGCGAGGGCAGAGCGTGAAGGTGGGTGGCCACCGGGAGGAGAACCCAGCAGCCGGCGCATGAGATCCGCACTGGCTGGGGTCAGTCTCAACCTTTCGTCCGTCCTCCTTGTGTCCACAGCTGGCCCTCCCGCGGTGGTACCAGGCACACCCTATCCGCTGGGTGCTCATGAAGCTGATGGCCTGGGCGCCTTTAGGGAAACAGGAGAGGGTACCCAGGTTTTCCCACGCCAGTTGAAGCCAGTCAGTTTTCTGTTTTCTGCAAGGTTTGACCAAGGGCTGTGCCAAAACACAATAAAACCAAACCAAACCCAAACTATGGCAACGTGGCTGGGCACCGTGGTTCACGCCTGTGATGCCAGCACTTTAGGAGGCCGAGGCGGGAGGATCACTTGTGCTCAGGAGTTTGAGACCATTCTGGGCAATACAGTGAGACTCTGTCTCTACAAAAAACACCAAAAAAGCAGCCAGGTGTATTGGTGCGTGCCTGTGGTCCTAGCTACTTGGGAGGCTGAGGTGGGAGGATGGCTTGAGCCTGAGAGGTCGAGGCGGCAGTGAGTCGAGATCACGCCACTGCACTCCCACCTGGGTGGGAAGGTGAGTGCCTGTCTCTGAAAAAAAAAAAAAAAAAAAAAAAGCAAAACAGCACACAACCAGCTCTGTTCGCACGGAGCTCAATCACCTTGACTTTTCTTCCAAGCCGACTCAGCCTTGAGCTCTCAGTCCCTCACATTCTGCTCACCCCTGGGTCTCCTGGGCCTAAATCCTGACATATGAGCAGGGGCCTCCTTCCTTTTTTTTTTTTTTTTGAGATGGAGTCTCGCTCTGTCGCCCAGGCGGGAGTGTAGTGGCGCGATCTCAGCTCACTGCAGCCTCTGCCTCCTGGGTTCAAGCGATCGTCCTGCCTCAGCCTCCCAAGTAGCTGGGATTACAGGTGCCTGCCACCACGCCTGGCTAGTTTTTTTTTTCTTTTTTGTATTTTTAGTAGAGATGGGGGTTTCACCATGTTGGCCAGGCTGGTCTCGAACTCCTGACCTCAGGTGATCCGCTGGCCTTGGCTTCCCAAAGTGCTGGGATTACAGGCGTGAGCCACTGCACCCGGCCCAAGGCTACCATTTTGCATAACTGTGGTGCAATATTGCACCCTCCTCCGTGGGGAGGCGCATCTGGGAGCCCCTGCGGCCGCTCATCGGTTCTCTCCGTTTCCAGAACTGTCTTCAGAGAGCTGTGCGGAGGAAGTCGTCCTGGAGGCCACCTGTTGAGAGGCCACTTTCACTCCGCAGAGTCTCTGTGGCTCCCCCTGGTGGCTGTGCCGTTCAGCGGCGCCTCCTTCCTATGGCTGGGCTGTCTGCCCTGGTGCCCACGGACTCAGCTGAACCCTTTGCCATCAAAGGACATCTGGGCTGCTTCCCAGGTTTTGGCTAAAACAAGTGAAGCTGCTATGAGCACTCATGAGCAGGTTTTTGTATGAACGAGACTTTCATTTCTCTGGGGCGCATCGTGGGGTCGTGGGAGCTGGACGTCTAGTTTGATAAGAAACCACCCAGCTGTCTCAGAGCGTCTGCTCCATCGTCCACGCCCAGCAGCAGCATGTAGGTGGCCCAGCTTCTCTGCTCGCCATTAGCATGTGGGGCGGTCATGGTTAATTAATTTATTTATTTGATTTATTTTTATTTTTTCAGATGGAGTCTCACTCTGTCGCTCAGGCTGGAGTGCAATGGTGGGATCTCGGCTCACTGCAGCCTCCACCTTCTGGGTTCAAGCGATTCTCCTGCTTCGGCCTCCTGAGTAGCTGGGATTACACGCACGCACCACCACACCTGGCTGATTTTTGTATTTTTAGTGGAAACGGGGTTTCACCATGCTGGCCAGGCTGGTCTCAAACTCCTGACCTCAAGTGATCCTCCTGCTTTGACCTCCCAAAGTACTGGGATTACAGGCGTGAGCCGCCGCAGCCAGCAATGGTTTATTTTTTATTTTAGCCATTCTAATAGGTGTATAATGAGATCTCACTGTGAATTTTTTGTTTGTTTGTTTGTTTGTTGTTTGTTTAGAAACGGGGTTTGCTTCATGAAAAAAAATTTCAGTAAAAGAGATACTTCTAGTATCCTTTTAAAAATTTAATTTGGAAGCAAATAGTGTTTCATCCCAGCATGTTAAAATTGCAAAGGTCATCTACCCCAGCTTACTATTTGCTAAACACCCATGAGTCACTAGTGGAACACACATTTCCAATGTAAAGGTCTTGATTGTTTGGTGAAAACCACTTTGCAACGCTAGTGTTGGAAATTACTTCCTTATATTAAGCTGAAATCTACCTCACCGGAACCTCTGCTCCTAGGTCCTGAGTCTCATATATTTCAGACCTTGCCTCTTCTGCCCCATCTGGCTACTTATCTCCAGTTTTCTCTGCCAGTGTTCCGGTGGCATAGCCCCAAACCCTTTCATTTCATAGTTTGTCACTGCTCTTTTTAGGAGGACTGGGGTGCTCAGAACTTATTGACTGACCCTAGCATTGAGGAACTCTCCTTTTGGCCTGGTCACTATATTTGAAAACTGCTACCTGAAATCATGAGAGCTTTTTTGTTTTAACAGCCATTTTCTATTGTTGATTCATTTTCGTTTTGGTTACAACTGAAATATCTGTCTTTCACATGAAATATCTGTCTTTCACATGAAATATAACTTCTCATTTGCCTGTATTCACAAAGTCTGTTCTAACTACACGTTTCATTGGCTTCAAGCTCACGCTTGATGCGGAAGTGAGGGGAGTGCAATACAAATTTGAACAATTGCTTGGATTTTTGCAATAATAGATTGTCAGTTGGGGTCATATGACTCTCATGTGCTAGAAAATTCTCTGGCTTTCAGAATGTAACCCTGGGCACACTGAATGCAACTGTATAAAAATGAACGTGAATTTTTAAAGGTAGTATAATTAAAGTTTGTACATTAAAAAAAAAAAAGAAAAGAAAAAAGAAACAGGGTTTGCTATGTTGCCCAGTCTGATTTTGAACTTTGAGGCTCAAGTGATCCACCCCCCTCGGCCTCCCAAAGTCCTGGGATTACCTGCGTGGGCCTCGCCGTGGTTTAGTGTCAGAACGCTGAGGGTGCATGGTGTTGGACACCTGTTCCTGTGCGCGTTTGCCTTCTGCCTGTCCTCCTCAGGGAAATAGCTCTTTACGTCGTTTGTCCATGTTGTAAGTGGGTTGTTTTTGTGCTGTTGAATTTTGAGATACATTGTGAATAGATTGTAGATTCCAGTCCATTGTCTGCTATGCAATTTGCAAACATTTTCTCCCAATCTGTGGTTTGTTTTTCCTTCCTCTTCCCTGGGTCTTTTGTGGAGCAGTTTTTATGTCAAGGAGGTCGTCCTCTGCTGGGTTCCTATCCTCCTCCCGTTCATGGGACAGGCTTCCTGCACCACTGCAGCAGCAGTGAAAGGCTCACCCCTGCCCGGTGAGGTCTCTGCTGCTGGAAGTCTGAGTGTCAGGCAGTGCTCCCACCTCCTAACATCTGGAAGCCCCCTGCACTCCATGGTATCCAGCGTGGCATCAGCTGAACCCCCTTCCCCTCCCATCTGTGGACCCTAGAAGGCAGGAGGCCTTGGCCGTGCACTGGTCTGAGGCCAGCCTGAAGGTGCATGACCTGCTTCCATGACAGGATCTGGGGACGCCTCCCTCCTCGGGAAAGGTCCCGACACAGGCATCTCCTGTCAGGGACCTGGGTGCAGGAGCCATAGCCTCTCCCTGCTTCCTGCAGAGCTGCCCATCCCGGTGACCGTCAGCTTCTGCAGACCTCAGTGGTTTCAGGAAGGTGTCCCTAGGGTCTTTCTGGAGCCAAAGACAGAGGTTCCTTCCTCAGGAACTTCCTGCTTTGGGGACACTGCCTCCTTCTTAGGCGAGTTCCCACAGACTAGAACAAGGAGCCGGACCCCCAGCTATGGATGCCCACGTCCTGTCCTGGGGGACAGGAAATCCCCAGGAAGACATCAGATTAAATCAGATCCCCATGTTTCGTCACCTTCCTCTGGGTAAGTGGAGAAGGAGCAGGTGACCTGGGGGATGGTGCGTGGGCACAGGACGTACTTGGTCTGAGCAGTTGACCTGGGAAATGGTGCATGGGCACGGGACACACTCAGTCTGGGCAGGCGACCGTGGGGGACGGGGTGTGGGCACGGGACACACTCGGTCTGGGCAGGCGACCCAGGGGGACAGGGCGTGGGCATGGGACACACTCAGTCTGGGCAGGTGACCCAGGGGGACGGGACATGGGCACAGGACACACTCAGTCTGGGCAGGTGACCCAGGGGGATGGGGCATGGGCACAGGACACACTCGGTCTGGAGGCTGCCATGCTGGAGAGGAGGAGCCTCAGGGTCTGTGTGGAGGAGGGAGGCAGGCCTTTCCAGACTCGTCCAACAGACTCGAGCAGGGTCAGCATGCTGGGCAGGGCCGCCTCCTCTACCCCTGGAGCCAGGCCCAAGTGCCCCTCACTCCAGCTGCAGGTCATGGCTGCTGTGAGCTAGGAGGAAACAGGGTGTTCTCACTGCGCTTGCTCCTGGGGCAGGGGCTGGGGCAGGGTCACAGGGGCTGGATGGTGGCCCCAGGGCTGGGTTCTGGGTGGGTAGTGAGCCAGCTGCAGGTAGGGCTTAGTCCCTGGGTGTTTGCTGGCCCCTCCCTATTAAGGGTGCGTGGGTGTGGCAGGGGTGTGTGAGGAGCCCGGCCTCGGGCAGACCCCTGTGGGCAAAAGATTACGCAGGTGCCGAGGCGAGAGACTGAAGGCACAAACTGTTTCAGTATAATAAAGAAAATAGTTAGAATAAGAATAGTCATAATACAAATTAGATATAGAGATGATCATGAGCAATTATCAATCATTATTATAAACATTATTAATCATTAGCTTTCAATATTACTCTTTGTTGCATTACTAACATAACCTAGGAATAACCGACAGGCATAGGGTCAGGTGCTGAAGGGACACTGTGAGAAGTGACCTAGAAGGCAAGAGGTGAGCCTTCTGTCACGCCGCATAAGGGCCGCTTGAGGGCTCCTTGGTCAAGCGGTAACGCCAGTGTCTGGGAAGGCACCCGTTACTTAGCAGACCGTGAAAGGGAGTCTCCTTTCCTTGGAAGAGTCAGGGAACACTCTGCCCCACCAGCTTCCTGTGGAAGGCTGGATATCATCCAGGCCTGTGTGTAGTCATCCGGAGGCCTAAACCCCTCCCTGTGGTGCTGTGCTTCAGTGGTCACGCTCCTCCTCCACTTTCATGTTCCTCCTGTACTCCTGGTTCCTCTCTGAAGTTCTTAGAAGATAGCAGTAGAAGACATAGTGAAAGTCTTAAAGCCTTGGATCTTATAAGTGCATAGAAGAAAATGCTGACGTATGCTACCTTCTCTCTCTGCTTCGGCTACCTAAGAGGGAAGGGCCCCCTATCCTGTAATCATGTGACCTGCTTCACCTTGTCAATCACTTAGAAGATCCACCCTCCTTACCCTGCCCCCTTGTCTTGTATGCGATAAATATCAGCGCGCCCAGCCGCTCGGGGCCACTAATGGTCTCCGCATCTTGATGGCAGTGTTCCTTCCCTCGGCCTGGCTGCTTTCTCTTTATCTCTTTGTCTTGTGTCTTTATTTATTAGAATCTCTAGTCTCCGCACATGGGGAGAACACCCACCAAGCCTGGTAGGGCTGGACCCTACAGACCCCATGCTGGAGGAGGGTCAGAAACACTGGGGGTAGGGACGAGCGAGGAACCAGAACCCTGCTTGGGAAACAGGCTGCAGTGAGGCAGGGCAGGGGTCGCCACCAAATACCCAGGACACGCCAGGGTGTGGCGGCCGAAGGTCAGAAAGTCTCCACACCAGTCCTGTGAGATGGGCTTGGTTTTTCCCAGTGTCATGGATGAGAGACCGGAGCACAGAGCGGCTAAATGGCCAGCCCGAGACAGCACAGCTGGCAGGCAGCAGGTCCACACTGCAGTCCCAGTGGGATCTCATTCCAGGCCACACGGGTCGCTTTCTCACCTCGGGACCCACAGAGGCCTTGCCCCAGGCTCCAGGCCCCGGAAGTTTCCAGAGAGGGGTGCTCTCTGGGCAGGCCCAAGCCCCTGCAGGTGTCAGGGCTGAGAGATGTGGCCTGGAAGGTCACCAAGGCCTGACCGCCAGGCTGCCAAGTCAGGTCAGCAGCAGAGCCCAGCGAGAGCCCGGCTCACCGGGGACTGTGCCTGGACAGCGCTCAGAGCCCCAGGGAACAGGAGGCATGGGGGCTTGGGAGGAAGCCAGGAGCAGGGTCGGACGGCAGGAGGGGTGCGCGTCCACTGAGCACCAGCTCCGGGCTCCGAATGCCTCCGAGGGCTCCCTCCGTGATCCCACCCAGGGCCCGCGGGGAAAGGAATCACCCTCTTCATCTACCTGTGCAGGGTGCCACGGCCACCAGGACAGAAAGGGAAGCGGCGGGACCTGAACTCGCCTTCACCCCCACCTCCCTCTCCCACCGGCACCAACGCTGGGCACAGGCTGCCATGCTCCAGAGGGGCAGGGAACACACCGCAGCCCCTGGGGCCCTGAGTGCTCCATGTGGAAGGGGAGGCAGGTTATGATGGAGCAGGAGTAGAGAGAGGAGCCCAGCCCGTGGGGACCCAGGTGGTCATGTAGCAGGATGAGCCGCAGACAAAACTCCTCAGACACTGGATTAAAGAAGGAAGAGGTTTTTTATTGGGCCAGGAGTGTGGGCAGACTAGCGTCTTAAGAGCCGAGCTCCCCCAAAAAGAAATTCTTGGCCTTTTTAAAGGCTTACAACTTTAAGGGGTCCATGTGAAAGGGTCGTGATAAATTGAGCAAGTGTGGGAAACGTGACTGGGGCCTACATGCATCAGCTAACAGAAGGAAAAGTTTTACAATGCTTTTTTTTTCATACAGTGTCTGGGATTTACAGATAACACAAGTAGTTTAGGTCAGGGGTTGATGTTATTATTGTTACTTTTTTTAACTCCTAGGGCCGGTTGGTGGTGCCAAGGCTGTCTGGCTGTTTATCTTACTTTTGTTTCTTTCTGACTTTTTGCTTTCTCTCTTTTGTCTTGTGAACTAGGCAAGGTGCGGGGAGGAGGGCAGCAGGAGTAGTAGTGGTCTCCTTCCTTAGTCGGGCCTGCAGAACAAGGTGATATTTGGATTTAAATGACAAAGGAGGCCGGGTGTGGTGGCTCACACCTGTAATCCCAGCTACTTGGGAGGCTGAGGTGGGAGGATCGTTTGAGCACGGGAGTTCCTGATGAGCCTGGGAAACATAGTGAGACCCCATATCTACCAAAAATAAATAAATTAGCCAGGCATGGTGGCACATGCCTGTGGGCCCAGCTACTCAGGAGGCTGAGGTGGGAGGATCACTTGAGCCCAGGAGGTTGAGGCTGCAGTGAGCTGTGATCACTCCACAGCACTCCAGCTGGGGTGACAGAGTGAGACCCTGTTTCATAAATAAATAAATAAATAAATAAATGGGACTTTGCTGGGAAGGCAGCCTGGAAGGAAACAGCAAGTGCTGGGAAAACAGCAGCGCATGGCAGGGACGGGGCCCAGGTGTTCCGGTGCCACTGGGCCAGGTCCTGTGCGTCTGGCAGGGGATGGAGCCCGAGGTCAGACCTGGGTGCTGGTGGTCCTGCTGCTGGCCAGGTCGTGGTGAGATCGGAGTCTGGAGGAGGCAGAGGCACCATAGGGAATTAACTAGAAGCGCAGGTCAGTGGCGTGGCAGCGCTCGCCGGCACTGTCCGTGGTTCTGAAGGAGACTGAGTGGGCAGATGTGTCTTGCCTGGGGTGCGGAGGGTCCTGGAGTCTTGTGGGGCTCACAGACACAAAGGTGAGAGCCCAGGTGCCAGCAGGCAGCCTCTGGCCTGGCAGTTAGGAGGCCCGGGGCTGACCCCACACGCATTCCTGTCACATTGCTCGTCTTCACGCCCTCCCAGGCATGACGGCGCTTCTCTCACAGCACTGGCCTCTCTGTGCCAGCACTGTCACCTCCATAAATTAAAATCCTGTGGGTGCAAAGTCACGCACAGCCCCTTCCTATTCGCAGATTCTCTTTCACTGCAGTCTCTGTGTCTCTTTCTTTTATTCTTTTTTTTTTTTTGAGAGGGTCTCAGTCTGTTGCCCAGGCTGGAGTGCAGTGGTGCAATCCTCACTCACTGTAGCTTCGACCTCCTGGGCTCAAGCGATCCTCCCACTTCAGCCTCCTGAGTAGCTGGAACTACAGGCCTGCACCACTATGCCCGGCTAATTTTTTGTGTGTGTGTGTAGAAATGGTGTCTCACTATGTTGCCCAGACTGGTCTGGAACTCCCAGGCTCGAGTGGTCTTCCTGCCTTGGCCTCTCAAAGTGCTGGGAGTACAGGCATGAGTCACCGCGCCTGGCCGCTGCAGTCTTAACCACAACTTCAGTACCTTCTTCCGAGAGCTGTCCCTGCACCGGCCTGCCCTTCAGGAGCTTCCCACCAACTGGGGCACCGGGCAGGACCCCAGGCGGCAACAACATAAAAACGAGCTGATGGGTGCAGGACAGAAGGAGCCTGGGGTCAGAGAAGGACGCAGAGGGCAGGGCAGTCAGGGTGCTCACTGGAGGACAGAGGAAGCAGGCAGAGCCCAGAACGTGGAAAACTCCAGGAGAGGCGGCCCTGTGCTCTGGAGCCGAGAAAGCGCCTTGAATCCTGGCTCTGTCAGGTCTCCTCACAGCCTCCGCGTTTTGCAGAATGGGGCGCGACAGCAACCTCACAAGCTGTGTGGGATTGCAGGAGACCTTCACGAAGGCCCAGCCTGGGCCTGGGCTGTGGGGAGCCAAGGTGGGGGGTGCTAAGACCACACAACGACCGGGGGCAGGAGCGCGCTGCGGGGCAGGGCACGGGCGTGCGAGTCGGGGCCCACGTCGTGCTGTGAGGAAAGCTGCATCACTTGCAGCTTTTGTCAGAACAAGAGGCTGAGTCCTTTCCTCTGCCGGGGCCTCAGTTTCCTCGTTCGGAACAGGAGGGGCTTTTGGGTCAGGAAGGTCTAACGCGTGGGGCTTGTGCTGGGGAGAGACATCCAGGGCAGAGGTGGGGCTGGAGTGTGGAAAGGCACTCAGGGCACTTCACACATATTCCCAGAGCACCCGGAAGGACTTCACATGGACCAGCTGCCTTCGAGGAGGCGCAGGATGCAGGGTCCAGGCAGCTGGGTGCCCCCTCCTCCAGACAGGCCTCCCTGTACTCCGTGTCCCCGAGAAATCTACCTCTGACTCCACACAGATTCCCCACACCACATGGCTGTCTCCACTTGTGCCCGTGTTCACCAGCCTGGGCTCTGTGGGGTCTGGGATGTTCTCACTCAGATGTGTGTCTTCCCCAGCCCCAGCCTCACTTCCCACATAGCGCCTGGCACAGAGTTCTGGGAAGGTTTGCGGAATGAACCCAGGAATGACTCACAGGCACCCGCAGGGAGGGGAAGCTGGGGGCAAGGGGAGGCTCCCTGAGGGCCATGCTCTCTCCCACCACCACCTCCTTGTTCCTGTGGCCGACATCCCAGATCCCTGACCTGGGTCTCCACTCACCTTGGTCCAGCACGGAGCACCCTGCCCAGCACCCCAAGGCCTGCTGGGCTGCTGGGGACTCCCAGTCTCTCCCCGAAGCCCCACCCCTGTCCAGTTGCTCCTGGGTTGCCTTCCCGCCCTTCTTTCCCTGACTTCAGTGCTCAGTGGAGCATCACCTCCCTGGAGGCCTCCTGCAAACCCCAGACAGGAGAGCAGGGGCCTAGTTGCCGTGGGGATTCAGCCACATACAGCTTTTCTTTTATTGACATTGACTTTTCATTACAAAATTAGCATGCCTACCGAGAAGATGCAAATGAAAGAGCAGTTTCTCAAGTAAGAAGCAGCACCCTCCCCACTGCTGACTCTGAAAGCAGCTCCCAGGAGTTTGTTCCCGTTTCCAGACGGTTTTCTCTGCCTAGGCAAAAGCACACATTGAAAACAACAATTTGTGGCCGGGCGCGGCGGCTCAAGCCTGTAATCCCAGCACTTTGGGAAGCTGAGGCAGAAGGATCACCCGAGGTCAGGAGTTCGAGACCAGCCTGGCCAACAGAGTGAAACCCCAACGCTACCAAAAAATAAAAAAATACGAAAATTAGCCAGGTGTGTTGGTGCATGCCTGTAGTCCCAGCTACTTGGGAGGCTGAGGCAGAATTGTCTGAACCCAGAAGGTGGAGGTTGCACTCAGCCTGGGTAATAGGGAGAGACTCTGTCTCAAAAAAAAGAAAAGAAAAAAACAAAATACTAACTTGTAACCAGCAGGGTTGCTGTGTGAGTTTCTTCCCCTCTGAGAGGCTGTTCTTGGTTTCAGTGAACCAGTGTGGCCAGGAGGGTGACAAGAAGCAGTGTGCACCTTGCTGTCAGCTGGGCTCAGAGATTCTGGACAGCTCAGAGATTCTGCGCCAGGGCTGGTGGGAAATGATACTGAGGCAGCAAGAAGTGGTCCTTAAGATCTGCTAAAATCTCTGCAGGACATCACTGTCCCCTGTACAGCTGGGAGGCTGAGGCCTGGAGCTAGGAACCACCTCCCTTCTCAGGGGGCTTACCACAAAGGCTCAGGGGGCTTCCTCTTGTCACTCCACCAACGCAAGGATATGAAAGCCAGGCTCCTTCTACAGAGCAGAAATGAGGACTGTCACTAGTGATAAGTGCCGGAGCCACTGCGTTTTGAAAGGACCCTAGCTGGTTTCCGTCACAGACCATCCAAGCTGCTGAAACGCACACTGCTCCAGGTGGCCACGACCTGATCCCAGCAAAAATGCAGGAGACAAAGCTGTGCACAGTTTGTCCAGAATGAAACAGTCATTAGATAAACTAGATGAAAGGCTCCAAAACATGGACAAGGAAAAAACCTGGCCTACATCAGTTGGTTGGTGGTGTGTAGGTCACTCTCACTACTTTCTAAGTTTTCTACAAGATTTACCTGAAGGCTTCATCTACATGATAGTGTAATCGGCAGTAGGGTCTGGCCTCTCACCACTTGTAAAAAGAAGCCAAAATAGTAATGAGGTGTGATAGAGAATGAGGCTTTATTATTCATGCCAGCAGAAAGCAATTCCACTCTTCTATTTGTGGAGGGAACGCAGGGGGATTTTCTTCTCTTTTCTTCTTTTTCTTTTTTTTTTTTGAGACAGGTTTTTGCTTTTGTCACCCAGGCTGGAGTGCAGTGATGAAATCTCAGCTCACTGCAACCTCCACCTCCCAGGTTCAAGCGATTCTCCCGCCTCAGCCTCCCAAGTAGCTGGGATTACAGGCGTGCGCCACCACGCCCAGCTAAATTTTGTATTTTTTTTTTTTTTTTTTTTTTTTGAGACGGAGTCTGGCTCTGTCACCCAGGCTGGAGTGCAGTGGCGCGATCTCGGCTCACTGCAAGCTCCGCCTCCCGGGTTTACGCCATTCTCCTGCCTCAGCCTCCCGAGTAGCTGGGACTACAGGCGCCCGCCACCTCGCCCGGATAGTTTTTTGTATTTTTTAGTAGAGACGGGGTTTCACCGTGTTAGCCAGGATGGTCTCGATCTCCTGACCTCGTGATCCGCCCATCTCAGCCTCCCAAAGTGCTGGGATTACAGGCTTGAGCCACCGCGCCCGGCCTAAATTTTGTATTTTTAGTAGAGACAGGGTTTCACCATGTTGGTCAGGCTGATCTTGAACTCCTGACCTCAGACGATCTGCCTGCCTCGGGTTCCCAAAGTGCTGGGATTATAGGCGTGAGCCACCGTACCCTGCCACACAGGGGATTTTAAACAGAGGGTTTGCAGAAAAGGCTGGGGGGTGAGGAGGTGCCAGGTGCGTGACCCACTCCCACGGCTCGTCTCGAATTATTGTTCCATCTGGTGCAGGGGCCAGCACCAGCGTGGCTTCTCCCAGGTTATAAACGAATTGTTGTCAATCTTGTCATCAGTCTCTAGCCAGGAGTGGGTTCCTGCCTTGAAGTAACCTTTTGCTGGAGAGAGAATTCCAGAGGTGTCTGGTCTGTAACAGGATCTGACCCTTGAAGGTTTTAAGGAAATAGATGACCAGATTGGTGAGCAGGGTGTATGCCTAACAACCTTCCAGGTAAAAAAGTGTGCATAAGGCCTGGAGCAGAGAACGGGGAAAGAGAGCGGAGGTCACAGCACGTTCTGAGGCTGTAAAGTTTATCTCGGAGCTATGGCTTGAAAGTGGGGAGAAAGGAGAAAAGGGGAAAGAAAAAGAAGTTTTAAAACGCGGTTTGAGGTGAAGCTGCTAAGTGACTTGGTTATAAGAACCTTGGCTTCCACACCCTCCTGCACCCTCTTAGCTTGACTTTAGCTGATTTCAACTCTTCAGGCAGAGCTTGACCCCTCCAGCCAATGGCCAATCAGGGAAGCTTTTCACCTGTGGCCTGAAAGCCGCTGCTTCCAAATGTCCTGTCTTTCTGGGCCAAACCAGGGTATACATTACATGTACTGATTTCTGGCCTTGCCTGTAACTTCAGTCTCCTTAAAATGTATAAAATCAGGCTGTACCCCAACCACCTTGAGCATATGCTCTCAGGATATCCTAAAGCTGTGTCACGGGTCACAATCCTTAACCTTAGCAAAATAAACCTCTAAATTGATTGAGACCCATCTCAGACACTTTGTGGCTTACAAGAGGCAGCTCCAGCTCAGGGTAGGGGATTTCCAGTCATAGTCTAGTTACTGGCACAAATATGGGGCAGGTTCCAGGGAAAGCCGACTCCGTGGATCCTGAAGGAGTGAGGATGCTGGCGCCTGCCCTGAGGGGCACCCCCAGAGCCTCAAGGAAAAGGAAGGGCCTGACCACTGGGGCTCCTGGGTCCCCGGGTTCCCAGGTTCTAGGCTGGTTTGCCAGTTACCTTAGTTACCAAAAAGGGGTCCCAGTCTAGATCCTAAGGGAGGGTTCTTGGATCTTGTGCAAGAAAGAATTCAGGTCGAATCCACAGAAAGCAAGTTTATTAAGAAAGTAAAGGAATAAAACAATGGCTACTCTGTAGACAGAGAGGGCGCTCCTGAAAGCAAGAGGAGGAAGGTGCCCACCTCAGGTATAGTGAGAGTTTATATATGAGACGAGAAACCCAAAAAACCACGGGGGAGATTGCTCCGCTGCCAGGGCTCCTGACAAAGGATTGTTTATCTTTGTGTAACTCCTGTCTAGCAAGAATCTATATTATTATCTTCAAAGTGAAACTCATTCTTTTTTTTTTTTTTTTGAGACAGAGTCTAGCTCTGTTGCCCAGGCTGGAGTGCAATGGCCGGATCTCAGCTCACTGCAAGCCCCGCCTCCCGGGTTCACTCCATTCTCCTGCCTCAGCCTCCCGAGTAGCTGGGAGTACAGGCGCCCGCCACCTCGCCCGGCTAATTTTTTTTTTTTTTTTTTTTGTATTTTAGTAGAGACGGGGTTTCACCGTGTTAGCCAGGATGGTCTCGATCTCCTGAACTCGTGATCCGCCCGTCTCGGCCTCCCAAAGTGCTGGGATTACAGGCTTGAGCCACCGCGCCTGGCCTGAAACTCATTCTTAAACTAAGAATTCTTCTGTTCCGAAGATACTGGACATCAGGACGTTATTTCCTGGGTCTTGTTGGTAAACATTATTCATTTGCTCCCTTAACTGTAATATCTGGTGACCGAACACCTAAGGTCCCAAAACCCAGCTGGTCTCAGCCTCATTTCACCCAGCCCCTACTCAAGACGGAGTCGCTCTGGTTGGAAGGGCTGTGACGCCTTCATGTGGCCAGGAACACCAGAGACTTGCTGAACAGATGGTGACGCGCACGCAGAGCACGGCGGAGAGCTGCAGGGCCTTCTCCCGAAGGACCTGGAAGGCGTGGCTGCCACTGGGAGCTGCCAAAGTGCTCAGGCAATGGCCGCTGGGGAACCCCCATGGATGCTGCACAGAGAACACGACGGAGGCCCCATGGGGACCCAGGCCAGGGGCAGGGGACAGAGGCTGAAGGGGGGCACAGAGGCCCAGGGTTGTGGGGAAGAGGTCCAGGGTGGGGGTCGGGGCTGGGGACGGGGGAAACAGAGGCCCAGGAGAGGGGCTTGGAGCAGAGGGCAGAGCCCAGGGTTGGGGAGAGGCGGGAGCAGGGGACAGAGGCTGGGTGCAGAGGTCGGCAGCTCCTTGGGTCGCCCTAGGCTCAGGAGGACGGGCTCTTGGTGGCCCTTGGTGGCTCGAGGCCAGGGCAGGGCTGGTGGAGGGGGCGGGGCGCTAGCTGTGGCCTGCGGTGTGTGGTCTGATTGCAGAGACCCCCGGGCCCTTTTGCCAGAAGCAGACCCTGGTTGATGGTGCAATTCTAGGGCCACCACGGGTGAACATGAAGGGCAGTGCTCCCGGACTCCCTGCGGGTTAAGCAGGGTCTCCCTGACAGGCACAACCAGGCCCCGCTCACTCATCCCTGGCTGGTTCGGGGTGCCCGCAGCCGCCCGCCTCCACGGTTCTCTTTATGGGAGCAAACAAGCTGCAATGACATGGTTTTCGGTTCCTGTTCTCGCTGCCGAAAGCACCGGGACCGGATCCAGACCTCGGGCTGACCGGCTGGGGTGCAGAGAGGCTTCCCCTCCCACGCGGAGTGCTGGTGGCCCCTGCAGGCCCTGGAGCTCCAGGAAGGGCTGAGGGCCCGGGAGGGAGGACGCCACCTCGCCTTTGGTAGGATGATATCCAGCCGAGGTTTCGCCCCCTTTGCCTTCATCTTGTTTCTCAGACGCTGGGTTTCTTCACGTGGAGGTGGAGTTTGTGTTTCCTGGAGCAGTGGTCTGGAGCCAAGGCCCCGGGAGTTAGAAGCTGTGAGAGCTTTCCGGGAGAGGCGTGGCGGGGTGGCAGGGCTCCCTTTCCCTGGGTTCCTGGGCTCCCTAGCCTGAGGCAGGGGGCAGGAGCCTGAGGCGCTGCAGGGTCAAGGCAGGGCAGTGGCTGCAACTCAGGGCTGCAGGGGAGGCTGGCCGGGCCTTCAGAGCCCAGAGGGGAGAGAAGGGGAAGGGGGAGCTGGCTTTTGCCCAGGGTGTGGTGTGACTTGCAGTGCATTTCAGAGCCTGCTGGGGACACCACTGAACCACCGGATCCTGGGCTCAGAGGATCGCCAGGAGCAGAGGCAGGGCTGAGGGAGGGTTGGCCTCCGAGGCGAGCTTCTCCAGCCGCCTCCTCACCTGCTCCTCCCCTGCATAGACGCCACTATTAAGTCCAATGAATTAAGAGACAAAAAGCTGAGCGTGTTAGGAATGAACTCCACTCCTAGATGCCCGTTTCCAAGGCAACGCTGGCTCCATCCCTCAAAGAGTGGGTGCTGGAGCAGTGCCTGCAAGCCCCAGTCCCTAAGGAGGAGGAAAGGGATGGATCTGGTGGGTTCTGGGGAGGATCCCCAGGGTGCTGGGCAGAGTCCTGCTCTCACGGTCTCTCCTGCACTCCCTCAGCTCTGCCGCACCCGGGTCTCCCCTACCCACGTATCTGAGTCCACCTGTCCCCGAATGGCTGGCAGAGGTTGGGGGCCCGGTCCTGGGGTGTCAGACGCCCCTTGTATCCTTGTGTGTCCTTATGTGGGAGTGGCCAGAGCTCCCGGGAGAGGGAGGCGTGGTTAGGGTTTGTCCCACGAGTTGAGTCAGGCACTGCACCCTGGTCTTGGTCAGTTTTGATGGCGAGGAGACCTGGGTGTGGGCAGACCCAAGGGGTGTGGGAGAGACAGAGTGGGAACAAGCCTCTGCCTGGCTTCTCGTGATGAGCACGGGCAAAGGGTCCTGAATTCTTCTGGGGCAGGAAGAGACCGCTGTGGTACCGACTTCTGGACTGTGGCTAAGGAAGGAGACCACTACTACTCCTGCTGCCCTCCTCCCCCCACCTTGCCTAGTTCACAAGACAGGAGGAAAGAGAGAAAGCAAAAAGAAAGAAACAAAAGTAAAATAAATAGCCAGACAACCTTGGCACCACCACCCGGCCCTAGGAGTTGAAAAAAGTAATAATAATAACATCAACCCCTGACCAAAACTACTTGTGTTATCTATAAATGCCAGACACTGTATGAAAAAAGCATTGTAAAACTTTTTGTTCTGTTAGCTGATGCATGTAGCCCCCAGTCACGTTTCCCACGCTTGCTTGATTTATCACGACTCTTTTACGTGGACCCCTTAAAGTTGTAAGCCTTTAAAAAGGCCAAGAATTTCTTTTTCAGGGAGCTCAGCTCTTAAGACGCGAGTCTGCCGATGCTCCCGGCCGAATAAAAAACCTCTTCCTTCTTTAATCCAGTGTCTGAGTAGTTTTGTCTGCGGCTCGTCCTGCTACATGGTCACCAGGGTCCTGGCAAGGCCCCCTTCCTGGGACTGTGGCCCCGTCGAACCAGGGAGCCTGGCTTTCTCCTCCCCAGGACCATGGCTTCCAGAGCACAGCCAGGCTCGGGGCAGATGTCCAGGGAGGGGCTGATGTGGGCTCAGGAAAGGTCCCTGACACACCCACGTTCAGATCCTCAAGCCTGTGAATATGTCTTCTATGGCAAAAGGGACTTTGCAGCCATGAGGAAGCAGAGGATCTGAGATGGGAGATGGCTCAGGATTCTCCAGGCGAGTCCTAACTGTGGTCACAGGATCCCTGTAGGAAGGAGGCCGAGGAAGAGCTGACTTGAGAAGGGAGCAGTGTTTGGAGAGGCTTCAAAGGTGGAGAAAGGGCCATGAGCCAAGGAGAGCAGGCGGCCTCTTGAAGCTACGAGGGTGAGGGGTGGGTTCTCTCCAGAGAAAACACAGCCCAGCCAGAGCCCTGACTTGAACTTCTGACCTCTACAGCTGCAGCATGAACTTGTGTTAAGTCACTAGGTTTGTGGTGATTTGTTACGGCAGCCTTGGGAAACTGGTACAGAGGGACGTAGGTTCTTGGGTCAGGGCCCTGCCCCCTCCCTGCCCAGCGCCCCCAGCCCCCAGTCTCCCTGCTGCCCGGGCTGGATGAGAAAGGGAGGTCCCTCTATGTTCACTCTTGGGACTGACAGCATGCGTTGGGCTCTGAGATGGGGCCCAGGATGTCTTGGCTGTGGCCATCCGCCCGTTGGCACTGCTGACCCACCTGGCTCAGACTCGACTTGGCCTGGGAATCTGGCTGGCTCTTGGCTGGCATCCAGCTCCTCCCCAGCTCAGGCGTCCTGGAGCCTGGGACACCCCTGGGAAGCTGGGTGAGGTTGGCAGGAAGCCCAGGGACTGCACCTTGGATCTGCATCGCCGAGCTGTGTGACCTTGAGCTCGAGCCTCATGTTGTTCCTACCTCAGCGGGCTGTGTCAGGGCCCACCCTAGACAGCTAAGCACAGTACCCTCTGCTCCTACTCAGAGCCGGAGTGGGCGCCAGGAGAAAGCCCTCTGTGGGCTGCTGGGGGTGGTGTGGGGGTGGTGTTGGGGGTGGTGTTGGCAGTGGTGTTGGGGGTGGTGTAGGTGGTGGTGTTGGGGTGGTGTTTGGGTGGTATTGAATGTGGTGGTGGTGGAGGTGGTGTTGCAGGTGGTGCTAGGAGTGGTGTTAGGTCTTTGGATTATGAGGGTCTGGGGCTGGCTCAGGTGGGGCATGTACTATGTTCACACACACAGATGGCAAGTGAAGAGTGGGGTCATGAGAAGTGTTCTGATGACCACAACTCCCATTTACTGAGCACTTGCTCTCTGCCAGGCACGGGGCTGTAAGCCCTGACACATGGCATTCCAGCACTCTGGAGAATCCTCACTGTAGCCCACAAGGAGGGCTCTCCTAGGACTCCTGCTGAACAGAGCCAAGTGGGAGGTGAAGGGGTTGCCAGGGTCATGGAGCTGGGGAGGGCTGGGCCTTAGATTCGAAGCAGGCAGCCTGACCCCTGCACTGTGCTCCAGTGGGCTGTAGGCATGAGTGTTCGTGTGCACATGTGTGCATGTGTGAGTGTGAAAACGCAAGTAACAGATAGCCCAAATAACTAGCTTCAACACAGCAGACATTTATTTCCCTCCCAGGTAAGGGCACCCCGAGGTAGGCAGTGCCTTCTGTCAGCAGCAAGCCAGGCCCCTCTCATCACGCTGCCCTGCCGTGCTCAGTGCTGCCTCATGGTGCAAAGTGGTTGCTGAGCTCCAGTCACCACTTCAGCCAGCAGGAAGGAGGAAGGGGAAGGAGAAAGACGTGACCTCACCATCTAGGGCATTTACCTTCCGACCCCCAGCTAGGCATTGTGGGTTTTCTTACTAAGGAAAAGGAGAGAACAGTTAGCGGAGGCCTCCCACTGCCCGCCGGGATGAGCTCAGCAGGCAGGACAGGACTCTGGCCTTCCCGGTTCATGGAGTCCTGGTTCATGGAGTGTTGAACTGGTGGGGATTAGGGGTTCTTTAAGTCTCACTGTACTTCTCAGAAGGGGAAACTGATACCCAAGTCAGTGGCTGAGCTGTGGCCCAGGCTGGGCCTCTGCCTGCTGTCCCAGAGCTCTGTCCTGGCACCAGCTGCTGGTGAAGCCAGGACTTGGAGCAGTCACCAGCCCTGCCAGAGGACCCTGGGGACCCCCCCCCCCATAATGAGCCGCCCACCTTCCTGGCTCTGCTACCCAGTCCTGCTGCTTCTGCAGGAAGCTGAAGGCCCATTTTGCCCCCTCCCTAGCACAGGGTAGCCTGTCTGACACCCCCAGACTCCTCCATGACACCCACCAGGCTGAGGGCCTGGGGGCTGGAGTCTAGAGGGCAGGCAAGGATGAGGCTGGAAAAATTTCATCTCATCTACTTCTCTCCTTTCATCAACTCCACTCCTCCACTGCTCTAGCCTGCTCCAGCCTCTGCTAGAGCAGAGACAGGTATTCCCAGCCTCAGGTGCTGTCCTAAGCCCAGTAGGTACTGACCCTTGATGGTCACTTCAAGGTGACAGGCACCCACCCAGCATCCGGCCCTTCCCCATCCAAGGCTGCAAGGTAACTTTCCAAGCCAGGGTCTCCCATGGCGGTGCTCATGCCATAGCCAGACAGGCTCCGCTGGCCCCATCCTCTCCACACTTGGTGCCTGTCCCCCCAGCCCCGCACTGCCCCTCCGCGTGTGGCCTCACCCCGACCTGCCTCCCTGTGCCCTCTCATCCTCAGCCCGCCTCCCCTACTATCCTGCCTCCCCCAGGCCCGTCTTTCCTAGGGGTGACTATAGCCTCCCTCCAAGGCCTCTTCCCTCCAGACAGCCGGGAGGCTGACCTGGGGAAAGGCAGGGCGGGCCGGTGTGACCGCTGCAGATGGAGGAATTCCTGTGGCAGAAGTTAAGGGTGAGGATTGGGTGTGGGGGCCCCCAGGCATGTGGTGGGTATCATCTCTGCCTAGCTGTGCTGGTGGGGATCCCCAACCCCCATGAGGGTTGCAGGCCCTGGGGCGTGGTGGCCAAGGTCTGGACCCAGCGCCCACGTGCTGCAGTCCTGCCACTCACAGGCGGTGGGGAGAGGAAACCAAGGGCAAAGCCGGGAACTGAGGAAGCAACCGGGCCGGCGGGGCTGTGCTGGCTGGATTGCCCAAGACACTCCAAATTCATTCTCCAAAGCTGGTGCAGGGGCAGGAGGGGAAGGTACCAGACAGAGTGCTGGCAGGGCGAGGGGTGAGTTGGGTCGGGGTGGGGAGGGGCTGTGGGTCAGGGTCTCCCGGCCCCCATTGCTCCAAGGCCAGTGAGGAGGTTGAGCAGGAGGGCTGTGCCTGCAGTTTCGCAGCTGCCCCGGGGGCCACCTGCCCCCTTGCCTGGTGGGTCCTGGACTCGGGAGCTCTGCCAGGGTGGGACATTGCACAGGTTGAACTGGCAGCAGGTTGTGGTCACCTGGGTCCCCTCGACCGTCTTGGTGATGGGCTGGCAGTTGTCTGTACACCATGCAGAGTGGGTGGTCAGGAGGCCTGACTCTGGGGAGGGGAGTGGGGAACAGATGCTGAGGATGGGCGGGGCCTCCGAGGTGGCTCTACAGGGCTCTGTTCAGGGCCCCTGGCTTTCCCGCCACCTGGGGGTGCGTGTGCTGCGTGTGCTGCGGCCCCACGCCAACTTACCGGTGTTCCCGTGGGCAATGAGGGTTGTGCAGGCCTGGCCATGTGAGCAGCTCCGCGTCAGGTTGCAGTGCTCGTCCCTGGACAGGGACTGGCAGGTATAGCACCACAGCAGCACTGTGGACAAGGTGGGCTCAGGCCCAGGCCAGGTCCATGTCCCTATCCACCTCCCCATTCTCAGTTGTGCTCCCAAAGCCTAGCCTGGTGAGCCTCCAGCACCCACTGCTCAGACGGGCGGGCCACCCCTGACTCGGCCCTGTAAGCCGTGCTGTGTGCGTGAGCCTGTGTGTTTAGGGGCAAGGGATTGCGGCCCAGGCAGGGCGAACTTCCCATCGTCGCTCACCTCCTGTGACAGTGCTGCCCAAGCTCCTGCTGTGGGCATGGAAACCTGGAGGCGAGTCTGACTCAGTCCTGCCTCTGGGAGCACCGGGCCTCACAGAGGAGGGCCTCACAGGGGACACCTTGTGGGTGTGTGGGGCAGGGCTTGTGCTGAGGGCAGGCCTGGGGGCCCTGGGAGTAGGGGTGGGCTGTGTGTGGTGGGCACGCTGGACGCCCTGGCTAGGGAGTGGTCGGCTTGAAGGTTGGATGCGGCGATTAGCTCTGCTTTGTTCTGGGGATGGGAGAGAGCAGAGGGTGGCCCAGCGTGTAGGGGTGTGTCGGACGGGGGGGGTGGGCTCTTATTAGCCCCACTCTGCTCTGCTCTAAGCGCTTCCCTGGTTCCCCTGCCTGCAGCAGCCAATCCATCTCTCCCCTGCACAGGACCGGCCCACCCTGCTGCTCCCTCTGCCCCACAAAACTGAACCCTACCCTGGGGCCTCTGTGCTTGCTGTCTCCACCCTGGGCCCCTACTGAGCCCTTCTCTGCCAGGCGAACTCCTGTTTAACCTCTACATCCTGGCACCACTGACCCTCCCAGCTGGTGGCTTCTTCCCCTGTTCCCTACTCTGGAACTGGGTGTCATGGTGAGTGGAAGAAGTGAGGGGTGCACTGAGTGTCCCCCACTCTGCTGGAGGCAAGCTCACAGCGGGACTGTGGCCTGTTGGCTTCCATCACACAGCCCCGCCCAGAGTGCTCCAGGCAGAGCAGGCAACGGGGCCCTGGGGTTGGGGCAGCCGTACCTCTGCCCCTGCCACCAGGGAGCCTGTTGGTCTCCTCCTCTTCCACCTCGTCCTCATCTTCCTCGTCGTCGTCATCTAGCCTGTGGTCCTCATCCTCGTCCTCTTCCTCCTGCTGTGCTTGCCCTCTTCCTGGCCGTGCAGGGATGCTTGTAAGCCTCAGCTACCCGGTATGGAGGACACCTGCTCTGGGCAAGCATCACGCCCCCAACTCCTTGGCCCTCCCCTGCCACCCTCAGGCCCCAGGGCAGCCTACCTGGTGTGGCCTCCGGCCCCTGCACACCCTGCTCACTGTCCTGCAGCCGAGTGTGCCCTGGCACACTAGTTACAACAGCAGCTGCTGTGGGCTGGCCCTTTATGGTAGCCCCTCCCCGCACCCCACATAAACAGGAGCACAGATGTTTGGGGACTCGGGGTCCCAGACCAGCTTCCATCCACACCGCTCTGGGCTGGGGACTCCGGTCTCATCCCCTCCTTCTTCCTAAGCCCCTGCTGGGGTTCCCTGGAGGTCCCCGTGCTCCAGGACTGCACTCACTGGCCCCTCACCGCAGGGTTACCCTTTGCCCCACACCTGGCTGTCCGCACAGCAAAAGGGCAAGCAGGAGAGCCCTGAGCACCTTCATCTCGCCAACGCTGCTATGTCCCCGACTCCTCGCGCAGCACTCTGGAGCTGCGATAAGTGGGATGAAGGGCATTGCCTTGGGCTTCCCAGTGGCCCCCACCAGCTCCAGCCTCAAACAATGGGCCTCACATGGGTCCCAGCTCCAGGCGCCAGGCCAAGGACTGTTGTTTCCCTCCAGGACCTCTGGGGCTGGAGGGGAAGGAGAAGTCATTGTGGTTGGCCTTGGAGCGTCCCGTGCACCTGTGCCAGCGGTTGGAAGGCGGTGCTGGCCACAGGAGCTGCTGGCCCTGGCCTGCCTTGCTGCTCAGTGCCTCAGCCCTGTAGTGCAGGGCAGGGAGCCTTGCCCCGGATTGGGCCATGCCTGACACCCCCTAACCCCATGTCTGGGCTCCATAGTCACAGGAGCTTGGGGTCACAGACCCTCTATTTGCTGATCACTGGCCAAGCATCTTCATTCCAGAGTCAGCATCACACCCAGGCCCCTTTAAGAGCATTTAAATAAAAACACAGTCAGTGCCCTCAAGCTAAGGCTGTGTGCTCACCTCCTCCTCACCCACACTCAGCAGTGCACTTGCTGGGCCCAAGGCCTCCCTCACTATCACCTCGGGTCTTTGCCCCTGCTGTTCCGTCTGCAGTGCTGTTCCTGCTGGTGTCCAGTGGAGAGCTTTCCGGAGCTGTTGGGGGCCCGACCCTTGGCCTTCTGCTGGGAAAGCCATCAGCCCCCACCTGCCTTCTGGCCTTGTGTGAGAGAGAGGCTGCTCTGGGAGAGGCTTGGAAAGCCCAGGTCCCTCCCTGAGGCCACCCTCTCCTCCCAAGCCCCTGCCCAAGCCCCTGGGGGTGGGATGCAGAGGGCAGAGTCTCCTGAGGGTAGCAGAGGGGTGGGGCAGCGGCAGGGGCTGGATGGGAGTCTGGAGCCAGGGTCAAGCCTGGGCGTCTGTGTGCCTTGGCGCTTGGGTCAGGCCCTTCACCTACTGAGGCCTCAGTTTCCCCGACTGTCAATGGGTGGGGTGGGGCTTTCTGGCCGGCCACCTGTAACAGAGGTTGAGTTGGTTCTGGAGTGAGCTGCCTGGGTTTAAGACCCGGTTCCTCCTTCCCCTGGCTCTGGGTCCTGGACAAGCCCCTGGGGTTCCCCAGGCCTCAGCTCCCTCATAGGGTGAGGTGACCATCAAGGGTCAGTACCTGCTGGGCTTAGGACAGCGCCTGAGGCTGGGAATATCTGTCTCTGATGTCTCAGCCACTGAGTCAACCATCCCTCCTTAATTCACCTGAACCTGTCATTCTTCCATTCTTCTCTATCAGCACCCACCCAGCATCCAGCCCTTCCCTGTCCAAGGCTGCAAAGTCACTTCCCAAGCCAGGGTCTCCCATAGCGGTGCTCATGCCACAGCTGGACATGCCCCGCCAGCCCCAAACTCTTCATACGTGGTGCTTGTCCCCCCAGCCCTGCCCCTCCCTGCCCCTCCCGGTGTGGCCCCACCCCCACCCGCCTCCCTGCGCCCTCGCCCTGCCTCCCCCACGCCCTGCCTCCCCCACGCCCTGCCTTCCCATCGCCCTGCCTCTCCCACACCTCACCTCCCATCGCCCCGCTTCCCTGGTGCCCCACCTCCTCCACACCCTGTTTACCCCACGCCCCACCTCCCACACTGCCCCACCTGCCCCACTGCCCCACCTCCCTGTCGCCCCACCTCCTCCACACCCCACCTCCCCATCGCCCCGCCTCCCATTCGCCCCCCTCCCCAGCGTCCCACCTCCCTGTCGACCCACCTCTCCTGTGCCCCACCTCCTCCTTGCACTGCCTCCCATCACCCCTTCACCCCTCCTCCCCCAAGCCCCGCCTACCCATTGACCCGCTTTCCTGGTGCCCTGCATCCCTGGTGCCCTGCTTCCCTGGTGCCCAGCTTCCCTGGTGCCCAGCTTCCCTGGCGCCCTACCTCCCCCACGCCCCGCCCTGGCTGCCACTACAGGCTCTTGAATCTAGTGCTGCAGGAGCTGCTCCTAGGAAGGGCACTACTGGGTTTCTCTGGGGGGTCTCCACCTGCCACCTCCCCTCCGCAGGGGCCCAGGCCCTTGCACATTGCCTACCTCTAGGCCCAGCGCCTCTTCAGCCCTGGTGCAAACTGCCCAGCCCAGGCCAGTGCTTATTGCGAGAATCACCTGGGGACAATCAGCGCGCATTTGATTCGCAGATTGAGTTAAATTTAGTGCTGGCAGCTGAGAGGCTGTTCCCTCTGTCCCACCCCGGAAAGGCTAGTGGGTCTGGTCCAGCCCTTACAGAAGGTGCCCCCCCCGGGATGGTGCGCAGGTGTGAAGGGGGACCCGCAGTGGCAGACACCTGGTTCCCCAGCACTGCCCACAGTCGCAGGTGGGCGTGGCGGGCTCTGTATGTGAAGCCAACCCCCTCATCCCACCCAGGCACCGCACAGCCTCCCTCAAGCCCCCAGGGCAGCATCATGACCTCTCAGACGCTCCAGGGTGAAAATATGACCCCTAAGACCTTCAGGGCACTGCTGTGGTCCCCCAGTGCCAGGGCTAAGGGCTGCTGGTCCTGATGGCAGCTGCCATGGGTCATTTTAGAGCCTGCACCTGTGCCCCTGGGCTCGACCACCTTTCCAGGCCCTGAGCCATGCCCACACCCCAAGGTACCCTTGAAGGGCAGCCCGGTCACCCCAGCTCCCTGCCCATAGACCTCTGTGCCTTGGGGCCTGGACCTGCCTGCTCTGCTGGCTCATGGGGCTGGCCCTTCTGACACAGCGGCTCTCTGGGCCTCCTCCCAGGGTGGGGCCTGCATGAGTCACATGGCTCTTTTTGGCAGCAGCAGCCTTGGGCTCAGAGCTTGGTGCTGGTTGTGGACAGGGGATGCCCAGCCATCCACAATCCCTCCTGCCTGGGTGACATGTGGGGCTCGGCGGGCAGGGTCTGTGCTGGCATCATGCCCAGGTGGGGCCATGGGCTCTGCTGTCCTGGGGGGGCTGTGTGGCCCTGTCCTGGGCCTGCGCTCCTACTCTGTACCCCCTCCCCCGTGTTGACACCAGCTGGAGTCAGATCCAGACCCGTGCACTGCCGTCTCCAGGAGGCAGCCTTCCGTGAGATTGGGTTTGGAATGAGGGAGGCGTTGGGAGGAGGGCACCTTGGGGCTGGGCCTGAGGGGTGAGCAGAGTTTTTCTATAAGGAAGGGTGGGCAAATGTTTCTGACTGAGGGGCACGTGTACGGTGTCCATGCCGGGAGAGTAGGGCCTTTTGGGGCAGATGAGGGCTGCAGATGTGCTGGCCCTTGCCACACTTTCCCTGCTCTGAGTTCCTTCCCACCCTCTCTGCAGCCAGCCTACTCCTGTCTCACTGAACCTGAGTCTGGCAGAGGGAGGGGCTTGTTTTGAGAGCAGAGTCCAGACTCTCCTCCCCTGGGGTTACTCTCTGCTTATTTTTATTTATTTATTTATTTTGTTGAGACAGAATCTTACTCTGTCACCCAGGCTGGAGTGCAATGGCGCGATCTTGGCTCACTGTAACTTCCACGTCCTGGGTTCCAGTGCTTCTCCTGCTTCAGCCTCCCAAGTAGCTGGGATTACAGGCTCGCATCATCATGCCCAGCTAATGTTTGTATTTTCAGTAGAGACAGGAGTTCACCATGTTGGCCAGGCTGGTCTCAAACTCCTGACCTCAGGTGCTCCACCCACCTCAGCCTCCCAAAGTGCAGGGATTACAGGCATGAGTCACTGTGCCCGACACTCTCTGATTCTGATGACCCCTCAGTGCCAGGCGGAGCAGGCTGCCCATTATGTGCACTGAGGTACAAGCCCTTTTTCTTTCCCGGAATCCAGCATTCAGAGGTAGCTGTGGGTGGGTGGGCCGGCCAGGGGGAGCAGCTCCCATGGGTCCTGCAGCTCCCAGGCACCCCTAGAACCCAAGAGGCAAACACACCCTGGTCCAGAAGCTTGTTCATTAACTTGTTCACATGTGGTTCACTCAGGTACCCTCCCTGGCCTCCCAGCTCCCCTCCACGCTGCTCTGCACCTGCAACCCTCTGTGCTCAATTTCCTAGTCGTTAGACACCCTCAGCCCCACCACCATAACCCTGGAGAGTCTCCCTTCCCTTGCTCTTCCAAGGGGGTCCCTCTTGTCCCCCACTTGTGAGGGCGACTGATCTCTGTCTAGCTCCTCTTGGCAAAGCTTCAGGTGGTCCTTCAAGCTCCTCCTCCTGCCCATCTTCAATTTCCAGAGGCAGGGCCCAGGCACCATCCTCTCCAGAGACCTTTCCCCACAACGGCACTCCTGTACCCACCTCTAGCTCGGTGCCCTCAGAGGGATTCAAGGCTTGGCTTTAACATCCCCCCATGGCCGTACTGGGTCCCCGTCTTGGAAAAATGCAAGAGCAAGGAATACATTGTTCCTATCATTTATTTTATCCATTTAGAAATCAATTTCCTTCACACTGAGATTGTTAAAAATGTTAAAAACAATGTAGCAATTTCACAATATTAAAAGAGACTAAAAATAACGATGCAGGGATACTTTGCAGCTGTATGACAGTGAAGAAGCTCTTTACATCCTGATCAGAAAACAGGAAGCGGAGGAAGCGGAGGACTGAGTGTCCCGGCACACTGCTTTCTGCAGGAACAGGAGAAGGCAGGATCTGTGCCCGCTGCTGTGTGTTCATGTGGGGACTGCCCACTGGGCTCGCCTTCTGTCAAGGTCCACGTTTGGCCACTGATGTGCAGGGCCCTGTCTTCTGCTCAAACTGACCCCCGCCAGCCCTACCACCCAGCAGAGGCCTGCGAATGAGAGGCCTGGGGCCCCGCAGTCCCTGGAAGGCAGGAAGCTGATGGCTGAGCTCAGGGTGGGATCTGTGTGTGGGCGGGTGAGCGGCAGGCACTCACCCACAGCGGCAGGGAGAGGGCGTGTGGAGGGAGAGCAGCTACCAGGGAAGCCAGACAGGTGCAGCCCAGGGCAGGCGGGAGCCCCTCCCAGGCTATAGCGTGGACCCCCAGCCTTGGGGGGGGCACAGGGCCTCCTGGCAGCCTCTGCACGTCAGGACCACACCACTGGGATGTCCCGCTCGGACTCCTGGCAGGCAGAACTGACAGTGTCTTCCACAGTGGCCCCACCGGAGGGGCAGGGGAGAGGAGAAGAGGTTAGGTGGGGGAAGTAGGGAGAAGGGGAGGGAGGAGGCCACGGGAGGTGGTCTTGGGTGGGGCCTCCCTCTGCCCGCAGGCGGTGATGGGCAGCTGACCACCTCCACAAAGTGTTGAGGTGGCTCTGGTTACTATGGGGACGCGGGGCCTCCCTGGCCACCGCGATGGCTTCTCATGGTCGATCCTTTGGATCCAACTGAATCTGGGGTGTGAGGTGGGTGAGGAGAGGCCCCAAGCTCAAGGACCAGGATGCAGAGAGCCTCAGGGTGGGATGCCTATTTGTGCGGGGTTGCCTGGCAAGCCACCTGCTGGAAATGGCACCGAACCTCAGAGCCTCGGCCTTCCAGGAAGACACGGTGGGTCCCGGACAGCCACACTGCAGAGGCAGCCTGGGGGCCCAGGACAGGAGTGTGCACATCAGCCCCTTGTACCCCCAGCCTGGGAGAGATGCTGCCCCTGTGCCACAGGACACCCCCCCTGACTGCCCACAGCCGTCATCTGATGCCTGTTCTATTCTGGCTCACAACGACCCGGAGGGAATGGGGGTCTGGGAGTCAAAGCCCGGGCTGCTGCACTTGAGGTTTGAAAGCTCCTGTGTACCGCTCTGTCCTGCGCGCTTTAGGATGAGCCCCCACAGGGGGAAGTAAGGAGCAGGGGTGAGGGCCCAGCAGGGGTGGCAGGATCACCTGAGCTCCTGTTTGTGAGTGGGCTTGGGTGGGGGGTGGATGGACAGCCCTAGCCCCCAGCCTCACCCAGCCCTCCAGGAATGGCAGTGGCCACCAGCAGCCCCCCGTTCCTCCCCACTGTCGGGCTCAGTCTAAGCCCCCTCCCCGACCTGCCCAGCCCCCGCCCCTCTTCTCCAGCCTGACTTATGAAGCTCTGTGTTTAGCCCCAGGACGCAGCCCTCATGTCCCAGCCAGAGTCTGTGGCTGCAGAAGCCCGGGCTGTAAGCCCTTCTTGAGCTCTCACAGCAGTGCGGGATGGGATCTCACAAAGAGAGGTGCTGGGAGGCAAATCACACCGAGCGGGATGGGGCTTCCGCACCCCTGTGTCCTGGACACACTTCCTGTCATCTCTGTCCCCATGACACAGGCTCCACCTTCTCTGCTGTATCAGGCAGGGACCCCAACTGTGGGGAACTGCAATGGACTCTGGCTAGTTGGAGCAGAAGAGGAGTTTGTTGAAAGGTTCCTCGGAGCTCATAGGTTGAGAGGGAGGGCTTAGGTGCAGAAGACCCTGGGGCCACTCCTGTCCCACCCCCTCCCCAGGGAAGTGGGCTGTGGTGGCCGCCTTTACTGTAAGACTCCATGGATCAGACAACACCTGTTGTGGTGGGCTGCCCAGCGGCACGGCCCCTTGGAGCCCAGTGCCAGGCACATGCTCACCATCTGGGCCACTAACCAGTCAGAGGCTGTTTTGTGGAAAGAGTCGTGATGTGGGTCAAACAGTCCCATCAAAAGACATGTCCAAGCCCCCGGGGCTATGTATTAGTCTGTTCTCATGGTGCTAATAAAGACTTACCTGAGACTGGTTAATTTGTAAAGAAAAAGAGGTTTAATGGACTCACAGCTCCGCATGGCCGGGGAGGCCTCATAATCATGGTGGAAGGTGAACGAGGAGCAAAGACACGTCTTACATGGCGGCAGGCAAGAGGGTGTGTGCAGGGGAACTGCCCTCTGTAAAACCATCAGTTCTCCTGAGACTTATTCACTATCACGAGAACGGCACTGGAAAACCTGCCCCCATGATTCAATTCCCTCCCACTGGGTCCCTCCCATGACACGCAGGGATTATAGGGGCTGCCGTTCAAGATGAGATTTGGGTGGGGACACAGCCACACCATGTCACCTGAATGCATGAATGTGGCTTTGTTTGGACAAACGGTATTTGCAGATGTCATTAAAAATCTTGGGAAGACATCATCTGGAGTTAGGGTAACAGGTGTCCTTACAAGAGAAAGCAGGGGAGGTGTGAAGTGTGGAGACAGAGGAGACTGGAGTGATATGGCCACAAGCTCAGGAAGGCGGGAGCTGGAAGAGGCCAGGGGGGACTTTCGCCTAGAGTCTCTGGAGGAAACGTGGCCCTGCCAGCTCCTTGACTGCTGCGAAGAGCTCCTTGCTGAGGGGCTGTACCTTGCTCAGACCCTGGGGTCGGCTGTGGCTCTCCTCCTCCCAAGGTTGCCACAGGCTCTGTCCAGGACTTGGTCTGGCACAGCTGGGGGACACCATTGGGTCCACCGGCCCAGGGCAGGGGCAATGCCGTTCCTCCTGCAGTCCTTGAATCACTGCTGACTCTGTGGGGACAGCAGAGCCAAATGCAGGTGTCTTTCCTGCATGAGGAGCTGAGCTCCATCATGGTGGGAGCGCTGGTCCTGCAGTTTCGTGGGCGAAACCGACCCTGGCCCCGACCACTGGGCCCTGGGAATGCACTGAGTAGTGGGTCCCACATTTCTCCAGCTCCGCTTTTGGAGGTGAGTTTGCACTAGGACATCTGAAGTTTCAGCAGCTTTCGGCTCTCCTAGGGCTCAGGGCTGTTGGTGCCGGGGCCGCGTGAGACCTTTGAGGCTCCTCAGTCTAAACCGAGGCACAGAGCTGGCCAGAGAAACCCTGCAGCAAGACGGGAAGGGAGTGCTGCACCCCTGGCAGACGAGGGAACCCATATGTGTGTTTTCTGCTTATTGGCAGGGAGAAAAACATATTTTCCCAATCACTAGCCCTGTGTTCCAAGAGCCAGCATAGACCTGTGGGTAAATCGCCACCTGAGCATCTGATGGTTGCTGTTATTCCTCAGGTCCCGCTTACCATCCACCAGCCGGGTGATGAGTCGGGAGCAAGGGAATGGGCCCTGTGCCTCTCACGTCCCTGGTCGTGGTGCTGATGGCTGGACCCCCGGGTGTGGCCTCACTAGTGGTCACGTCCTGCAGATCCTTCCTCCAAGGTGGGAGAGTCTTTAAGATGAGCCTACATGCTGCAGGAGTAGCCGTTGCACCTCGGGATTGGGAAAGTCACCAAGGGGGAGGTTCTAGTCCCACTGAGCTTGAGGGCAGAACTGGGCCACAACTCGGTCACCTCACCCTCATATGTCCCCATCACAGTGCAAAATCCCTGGGCAGCCAGGGTGCCCAGAAAAAGCAGTGATGGCCGGGAGCCCGTGCCAGACTCCCCTGAGAGATCAGGGCACTTTCCTTTCTCAGTTGCCGGCTCCTCTGACAAATGGCAGCAGCCCCGTGCAGGAGGCTGGGAGGACGGCAGGGCTGGTGAACTGGCCCCGGCCCAAGGACTGCTGCAGAGACGCTGGCTGGGCCTCTGTCCCCAGCCGGGGGGCTTCTGTGCACTGCACCTAGCTTAAGGCCTCTTTCCTTATCAGCTGCGCCTCTCGGCTCCACGTGGCCATTGTGAATTCCAGGTTTTTGTCACCGAGGTAAGCAAATTGTTCGAGCTCCTGCCAGCTGCTAGAGCTATGCCTTCAAATATGAAATCTGTGCTGAGGGTGTCCAGACCAACACATTGAGCTCAAACTAAAATGATGCCCTCCCTAGCTCCACTTGTATTCACCAGATGTTCGTTGATGTAAAATAACAAACTCTTATGGATCTTTTGCCAGGTAGCCTCCTCCTTTCATGTTTGAATATGCTTTGTCCGCTGGGGCATGACATTGTGACTGCAGTCAGAAGTAAGTTGGAGGCCTGGGTAGCGGGGAGCTGGGAGGGTCATGGGCGCAACTGGCTTCTTCCTGCCCTGTCTCGGAGGTGGAGTGAGTGCAGGGTCCTCAGACAGGGCGGGTGCAGCCTTGTCAGATGTGGATGCATTGGCTGAAGGCAGGCTGGGGTTCAGGAGACTTCCGGGTCCTCCACTCCTCTCCCCCAGCTCCAGACCAATGCTCTGACTTTCACACTGAGCTCCTGCTGGGGTGGAGCTCGGCTGATCTGAACAGAGCATCCTGGGGGATCACCCTTGGCGTTGGCTCTGGCTCTCTCAGCCATATTGGCAAGAGCAGAAGGTCCTTTAGCTACAGGACAGGAGTCCCGGCTCTCAGGCTGCATCTTGAGCCAGATTTAGGACCTCATTCTCCTTCTTTAAGTTCCCAGTGCTGTTGGGAACGGCTGCCTCATCCATGGATTTAGGGTCCCACTCAGAGCTCGGCCTTTCTTTTTCTTTTTTTTTTTTTTTTGAGACGGAGTCTCGCTCTGTTGCCCAGGCTGGAGTGCAGTGGCACGATCTCAGCTCACTGCAAGCTCTGCCTCCCGGGTTTACGCCATTCTCCTGCCTCAGCCTCCCGAGTAGCTGGGACTACAGGCGCCCGCCACCACGCCCGGCTATTTTTTTGTATTTTTAGTAGAGACGGGGTTTCACCGTGTTAGCCAGGATGGTCTCCATCTCCTGACCTCGTGATCCGCCCGCCTCGGCCTCCCAAGGTGCTGGGATTACAGGTGTGAGCCACCGCGCCCGGCCAGAGCTCGGCCTTTCATGAGCACTCTTGAGCCAGCTTTTTAAGCCCCCATGTCCCACGGGCAGCCACAGTCCCCTCCACCAGTGCTGGCTGCATTTCCCCGGCCCTTGGCCCCAGCCAGAGCCAGAGGTTGAGGTCGGGAGCCCGCATGCTCCTGCGAGCATGGCCATGGCCTCCTAGTCGGCTCCTCAGAGTGCCGGGACCCCACCCAAGTGTCTCGAGGGGCCGCAGGGGCTGCAGGGGAGGGCACAGGGGCCTGGACTTCCCAAATCTGACTTTAAAAGGACTAGCTGTGCTTTTGTCTATTTATAGGTTGAGCTTTCATGTAAAGTTTTCTTTGAGAAAGGAGTCCTGTGGGTAGCAAAATGTCTGAAATAAGATGGAAGGAAAACTTAAATTGGATAATGATATGGCTTTTTCTCTCTAAGCATGTCCCATGTTCCATGTTACTTTTGCTATTGACGATGGAAAAAGCAAACTCTGCCAAAGTATTTAAAGAGGTTTATCCTGAGTCTATGTGAGTGAGCCACGGAGGCTTGGGAAACGTAGCCTCAAGAGGCCCTGGGAAAGTGGTCCCGAGGCCACTGGGTTACAGTTTTATTTTTTATTTTTAGATGGAGTTTCATTCTTGTTGCCCAGTCTGGAAAGCAATGGCATGATCTCGGCTCACTGCAACCTCTGCCTCCTGGGTTCTAGCCATTCTCCTGCCTCAGCCTCCCAAGTAGATGGGATTACAGGTGCCTGCCACCACACCCAGCTAATTTTGTATTTTCAGTAGAGACGGGGTTTCTCCATGTTGGTCAGGCTGGTCTTGAACTCCTGACCTTAGGTGATCTGCCTGCCTCAGTCTCCCAAAGTGCTGGGTTTACAGGTGTGAGTCACTGCACCCGGCCCTACAATTTGGACATTTCAGAATGATAAGAATTGCAGGTAAAATCATAAATCAGTACATGGGGAGGGGGTACACATTCGTTTGACCTGAAAAGGCGGGACATCTGGAAGCTGGGGCTTGCAAGTTATAGTCGGTTAAGGATTCTTTAGTTTGTAATTGGTCGAGAGAGTTGAGGGAACACCTAAGGTAAGAGGGTCTGCTGTCTGCCTGTGATGCCGACGCCATGCCAGAGTTAGGGCGAAAAGGGAGCCCCAGGGCTGGGCGTGGTGGCTCACGCCAGTAATCCGAGCACTATGGGGGGCTGAGGTGGGTGGATCACCTGAGGTCAGGAGTTCAAGACCAGCCTGGCCAACATGTGAAACCCTGTCTCTACTAAAAATGCAAAAATTAACCGGGTGTGGTGGTGTGTGCATGTAATCCCAGCTCCTCAGGAGGCTGAAGTGGGAGAATTGCTTGAACCTGGGAGGCAGAGGCTGCAGTGAGCTGAGATTGCACCACTGCACTCTAGCCTGGGTGAAAGAGCAAGATCCCATCTCAAGGAAAAAAAAAAAGATGGAACTCCAGTATACTGGGTCAAAAGACCTGTTTAATACAATTTTATGCCTTGTAAGCATGAATTTCCCCAGGCCCCTTAGAAAGGAATTTGAGGCCAGGCATGGTGACTCACGCCTGTAATCCCAGCACTTTGGGAGGCTGAGGTGGGCAGATCATGAGATCAGGAGATTGAGACCATCCTGGTTAACATGGTGAAACCCCGTCTCTACTAAAAATACAAAAAATTAGCCGGGCGTGATCGCGGACACCTGCAGTCCCAGTTACTCGGGAGGCTAAGGCAGAACGGCATGAATCCGGGAGGTGGAGGTTGCAGTGAGCCGAGATTGCGCCACTGCACTCCAGCCTGGGTGACAGAGTGAGACTCTGTCTCAAGAAAAGAAAAAAAAAAAAAAAAAAAAAAAAAAAAGAAAGGAATTTGAGCCAGGAGAAAAGATCAGAGTTTAGTCCTCACTCCCTTTGGGTTTCTCTTCCTGTCTGAACCTTTCCCTCATAGTGCTGGGTGGGTTACTAAGCCTTTGGCTACAAACTGGAGAAAATAGGATTCAAAGTAATATCATGAATGGCAAGAAAAGTGTATCATCTAACGTAACAGGAAGTCTCGAGGTAGGGCCACTGCAGGGGTGGTGAACCCAGTGGCTCAGCAGCAGAAGGGCTCAGGATTTCCCCACCTCCTCACCCTGCAAATCTCAGTCCTCAGGACGGCTTCCCTCATGCTCACAAAACAGCTGCTGCAGTTCCAGACATCAGAGACAAACACAACAGTCCAAAGCAAGAAGAACCCACTTTCCCACGCCGTGATGTTTGTTGTTTGTTTTTAGGTATAACATATATATAGAAAAATGTACAAATAAAGCAAAGTAAAGCGCGCAGTGTCATGCCCTTTTGCAGGTTGGAAATATCTGCAGAATCAGTCTCTAGACAGGAAATAGTCTATTAGCAGCACCTGGGAGGTGCCCTCATTCTCTCTTCCAGTCACTACCACCCCCAAGGGTGGCCTGCTTCCTGGGTTTTCAGACCATACAATAGCTGGGCCCATTTTACAGACAGGTGCTCCTTGACTCACAAATGGATTATGTCCCAGTAAAACCTATTGCAAGTCGAAAATATGGTAAGTTGAGGCTGAGCGTGGTGGCTCACGCCTGTAACCCCAGCACTTTGGGAGGCTGAGGCAGGCGGATCAGGAGGTCAGGAGTTCGAGACCAGCCTGACCAACATGGTGAAACTCCATCTCTACTAAAAATACAAAAATTAGCTGGGCGTGGTGGTGCGTGCCTGTAATCGCCGCCACTCAGGAGGCTGAGACAGGAGAATCGCTTGAACCTGGGAGGTAGAGGTTGCAGTGAGCCGAGATTGTACTACTGCACTCCAGCCTGGGCAACAGAGCGAGATTCTGTCTCAAAAAAAAAAAAAAAAGAAAAAAAAAGAAAAGAAAATACGGTAAGTCATGTCAATCTAAATAACAGAGAGAGGCTGTTTGTTTGCAAGAAAATATGTTTATTTCAGGATGAAGCGTTGCAATGGAAACACGCATGTTGTGGTAGCCTCTGTGTGTTCAGGGAGGTGAAGGAAGACAAAGATGTTTACAGAAAAAAACGAGGAGGATCATGCAATTGTTTGGAGACAATTATCCTTGGCCACAAAGATCAATAACAAGAGTAATGCTGAGGTTGGATGGCAGCCTCTGGGCAGATGTCCTTGCAGAAGCATTTTCTGTGTGAGGCTGGGATGGCTTTTGTGCGAGGTTGTGTTTTCTGCAGTCTTTTTTGCTGTTACGGATACAAGCCTGAGAACCCACTCAGCCATTCTGCGTCCTCTCCCCCGGCCCCTGCACTGGCCTTGAGCATCAGTCACCTGCATCCTCTCCCCAGCCCCTGCCCTGGCCTGGTGCCTCTGGGGTCCCCATCTTCAGGTGAGAATGCCAAGGGAGCAGCAGGTCACCCAAGGGCAAACAGATGGTGAGCATCAGAACTGGGGCCCCATCCCAGGCCCATCTAGGTCTGTCTTATTATTTTTATTTTTTTGCGACAGAGTCTCTTTCTGTCACCCAGGCTGGAGTGCAATACCGTGATCATAGCTCACTGTCACCTCAAACTCTGGGGCTCAGGTGATCCTCTCACCTTCAACTCCTGAGTAGTTGGGACTGCAGCCACACCTGGCTAATTTTTTTTAGAGTTGGGGTCTTGCTGTGTTGCCCAGGCTGGTCTCAAACCTCTGGGCTCCAGCAATCCTCCCACCTCTGCCTCCCAAAGTGTTTGGACTGTAGGCATGAGCCAGCATGCCCAGCCCTAGGTCTGTTTTATAGACTTTGAAGTTTCTTCTGATGTAGGGCATGGCACGCTGACATTCCAGAGAGGAAAGGCAGAGTGCTTTGTCACGTACAGCTTCAAACAAGGAAAGCTGCTGGGCAGGGCCACACGGGGCACCCGGGGACGGGGTCGCCGCCAGCTGGGACTGCCGGGCGGCTGGCGTGTGACCAGCAGGTGGGGTGGCTGGGTTGCTCGGGCTCCCTGTGGATTGGTTAGTTTGGGCAGTTTTGAGCTCTGAGGCACAGGGCTGTCCATGGTTGTCTGGACCTTAGCCTTGGGGTGATTTGGGAGGGTGTGCAGTGGCCTGGAGTGTGAGGTGCCATAAAGGGTGTGGTCTTAGTCCACTGCTCAAGGAGGGAACTGACCGGCCTCTAGCCAGGGCCTCAAAACCGGGTCAAGGCAGCAAAATAAAAAAACTACCTTAGCATAGAGCTGCAACCCGAACCCAGGTCCTTCTGGCTCCCCAGGCCCCATTTGTCCTTGTTATTGGCCCCAGCTTCTTTCAAGTGTTAGGGACTCTGAGATTCTGGGCTAACTTAAAAGAAGACAGAACAAATTAGTGACAGAAATTTGGCAACTTTAAAAACATCGTCCTTGGGCAGTCGAAGAGCCCTGTGGGGATAGGATGCACCTCCTTTTCTGGGTGCACACTAGAGAGAATGCAAACATCTCGTTATGAAAATGTCTGGACCCCATGGGGAACCCCACGCCCCTCATGCAGCTTCAAGAGCCCTAAACACTTTGCTGCCCTTGCGCTGGCATCCCATCGTCTCTTTCCATGGTGTATTTAACAGCAAATCCCAAATTTCATTGTCATCCCTGATGTTGCTGGGAATCTCTTAAAGGGGAGGTTTCCTTACAAAACCGTGATGCTATTACCACCCCCAGCAACATTTAGAATAACTTCGTCACGTGACCTGAAGCCGTGTTGACGTGGTTTGGCTGTGTCCCCACCCAAATCTCATCTTGTGTTCCCACATGTTGTGGGAGGGACCTGGTGGGAGGTAATTGACTCATGGGGGTGGGTCTTTCCTGTGCTATTCTCGGGATAATGAATAAGTTTTACAAGATCCGATGGTTTTATAAAGGGGAGTTCCCCTGAACAAGTTCTCTTTCTCTTTGCCTGCCGCCATCCATGTAAGACGTGACTTGCTCCTCCTTGCCTTCTGCCATGATTGTGAGACCTCCCCAGCCACGTGGGACTGTAAGTCCATTAAACCTCTTTCCCGTATAAATTACCCAGTCTCGGGTATGTCTTTTTTAGCAGCGTGAAAACAGACTAACACACCTGTCTACATCTCTATGTTCCGGATGGTGTGAAAGCGTCTTTCTATAGTTTGATGGGATATTCCTAACAAAGGCCATTTGTATTTGGTTGTTTTGGTTTTAGCGTTTCTTAAAGTCTCCCTCCGTCTAAGGCAGTCACCCTAGCCTGCTCTTTTGTGATGCTGGCCTCTAAGGACAGCAGTCAGTTCCACATAGACGTTTCCATGTAGGAATTTGCTGTCCTTGGACTTGCTTCTCCAGCCTCTGTATTTCCTGTGTGGCTTGATGAGATTCATGTTCAATTGTCTGGGGAGAATATTTTACAGGAGGGCTTTCTCTTTTTTTTGAGACAGTGTCTTGCCCTCACTCAGGTTGGAGTGCAGTGGTGTGATCCCAACTCACTGAAGCCTCTACTTCTCAGGTTTAAGCAGTCCTCTTGCCTCAGCCTCCCAAGTAGCTGGGACCACAGGTGTCACCACCCTGCCCAGCTAATTGTTTGACTTTTTGTAAGGATGGGGTCATGTTATCTTGCCCAGGCTCAGGAGTGCTTTCTGCCTCCCTTTGCACCATGTCATGAGGCCTATAAGGTGTGGTTGTCTCTGTCGGAGTGAGCTGGACTGGGCCAGCAGGTGCAGGGGTGATGTTGCTCCTGATACTTTTCTGTCAACGGATGGGCAATGTCTGACCGATCCCAGTGGCTGAGAAGGCCTGTCCCATCATCCCAGCTCAGAGCCACCTGGAAGGGCACTCCCCACCCCTGCAGAGTCTCTGTGAGTTCCCCCGAGCCTGACCTTGAGGCTCAGTGTCTCCCCGGTCCAGTCCTTCCCACCCCTTCCTACACTCCCTGATCCACCTCCAGCATGGGCCTCCCTGTCTCAGGTTCCACTCCTGGGAGACCCAAGCTGCTGCCCCGTGCCCACGTGACGTAGTTTGGGTTTGTGTCCCTGCCCAGATCTCCTGTTGAATTGTAATCCCCAATGTTGGTGGAGGAGCCTGGTGGGAGGTGACTGGATCATGGAGGCAGAGCTCCTCCCTGCTGTTCCCGTGGTAGTGAGTGAGTGCTCCCCAGACCTGGTTGTTTGAAAGTGTGTGGCACCTTCCCCTTCGTTCTGTCCTCCTCCTCCTCTCTCTCTTCCTCCCTCTGGCCACGTAAGCTGTGCCTGCTTCCCCTTCACCTTCTGCCATGATCGTAAGTTTCCTGAGGCCTCCCTGGTCCTGCTTCCTGTACAGTCTGTGGAAATGTGAGTCAATTAGACTTCTTTTCTTTATAAATTACCCAGTCTTGTGGGTTTTTTTTTAAGACAGTTTCACTTTGTTGCCCAGACTGTGGGGTGCAGCGGCATGATCATAGCTCCCTGCAACCTCTGCCTCCTGTGTTCAAGTGATTCTCGTGCCTCAGCCTCCTGAGTTGCTGGGACTACAGCCGCCCATCACCATGGCTGGCTTTTTTTTTTTTTTTTTGTATGTTTTAGTAGAGACAGGGTTTCACCGTGTTGCCCAGGCTGGTCTTGAACTCCTGAGCTCAGGCAGTCTGCCTGCCTCGGCCTCCCAAAGTGCTAGGATTACAGGCGTGAGCCACCGTGCCAGCCTCAGGTAATTCTTTATAGCTCTGCACGAATGGATGAATATACCAGGTTTTTCTAACTTCCTTTCATTATGAATTCATGACTCACCTATGTTCAGTATGGTTTAATAAACTGCAGTCATTTTTTCTAAGACATTTTATTTATTTAGACAAATAAAAATTGTGTATATTGTGTACAACAAGTGGCTTTGAAATACGTGTACATTGTGGAATGGTAAATTGAGCAAATTAACACATACATTACCTCATATAGTTAGCATTTGAAGCGAGAACATTTACAACTACTCTCAGCAATTTTCAAGAATACGGACTGTTTTTATTAATGGTAGTCACCATTAATAAATAGACAATAGAGCTCTTGAACTTACTATACTGACTTTTGATGCTCAAATGCTCCCATCTGCAATGGGCTGAGTGGTGCCCACAAGGTATGTCTGCGTCCTGGCCCTGGGCACCTGTGACTGAGCTCATTTGGAAAAAGGCCTTTGTGCTTAAGTTAAGGGTCTGGGGGTGAGGTCATCCTAGATTTGGGGTGGTCCCAAATCCAAGGGCAAGTGTCGGTAGAAGAGAAAGGACGAGGAGGCCATGTGAAGACACAGGAAGGATCGGAGGATGCGGCCACGGCCACAGCGGCCCACTGCCTAAGAGCCACCAGATGCTGGGAGAGGCCAGGAAGGATTTCCCCGCAGAGCCTTCTGGTTGTTTGAAGCTGGGCATTGGTGATACGTTTGTGATAATCGGTTATAGCAGCGGCAGGAAACAAATGCAGGGCGACACTCACCGTGAGAAGAGGGAGGCAGGGACCTCGGAGGTCTCCTGCACTCCCCCACCCTGGATAGGCACCAGAGTGCTGTCCCACTCACACCCAGACCTGGTGAGGAGGTGGCGGCCCAGGGACAGCCGCAGGTGGCAGGTGTGACAGGGAGAGGAGAACAGCCACCCTGCCAGCCTCCCAGGAGGCTTTTCTTACCTCCTTACAGAAACATTTCCAAAATAAGGAGTGCACTGCCCCCAAGCTAGAGAGGAGCACAGCCGGGCTGGGGTGGGAGGAAGGGGAGAGGCTCACCCAGGCCCATCAGGATCTGCACAGGGATGGAGGGCTCCGTGCTCGGGGGCCAGCCACACATCCCCTTCATGCAGGGCATCCCCCAAGGCCAAGGCCTGAATACATCTGTTCTGCAGCAGCCAGTACAGCCTCCAGTTCTGCACAGGCCTCGTCATCAACCATAACTAGGAAGCCAGTGGGTGAGGGTCAGGTGGCTCCAGACCCCTGCCAGCCCCGGCACTGCCACCTCCTCCCCCAGCCACACTCAGGGGCTCAGGATGCACCTCCCCCACTGGGCCCACCTTTCTGTCCCTTCCCACCCCCCAGGAGGAGCTGCAGGGCTGGGGTCCACACCCTACCCTCCTGCCCCGGGCAGCCATGCACAAGAGAGAAGGCGGCAGGGACAAACCCTGAAGTCTGTCCAGAGGTGGGTGTGGGTGGGAGCACTCTCCAAAGGCCCTGACTGGGGAGCTTAGGGAAGACAGCCCTCCCCTTCTCCTCTGCTCTCCTCCCCCAGTGCCAGGGGCCTGGCACCAGGACGAGGGTTATGAGGCCTGAGACCCCCACTGAAGTGGTGTGCCTAGCATGGTCAGACGGTGGACAGGTGAGGGTGCCTGCTCCCCGAGGGAGCTGGCCAGTGATAGCATCCCTGTGGGGCCTGAGATGCCTGGAGACCCTCAGCAGACACCGACAAACACCCGGGGCCAAACATGGGGCACCCAGCAGAGACAGGGAGAGGCGGCATCTGTGGGGAGAGCCCACGGGGGTGGGGGTGGGGAGAGCCCATGGCGGGGAGGGGTGGGAGTGGGGAAAGCCCACGGGGGTGGGGGGTGGGAGTGAGGAGAGCCCACGGGGGTGGGGGGTGGGGTGGGAGTGGGGAGAACCCACGGGGGGAGGGGTGGGAGTGGGGAGAGCCCATGGGGGTGGGGGGTTGGGGTGGGAGTGGGGAGAGCCCATGGCGGGGAGGGGTGGGAGTGGGGAAAGCCCACGGGGGTGGGGGGTGGGAGTGAGGAGAGCCCACGGGGGTGGGGGGTGGGGTGGGAGTGGGGAGAACCCACGGGGGGAGGGGTGGGAGTGGGGAGAGCCCATGGGGGTGGGGGGTTGGGGTGGGAGTGGGGAGAGCCCATGGCGGGGAGGGGTGGGAGTGGGGAAAGCCCACGGGGGTGGGGGGTGGGGGTGGGAGTGGGGAGAGCCCACGGGGGTGGGGGGTTGGGGTGGGAGTGGGGAGAGCCCATGGCAGGGAGGGGTGGGAGTGGGGAGAGCCCATGGGGGTGGGGGGTTGGGGTGGGAGTGGAGAGAGCCCACGGGGGTGGGGGGTTTGGGTGGGAGTGGGGAGAGCCCACGGGGGTGGGGGGTGGGGGTGGGAGTGGGGAGAGCCCATGGTGGGGAGGGGTGGGAGTGGGGAGAGCCCACGGCGGTGGGGGGTTGGGTGGGAGTGGAGAGAGCTCACGGGGGTGGGGGGTTGGGGTGGGAGTGGGGAGAGCCCATGGGGGTGGGGGGTGGGGGTGGGAGTGGGGAGAGCCCATGGGGGTGGGGGGTGGGGGTGGGAGTGGGGAGAGCCCATGGGGGTGGGGGGTGGGGGTGGGAGTGGGGAGAGCCCATGGGGGTGGGGGGTGGGGGTGGGAGTGGGGAGAGCCCACGGGGGTGGGGGGTGGGGGTGGGAGTGGGGAGAGCCCGTGGGGGGGAGGGGTGGGAGTGGGGAGAGCCCACGGGGGTGGGGGGTTGGGTGGGAGTGGGGAGAGCCCACGGGGGGAGGGGTGGGAGTGGGGAGAACCCACGGGGGGAGGGGTGGGAGTGGGGAGAACCCACGGGGGTGGGGGGTTGGATGGGAGTGGGGAGAACGCACAGGGGTGGGGGTGGGGGTGGGAGTGGGGAGAGCCCGTGGAGGGGAGGGGTGGGAGTGGGGAGAGCCCACAGGGGTGGGGGGCGGGGTGGAAGTGGGGAAAGCCCATGGGGTGGGGGTAGGGGGTGGGTAGTGGAAGTGGGGAGAGCCCATGGGGGTGGGTGTGGGGAGGAGTCCTTGGCTGAGGTTGTGGGGAGAGCCCAGAAGGGTGGGGATGGCCTGAGGGTGGTCCTAGCCCAAGGGTCACATCTTAGCCCATTTGGGTGCTATAACAAAACCCCCCTAGACTGGGGAATTTATAGACAGCAGATGTTTAGTACTCACGGTTCTGGAGGCCAGAAAATCCAAGATCACGGCACTGGAAGTTCAAGAGCAAAAGGCCTGGTAGCTGCAGTGTCTGGTAAGGGCCTGTTCCTGATTGACTGATGGGCTGTTCCTGATTGACTGATGGGCTGTTCCTGATTGACTGATGGGCTGTTTCTGATTGACTGATGCGCTGTTCCTGATTGACTGATGGGCTGTTTCTGATTGACTGATGCACTGTTCCTGATTGACCAATGGGCTGTTCCTGATTGACTGATGGGCTGTTCCTGATTGACTGATGGGCTGTTTCTGATTGACTGATGGGCTGTTCCTGATTGACTGATGTCCTGATCCCATCGTGGGGCAGAACCTCCCTGGCTAACCACCTACTGAAGGCCCACTCTTGATACTTTCACACCGGGGATTAAGTTTCAACTTGAATTTTGGGTGGGAACCAATTTTCAGACCACAGCAGGGAGAGGCAGGAAGGCAGGGCTCGACTTCTGGAGAGGAGACCAGGCCAGGCCCAGCCGCCTGCAGGAGCCATCAGGGCTCCAGGAGGCCTGTCTGTCTCTCCTCCTCCCCAGGGCCACCGCCTGGTCCCAGCCTAACAGCCTCTCTCACCTGGACCTCGGCCAGGGTGCCCCTCCCCGCGCTGGGCTCCTGTCCCCCTCCCCCCCCCCCCCCGCAGCAGTGGAATGGCCTCAGCAGCTGTGCGGGTGGCCTGGCCACTTCCCTGTTTAAACCCTTTGGGGGCTTCCCACTGTGTTCTCAAAGCCCAGAGTCCTTCATGGCCCCGCCCCAGCCCCGCCCTCCTTGCAGGTCTCCAACTCAGGCTCCTTCCTGCCCCAGGGTCCTTGCTGCTCCGTGGGGCCGGACTGTCTCCCCTCTGTCTGCACCTGGCCCACTCCCACTCATCCTGAGCTCCCGCCTTAGCTGAGGATTTCCTAGGAAAGCCATCCTGCCCTGCACCCCGGGCTTTCTGCTCGCAGCACCCGTGCTGTCTCCGGAGCAGCCACGCCAGTGTGGGGGAGCCACGCCAGTGTGGGGGAGCCACGCCAGTGTGGGGGAGCCACGCCAGTGTGGGGAAGCAGTGAGCGGCATGGGCGCTTACTCCCGGCTCCAGAGCCCTGGGGTCCCACGCTGGGTCTGAGTCTGCCCGGGGGGCTCGGCAGCTGGTGCTGTCTGCGTTCGTTCACCCTGAGTGGAGGCAGGGGTGAGCCTGAGCGTATCTCCAGGCACCACAGCCAATGTGCCTGAGCATGGGTGCGGGGAATGTCCTGGAGTTCATAATTTTGGGGGTTTGATAAACATTTAAACCCATGTTTGAACATTTACACTGGGTTATGTACACTGACCCTCCACTTGCTGCCCCCAGTGGTTCTGTCACATCAGCACAGTCACAAGGTCTCCCACACAGAGGGGCATCCAGGACCCCCTCCCCAAACCTCTTCCTGGTGCCCAACAGAAGCCCAGTGGGCCGAGTGTCCTCCTGAGACTTGGAACCGCAAGATCCCCTGCAGGACAGAGGACGTGGACTTCAGCAAGCTGGGCCGTTTGAGGCCTGGGGGCTTGGGGTCCTGGCTCTGGGGTCGAATTGGGGGGGGTCTCATCTGTCCATCCCCCCATGACCCAGCCTGCCCCCTCTCCTCCACTCTTTACCAGAGACCACACCTCTCATCTTAGAGCCACCCTCTACCTCGCGCCACCCTTGAAGCCGCCTCATCTCCCACCTTCCCTCACCGCAGGCAGCCCCTCTCCCCAAAGGGCTCACTTCTCTGCCAACCCAGTGCCCACCGGCCTGCATTCTCCATCTCCCATTCACTCTGTGAATAGCTTCCGAGGGTCTCCTCTTGGCCAGCACTGCAGCTGGGCAAAGGGTGGGGTGGGGCTGAGGTGTCATTATTGAAGACCCAGGTCAGGTGCTACCTCCAGTAGGACAGGCTTCTGGGCGGATCCCCAGGAACCGCTCCCTTCCCTTGGGGAGCCTTAACACCCGTATCTCTTGTCATCCTCTCTCCTCCCAGCATCTCCACCCCCTCTTCATTTCTCTGTCCTCAGTTTTCAGCTCAGGGTCCAGCACAGCAGGTGACAGAGACTATTTGTGGGTGTACCTACTACTATCTTCTCAAACTACACCTGAACTTCAGGGGTTCAGAGCTCCCCTGAATGCAGTCTTTGTCCAGGGCCAGAATCTCAGGCTTTGGGGTCGCCTGTGGGACATCAGTGCTTCCCGAACACAGGTCTGTCCCAGGGCCCAGAAAAGGAAGAAGTAGTGGTGCATTGGCTCTGGGACGGGGCTCCACCCTCCACGGGGCTCTCACCCAGGCCCTGCGGGGATCTGACAAGCGCCAGGGAAGGTGGGTCCCTTGGCCTCATCTTTCTCTCCAGGCCCTCACATGGCTACTCATGGGTGTCCCCCACTCCCATGTCCTCATTAGGGTATCCGTTCTCACGTATGCACTCAGGAGGCGTTGCCTGTGATCAGCCCCAGGAATCCGAGACCACTTCCCTGTGGACAGGCACGTGCCTCCTGCATCAGAGCCGGAAAAGCTGAACCCTGAGAGGAACGACGGACGGGGACACCCTGCAGAGGACTGGAGTCCCAGACAGATGATGGTGCAACACAGCCAGACCCCAGCCAGGGCTGACACTGTGACACATATACACACAAACACACACAGAAACACACATGCAAACACAAACACACATGTGCATACACAGAAGCACACAGATGCAAACATACATGCACACACACATATACAGAAACACACACAAACATACACAGAAACACACACACAAACATAGAAACACACATGTAAATATACATGCACACTCACACAGAAACACACACAAGCAAACATACACTCACACAGAAACACACACAGAAACACACACAAGCAAACATGCACTCACAAACACAGAAACACACACATGCAAACTAACATACATGCACAAACACACAGAAACACATGAACACACAAACATACATGCACACAAACACAGAAACACGCACATGCAAACAAACATACACAGAAACACACACACAAACATATAGCACACACACATGCAAACATACACAAACACACACATGCATGCACACACACATACACACAGACATGCATGCACACACAAAGCTTAGGATTTTGTGGTTTGATGTCTGTGCTATGTGAAACTCCTTGTGAGGGGGTGACTAGTGGGCAGTGGGAGGGCACAGACCAGCTGGGACCCCTGGGTTGGCCCTTCAGTGCCTACTGCACCCGTTAGCCTCTGTGCTCAGGCTCAGGGGCCAGGCTCCCTTGCCAGTAGCTGCAGGTGTTGGGGTTAGGGTTAGGGTCGGGGTTAAGGTTAGGGTACAAATCCTTTCTTACTGCTCTCAGTTGGTTCCCAGTCCTTTGTTCCAGGGTAGAGATGCTGAGGTAGGGAAGGGTGGGGTGAGGTTTGGGGTGGAGTGGGTGCGACATGCTGGTCAGTTCCATAAGAGGGGGAAGACGGGACAGGGCAAGGCGGGGCAGGGTTTGGAGGAGGACCAGGTGTTGGGGCGGGACAGGCAGGTGTGGGCGCAGAGCAGGCTCTCCACCGAGTGCAGGAGGTGGCGCCTGCGAGGTCGCCAGGCGTGTCCGGAGCGGAGAAGTCCCCGGGTGTAAGGGGTCCTTTCAGCGCGGGCAGAGGAGGCATGGCGGGGACGCTGGACCAGCCATGCGGCAGGGAGGAGAGGGTCTTCCGACGGAGAAGCGAGCCCTGGCGTGTGCTGGAGGAGGGAGGACCGGGCAGGAGCAGCGGGAGCCGGACCGCGGTGGGAGGTGCGGGCGCAGAGGTGCGGGCGCAGAGGTGCGCTCCAGGGAGGGCTCCCGACGCCCAGGCCGGAGCCGGGGAGGAAGCCTCGGAGAAGACCGGGGAGCAGGGACCGAGCGGAGTCGGCTTCCTGACGGGTCAGTCCTGGTCCCCGAGAGCTGGAGAGGAGGTGTCCCCCCAGGCAGGGGTTAGAGCAGGTGAGAAGAGGCCGCCCCTCTGCCCCACAGTGGGGAGCGCGCCCCCAAGGGCCTCCACCCTAATTTCCCTTCCTGGGGGGCCTGGGAGAGGCGGGCGGGTTTTGCTTAGGGCTGGATATATGCAGGTTCACGAGGAAAAAGAAAATCCAGGCAGCAAAGGGCTGAGGCTTGGTACAGAAGAGGGAAGGAGGCAGGAGGGAGTGGACAGGGGAGGGCAGGGGTCTCCTGAGCACCGAGTGGGCGCTGGGTGGGCCTTCTCTCGGTTCTGAAACTTCCCACTTCCGGCCACGTCCTTTCTCCAGAATCACCCTCACCTCCTGACTCACTGAGAGCACAAGCATCGCTCAGGGCTCCTGGGCCTACTCCGGCTCAGCCCCGGGGACAGGCTTGGAGGCAGAGATGTGGGGGCCATGGGAACACCGACAGGTGGGGGAAAAGGGCCTGGAGGGGAGGGGGAGAGGGAGAGGGAGGGAGGGAGGGACCAGAGGGAGATGTTGGCTGGGTCCACACCCACCGTGGGGCGTCCACGTGCACTGTGTGGGAGGCTGTCTACACTGGTGGGAGCTGGTGGAACAGACGCCCCTGTCCTCAGTGTGAAGGGAGTGGGCAGGATGACAGGGCACAAGGATGAACAAGGAGAGGTGCTGGCCGAGCAGACACAGGAGCCAGGAGGACCCGGGATTTTGAGCAACGGGAGGGAGGTGATAGGAATTATTTGAAGGGGCATCGTGGAGCCCAGACAGGCAGAAAGCATCTAAAGATTTAAACCCCACTCTAGCAGCAGCTACATCATATATAAAAGGATGAATAAAGCCAAGTGTATACAGCCTACAAGAAACACACCTATCACATCACCCAGAGAGACAGTTAAGCACCCAATGCCAACCAGAAAGCTGATGTGGCTGCATTTCCAGCAGGCAAAGCACTTTGGAGGTAAATGTCATTACTGGAGATGAAGAAGGGAATTTCACAGTAAGTCCAATTCAGCAGGAAGATGCTGGCCTTAAATGCATACATTGGAGAAGAAGGCTGAAAATTAATTAGCTATGCATCCATCTCAGAAAGTTAGAGAAAGAGCAATATAAATCTGAAGAAAGAATGAAACACAGATAATCACAGAACTTAATGAAATGGAAACCAAACTTAGAGTGCACAGCAGCTTGACTGATGCTGCAGCTTATTCTTTGCACAGCCCAGGGACCCCCTGGTTGGAGGAGCAGAGGTCAGGAGAGTGCGGGCTTGGGTGAGCTTGGTTCAGCTGGTTGCTGATGGCACTGGGGCTTCAGGATCTTTCCATTTCTCTGCTCTATCTCCTGTCATATCGGCTTCATCTCAAACCTGGATCCTGAAGGGCTGCCAAGGGCAGCTCTGCTTCTCTGTGGGTGTGTGGGGGCCGCTTCCCAGAGATCCTGTACGCCCCATCCCAGGGCTGCTCACTCCTCATTGGGCCGAGGGTGTATGAACCCACCGAACCGTAAGCCAAGGCCAGGGAGAGGCCCTCAATGATCTCAGACCTGAGTCCACTTCCCCCACAGCCCAGGCCTCCATGGGGATAGTCGGTCCTCAAGAAGAGGGAGATGGATGTGTGGGGGGACAACCTCGGTATTTCTAAATATTAGTACTTCTCAGTGATTCGGCCTAATTTTGAGTCAGCCTCTGTCGTGCCGGGTGGCAAACTTAACCACAGTCAATTCCCTGGGACGCACATGTGCTCCTGGGGTGGCCTGCCCAGGCCTTGACACACCTGCCTGGCCAGTCTCCAGTGAGGTCCAGGCGGCCTCGGCCCAGACCCCTCTGCAGTGCGACAGGTCACAGCCAGACCACTGCTCTGTCCATGGAGCCCGCCTCAGGCTGGGCCCCTGCCATCCTCCCACGTCCTCGGATGGAGCAACCTGGCTGGACAGAATGGTGGGCGGTGAGACCAGGGGACATGGGTACTACACAGCATGAAGGCTTGCGTTCGCAGTGGCTCCATGCCTCAACTCCCCGGAAACTCCTGTCCCCTTCTCATCCAGTGCTCTCCATCCCGGCCAGGAGTGTGGGGACTGAGCCCCAGCACCTCACCTGCAAAGCAGCCCTTGGCCGAGGGGTTGCAGGTGAGGTGGGACCTGGGTCCAGTGCCCATGCCACTCTGCACAGGGCACCTGCGCCCCCAAGTATGGCCCCCGCCACCCCGGATATCTGGGATGGGCCATGGTTGATCTGTCCACCCCACTGAGCACCTACCCTTGCAGAAGACAATGCGGGCGTGGCCCAAGCCGCCCGTCACACCCCCTCCTGCTCTGAAGGTGGGTCCAGGCTCTCTTCATGCCTGGGCCTCGGCCGGCCGCAGGGCTGTTCCACCTGCCAGGGATGTGTGGGGGAGCCCCGTGGGTCTGGCCCCACTCCTGACCCGGAAGCTCACATATGGGGCTGGCTTCTGCTCATGGGGCGCCAGCTCAGGTGACAGGCGATGTCACCTCCTGAGCCCCAGGTGAGCCCTCGGGGGCCTTCCTCCACCGCCCACCCACAGGCCCCGCTGTGAGGCGAGGCTGAGCGTCACCTCCCACCTGGCCCTCTCGGCCAGCTCACTCAGCCTCTGGGTATGGCGGGGCTGCCAGTCCCTGCAGGAAGTCTGACCTCTGGAAGAACAGAAGACCACAGGGAGACCCAGACCAGACCCCCCAACACCTGCTCCCCCAAACCGCCGCTTGGCCCCCAGGGCTCCCTCACAAGCTCAGCCCTCCCCACACCGTTTCTCCTTGGAAGGGTCCTAGTGCCCCGGACCTGACACCTGCAGTGTCTGTCAGGGAGCCCCTGAGTCCAGCCCCCTCCTCCACAGACACGGACTGAGCTCAGCTGTGTGCAGGCCGGTACTGAACACGCACACCCGGGGAGCCGGAGCTGGGGGCGGAGTGCGATGTCACAGGAGCAAATGCAGAGCCTGGGGCCAGGAGGTGGGAGATGGGGAGGGGGCTCTGGGAACTAGGGACGCTTCGCTTCTGGGGAAGAAACCGCAGACTGCAGACCCAGGCCAAGGTTGTCCAGGCTCCCAGGCCCGACTAAGGCTGGAGAGGCAGGGCTGAGGAGGGGCAGGAACTTGAGGGTCTGGGGGCCCCCATTGCTCAGCGGGTGAACAGGAGCCCCCAGGGCAGTCCCTGAAACTTCACCAGCCACCCTTCCTCATCGGCAGAGGAGCCTTTGACCCAAGAGTCTGCAGACCACACACACATGCACACACTCACGCACACACTCATATGCACATACACGCACACACGTGCACACATGCACACACATGCCCACACACTTGCACACACACGCACACACTCACATGCACATGCACAGACACATGCACACACACACGCACACACACGCTCACATGCACACATGCACACACATGCTCACATGCACACACACTTGCACACACATGCACATGCACACAGACAGACATGTGCACACACACACACGCACATACATGCACACACATTCACATACACACACACACGCATACACGCACACACACAGATGCTCCCTTTGGTAGTAGTGAGATGGGGAGGTGACCCAGTCCAAACATGTCACAGAGCCTGCAGCACTTCTGGGAAGAGCATCAGAGGCCAAGGACGCCACACAAGGGGAAGAGCCTCAGTCCCCAGGGTGTCCCCAACCCGCAGCATGTACACCTGCAGTGAGCTGTGCCCTCCACAGGAAGGGAGCCCTGTGTGACTGATGCGAGTGGGAGGGGAGACAAGCATGCTGAGGGTAACAGCAACAAAGGAGGAAAGGGGGAGACAGAGACACACACAGACACACACACACAGAGATACACACACAAACATACAGAGAGACACACACAGACACACACACAGACACACACACAGATGCACACAGAAACAGAGAGACACACACAGACACACACACAGACACACACACAGATGCACACAGAAACACAGAGAGACACACACAGATACACACAGAGACACATACACAGAGACACACAGAGAGACACACAGAGAGAGACATACACACAGAGACACACAGAGACACACACACAGAGACAGAGAGACACACAGAGAGACACACAGAGACGCAGTGAGACACAGAGACACAATGCAGACAGAGACACAGAGAGACAGACAAAGAGAGACACACACATAGACACACAGACAGACACACAGACACAGAGAGAGACACACAGACACACACACACACACAGAGACATACACAGAGAGAGAGTCACACACAGAGAGAGACACGCACAGACACAGAGACACACACACGGAGACATACACAGACAGAGAGAGACACACACAAAGACACACAGAGAGAGACACACAGACACACACACAAACACACAAACACACACAGAGACAGAGAGACACACAGAGAGAGACACACACACAGAGAAAGACAGAGAAAGGGAGGGAGGGAAAAAGAAAAGAAGGAAGAAAGGAGGTCAAAAGACAAATGACAAGCTAGGAGGGAAATGGAAGCTTACGAGCCAAAGGGCTGATTTCTGTGCATACAAAAAGAGTTCCTAAAAATCTAAGGGAAAATTAGAAAAATTTAGAAAACTTATGAACAGTTTACAGAAAAATCCTTACAAATGTCTCTTTAACTCCACAAAAAGAGGCTCAACCACCTTCATAGTCAGAAAAATGCCAATTAAAATTGCACTGAGATGTCTTTTCTCGTCCCTCATATTGGCAAAATCCAGCAGTCTCGGCGGGTCAGCAGGCCTGCCCTGGGGTGAGGCTGTGAAGAAACGTCCACGCAGGCGTGGCTGCGGGAGTGGAGAAGAATCTGTCAGTGCCCTGCAAGACTGTGTCTGGGTTAGCCTTCCGCCCAGTCCCAGGATTCCGTCCCAGAGGCGTAGCCCCAACACGCAAAATGACGCAGTGCGGAGCTTCTCGATGGGGCGCTATTGGAAATAGCTGGGGTTGGGAGCCTCCCCACTGCCCATCACTGCATGGCTGTCCCAGTGCATGGGTGCACATCCCCCGGGGGACCACGCAGCTGTGGGAAAGAGTGGCACGGTCCCTAAGCACTGATAGGAAGCCTTCTCCAGGCTGCATGAATCCACGTGAAAATCTAGGGAAGAACGGCACTGTGGGTATCTGTGGGTATCCGTGGGTATCCATGGAGATCTGTGGGGATCCATGGAGATCCGTGGGGATCCGTGGGGATGCCACCTTTTGTGTAAGGGGAAGAATGTAAATACAAACAACTCTTTTATATATTTGCAAAAAAGAAACAATGACAAGATTAACTTTATAGGTGAAAGGAGAGAACAGGGTGGGGGTAGGGGGACAGGAAAAAAGAAAGAGACTTCTCAGGATGCACTTTCTCAAAAAGTCAACATCAAAGCCTTGGTTTTGTAATGGTGTGTATGTAGTTTTCTGCATGCAATAAAAATACTAAATAAAAATCCCCAGAAACTGAGAACAAATGGAAACAAAGGAACCTCAAACTGTACATCAAGTTGGAAAATTAATTTTACAGACAAGATAATTATTCCAGCAGCCTCACAACACTGCACTTTGAAGATACATCCTGGTGGGACACACTCCAAGGACGAAAGGAACTGCACAGAAGTCTTGTTCTCAGTTCATTGCTGCTTCTTTGTAACAATGCTAGCCTTTTTATTTTGAAACTATTATGTCATAGAATAAAGTGAGTATGCGAATATTCCTAAAAACAAAGTTTTTTCAGCATAAAAATGAAGAGATACAGGTTTAAAAAATCAAGTTAAATAAAAGCCCTGAAATCCTAGTTTTGAATTGGAAAGAGGGTGAGCATGTGATTTGTTTCCTTTTTTAGAAAGGATACTCAGCCTGGGCAACATGGTGAGACACCATGTCTACTAAAAAAAGCCAGTGTGGTGGCACACCTGTAGTTCCAGCTACTACTGCTGCTGCTGCTGCTGCTGCTGCTGCTTGTGATGGGGCAGGAGTTGTGGGAGCTGAGGTGGGAGAATCACTTGAGCATGGGAAGTCAAGGCTGCAGTGAACTGTGATGGTGCCACTGCACTCCGGTTTGGGTGATAGAGGGAGACCCTGATTCAAAAAATAATAAAGAAAAGGAGACTTACGTCCTAACTTTGCTAACTGCAGAGACATAGAGGCAACGCAAACACCATAGCAGTGAGCACACCTGTGTCTACATTATGGGATCTAAGTACCATCACCACTGAAAGAACAGAGCTGCAGAGGAATTGAGGCAGGACAGTAGGGAATTAGGGCAACCAAGGCCTAAGGCAGAAGCAAGGGAACAGCAGGTGCGGCCAGTTCTAGGCAGGACGAGGCAGCATACAGGCCACATCCTCACTCCTGTGATGACAAGACGGAAGTTTCCACCTCAGCCTCTGATTGACTGTGGGCCAAGTCTCCAGCCTCTGACTGGTCACAGGCCAATCCTTCATACGCTGTAACCCACTGGAGGCCTCTAAAGGGCACCTAGCGGTGTTACTGTAGTAGGACGAGCCGCAGACAAAACCTGTCAGACACCGAGTTGTAGAAGGAAGGGCTTTATTCAGCTGGGAGCATCGGCAAGCTACCGCCTTAAAATCCGAGCTCCCCGAGTGCACAGTTTCTGTCCCTTTTAAGGGCTCACAACACTGAAGATTTCACGTGAAAGGGTGGTGATTGATTGAGCAATCTAGGGGATGCATGACAGGGGTTTCATGCACTGGTAGTCAGAGAGAAAGGGAACAGGGCAGGGAGTTTCACAGTGTCCTTCTATACAATGTCAGGAACATCGGTTTCCAAGTCATGGGTTGATTTTTTTTTTTTTTTTTTTTTTTGAGACGGAGTCTCGCTCTGTCGCCCAGGCTGGAGTGCAGTGGCCGGATCTCAGCTCACTGCAAGCTCCGCCTCCCGGGTTCACGCCATTCTCCTGCCTCAGCCTCCCGAGTAGCTGGGACTACAGGCGCCCGCCACCTCGCCCGGCTAGTTTTTTTTTGTATTTTTTTAGTAGAGACGGGGTTTCACCGTGTTAGCCAGGACGGTCTCGATCTCCTGACCTCGTGATCCGCCCGTCTCAGCCTCCCAAAGTGCTGGGATTACAGGCTTGAGCCACCGCGCCCGGCCTCATGGGTTGATTTTTAACTACTGGGTTTAGGCCAGGCAGACCCAGGCCTGGTTCCGGGCCTGGTGCCGGGTTGCCTGTCTTTGGTTTTACTTCATTGTTTTTTTCTTAAAACAGGTACTGAGTATAAAACAATATAAAACAATATGAGAGGGTCTCTCTCTTTCCTCATTACCAAATTCTTTCAGCTTCCTAAGAACCCCAAAAGACGTTGCAGTCAGGGCTCTTGAGCCGCTTGCCCGAGCTGCTCCCGCTCTGTGGAGTGCACTTTCGCTTCAGTGAATCTGCACTTTTTGTTGTTGTTGTTGTTTTGATGCTTCATTCTTTTGCTGCTTTGTTTGTGCCTTTTGTTTAATTCTTTGTACAAAGAACCCGGACAGCATATAGTCAAGAGTTTCTATCTGGTAACATATTTTGGAGAGCCAGCCAGGAGGTAAGCCCCGTGGTCTGGGGTTTAGATTTCCTTTCCTTCTTCTTGTTTATCTTTCTTTTGTCAAAGCCGCCATTTGCGGGAATGGGTTAGGCAGTTAAAAGCCACTAGGGTGCCTGCCGCTTGAAGTCTCTAGTAACTGGATAACTCGGTCATGGAACAGGACACCTAGGTCCTGCCGAGAGCGAGACAAATCCATGCAATGGTCAGATTTGTGTCTGTGCAGCAATAATGTCTTTGAGATGATTTAATTCTTCATCTTCTACTTTCTGCCCTTGCCTTGCTAATGCTTTGTGGGGACCAGGGACTGCAAAATTGTTGCATTTGAGCCCCCGTTACCATCTGCGTGCCCCTTTTGTTTATGCACAGAAAGTACAGAAAAGGACGAGCTTAGGGAAAACCCCATGTCTTGGTGGTTCCTATTTAAACGTTATTTCTCCTGCTCAGACCGCAAAGTGAATTACCAGCCACAGGGATTCACATACCACTCTCTGGTGTCACTGGCTACAAGAAACACCCCACCAGCCTTAATGTTATTAATAACAGGATTTTTGAGTTTCATCCTGGAACAAATGAAGAGCTGGAAGTAAAGGGCTCTACCATAACCCTGTGAAGAATGCAGGAAGATACGGTCCTTCTAAATTGGTGGGACGCGAAAAGCCAGAGATTACATCCAGGAACAAATGGAATCAGTGGGCCATTGGCTGTGGAGAGAAAACATCCCAAGTGGCACTGGTGCACACCTGAGGTCAGACACATCTGACACGGTAAGACTGGACCCTGAAGCAGGGGCCCCTAGGATCCAAGGCTAAACCTGAGACTTCCCCAGGGGGATGCCCCAGGCAGAAATTTCGGGTCCACAGATAAACCCTCCTTAGGGTCTCGTTTCTCTTCCAGACCACTGTGGGACCCACCCCATCTATTCCACCTGATTCCCTGCCTGGCTGCACCCTCAACCATTGGAATCAATTTGACCCTGACAATCTGAGAAGAAAATGCTTGAGGTTTTTATTGTAATACTGTTTGGCCACAATGTCGGCGAGACAGTCAGGCGCAATGGCCAGAACACTGAAGGCTTCATTGTAATACTAACCTACAATTATACTTATTTTGCAAAAGGCAGGGTAGATGGTCAGAAATGCCATACAGTGAAGCCTTTGTGGCTTTGCATCAGAATCCTTCAATCCGTAAAGCTCCTAACACTGGCCCTCGGAAGAAAAGTCCTAAGACTGAGCCAGACCTTGGCGATGACCCCCTCCTACAAGGCCCCTTGTCTCTCAGAGGGAACGATGGCCACCCCCAGATGACCCTTTGCCACACGCTCCAACTACGCCAGGCCAGCCAGAGGAACAAACTACACCAAGCCCCTAACGCACCAGCAGTGGAACCCCTGACTCAGCAGCTCCCCGGCACTGTCGCCTCCCAGGGAAGCCTCGGGGACCGGAGGGCCGGCTTCACCTCCCAGGGAAGCCGTGGGGGCGGCAAGGCCAGGTTCACCTCCCAGGGAAGCCTCGGGGACCGGAGGGCCGGCTTCACCTCCCAGGGAAGCCTCGGGGACCGGAGGGCCGGCTTCACCTCCCAGGGAAGCTGCGGGGGCGGGAGGGCCACAGCTTGAGTGCAATCCCATTTCCCATGACTGATAGGCGACAATGTAAAGAAAAGCTGGGAAGGGACTCTGAGGACTCTGGTAGCTTTGCAGGCGGTTTCCAAACCCTGGCTCTGGCTTTTGATCGATCATGGAGAAAGGTCCATTCATTCTGGCAACCGGCTGCACCCCTATGGAAAAGGACAGGGTTTTTGAGGCTGCCCGCCGCGAGGCAGACGATATGCTGGCCTGAAATCCCCAGGGCAATCACCTGGGCCCAGATGTGGTGCCCACCACCAGCCCTGATTGGGATCCAGCAAAGTTTCTTCATGCACTCCTTGGAGGAATGAAGAAGGAGATAACCAAGACTGTCGATTCTGGTGAGGTTATAAAGTGTCTCTTAAAGGAATAGTCCCCTGGTTCCGGTTACCCCAGAGCCTCCAAAGTGATAAATAACCCAAGGGGTTGCTAAGGCTCTCGGAATCAAATACTGTTTACATTCAGCATGGAGGCCTCCATCCTTCAGGGAAGTAGAAAGGGCTAACCAAACTCTAAACCAGGCGTTAGCTTAGCTACGTCAGGAAACATCAGAAACGGGTCAGCTTACTGCCCGTAGCCCTTTTAAGACTCTGTAACTCCCTGAAAGCAAAAAAAAAAAAAAAAAAAAAAAAAAAAAAAAAAAAAGCCCATATGAAATGCTATATGGGAGGCTGTTTCTAACTTATAATCTAATTAACGATCCAGAATGGCTGGGTTAATATACTACATCGTTACCCTGGTGCAATTTCAGCAGGGATTATGAAAGTTTGGAATTCAAAGGCTCCCCATGCCAGGAACTAACCAGCAACCCAAAATCAGGCCAGGAGATAAGGTACCTGTTAAAACATGGAAACAGCCAGGTGCAGTGGCTCACGCCTGTCATTCCTTCACTTTGGAGGTTGAAGCAGGCAGATCACCTGATGTCAGGAGTTTGAGACCAGCCTGGCCAACATGGCGAGCCCTGTCTCTACAAAAATACAAAAATGAGCTGGGCATGGTGGTGCATGCCTGTAATCCCAACTATTTGGGAGGCTGCAACAGGAGAATTGCTTAAACCCGGGAGATGGAGGTTGCGGTGAGCTGAGATTGCTCCACTGCACTCCAGCCTGGGCGAGAGCGAGACTCTGTCTCAAAACAAACAAACAGAAAAAACAAAAACAAAAACAATCAATCAAACAAACAAACAAAAAACAAGGAAAGACGGTCATCCGCTCAACAACTACAACCCAAACGGAAGGGACTGTTTTCAGTGGTGTTGGCCACGCCTTCGGAGGTCAAAGTACTAGGATTAAGTAGCTGGATCCATCTGTCCAAGGTCAAGCCTGCAACACCTGGAGCTCTGGACCTGGAACCCGAGGCTCCCACCAGCCACTGCACCCATGAACCTGTGGAATTCGTGCAGTGCCTGTTTAAAAGACAGACAGAAGATAAGTAAATGCCCGCCCACACTCCCTGGTGCCTTTGTTGCACAGTTACTGTAAGCTGGATACTTGTAGTCACTTTTATGATTTTACAACTTAATTGCCTTCATCTGAATGGATGGAATCACTTCCTTTGTAATAATAAAACAAATGGTTTTTCTGTTTTAAAAAAAGCCACAAAAGACCCCAAATGAAGCCAGTCTGGGAAATCAGCATCATCTTAACTTTTTGGCATTTGCCTGACATACCTTAATGGCTCTCAAGGACACTGGCCTGTCAGCAAGTGTAGAAAATGATGTATACGGTGGTCCATTTTCAAAATAAAATGCCCCAGATAGGCTTGGGTCTGCAAACTACAGAAGAACAAGGTACACTATGCCCCTGACTCAATAACCAGCAGCTGCTGGTCAGGGCCCCTTAGCTGCCCTCACCCGAACCAAAGAGCTGAGTTTAGACTAGCTTGTAAAATGGCTGACTTTATTCTCTTCAGCTTGCCTGACTACCTGGGTCATCATTCAAATACTTGAAGAGCCCCCCAGATGACTGTAATGCATCGTGGGCTGTAACAAAATGCAGCAACACAACCTTAAAGAAAACACCTAAACCCCAACCCAGCGACTAATAGGCAACGTCGGGGAAGCTCGTGACCCCATAGTACTCAGTCTATGAGGAACCGGGGGAGGGACCTAAGCACTAGGGACAAATTGCTTGTTGTAACTGTACTGAGTGTGCCTGTCTACCAGACACCCAATCTTGCAAGACTGCTTTTTTTTTTTTTTTTGAGACAGAGTCTGGCTCTGTCACTTAGGCTGGAGTGCAGTGGCGCGATCACTGCTCACTGCAAGCTCCGCCTGCCGGGTTCACGCCATTTTCCTGCCTCAGCCTCCCCAGTAGCTGGGACCTGCCACCGCGCCCGGCTAATTTTTTGTATTTTTAGTAGAGACGGGGTTTCACCGTGTTAGCCAGGATAGTCTCGATCTCCTGACCTTGTGATTCGCCCGCCCCGGCCTCCCACAGTGCTGGAATGACAGGCGTGAGCCACTCTCACTTTCGCTGTTCTTCGTGCCTCTAAGTCCATTCTTTGGATTTTGACAAGTAAGCATGTTTCTCGCAGCAAGGGAAATAATTAACCATACTGTTGGTTTATTAAACATAACCTTGTTGGCTTTGCATGACTACCAAAAGCCTGGGATATGCCAGACCTGTGTCCTCCTTGTTGGGTTTAGCGGGATCAGCTGCAGGAGGAGGAGCCTTGGAATCCGGCATTAGGGGCCTCAGGAGACTGTGATGTCCCTCGGACAGCAGAGGGCCTCACTAGTCTTCAGCAACAGCTGGACTCCTGGCTGCCGTCGTCTTACAAAATCAAAGAGCCTTAGATGGAGGAACTTGCTTGTATTGGCAAGGAGGAAATTTTTTATATTTAAAGGAAGAATGTTGTTTTTGCATCAGCCAGTCTGGTTTAGTATAAGAAAATACTAAAAATGTAATTTCCCAGGCAAATAAAATGGAGTCTTTGGGAACTCCCACAGAACCTTGGCAACACTGGTTGCTATCTGCATTACTTCCTTTGGTAGTACCAGTTATTGCCATAGTTTTGGCCTTAACTTCTGGTCTAACTTTGTTTAAATTGTTAACTGATTTTTTTCTCTCTCATTTTCAGCAATTCCGTGTTTGTATGATACTTGTGCAAGGGTTTCAGCCACTTTGGGAACAAAATCCAAAATTGGGCCAAAATACCCAACCATTGTGACCGGGTCAAGTCAGCTACACCCTTTACAAGCAAGTACAAGGCTGCTGCGTCCACGGAGACCCACCTAACTACCTAGGGACAGACAGCCAGGACCCCAGTAGGCAGGGACAGGAAAAAAAAAAAAAGATTTCTGGGGATGATGTCTCTCGGTGGGAAATGAGGCAGGGGAATAGGGAATTAGGGTCACCATGGGTTAAGGCAGAAGTGAAAGAGCAGCAGGTGCAGCCAGTTCCAGGTGAGACGAGGCAGCACACGGGCCACATCTGCTCCTGGGATGACGAGACAGAAATCTCCACTTCAGCCTCTGACCAACCGACAGCAGCGCAGGCCAATCCTTCGTGAGATGTAACCTGCTGGAGGCCTCAAAAGGGCACCTAGGGGTGTTACCAAATTCTTTCAGCCTCATAAGAACCCTAAAGAACACTGCAGTCGGGCTCCTGAGCCGCTCGCCTGAGCCCCGAGCTCCCATCTGTGGAATGCACTTTCGCCTCAATGAATCTGCACTTTCGTTGCTTCTTTTGATGCTTCGTTCTTTCATTGTTTTGTTTGTGTGTTTTGTTCAATTCTTTGTTCAACATGCCAAGAACCTGGACAACTCACAGTCAAGACCTCCCACCCAATAACAGAACGTCAGACTCCAGAGCAGGAAGTGTGTGGGACGGCCTGGGAGCGCTCAGGGCCGTTCAGCTCAGCACCACGTGTCTGTGTGACGTGCAGCAGCTGGTCTGTGCATGCGCTGTGGGAGTATGAGGTGGGACAGCTGCTCTGCAAAAAGTCTCGCAATTTCTTTCTTTCTTTCTTTTTTTGAAATGGAGTTTCACTCTCATCACCCAGGCTGGCGTGCAGTGGTGCAATCTCTGCTCACTGCAACCTCCGCCTCCCAGGTTCAAGCGATTCTCCTGTCCCAGCTGCCTGAGTAGCTGGGATTACAGATGTGCCACCACGCCTGGCTAAGTTTGGTATTTTTAGTAGAGGTGAGGTTTAACCGTGTTGGCCAGGCTGGTCTTGAACTCCTGACCTCAGGTGATCTGTTCACCTCGGCCTCCCAAAGTGCTAGGGTTACAGATGTGAGCCGCTGCACCTGGCCTGGCAATTTCTTAAGGAACGATTTACTTGGCCTTTGGACACAGCAACTCTGGACACAGCAACTCTGTACCCCGCTATTTACCCAAGAGAATGGAGGACTCAGGAATACATCCATGTCAAACACGGCACACAGCCCAGGGTCCACCAACAAGGAAGTGAATAAGCAAATGTTGTAACGCTCACGCGTGGGACGCCACTCAGCCACGCAAAGGAACAAACTGCCAGGACCCCGGAGGCACGCATCACACAGAGCCCGCAGGAAAGAATACAGACCCCATGGTGTGACTTACGTGACGTTCTAGAGCAGGACAAAGTAACCTATATGGTTTTCAAGTGTCAGAACAGTTGCTGCCTTTGCAGAAGGGAGAAGATGGGGTTTACCGGAGCTGGGCTGGGGAGGATGTGGGTGGGGGGGGGTTAGTAATGTCTACATTTTGTTAGGGGTTTGGGGGGGGGAGTATGCATTTGTCAAAACTATGCAATGGCACCCTCGAGGTGCATGCATTTCACTGAATGTGGTTTCACCTCTGAATAGAATGTTTGGTGATATGTTAAGTAGTTGTGAAGTGTAAGCTAGAGTCTGTGGGAAGCATGCAGGTGGCTACAGCTTACTTTGAAGTCCATCAAGAACAGGAGATGGGTTGGGATGAATATATGATAAAGCAAATGTAACAACATATGAATTGTAGGATCCAGGTGCCAGGTATATGGGTGTTCATTGTAAACTTCTTTCCATTTGTCCTGTGCTCTTGAAATTGTTTATAATGTGTTGGGGGAAGCCACGGGGTCATGTCAGAGGACACAGGGGTCAGCCTGAAGAGGACCCAGTGCCAGAGGTGATGGCTCAGGCCCCTGGGGCTGCCGTGAGAGCTCTCCACAAACCTCATGGCTTAAAACATGAGAAATGTATTATTTTGTGGTTCTGGAGGCCAGAAGTTTGAAGTCAAGGTTTCAGCAGGACCTCATTTCCTCTGAAGGGTCTTGGGCAGGATCCTCCCCGACTTCCAGCTTCTGTGGCTTGAAGAGTTCCTTGGCCTGTGGCCATGACTCCAGTTTGCTCTGGGGTCACATGTGCTCCTCTCCTCTTCTGTCTCTTGTAAGGACCCTTGTCACTGGATTTAGGACCCAGCCCAAATGCAGGATGATCTTGAGATCCTTAATTATATCTGCAAAGACCCCTTTTTCCATAACGCCGCATTCGCGGGTACTGGGAGCTGGGCCATGGACGTCGCTGTGAGGCCCTGCACTGCACACTGCCTCCCCCACTGTCCTGGAAGCCCTTGGGGATCAGGGGCTTTTCTCCTTATCTGAGCACTGCAGCTCCTCAGGAAATGCTTACTGTGTGCACGAGAGAGTCTCTGACCTACCCTGGCAGGCCATCTTGGAGGGTAGGGCCTGTCTTTTGGGAAACGCCGTCTTCTCTGAAACTCAGGTGTAAGCCCTTGGGACAGGTGCATCTTCTCTGAGACTCGCCCAGGTCCCACTTCCAGCAGCGCGGAGGGTGCCGACAGTGCTGTGTGGCACCTCTCCTGTGGGCCCGCCCCCACGCCTCCTCCACGGCCAGTCCCCTCTGCGTCTGTCGGCCTCAGCGCTCCCAGATGCCCGAAGCCAAATAGCCCAAGAGCAGTGGCCTCCGACACGGCCCCTGGTTCTGGCCCTGCCTCGCCTCTGGGAGGTGGTTCTGGGGTGTGAACAGCTGGCGCGCCAATCACCGCCAGACCTTGAGCATAGAAAGGAGGCTTGGGCCACGGTTGCAGGGTGCTTGTTGGAGTGTCCCCAGACAGGGTGTCCAGGCAGCCCCGTCACCCTGTCGCTGCCCTACAGCCCTGGAAACAGGGATCTGGGCCGGGTTAGGCTGGGAGGAGGAAGGTGTGGCCCCTGTCCCCAGGTCCGTGCAGGGCTGTGCAGACTGAAAGGGCCAGGGCCACACCTTGACATTGGTTTGCTCTGTGTCATTAAAGACCTTTCTTCTGCTAATCATGACCACGGTTGTTATTCTTGTTTGCAAAAATCCTGATAGGGTGAAGCCGACCCACGTGCATGGGGAGGACGGCAGAGTAGCCTGGAAACCGGGTTAGGAATCTCCGTCTCCCTGGCAACCGAGCCAAGAGCAGCCCAGAGCCAGGTCTCAGCCTCTGGCATTCGTAGGGGCTGCCCCTTCTTAGACATGATTCTTTGGGTGGGCTGGCACCCCCTGCCCCACCCCAGGTCATGCACAAGCCAGGTCCTACCCACCTGTGCTGTCTTTTGTTGTGTGGCAAATTGCCCCAAAACACAGGGACTTAAAACAACACAGTTGATTCTCTCAGTGTCTGTGGGGCGGGAATCCAGGCTCTGCGGTGGCTCTGGCTTGCCATCTCTCGTGGGTTGTGCCGAGCCTTCAGGTTGGAGCTGCAGGCTCATCTGAAGGCTCAGCTTGGGGGATCTGCTCCCCAGCTCCCTTGCACGGCTGTTGACTCAGCCCCTCATCACTGTCACCTGGGCTTGTCCACAGGGCTTCCTCCCAGCACAGCAGCCGGCACCCCCAGGATGCAAGAGGGAGCCAGAGACCACAGCCAAGACAGAGCCACAGGCTTTGTAACCGGATCTCGGGAACCACATCCCGCCACTCTGCTGTGCTAGCTTCATCAGAAGCATGTTGGCAGGCGCAGCCTGTGTGTAAGGGGAGGGGAGTCCCTGAGGGTGAGAGCTGCAGGGGCGTGGAGCACTGGGGGCCCCCTGGAGCCTGTCCACCATCCCACAGGCCTAGACACTGGAAGGTGGGGCCTGCCTTGCTCTAGGCCTGGCCAGGGACCTTTCAAGTCTCTGAAGGGAAATTTGGCAGAGATTCCTATTCTAGGAGTGGACTGGCTGTGGTCAGCAGGGACCACCACTGAGTGCCACCCACAGTCTCCCCCCAACTCTTGTACAGGGACCTCTACTGAGTGCCACCCACAGTCCCCCACTCTTACACAGGGACTCTGGGTCCAGCTAAGAGAGGCAGAGGCCAGCCTTGTGCCAGGGCACTGGGGACAGACTGTGCTTGTCCGCTGCCCCATGGCAAAGGCAGTGTGAAATTTGAAACGGACACATCAAACACAGGCGAGTGTGGCTGGACCCGAATACCACCCTGCCGCAAACACTTCCCTGGTCCCTGTGGCCTTTAGTATAAAATCCTGCCCCTTTTCCAGCACACAGCCTGAGCCATCCCTGCCACTGCTGTGACCTCAGCTGGACCCCGTCCTCTGTCCCCCTTACCCTGCCCTCACTTGGCTCTATATCCTGCTCTCTCCTCCCTCCAGGACCCACAGACTCCTCAGGCCTGGCTCAGTGTCCCCCAGGAGGGGCCTTCTCTGACCGCCCAGGTCTCTCACTGCCTCACCCATCCCCACAGCCCCTTTCCAGGGGATGGAGCCAGGTGCCTGGTGCTGGCTCACAGTCAGGTGGCAGGGAGAGGTCCACGGTTAGGCTGACTGTCCAAGCATGAGAGGTTCTGAGAGGGATGGGACATTCGGGGAGGATGCAGGGACCTGAGATCTGACCCTCACTGCGTGCCCAGGCCGCCGGAGGGTGTGCTCGGGACTGTTCAGTGTGGAAGGAAAGGACAGGCTGGGAGGAGTTCCCTGTGTCCTGACTCTGGAGGGAAGGATGTTGTGGAGGGAGGAACTGCATGAGCCAGGGCTGAGAGGGAGGAAGGCGTGGGGTAGGGGGTGTTGGAGATACAGGAGGCAGTGGCAGTTGTGGGAGCACGTGTGAGACTGTGGCTGGTCCTGGTAAAACTTACTCTTCAGGCCTCTTCTTTTATGGCCTTGACCCTGGACCCAGTGAGGGTGAGCAGGAGGATGGCAGGCGGGAATGGAACCGGGAGAGGTGTCAGTGCAGCCAGGGGCTCTGCGTCAGGACCTGCCCTGGATGCCAATGGCAGCAACGTTCACAAGATACCCACCTGCAAGGAACCAATGGTCCCCGGTGGGACAAGATCCACATAAAGGGGCTGCACCCCTGCAGCCTCCCAGAGCCCCTGTGTCCCCCCCATGCCCCTGTGCTCCCCAGAGCCCCTGTGCCCTCCACACACCTGATCCGGGGGTCAGAGGGAACATTCAGGCTGAGAGGAGAAGCTGAGAAGGAGTTAGAGGGGTGCAGGGTGAGGTGGGGTTGGGGAAGGAAAGAGGGAGTGCTTTGGAAAAAGGAGGCTCAGCAGGGCTTTGCTGGAGGACACCTGTGGGCCCTGCCTGCGAAGATGTGGCTCTGGGACCCTCGCGAGTGGCTGGGCTAAAGGGGAGGGAGGTGGCTTGGCAGGAACAAGAGGAGCGGAGATGGGAAGGGCCCAGAGCGTGAACCCTTGCTAGGATTCCAGCCAAACTCTGTGGATGACAGAGAACACCCCAGCCTGAGAGCAGCCTGAGACTCAGCCCCGCGTGGTCGGTGTCACACGGGGCAGGCTCAGAACTGTGGTAGGTGTCAGGTGCCCATATCAGGGCCTGGGTTGTGCTGTGCCCTTGGCAAGAAGTGCCCGCGCCGTCTGCTACTCAAGGCAGGACCCCATGGCCTCCAGGAGTGCACCTGGGGACCCCTTTCTTCCCCTCTCCACTTCCTCCCTAGACGATCTTCCTTCCCCTCTCCACTTCCTCCCTAGACAACCGTGTCTGCTCTCTTCCTTGTGCTAGCAATGCCCAGGTCTTTGTCACCAGCCAAAGCTTCTCTTCTGCAACCCTGATGTCCTTGAGTTCTCCTGCTGGAGGCCTCCCAGGCATCTCACCTCTCTGGTGACCATTCCTCCTGGCCCTACACCCTCAGCCCATCTGCATCCCCAGCTCCCAGCCCGACTCCTGCACGGAGACATTGTGAAGCCTTGCAAACCCACCCACTCCATTTCCACGGCCACTGCCCTGGTCTGAGCCATGTCCTCCTCACCAGCTTCCCTGTTCTGTTCTAGAACCTTCCAGTCCATTCTCCATAAGGCAGTCAGAGGATCTTCTGAGATGTCGATCAATAGCGTCTGTCCCTCTCTTCAACCCTTTGCGTTTCCCATTTCTGCAGACTTCTTTGATCGTGTACCTCAAAGCCATTCCCAAGCTTTTCTCTCTGGTCAGTCGTCTTTTGATATGGGGGGCAGGACGAGGAGGATGGAAGGAAAGGGGTCCCGAGCCGCGACTCCCTGAGTGACTGGCAAGCCCTCTGCTGTAGGACCCTCCTTGCATTGGTCAGAGAGAGAACAGAACCAACGGGACGCACATGTGCAGAGAGGTTTTTGAAAATTGGCTTCCAGGATGAAGGAGGCTGGTAAGTCTCAAACCTGCAGGGCTGGCAGGCTGGAGACCCGGGAAGAGCCGACGTGCCATGTGAGTCCAAGGACTCTGCCGCAGGGAGGCCAGTCTTTCATTCTATCCAGGCCTTCTGCTGAACGGATGAAGCCCACCATGATGGAAGGCAGCCTGCCTTCTCCAAAGTCCACCCATGTAATTGCTTTTTTTTTTTTTTTTTTGTGAGATGGAGTCTCGCTCTGTCACCCAGGCTGGAGGGCAATGGTGCAATCTCAGCTCACTGCAACCTCCACCTCCCGGGTTCAAGTGATTCTCCTGCCTCAGCCTCCTGAGTAGCTGGGCTTACAGGTGCCCACCACCACGCCTGGGTAATTTTTGTATTTTTAGTAGAGATGGGATTTCACCATGTTGGCCAGGCTGGACTCAAACTCCTGACCTCAAGTGATCCGCCCGCCTCGGCCTCCCAAAGTGCTGGGATTACAGGTGTGAGCCACTGTGCCTGGCCAGGTACTTTTTTTTGAGACAGGGTCTTGCTCTGTTCCTCGGGCTGGAGTGCAGTGGTGCGATCACAGCTCACTGCATCCTCAACCTTCTAGGCTCAAGCAGTCTTCCCATCTCAACCTCCTGAGTAGCTGAGACTACAGGTGTGCACCACCACACCCAGCTAATTTTTAAAATTTTAGTAGAGATGGAGTCTCCCTTTGTTTCCCAGGCTGGTCTCAAACTCCTGGCCTCAAGTGATCCTTTCACCTAGGCCTCCCAAAGTGCTGGGATTACAGGTGTGAGCCACCACACATGGTCCTAACCTTCTCTCTGTGACAAATTTTCTTCTTGAAGTACATTCTTTAAAAATGTCTTTAGGGAAGTGCTGTTAGTGGTAAACTCTCTAAATGTCTCCGATTTTTATTCATCTGAAAAAATTTATCTAAAGTTAAAAAAGTTTGACACATAATTATACATATTTATGGGGTACACCGTGATGTTTTGATATATGTATACATTATATAATGATTAAATTAAGCTAATTAACATATTCGTCACCTCGCACACATATCATTTTTTTGTGGCCAGTGGTTGTTTAGCTGTTAGAGAAAAAGAAAAATCCTTGTGGTTAGAACATAGTTTATTCTTTAAGTTTAGGGGTGTGTGACTTAATTCCTGCCTGTCACAGCCTTAGGTCTTATTTATAATTTGGAGTATTATTGCCACAAAGAGTGCATCCTGTCAGTTTCATAATCTTTAACACTTTATAGATCTACATCTCTCTAATATTTTTATTTATTTATTTACTTATTTTTGAGATAGTCTCACTCTGTCGCCCAGGCTGGAGTGCAGTGGCGTGATCTTGGCTCACTGCAACCTCTGCCTCCTGGGTTCAAGCGATTCTTCTACCTTAGCCTCCCTAGTAGCTGGGATTACAGGTGCACATGCCACCACACCTGGCTAATTTTTGTATTTTTAGTAGAGACAGGGTTTTGCCATGTTGGCCAGGCTGGTCTTGAACTCCTGACCTCAGGTGATCCCCCGCCTCAGCCTCACAAAGTGCTGGGATTACAGGTGTGAGCCACCGAGCCCGGCTTATATCTATCTAATCTATCTCTCTTTCTCTCTCTCACTTTTTCTTTTTTCCATTCATCTGCTGTTGGACCCAAGTGGATTCCATGTCTTGGGTGTTAAGAACAATGCTGCAATGGACATGGCAGTGCAGGCCTCTCTTCAAGATACTGATTTCTATTTCTCTGGCTATATATCCAGAACTGGAAGTGCTGGGTGGTAAAGTAGCTCAATGTTCAATTGTTTCAGGAACTTCCCTACTGCTTTCCCTAACGGCTGTACTAATTTTTACCTTTCCCCCAACAGTGCACAAGGATTCCCCTTTCTCCACATCCTCACCAAAAATTGTTATCCCTGTATCTTTGATGACAGGTATTCTAACAGGCAGGAGGTGATCTCTCCTTGCGATTTTAATTTGCATTTCCCTGCTGATTATAATACTGAAGATTTTTTTCATGCACCTGATGGCATTGTATGTCCTCTCTTGAGAAAGGTTTATTTCACTTCTGGCTCATTTTTAAATTGGCCTATTTGTTTTCTTGCTATTGAGTTGTTTTCTAAACTTTTAATTTTCTGAAAATTCTGTTTTACACTTATTTTTGGAAGATCCGTCAAGTTCTTAGTGACAGTTATTTCCCTCTGAGCCCTTTACAGCTCTGATTTTCCTCTGCTTTGGCTGTCACTGGAGCTGCTGGAATTCTGCTGTCAATCTTATTGCTGTTTCCTGGGAGCTGGTCTTCCTTTTCTTTTTGGCTTAAAGATCTTCTGCAATTTCACTATGTCATCTAAACTTTATTTTTCTTTATTCTATTTAGTCCATGTTGTGCCTCTCTGTGCATACTTATTTTTTATTCGTTCTGAAATATTCTCAGGCGTAACTTCTTCAACGATTGACTCTCTTTCCTTTGAGATATCAACCACACTTCCACAAGCTCTCTGCACACCATCTTTTTGTTTTGTTTTAGTTTTTTCTTTTCTTCTTTTCTTGCTCAGACTCAAGTGGCCATCAGAAAAACACCATCTTTTATGTTTCTTATTTTTCCTGTTTTCTATTTCCTTATCCTTGGTGCTATATTCTTGGTAGTTGTTTAAAGATTTATCTTCTAGTTTATGAATTCCCTCTTCAGTTGTGTCTAATTTGATGTATAATCTGTTTGCTGAGTATTTTTAAAAACACCTTTATTGAGATATCATTCACATACCGTAACATTTACCCTTTTATATATACAAGCCAGGGGTTTGTAGTATATTCATAGAGTTGCGTGACCATAATCTCTATTTTTAGAATATTTTCATCACTCCCAAATGAGTGATTTTATCACTTTATTTATTAGTAGTGCCCATTAGCAGTTCCTAAGGAGGAACTGATTCCCCTATCCCACCCTTCTACCACCAGGCAACCACTAAGCTACCTCTGTCTCTCTTGGATTGTTTATTCTGGACATTTCATAAAAAGAAAACCACACAGTGTGTTTTCTTGTTACCATAATTCTTTCAAGGTTTCTGCTGACCTTTTCATTTCAATGAAAAGTTTTTCATTTCTAGAGGTTCTGTTTTTTTTCTGATAAGCATGGTGATCGGTTTCATAGTGCTTTGTTCCTTATTTTATCTTAAGCATAACAAATAGGTTAATTTTATATCCTATATTGATATTTTCCATTTAGAAAGTCTGTGGTGATTTAAATCTGTTGCTTGTCACTGTCAGCTGAATCTCACTTGGAGGCTTGCTTTCTTTAGATATGTGCTGATTTTTCATTTTGAACTTATATTTGATTCAGTTAAATCTGTGGGAACCCCATTCCCTAAGTTGGGGCTTGCTTTCTCCGGAGAGGATTCATTGTTGGTTTTGCTTTTGCAAGCAGGGATGCTGCTGACCTGGGACCACCCTGGCTCCCCGGAGGGCTCTGTGTGAGTGCCAAGTGGAGGGTGCAGGAGAAGGCACCCCTTGGGGCAGCCCTCAATCGACGACTTTTGGGCATCACTGTGAAAATACCTGTTCCCTCATCCCTTGGGTGAGCTCACCCGAGGCTCACAGTTTGCACCACTTCCCAGAGTCCCTCTCTGAGGTCAGGCTCCAGTTCCCCACCACGTGGGTTCACTGAGTGCCACATGCTTGCCAGCCTCCTTCCCCACCCTGGACCAGTTCCCCACTGCCCAGGGCTGCTACCTGCACCTCCAGCGAAATGGCGAAGTGGCTTGCTCTGGAATCCCTGCCTCAGGCTCTGCTTCCAGGACCTCAGACCCAGTGGGGGTCCAGGTCTGCCCAGGACCATTGTGGCTTTCACATCTGCCTTCTGCTCAGTGGCCAGACTTTGGGGGTCCATTATTCTATTTACTTCTTTCTTTATGGACTCAGATTTCTTTTACTTTCTTGAGAGCTCTGTATGTTTTGAAAAGAACTGTGTTTGAGCCTTGATCTAGCTCTTGCCCTCTGCACCTTATGAATCTCAACTCCTCATTCAGGTCTGGGTTAAAATGTCAGGTCCTGGGAGAAGCTTTTCCTAACCCTGAGGCAAAGCGCGCTCCTGTGGTGGTCTTTTGTCTATCTCGTCCTTGCCTCCACCCCTCTACAGCCACACATGGAGAGGAGGTGTGCAGTCCCTGTAGCCCAAGTTGCTTGGGTTCCCAGCTCAGCTGTGTCACCTGTCACCTGCGTCACCGTGTGACCCTGAGCAGGGAGCTCCACTTTTCTGTGCGAGTCTCCTCATCTGTGAGATGTAAATGATACTATCTGCACATCAGGGCTGTGGTGAGACTGTAACGAGATAATAAATACGAAGTGTCTCGAACAGGTGGAATCCATAGTACATGCTCAATAAATGTTAGCTCTGACTGTCACATCCTGCAAAGATATGCTGCAGTAGGGATCACCATTTATCGAAGGTGAGAGTCAGGAGGGCAGAAACTAGGTCTCTCTCTTCATGCCCTTTCCCAGGGCCCAAGGCAGGGCTAGGCCAGCAGGGAGCACGCAGTAAATATTTTCAGGTCAAATGAAAGGGAGCAGGACCAAAGATCGGGGCTTCCCCAGTGCCCCGGGGAGGCGGATTTCAGGCACAGGGACACGTGCAAAGGCACAGCTTTTCGGGAGCTGGAGGGCAGGGTGGGAAGGCCAAGGAAGCCGAGAAACAGGTCCAAGGCTCGGATGCTCTGGCCAGGATTTATGCCTTTACCTCCGAGTGTGGGAGTGTTTGACGACAGAAGCCCCTGGGGCTGCGGCTTCTGGTGGGGGTCTTCATGGGTGCTCAGGGGAGGAGAACGGCCTGGAGCCACTGGAAAACGGCGAAACGGGGATGAGGTTGGGAAGGTGGGGAAGAGTGGGGAGCAGTGGGGAGGGGCGGGGAGGAGGGGGAGGGCGGGGCCTCAGGGCGGGAGTCTGACCCCAGGGGTCTGCGAACCCGGACCTGCGCGAGGCGCCGCACCGGGTACCTCCCCCTCTCTGCGTCTTTGTGCATTTTGCTTCCTTTCGCAGTAAACGTTCTTCCGAGAAATTCCAAGGGGATCTCAGCCAAGCAGAGGGGGAAGGGATCCTGCCCACGCCTGGGTAGGGGGCCGCGGAGGCGGGGGAGGAGCAGGGGGCGCCGCGAGGGAGGGAGCGGGAACCGGAGGGAGCGAGCGCGCGCGAGCAAGGGGGCGCGGAGGGCCCGGGCCAGCTACCTGCGCGGGGGCCGCGAGCCCCGGGCGCCCCCCGCCCCGCGCGTCTCCCAGCCGCCCCCGCCCCCCGCGCGGCCCCCGCCCCGGCTCCGCCCCGCCCCTCGCGCGGGGTCCGCGTCTGCGGCTGCGTTCCCCGAAAGACGAGGCTGCGCCCGGATTCCGGTCCGCAGGGAGACCGAAGGGCACAGCTCCCCGCGCCGCGCACGTCGCCCGAGCCCGGAGTGCGGACACCCCCGGGATGTGAGTGCGCCCCCCGACCCCGAGGCCCGCGCTCCACGCCCCATCCGCGGTGAGCGCTGAGGAGCGCTCGGAAGGCCAGGGGAGGGGACTCGGCCCGGGGTTCCCGGCCCCCCAGCCCAGGGGTGGGGGTGGGGACCTGGCACGCGCCCCTCCCCCCAGTGGCAGGTCCCACCCGTTCCCACCCCTGCCGCTCATTCCTGTCCGGACGCACCTGCAGCTCCCCGGGGAGAAGAGGACGCCCCCCCTCCGCTCCCCCACACAGGTGCCGGCGCGGGGCGGGGGCGTCTCGAGCTGTCACCTCGCCCCAGAGGCCAGACCTCTCCCGGCGGGGATGCTGTGACGGCGGACACTCTGGGAAGGAGCTGGGGGTGGGGCTCTGCGAGCTCCGGGCGGACCCTGGCCTTGGATTCCGGGGAGAAGGTTGCATCCAGAGGCTGGGAAAGGGGAGGGTCTTTGGGTCTCCTGACCGATGCTTCTCCCCTCCAGGTTTGCGCCCCAAAGGACCCGTGCCCCAAGCCCCCGCGCCGCCCCTAGGCCCGCCCGGAGCATGCTGCCTGCAGCCATGAAGGGCCTCGGTCTGGCGCTGCTGGCCGTCCTGCTGTGCTCCGCGCCCGGTGAGTAGGGGGCCCGCGGGCTGGGTCAGGTGCGTGGGAGAGCCCGAGGCGCCGCGGGAGAGCAGGGTGTGGGGCCGTCACCCTCTGAGGGTTCCCACCGCACTTCCCATAGAGCCCACGCCCCCTCCGGGACCCCAGCAACCCCAGCCCGGCCCTCGGCCCCTCTGTCCTGGCACTGGGCTCTCTCCAGTGCTCTTCCTCCAGGGCCTGGAACTGGTGGGCGGCTGGCCCCGCACGGAAGCCCCTGGTCATCCGTCACCTCTGAGAGCCTCCCGGACCTCCTTTCAAATCCAGTTTGGTCCTTCACAGCTTGGAGCCCACAGAACTCCCGGGGGATATGTGTAGCAGGGTGGGAGTGGGAGGGTGGCACGGTCGGTGTGGGGTCTGTATAGCCCGTGTGTGTGTGTGTGTGTGTGTGTGTGTGTGTGTGTGTGCACGCACGTGCATGGGGGCCAGGGAGGGGCCATAGGGGCTCCCCTCAAACTGCTAGGATGGGGCACAGTTGTTCCAGGGCCTCTGTTCCCCCTCCAGGGGTCACGAGGGCCTGCTCACTCCTGTGGGGTAGGGCTCTCCCAGGAGTGCTTGCAGCAGGGGGATGGGTGAGGGACACAGGGGGTTGCCTGGGTTTGGGCCCAGTGCCTCTGGTCACCCTCCTCCCCATGCCCTGCCCAGCTCATGGCTTGTGGTGCCAGGACTGCACCCTGACCACCAACTCCAGCCATTGCACCCCAAAGCAGTGCCAGCCGTCCGACACGGTGTGTGCCAGTGTCCGAATCACGGATCCCAGCAGCAGTAAGTTGGGACTTAGGGTAGTGGGGAATGTGCTGAAAGCCAGGCTCTTGGGAGAGGTCAGAGGTGTCCTCTGAGCCCCTTTGGCCTGGGACAAGAGCGAGAGCTTGGGGCTACGGGCAGGATACTGCCCCGCTGTCCCTCCCTGGCTCCTTGGTGGCCTTTTCCATCTAGTTGGGGCCAGCGTGGGAGGGTGGAGGGACTCGGCTCTGCCTATCTGGGGCCCCGAGCTGACCCGGAGGGGCCTGGGCTGGGTCCTCGGGAGGAGGCAGAGAGGGCCCAGGAGGAGCCCCCGTCGCAGGCCGTGCTTTCTCTTCCCAGGCAGGAAGGATCACTCGGTGAACAAGATGTGTGCCTCCTCCTGCGACTTCGTTAAGCGACACTTTTTCTCAGACTATCTGATGGGGTTTATTAACTCTGGGATCTTAAAAGTCGACGTGGACTGCTGCGAGAAGGATTTGTGCAATGGGGTGGCCGGGGCAGGGCACAGCCCCTGGGCCCTGGCCGGGGGGCTCCTGCTCAGCCTGGGGCCCGCCCTCCTCTGGGCTGGGCCCTGAGGTCTCCTCCTTCCCACGGGGCTTCTGAGCTTGCTCCCCTCAGCCTGTGGCTGCCCCCTCCCCAGCCTGGCATGGCTGGGGCTGGGGGCAGCCTTGGCCCAGCTCCGTGGCTGTGGCCTGTGGCTCTCATTCCTCCCCCAACATGAAGCCTCCCTGTCTCTCCGCTAGCTCTGAGTCCCGGGAAGCTGGACATCTCCAGGAAACCAGGCCATCTGGGCAGGAGGCCTGGGGATGAGGGTGGGGGGACCCCCAGGTCCCAGAGGGGACGTGAAGCAACAGCCCAGCTGGAAGGGCATCTTCTACAGAGAAATAAAGTCACTTTTGAGTCCTGAGACCCGGGTCTGAGCCTGGGTGTCGGGGGCGGGAAAGGGGTCCTGGCAAAGAGCTGGGAATGAGGTGCTGAGGGATCTGAGGGGCTGAGGACAGGGCGGGCGCTCAGCCATGGTCTCGGGCTCTTGGGCTCAGGGCACTGGGGTGGTGGGTGCTTGTGCTGGGCTGCTTGGTCCTGGTGAGGATTAGGAGCCCTTGGGGTGATGGGGTGAGAGCTGAGATGAGCAAGATCACAGGGTGGGCTTGGGGGAAGATGCCGGAATCCTGTGAGCACACCACAGACACCAGACATGCCCACAAACGGTGGTGCCCACGCAGCCAGCATGTGCACACACACCCATGCCCGCCCTGCTCACTCCTTCACACAAGCAAACCCCAGGTGTCCTGCGCACATGTGCTGGGGCATGCACGTAACTGGCACAAATTGGCGTGTCCCGGTGCACGTGTGCATGCCCACATGCAAATGCCCATGTCTGTGCACACCCACCCTCGTACACTCAGCGTGCAGTGCACACGGGGCCCTCGCAGACTCACGGATGAGACCATGCATGCTGGGCTTCTCTTGCCCCCTACCTCGGCTGTCTCTGCCCCTGGGGGCTGCTTCAGGCCGAGTGGAGCCCTCCTGTTCCATCCCCCTGCCTCTTTGCTGCACATCCACTCCGGCCACTCCTGGCTGAGTTGGGCTCGTGAGGTCAGTCCCTGTGGCCAGGGGTTGAGGAAGCCCACCCATCTCTCTGGGCTGGTCCAGAGGGACTGGATGCCGTGGGGTGAGGGGGCAGGGAGGACTCGGCCTGGGAAATGTTGGAGTGATGTCCTGATCCTTCCCGCTCCAGTTTCAGCCCTGCACCCCCGCATCCAGCCCAGCCTCCCACACCCACCGGCCACCACGCTGGATGCTCCACCAGCAGCTCGTCTCACGGCCCAGGCTCAACACATAGCGCTTGGCAGGCAACACAGGGTTTCTCTGAGGCCTGGGCTCTGGCCACTGCTGCTTCATGCCACCTGTGGCTGACCCAGTCTCCTGGCCACTGATGGGTCCTGGACTCCTTAGGGAAAGCGGTGGTTCCTATAAGGGCTGGCCTTGCATGAGGGATGGCGAGAAATTGGGTCCAGGGCTAGTGAGCCAGAAAGAGAGAGGAGGCCTGAGGTCCTGGGCATTGGCGCCGATTCCCTGCTGGACACGGCCGAGGGGCTTTTCTGTAGAAGGCTGTCTGCTCTGTGATGCACCCTCGCCCCTGCCCCACCCCTCAGTAAAGTGTGCTGCTCTTGCTTGTGCCTGGTGTTTTGGGGGCTGGGGGACTGCAGAGAAGCTGAGAATTCCCAGCAGGTAGGAAGCCCTGAAGCAATGGAACCCCCCCCAGGGAAGCCTTAGCCAGCTAGGGAGGCCGTGGACAGGCCTCCCACAGGGGTGAGGCTTGAGCCAGTTTTCTTTTTTTCTTTTTTTTTTTTTTTTTGAGACGGAGTCTTGCTCTGTCCCCCAGGCTGGAGTGCAGTGGCGGGATCTTGGCTCACTGCAAGCTCTGCCTCCCGGGATCATGCCATTCTCCTGCCTCAGCCTCCTGAGTAGTTGGGACTACAGGCGCCCGCCACCGCACCCGGCTAATTTTTTTTGTATTTTTAGTAGAGACGAGGTTTCACCGTGGTCTTGATCTCCTGGCCTTGTGATCCGCCCACCTCGGCCTCCCAAAGTGCTGGGATTACAGGCGTGAGCCACCGCGCCCGGCGAGCCAGTTTTCATAGACATCTTTGTATGCTGAATTTATTATTTGAAAGAGGTATTTAAAGGCACAAAAAGGAGTGAAATGCTCCCACCTCCTTAAATAATCATATACAATCAGAAGGGCACGCCCTCACCTCTCCCTGGCCTCCCACCCTGAGGGGCTGCCAGGGCGGGACAGGCAGGAAGCCGGCTGGCTCCCAAGCTGCCGCCGGCACTGGCTAAGTCGGTCTCCCCATCTCGGAAGGAGTTCAAGTGTGTGGTCCCCACCTGATGAGCTGTCTTCGAAGGGCTGAACTTCTCCGTCGGCATGAAGCCCTTGGTCTGGCGGGGCACGTGGACGGTGCTGAGACGTCGATCTGCTACCAGCCCTTTCTACTGAGCAATTCACCGGCGATGTCACCCCAGGCCCCGTGTCCAAGTCGACCGGCTTTAACGTCTGCTTGGGGTCCCCGGATGAGGGAGCCGTGCATTTGTAACCATCCCTTATCGGTGGGTGTAGGGGTTTGTTCTCAAATGTCTATTGTCAACAACACTGAAGTGTCCGCCCTTGTCCTCAAACCTCCATGGGCTCAAGTGGTGATGGGTGTGGGATGGATGCCGAGAAGGGAGCGGAAATCTGATGAAGTTGCTGCTTCTGAAGGTTCCAGACACACTTACTAGCAATGAGCGTTCTTCAGCTTCAGGAACGTTTTGCCCACCTCGTGGACAAAGAGAATCTCCACGTCCTCTGTGGCAGCCACGTGTGCTTCTCCTCTCTTGCCTGGTCACACCCTTTGCCCATGCTCCTTGTCTTTGTTGCTTGTCTTTGTCCTACTGACTCTCACCGCCCTTTTGTATATTCTGGGGACACAAATCTTCCCTGCGTTATACGTCCTGTGGATATTTCCTTGCTGTCTGTTGCTTGTGTCTCGTTTGTGGTGTTTTCAGTGTGCATTTATGGATGTTTTAATGTTGGATGCAGTCAAATCTGTCTAATTGTTCTTTTGTGGTGTGGGGGCTTCATGTCTTAGGAGAATTTCCTCTACCTTTATCTTATGAAAAGAGTTCCTTATTTTCTTCTAATATGTTTACAGATTTGGTTACTGTGCGCAGACAGCCAGTGCATCTGGAGTTCATTACAGTGTAGCAGGAGGTAGGAGGTTCTTCCAAATGGCCACTTTTCCTCCATGTCATTTATTAAATAACCTGACTTTCGCCTGTTGATCTGAGATACCACCTTTATAATAGAATGCCTTCCCACATGTGGCAGGCTGTTTCTGAGCCGCTGCCCACTGGGATTGCACTGGTTGGTTCGTCACGGGTCATTTCGATGTGATGCCGTTTCAATGATGGTAGCCAGGTGGCGTGTTTGACACTTGCTAAGGCAAGGGTCCCACATTATTCTTTTTAAACACTTACTGCTACTTCTCACAACGTATCCTTACAGATGGGTTTTGGGATCCATTTTTCTGGTTGCAGAAAATGCTAACACTGTTAGCACTTCAGCAGGACTGTCTCTTGCATGTGTGGCTGGGGGAGCTGCAGTCTTGCCTGCTTCGAGTCTCCCGCTCGGCCGCTCGGTGTCCGGCCTCTTCACTCGGCCTCCTGAGCGATGCCCCACTGAGTGGGACTGAGTGATGGGCTGTGCTCTTTCCTTGATGTACTTATTACTGGGTAATTTATGGTTTTTTGATGTTGCAAATGGGATTTCCCTTCTTACCTTTACATTTAACCCGCCATTGTTGGTGCGGTGAGTGGATGCTTCTTATTTTCTCGTGATTTCTCTTTGAAAGTCTCCCACTCTGTTGAAGCAGGTGAACTGGGCCTGCTTGCTGCCTGAGAGGAGGGGCTGATAGGACAGAACACCGAGGTCCCCCGTACCCCTGGCCTGGTACTTCCAGAAGCCTGACCCACCTGGCTGTGGGCCTCTCGGAGACAGTGAGATAGAGGGAGGAGTCTGAGGAGGAACCTTTCAGAACATCTCAAGACTCTCCCAAGTCAAGAAAAATCACGCTTTAAAGGATGGAAGTTAGTTTTATTCAGAAGCCTTGCTGAAGATTGCAACCCGGGGGTCTTTCCTAGCGTTTCTAGGAGGCTGCTCCAGAGCTGTTCCAGCCCACAATCCGCATGTGGGCAGCGGCTCTGCACGTGCCCAGGCGTGACAGTGGGGCAGAGCCTCAGGGCTGGGTGTGAGGCTGCATCTGGCCACGGATCCTAGGGGCATAATAGAAAATCCTGTCAACATTGTCTTTCATGCGGGAAGAAGCAAGAGTCAGGATCATTGAACTCGTCTTTCTAAAAACGCCGTGACTCAGGCAGGAGAATAGGGACCCGGTCTGCAGCCCGCTCATGGCCTCCGGGGCACCCTTCCACAAGCTACACCCAGTCCCGAGTCAGGGGCTCGGGAAATCCTGCCCGCAGGCGGGATGCACACACAGCTTCCTACATTTCCTACTTTGTCTCACAACACAGAGCGGGAGGGAGGCACTACCCTCCAACCAGGATGAGAGACCCCCTGGCCCAAGCAGGGGAAGGGGAGCTGCTGAGGGCTGAGGCTGGGATGAGTCCCAGAGAGGTGGCACCCAGCATCCTGGGCAGCAATCCCAGAGCACCAAGACCTCAGAGTGGCCCCGGGTGAAGGTGGTCAGGGCAGGTGGGTCCCTGGCAGCTTCAGAACCAACAGAGGATGGGGTTAGGATGCAGACAAGGGAGAAGCCATTTGGTGGCAGCCGGTGTGCACCGGGCATTAGCCAAGGGCTGAAGGCCCAGGGCCCAGAGGTGTCTCCACAAACACCCTGTGTGGACGGATTTGCCATCCTGCTGCCCACAGCCCCACACAGACACAGCCCTGGGCAAGAAGGCATGGAGGGTTGCAGTCACTACAACTACGTCCCTGCCAGCCGGTAGGGTGGAGAGGTCTAGGAATAGAAATTGTAGGAATAGTAAAGTTGTGTTTCTCGTTCAGCTGTTTGTGGGCTGTGCTCCACTACCCAAGTGTCCCCTGGCCGCCCAGGCCAGCATCCACCAGAGTGAGTTTAAGCAGAGGGCTTCGCAGGGGGTTTGCAGGGAGGGCTGGGGCCTCTGGCTGCAGGCATGGCCTCCGGGAAAGACCCAGAGCTGGCCTGGCTGGTACGGCCACTGGCCCTGGAGCAGCATGCTGCCCCTGCCTCTGCCCCTGTCCAGGGAAGGAGGCCTGCACCCCACCTCCGTAGCTCTCCTTAGGAGTTCTGCCTGGATGTGTCTCCCCGGCAGAGATGAAGTCGCATAGCTACACCCTAGGGCCTGGGAGGTGGCACGATGTAGTTCCTGAATTCTGTAACGGGAAAGTGAGATTGACGATGCAGAACTTTCAGAATGTTCAGAGCGTGTTCAGGTGACTTGAGGCAGCCACAGATGACACCACAAGTACAGTAAGTGAGGGTTGCTTACTTCTGAATGCATATCTTCCTGAATTCCATGATGAGCAGAATCTCTTAGATCTTCAAGGGATATAACCATATAATCGGCGAATAAAGGTAATTTGGTTGCTTCTTTCCCGGTACTTACATTGCCTGTTCAGCTTTTGTTTCTATTGCCTGAGCTGAGCCCTCCAAAGCATGGCTGAAGAATAACAGTGACCAGGGTGTCTGTGCTAACGGGAGGCCTTTCATGTTACGCCACAAATTAGTGTTTGCTGTTGGATTTCAAAACCAGTCTTTATTCAGTCTAGACTCTTTACTTATTCATATTTCATTTAGCTTTTTCTTAGGAATGGCTGATGAACTTAAAAAGAAATGCCCTTTCATTATCTATGGCTCTAAGTCCATATTTTCCTATTTAATGAATAGTTAGTGCGGCGAGCTCCGTTGCTAGATTTCCTTGTGGTGAGCTGCACTGCCATTTGTGATGTGTTACTCATTTAAACCACTGCCAGATTCAGATAGCCAATATTTGGTTAGGATGTTTGCATCGCAGACACCTGCATCACAGTCAGGCTGAGATGTGTCTGTAGCTTTTCTTTTGATATCTTTATCAGAGCACAGACAGCCATTTCCCACCTCCCATGCTCTGCAGCAGTCTTGCTGCCTGGGGGTCTGTGGGGTTCACCTTCCCCAGTGGGACCTCTGAAGACCTCCTGCCTCCCCTCTTCGGGGGCTGGGGAGGTAGCTGGGCCAGAGAAGCTGCTGTATCAGTGGGTGCTGGGCCCCCGTGTGTGGGGCCGGGGCCTGTCTAGGCCATCTCCTCCTTCCCTTGTGTTGGACCTCCAGCTGGATTGAGGCCTAACTGTGCCCACTTTATCCTGGGAAACAGGTAAGAGGTCAGACACTGACAGTCCAAAACCTTCAGTGGATTCGCAGAGGACATCAGGCTACCTGGATTCCAATTTCTCTTCTAGCGCCTTCTGGCCGTGTGACCCTGGCCAAGTTCTGCAGTCTCTCTGGGCCTGGTCCCGTGTCTGTGAGGCAGGACACACCCAGCTCATGGGGGTGCTGTGGGTGTGGGGGCGGGGCTGATCCTGGAGCCCACCTCTGGCCCTCTGTTCCAGGCTGGCAGAACGCTGGTCCAGGCAGGGTGGACGGAAGGTGGCGGGGAGTGGGAGAATGAACACTCCTCCCTCCTCAGCTTTATTCCTGGGGCCTGTAGCTTTCTCCAAACTGCCCCAGCTACTTCGTGCTGTATAAGACAGACGTTTACGTGTATGGTTTTCAGACATCCCCAGGCCTCCCCGTGACATCCGCACACTGGAGACTGGAAATTCCCTGAGTTTTGTGAAGTGGGGGAGGAAAACGGCCCTTCCCTTGAGGGAGGCAGGGAAGCAGGTGGGTGCAGGAAGGCGGCCTCCTCCCTGCACGCCCCCCTCGGGCCGTCCGCTCCCAGACTCCAGGGCATCAGGGTCTCCTCCCTGCACGCCCCCCTCGGGCCGTCCGCTCCCAGACTCCAGGGCATCAGGGTCTCCTCCCTGCACGCCCCCCTCGGGCCGTCCACTCCCAGACTCCAGGGCATCAGGGTCTCCTCCCTGCATGCCCCCCTCGGGCCGTCCACTCCCAGACTCCAGGGCATCAGGATCTCCTCGGAGGCAGGTTCAAAGGCAGATGCACAGGGCTTGCGCCTAGAAGCCCTGATGTAGAAGGCCCAGCATTGGCTCCAGGAGTCAGTACCAGCCTTACCCCTAAGAAGCAGAGGGTGCCAGCGTCGGAGTGGGGGGAGCACAGTTTTATATGCGGACAGGCTCAGTTTTCTGCTTCCTGGGAGCTGAGTGCTGGGCTCTGTGTCCTGGGGACAGAGCAGTGGATGAGTCAGAGGAGATGGCTGTCCTCTAGGGAGCACGCGTGTGCGTGCGCGGGCCTGTGCTTGGAGGGGCGGTGCAGATGGTAAACAGGCACACGACCGCTTCGATGGGATAATTTGGGAAAGCGATGGCTGCTGAGAAGAGCCCTGTCCAGGGAAGGGGAGAAGGCGAAGGGCAGAGCCCGCGAGCTGCACAGGCAACCTGAGCTGCTATTCATGGCTCACAGGGAATCGAGCCCGTGGGCCTCATGGGGCTGAAGCAGTGGGTCTTTCAGGTCAGGCTGGGGCCCACTGCAGGGCCAGCTCCAGCACTTGCTGCGGAGGCCACCTGGGAGGGAGGCTGCTGGGGACGGGTGTGGAGCAGGAATGGGCAAGGAGGTTCAAGGGCTCCTCTGGTGGGGTTCTTTTTAAAAAACAGGTAAGAATGCTTCTTGCATCGATTAAAAAAATAAGTCTATCTTGAGAGGTGTGTCTCCTGCCCTGTCATTATCTGCCCAGTTTCCTGTGTATCCATTCAGGATGTCTTTATACAAGTACAAGAAAGTGCTAATCGCGGGTCCCTTACAGCTGAGGTCGTTTACTCTTCTGCCTCTCCATGCAGCCTGGAGATCCTTCTGTGACGGTGCGGAGCCAGCTCCCCACTGGTTCTTACAGCAGCATCGCGCGGCACACACACCCCTGCGCGGCGGCATGGCGCGGCACACGCACCCCTGCGGGGCGGCATCGCGCGGCACACGCATCCCTGCGGGGCGGCATCGCGCGGCACACGCACTCCTGTGCCTGCTTATCTATTTAGAGACAGAGTCTCACTCTGTTGCCCAGGCTGGAGTGCAGTGGCGCGATCTCGGCTCTCTGCAACCTCTGCCTCCCGGGTTCAAGTGATCCTTGTACTTCAGCCTCCCAAGTAGCTGGGATTACAGGTGCGTGCCACCACGCCTGGCTAATTTTTGTATCTTCAGTAGAGACAGGGTTTCACCATGTTGGCCAGGCTGATCTCCAACTCCCGACCTCAAGTGATCTGCCAGCCTGGGCCTCCCAAAGTGCTGGGATTACATGCGTGAGCCACTACGCCTGGCCTGGTTCTGCATATTTAGATGGTCTCACTCATGCTCCTGTTACAAGGCTGTAATGCATAGCCTCAGACATGTCAGCTAGCAGCTGTGTGTGGGGACACATCCCCAGAGTCAGCCTTGCTGGGCCTGTAACTGATGAGTGGGCGTGGTTGCCCTGGGCTGCACACTTTCACACTTCCAGTAGCGATGCCTGAGACCACAGCTTCTCTGTAGCCGTTGGACTTCCGCGGATCTGGTCAGCACTGAAAGACGGCATTGCAGCTGTGTTCTGAATTTTGGAAGTTGGACCACAGGTGTGGGGACCTGGAGGCGCCGTCAACCTTGGCTCCTGGCACGCGCCCTTATTGGTTTGTGGCACTCCCATCTTTTCTTTCTGGGCATTTTGATTTCTTTGTCTTTTGTTGGGGGCTGGGGACGGTTTCCATTTCTCTGGCCTCTCTGCTCATAACCTTGGTCCCTTTGCTGTGGGATGGTTGGTCTCCTTACTCTTTTCCGGGAACTTTCTGCATAGCTGGGAAATAAGCCCTTCATTTATGATGTGAGTGGCACACATTTCGCCCTTTATTTTGCTTATGGTGTTTTGTGGTTTTTTTTTTTTTTTTTTCCGCCACATGGAACCTTCTTTTCCTTGAATTTTTATGGAGACCCTATTACCATTATTTCTTATAGCTTCAGGATTTGAGTCATAGAAAAATCTTCCCTCCTCCAATGCTTAAAGGGAACCTCTCCTGCTTTCTTCTTGGGCGGGGCAGGGCTGGCGATTACCCGGCGCCCGATGGAGGAGCCCGGTTGGAAGCTGCGTGGTGCCCAGGCCTGGGGCTCAGCCCTGCACTTCGAGGCCCGTGTGCCCTGGAGCTGTGTTGGCGCTGTGGGCTGGGGGATTCAGGACTCAGCAGGATAGGGGTGCTGTGTTCCCACACCCAGCCTCCAGTGAGTCCTCCCTCCACTGGGGGCAGGAACCTGTGGCCCCTGCAGCCTACGGGCCTGTGGACCATGCCTTGCCCCCAGGGGGTCCCAGGCCCCCCAACCCTGCTCCCTGTGTTTCCCACAGGGACACAGAACATGCTGACCCAGACCTAAGCTCACAGCTGCGGGGGACGTCTCCCATCCCTGGAAGGGCACACACGAGGGTGGTTCCAGGGATCGCCCCTCCCTGGCGTTTGTCCCTCAGCCCTGAAGCGTTTCTGAGGCCCTCCCTGTGCTGTTCCATCCTGGGTGCCCGGGAGACCGAGGCCTGGTCTTCTGTTCCCTCGCTGGCCAGGGAAGGCCCGCACACATGGGTGGTTGGTGGCCCCTGCTCCTCCTGGGCTCTGCGGTCCACCCTGATGCTCCGGCCCCGAGCCCCTTTCCACTGTAAGGCTTTAGCCCCCACCGGCGGGTGTGGGTGAATTGGAGGGGAGGGGGCTAAATTGTTCATTGATTCCCTCCACTCGGTGGCTCATTCTGTCTGTTGTTGGTTTCTGCACCTGTCCATGCTTGCTGACATGAGTTTGAAATGCATCTGTCTGTGCCCCCTCGGCACAGCTAAGACACACAGAGGGGAGTAGGTCAGAACCAAGAGGCCCTGAGCAGGAGAGAGGGGCTGCAGAGCTGGGATGGGGGCTCCTGCTGCTCCCTGCAGTCTTGGCGCCTGAGCTGCAGAGCTCATTCCCCTCCCATGTAAGCTCTTACGGGCAAGGCCTGTGCCCCGGGTCCTGAGCATGGGGAGGGCGCGTCAGGTGGTCATTTCTAGCAGTGAACGTTATTAGGGGACAGAGAGGACAGTGATGAACAAAGCCTGGTGGCCCAAGAAGCTTGAATCCAGGAGGACCAGGCCAGCCTTAATGCCTCTGAGCCCCAGCTATGGGCTCCGGTCTGGGATCTTAGAAAGGCTGGCCAGCTGTAGTCTGCAGTCCATGATGGAGGTGGGTGCCCATCTGGGAGGCCCCGGTGGGAGGCGGGAGGTGAGGCCTGACAGGCATGGGGTGGATGGAGGCGCCCAGGAGGCCCAGGATCTGGCCTGGGGAAGGTGGGCCTGGGTCACCCAGCGAGGGCATAGGTGAGGTATGGATGGGGCAGGGCCCCCCAAGGCTGACCGGGCTGAGATGGGCACCGCAGGGGTGTCCTGGAGAACTGGAAGGTGGGAGTGGCTGAGAGTCAGGCCCTCAAGGATTGGGAGAGTCTGGGGCTGGGGGCCTCCCCATGGCCCCTCCCCTGACAGCGGCCCTCCTGGTTGAAGCTTCAGAATCCCCAGGCTATAGCAGAGCCTCTCTGGCCTCCCCACCTCTCCCCAGGTTCCCCTAATGTCATGGGGGCTCCTTCTCTCGGCAATGGGGGCTGGCTGGGGGCAGCCATGCGTCACTGGCTCAGCAATGGAGAATGAGATGCTCTGGGAAAACGGCTGAGTGTCCCGCTGGGAACTCTCCGGGTGGGTGAGGGAGGGTTTTGAGGCAGTGGTGAGGCCAGGCCCCAGACTTCTCTAGCCCATGGCTCGGAGGCACATGGCTTGGCTGGGGGTGCTGGGGCCAGGCTCGCACCCTTCCTCCCCAGGCGGCTGGCTCTGGCCTTCCCTCCCCTGTCCCCACACTCCCAGGTGAGATGGGTGTTGGCAGGTCGTTCTCTGGAGCAGGGATCCCTGGAATTCAGGTCTGTCCAGCCAGTACCTCAGCAGACGATCGGTAATTTTGTTGAATGAATGAATAAAGTTAAAAGAAATGGTGAGAGATAAAGAATGATTATTGAATCCGCCATAAATCATGAATTCATGTGTTTGATGAGCGGGACTGGATAGCAGGGGGCACGTGCCCAGTGGGTGGTCCATGAGTGGTGGATGGTGATGGCGGAAGAACCCCTCTCCCTGGCTGGACCCCCCTCCCTGTGTCAGCAGGTCCTATCCATCCCCCTTCTCTCCAAACACATCCATCCCCCTTCTCTCCAAACACCCACCTCCCCAAGTCGACCTGGGGTCCCTGCTCCAATCCCTCCTGGGTGCTGGGCCTCGTCTGCTACCTGAGGGGCTGAGCACATGTGGCCACTGGGGGCACTGGAACCTCCGCACCGGGCCCCCCAGCACCACAGGACTAGTGACCTTGATCTGGGGGAGGTCTTAGAAGGGGTGGGCCGTTCATTGGAGGGTACGACTGGGAAGCAGAGCTAAAATCAGAAAACCAAGTCGTCCTTTGTTAAATGTCCCCGGTGCTCCCACAGTAGTCGCCATGGTTACCACGGCTTCAAGTCCCCTGTGTCTTCCGGAGCTCTCCGGAGGGGCCGCTCGCTGCTCTAGCTGGGCCTCCATCTCGGCCTGATGGAGGTGGGGGGTTGTGCAGGTTTCACGGGGCCAGGGTGCGTCCTCAGCCCCTCGACCCCGGCCATGTCTCCAGAACTGTGGTCCAGGGCTCAGGCTGAAGCGGCTGCCATTGCCTTCCTCTCCCTGGGGCCCTGGGCAGGCACCTTTCCCCGGGTGGCCCTCCGAGTTGTGTGTGGGGGCCGGGCTTACACTCTGGCCCCTGCTCTGCCTGCAGGTTCCTTCCCTCACTCCTGGGGGGAGGGGCCTCGTTGCGACGCATCCCAGAGTTTGAGGATGTTGGAAACAGCTTCCCTGCAGGCCGTCAGCTGCCAGCCTCTGTGCCTCAGTGTATTTCTGGCAATGGAGACCTGCTGCCTTCAGACACTGGGCCTTCAGGGAGCTTGGTGTTTACCCCAGATGGCCAAACACTCTTGTGAGAGAAGGAGAATTTAGGGACCGAACACACCAGAGGCATTTGCGGGGACATCACCACGCATGCGTTTCCTCTCCAGCTGCAGCTCTACCCTGGGTGGAGGCCGCCACGTGGTCCCTGTTTCCCAGGGAGAAATGGGCTGGGGGAGAGGGCTGACTTGCTCCAGGTTCCGCAGCTGGAAATGGCCGGGGGAGCTGAGAATCACAGCCAGGCAAAAGCTTATGGAGGAGGCAGACCTGGGCCAGCAGACACCACACGTCCTGCTGAAGCTGTGACAGTTAAGAGAGTGCAGCGTCCTTACTGGGATCCACAGTTGCCTGGCGAGGCAGAACCACACACCCAGAAATAGGCCTGCTCACCTACGCGGGAGGGCCGGGCCAGATCAGGGTTGCGAGGGCCTCTTCAGTACACAGAGCTGAGATGGGAGCTGTCTGCATGGGAAGTCCCACTGGGTACCCACCGCACACCATCCACGAAATAAATCCAGGATCAATCAAGGGCATGAACGTCAAGAGCAAAACTTGAAAATCTTTTTTTGTTTTTTGGTTTTGAGCTACGGTCTTGCTCTGTTGCCCAGGCTGGAGGGCAGTGGAACAACCATGACTCACTGCAGCCTTGATCTCCCAGGTTCTAGCAATCTTCCTGCCTCAGCCTCCTCAGTAGCTGGGACCATAGGTACACACCACCGTGTCCAGCCAATTAAAAAAAACATTTTTTTTGGTAGCTCGAGAATCCCTGTGTTGCCCAGGCTGGTCTTAAACTCCTGGGCTCAAGTGATCCTCCCACCTCTCAGCCTTCCAAGGTGCTGAGATTACAAATGTGAGCCACTTTGTCCAGCTAATTGAAAAAAAAATCTTTCTGTAGAGACAGGGTCTGAATAGGTTGCCCAGGCTGGTCTCAAACTCTTGGCCTCAAGGGATCCTCCCACCTTGGTCTCCCAAAGTGCTGGGATTATAGGAGTGAGCCACCTCACCAGGTCCCTGAAAAACTTTTACAAGAAAATAAAAATGAATTTCTGTGTGATTTGGAGAATTTCTTAAGACACAAATAGAAAATCTCATAACAAAAAAATTGATAAATTTGACAAGAAAATTAAAAATTTTTGTTCGTTAAAACATATCTTCAAACAAAAGGTTGAGTTACAAACTGGAAAAAAGAGACGTGCAACAAACATACCTGATGAAGGGTTGGTACCAGAATAGATTAATGACACCCAGAGTCACAAAGAGGACAGGCAATATTGGGGCCGAGAGCACGGACCTGTGCACGGGAGAAACGCTCTGTGTCAGTAGCTCCCAGGGAGCGACAGATGCAGATGAGCAAACGTTTAGCATCTGGTGATGCCACGTGCGGTAGAGACTGTTCTCTGCTGGGATCTCGTGGACTCTGCAAGTTGGAGATAAATTGGCACAGCCGTGTGGGGAGACAGCGGGGCGGATTCTGTGGAGGTGAATGTTTATGTCCCTCATACCCGAGCAATTGCCTTCTGGCACATCACCCAGAAAACCGTCTTGCATGTGAATATCAGGAGACGTGGGTGTGAATGTTACTGTGAACAGTTGCACTGTTCACAAGTCCAAAAGTCTTGAAACAGCCAAAATGGTCTTCAGCAGAGAATGGGTTAAGGAAGTGCTGTGGTCATGCAAAGGAACATTGCACACAGCGGTGAGCGAGCCACAGCACGGAGCAGTGTGGCCGCGTGCTGGCAGCGCTAAGCCAAGTAGACAAGGGGGTCCCAGAAGATCACATCGAGCCAATGCTCTGAAGTAAGTCACTTTACCATGCTTTATAGAAATGCGACAGGAAAACTACAGCTTTACAGGCTAAATGAAACTCTTTAGTCATCTACTTAGCTACCTCTCCATCATCTGTCCACATCTCCATCTTTCTGTCTCTTTATCCCTCTTATTTTTCTCTTCTATCTCTCTGTCATCTATGTATGTATGTCTCTATCTATCTATCTATCTATCTATCTATCTATATCATCTATCTATCTATCTGTTATCTATCTATCATCTGTCCGTCTATTATCTATCTATCTTTCTATCTATCATCTTGTGAGACACAAACTTACCCATCCCAACCCAAAGAATGGACTTAGAAACTTGGAGAACAGTGAAAGTGAGACTTTTAATGACGATCTTGCAAGGTCGAGTGTCTGATGCACAGGCACACCTAGCATGATTTCAACAAGCAATTTATCCCCTAGTGCACAGGTCCCTCCCCCAGTTCCTCATAGGCTGAGCACTGTGGGGGTCACAGTCTTCCTGGACGTTACCTGTTGGTTGTTGGGCAGGGGCTGTAGGTGTTTTCTTTAGGGTTATCTTGTTGCATTTTGTTGCAGCCCACAATGCACTGCAATCCTAGTCAGCTCGGGGGCTTTTCAAGTATTTGACTTATGACCTAAGTAGCTGGGCAGGCTGATAAGATCAGAAAAACCGAGCTATTTTGCAGGCTAGTAAACTTTCATCTTAGACTAAACTTATTTGGTTTGGGTGAGGGCAACTAAGTGGGGGTGAGGGCAACAAGTAAGTGCTGGCTGTCCAAGCAGGGGCCTACTGTATCCTGTTTCTTCTGTAGTCTGCTGACCTAAGCTGATTTAAGGCATATTGTCTTGGAAATGAACCACTCTATGCATTATTTCCTTCAATCTCTATCCAGCTATCATCTATCTATCTATCTATCTATCTATCTATCTATCTGTCTGTCTGTCTGTCTGTCTGTCTGTCTGTCTGTCCATCCATCCATTCATCCATCCATCTGCCTGCCTGCCCACCCACCCGCCTGCCCACCCACCCGCCTGCCTGCCTACCTACCTACCTACCTACCTACCTACCTACCTACCTACCTATCTACCTGCCTACTTACCTATCAGAGGAGACCAAGAACGATCAACTCAAGATTCCGGAGTCTGGTGTTTGGACCCTAGGAGGGGAGGCTAGAGGCTTGGGGTCTGACACCCCATGGGCAGCAGCACATTCTAGTAAAAGCCTAGGGTTTACGTTGGTGAGAGTTCATGGACGGTTGTTACACGTTCTTCTAAGAAGGAAGAAACCCAGTGATGAGGGTGTCCCAGACCAAAGATCATGACCCGAGCTGTGAGAAATGCCCTCGCATGAAGACAAAACAAAGCTGAGCCCCCAGTGCTGTGTTCGTGTCAGGCCCCTCGGCATTGTGGAAAACTGGGGCCTGGGAACAGAAGCTGACAGGTCCCTCCTCTGGCTCTGGGCACCGCTGCAGGACGGTCCTCAGGAGGCCCCTTCGTGGAGAGCTCCTTCCCTGAGGCCTGTCCTCCCCTCACACACGAGTCATCGTCCTGGGGGACCAGTGCTGTGTTCAGTGCCGAAAATGCCGTCTCTGGGGAGACAAGCCCCCACTTCCTAAGTGGTGTGGCTGACCTCCCACTAGGGCCCGTCAGTGTTGGCAGGATGAATGTATTTCTGCAAGGGGGAGATTTGGAATGTGAGAAGAAAGAACATTTCCCCAGGGAGGAGGGGAGCAGGGATTTGAGGCCCCTGGACCTGCAGAGCTGGAGATGGGAGAAGGGGCCCTTGGCAGCAGTGTGAGGTGTGAGGGCCTGCCGGGGAGGGAGGGGCAGGGTCTCAGGTCCCCCTGTGTGAGGGTGAGCTGACCTCCTGGGGAGGAGGGACAGGGTCTCAGGTTCCCTCATGTGAGGACCTCTGGGGAGGGAGGGACAGGGTCTCAGGTGTCCCATGTGAGAACCTCCTTGGGAGGGAGGAGGAATTGGGTCTCAGGTCCCCCATGCGAGGGTGAGCTGGCCTCCCGGGGAGGGAGGGACAGGGACTGAGATCCAACGGCAGGTGCTACCCATTGTGTGGGTCCCCCGTGTAAGCCGTGGCACGTCACCATCTGCCAGTGGCATTAAACAACAGAAACTTATTCTCCCACAGCCCTGGAGGCCAGCAGTGTGAAATCGAAGTGTGAGGGGTGGGAGGGTCATGCTTCCTGTGAAGGTTCCAGGGGAGGCTCTTGCCACCTCTTCCAGCCTCAGGGGTCCGGGTGTTCCTGTGGCCATGTCGCTGCAGTCTCTGCCTCTGTCTCCACATGCCTTCCTCTTCTCCTCTTCTGTCTCTCATAATGACACATCATTGCATTTAGGGGCCCCTAGACCATCTGGCACGGTCTTACGTCAATTCTTACCCTAGTGGTCTCCTTCTGAGGCTCTGGATAGATGTGAACTTTGGGGACCCTGCTCACCCAGTGCTGTGTCCCCCCTCACACCTGCCTTCCCTTCACCCTGGCCCCTCCCGGCTCAGTCTTCTGCAGAGCTTTACTCACCTTCACACTGAGAATCAGGCAGCCCTAAGCCTGAGCCTGACCCTGACCCTGAGAATTGGCCACACCACGTGCTCTGCCCGGTGGGTCAAGGGAGGGCTGTGTGTTGTGTGGGGACCAGAGGGCAGGTCAGCGGCAGAGGGCGGTGAGGACTGGGGCAGGCATTTGGAGCCCACGTGGACAGGCGGCCGCTGGGAGAAGCGAAGGTCCGAGGGGTCTGTGGGAAGCCTCTGGAGCACTGGAGGTTTCTGTGGCTGCGGAAGGCGGGGCTTGAGTTCATTTCTTTGGTCACGTGAACGTTGTCAGATTCAAAGTGGAGCAGGGTGCAGTGCCTCGCGCCTGGAATCCCAGCACTTTGGGAGCCCGAGGTGGGTAGATTGTCTGAGGTCGGGAGTTCCAGACCAGCCTGGCCAACATGGAGAAATCCCCGTCTCTACTAAAAATACAAAAACTAGCCGGGCGTGATGGCGGGCACCTGTAGTCCCAGCTACTCGGGAGGCTGAGGCAGGAGAATGGCATGAACCCGGGAGGCGGAGCTGGCAGTGAGCCAAGGCCAGGCCACTGCACTCCAGCCTGGGCGACAGAGTGAGACTCCGTCTCAAAAAAAAAAAAAAAGGAGTCGCTTGTGTCAAACCCTGGCAAAGCCGGGAAGACCATGAAGGGGGAGCTCTCTCACCCACGATTTGGCTGATGACGGGAACTATCTTAAGAAAAGTTCCCACACCGCAGCTCACTCCACGAGTCACACAGGACAGCCAGTGGCAGAACAGCCAGCCACTTCCCCCTGGTCTCACGGCCTCGGGTGCACCTGTCAAGGTAACGCATTCCAGGGTCACAAGTCGCACTCAGTAACTCCGGACGCTCACCAGTCCGCTCCTGTAAGTCACTGCCGGTGCCGGTGCTTCCTTTTAAAACGACTTGCATAGCCTCCTCTTTCCTTCATAAAACCCGAAACTTCTCCTTCGTTCTCCATCCACACCGGAGGGCACCCCCCAACCTGTATGTATGTCCCGAATGGCAACCTACTTGTATATTACTCTCAGATAAAACCGTTTTTCACTTAGATGTTTTGCTGTATGTTTTTATGTCGACAGTCACTAACGGGGAAGGTGTTGCGGAGGCTGGAGACTGTGGACCTGCTGTGTAGGAACTGGAAGGCGGCACTGCTGACTGTTGCTATGCTTCTGCTGTGCGGACAAAGCAGTTTCCCTACAATGCGTGTGGAGCGGGGAACGGGTGCACCTTCCCTGCCGAGTTGGGGAAAGTGTTACTTGAATGGCGTGTTCGTTTTAGAGCAGGCCGGGAACCCTTGCCCCATCCTGGCCTCTTTGCCTCCCTGTGAGGTGCCGCGTGAGCGAGCTCATCAATGTTACTTATTGGTGAGAGTTAAGCAATAAACAGCCAGTTTAAAAAAAATCTAGATAATTGATTTTGAAGTTGAATTTTCGTGGCCTACAGAGGAAGTCCGTAATGTGAATTACAGGCTTTCAAATCAAGGGACGCTGACGGGCACAGGCTGGTATCACATAAATAAAACCAAATCACTTACAATTGTGTTGTGTATGCTTTCCACTGTTTTAACCCTATTAGCCAAATCAAGCTGCAGCTCTGACTAAAACGTGTGCTGTGAAATCACAAGTTTATCCTACAAGGAAGCTGGAAAACACTCAGTGCCCATCTGGAGCCTGGCTTGTGGTCACCACGGGAGAGGCTCTGCTCTTCTTTCTCAACGCTGCAACAAAAAAGAGAAGAAATGGGCAACCAGAGGCTCAGGAGACATCAGGAAAATTCAGCAAAGTAGCCCTCAGGACCCGTGGGCCCTGCCCTGCCAGCTGCACTTCCTCTGGCACGTGGGCAGTGATGGTGATGGCGCTGCGTCTCTGTCTGCTGTGAACTTGTTCCATCCCAGGGATGGGGAAGGTCACTCACTCCAAGGCCAGTGTCTTGAGATACCACCTCCCCATAAGAAGCTTTTGAAATACTCAGAGGCTGTTGATGATCAACCCTGGTTTTTGTGGCACGAGAAAGAAGTGAGCAGAACCAGGTTTAGTTTTAGGGGCTTTGCAATGTTTTTGGCTTAGGTAAAACACTGCTATGGATCAAGATTTTAGGGCCGGGTGTGGTGGCTCATGCCTACAATCCCAGCACTCCAAGAGGCTGAGGCAGGCGGATCACGTGAGCCCCAGAGTTTGAGATCAGCCTGGGCAACATAGTGAGATCCCTGTCTCTACAAAAAAATAAATAAGTAAATTATCTGGGTGTGGTGATGGGCTCCTGTGGTCCCAGCTACTTTGGAGGCCAAGGCAGGAGGATCTCTTAAGCCCAGAAGTTTGAGACTAGCCTGGACAACATGGCGAGGCCCGTTTCTATGACAAATAAATAAATAAATAAGCCGGGCATGGTGGTGTGCACCTGTGGTCATAGCACATGGGAGGCTGAGGTGGAAGGATTGCTCGAGCCCCGGAGGTTGGGGCTGCCATAAGCTATGATTGTACCACCACACCCAGCCTGAGCAATAGAGCGAGACTCTGTCTCAAAAAAGAAAAAATTAAAAAATGTTTTCGCAAACCCGACTTTCCCGGGGCTGTGGGCGAGGCTTCCGCTTGGCCGTATAGGCTTCAGTTCAGTGGAACCAAAGGACGGTTCCGAATTGGGGACGGCAGGAGGGTTATGTTTGTTCAACAGATCTTTATCGATCGCTGTTTCAGATATGTATTGCTCGGTAACGAACCACTCTAAAGCTTGGTAACTTTAAAATGACTGTCGTATCGTTTCTCACATTCTGCGGGTTGATTGAGCCGGGTTCAGCCAGGCAGGCTCATTTCTGCTGCAGGTGGCGCCAGCCAGGGTCACAGCGGGGAGGCTGAGGCAGGAGGATCACGGGAGCTGGGGAGGTCGAGGCCGCAGTGAGTCGAGATCCCGCTCCGGTCTGGAAAGCAGAGTGAGACCCTGTCTTAAAAAAATAAAGTAATGGCCGGGCGCGGTGGCTCAAGCCTGTAATCCCAGCACTTTGGGAGGCCGAGACGGGCAGATCACGAGGTCAGGAGATCGAGACCATCCTGGCTGACACGGTGAAACCCCGTCTCTACTAAAAAAATACAAAAAACTAGCCGGGCGAGGTGGCGGGCGCCTGTAGTCCCAGCTACTCGGGAGGCTGAGGCAGGAGAATGGCGTGAACCCGGGAGGCGGAGCTTGCAGTGAGCTGAGATCTGGCCACTGCGCTCCAGCCTGAGCGACAGAGTGAGACTCCGTCTCAAAAAAAAAAATAAATAAATAAAGTAATACCTGCGTTTTGTATCTCCATGGTCATAGCAGCGTTATTCATACAGCCAAGAGCTGGAAGGAAGCGACCCAGTGCCCACTGACAGATGAATACACCAAACATGGAATGTACATTCAATGGGACACTGTTTAGCCTTAACAAGGAAGGACATTCTGACACCTGCTACAGCAGGGATGCACCTTGAGGAGCCTCTAGAGTAGTCAGATCTTTTTTTTTGTTTGAGACAAGGTCTTGCTCAGTTGCCCAGGCTGGAGAGCAGTGGTGCAATCATGGCTCACTCCAGCCTCAACCTCCTGGGCTCAGGTGATCCTCCCACCTCAGCCACCTGAGTAGCTGGGACTACAGGCAGTTACTACCACACCCGGATACTTTTTGTAGTTTTTGTCGGGATGGGGTCTGGCCATGTTGCCCAGGCTGGTCTGGGACTCCTGGACTCGTGCGATACTCCTGCCTTGGCCTCCCGAAGTGCTGGGATTACAAGCATGAGCCACTGCACCCCAGCCAAGTAGTCAAATCCATAGAGACAGAGAGTAGAACGGTGTCTGCTGGGCCTGGGGGAGGGAGATGTGGGGATGAGTGTTTGATGGGGATGGTTTCAGTGTGGGAAGATGAAGAGAGCCGGAGATGATGGTGGTGATGGTCGTGCAACAATGTGAAGATGCTTAAGGCCACTGAACTGTACACTTAACAAATGGTTCAAATGGTAAATTCTATGTTATGTGTATTTTACCACAATTAAAAAAATTAACACATGCTATAAAAGAAAGAATAGGCCGGGAGCGGTGGCTCACACCTGTAATCCCAGCACTTTGGGAGGCTGAGGCAGGTGGATCACCTGAGGTCAGGAGTTCAAGATCAGCCTGGCAAACATGGTGAATCCCCGTCTCTACTAAAAATAATAATTAAAAAAATTAGCTGGGCGTGGTGGCGGGTGCCTGTAATCCCAGCTACTTGGGAGGCTGAGGTACAAGTATTGTTTGAACCTGGGAGGCAGAGGTTGCAGTGAGTTGAGATTGCACCACTACACTCCAGCCTAGGCAACAAGAGTGAAACTTCATCTCAAAAAAAAAAAAAAAAAAAGAAAAGGACAGAAAAAATAGCCTTCATGGTAAGGACTGAGGCTACCCCTCTGGTGTGGTCAGTGACAGCCTCTCTGAGGGGCACCGTGTGACTTTATGGATGAAGGCTAATGGAGCTGGGGGGTCAGAGGTAACCGCAGGGCAGGAAGCAGCAGTGCAGGGGCTGGTGGGTGGTGTAGAGCTGGGGGTGTCAGGCCCAAGCACCCACTAGGGCCAGCCCAGGTTGGTGGGCGGTCCAGGGCCAGGGGTGTCAGGCCCGTGCACACCCACCAGGGTAAGCCCAGATTGGCCACAGGGGATGAGCCACCGTCGGCAAAGCAGGCAGCAACTGCAAGTTTTTATTACAATCACGCTTTCAAAAGACATTCTGTAATTTCAGTTTGGACTTCTCCTTTCACCCAAGAGGTGTTTTTAAACGTCCAGGTGGAAGGGCCCTTTACAATAATACTGTTGATAAATTCTCATTATCTTTTCATCGTGACCAGAGTGCGCGGTGTCCAGTTTCTCGATTACGGGGTTTCCTGGTGTCTTCTTTGTGACCTTCTGTGCTGATGCCGCCTGTGGGTGGCCGGGTCAGGTTCCCGACTTCGCTGCACAAAAGAATTTGAGATCGAGTCCACCGAAAGAGGGGGCAAAGGAGTTTTTTTTTCTTTCTTTTTATTTTTTCTGTTTATTTTTTGAGATGGAGCTTTGTTCTAGTTGCCAAGGCTGGAGTGCAATGGCATGATCTTGGCTCACCACAACCTCTGCCTCCCAGGTTCAAGTGATTCTCCTGCCTCAGCCTCCCGAGTAGCTGGGGTTACAGGCATGCCCGGCTAATTTTGTATTTTTAATAGAGATAAGGTTTCTCCATGTTGGTCAGGCTGGTTTCGAACTCACGACCTCAGGTGATCCGCCTGCCTCGTCCTTCCATAGTGCTGCGATTACAGGTGTGAGCCTCCGCTCCTGGTCAGGAGTTTATTGCAGAGCAAAAGTCCACCCTGAGAGACAGAGTGACTGTTTGATGGGAGAGCAGTCCCTGGTGCCTTGAGGGGAAGTTCCCTTTGTGGGAGCTGTACCTGCATCTTCATACAATCCTGGGGAGTCAGGTGTGCAAAGGTGGACCTGCGGCTGGTGAACGCATTGCACGGATCACTAGCATTTAACATCTCCATCCAGGGTGTGCTTTTTACTGCAAAAATGAGGGAAAGGTTACTATGAGGTTGGTGCAAAAGTAATTGCTGTTTTGGCTATTACTTTCTTTCTTTTTTTTTTTTTGAGACAGAGTCTCGCTCTGTCGCCCAGGCTGGATTGCAGGGGCGCGATCTCAGCTCACTGCAAGCTCCGCCTCCCGGGTTCACGCCATTCTCCTGCCTCAGCTTCCCGAGTAACTGGGACTACAGGCGCCACCATGCCCGGCTAATTTTTTGTATTTTTTAGTAGAGACGGGGTTTCACCGTGTTAGCCAGGATGGTCTCGATCTCCTGACTTTGTGATTCACCCGCCTCGGCCTCCCAAAGTGCTAGGGTTACAGGCATGAGCCACCGCGCCCAGCCTGTTTTGGCTATTCCTTTCAATGGCAAAACCCACAATTACTTTTGCATCAGCCGAATACGAGGTACACCTTGAGCGTAGCTGTGTGTGCAGGACCCCCGAGGCAGGACTGTGTCGCTGACGGCTTCATGAGCTTTTGGTGCTGATCGGCTGGAGACTGGTGAAGCGACATCGCGAATAAGGGGCTTTTGTTCTCTTTCCCGCCGTATCAGTATCGGGAACTTGTAAGCACCTGGTCGTCTGCTGGTGTCCGGCAGGGCTCTTGACCTTGCAAAAGAGCTGGGTGCTGAGCACAAGGGGTGAGGGACGGGGAGCCCAAGGGGCTTCACACAAGGGACAAGTCAGTGTGGCCTCCTGACCTCACCTACCCCGTATCAGTGAGTCTGTGTTTTCTGTGCACGTGAGAAAGTGTGTTTTTGATGCATTTATCTTTTTTTTTTTGAGACTGAGTCTCAGTCTATCACCCAGGCTGGAGTGCAGCGACACGATCTCGGCTCACTGCAGTCTCTGCCTCCCAGGTTCAAGTGATTCTCGTGCCTCAGGCCTCCCGAGTAGCTGGGAATACAGGTGTGTGCCATCATACCCAGCTAATGTTTGTATTTTTATTTTAGTAGAGACGGGGTTTCACCATGTTTACCAGGCTGGTCTTGAACTCATGACCTCAAATGATCCACCCACCTCGGCCTCCCAAAGTGTTGGGATTGCAGGCGTGAGCTACCGCACCCAGCCTAGGATTGCATTTATTTTTAATGTCTGTATGATACGCAGGTCTTCAGAGCTCTCACCTACTCTTCGTCCACTTGGCCTCACCAGTATAATGCTAACAGTGCTATGTTAAAGTCTCTTGTGACTAGTGTTTTTGTATCTCTTTCTCCTTCTGTCTCTGGAGTTTCTGCTCTATAAAAGTGGCTGCTTTATTATTTAGTGCATAGACAGTCATAACTGTTATTTTTACGTTATGAATTGCGGATTTTTGCGTTAAAATATGTATTGTCCCATTTAATGTTTTATTTGTCATGACTCTGGCTTTCTTATCGTCCATTTGCCCACATTTTTAGTTTTGACCTGTCAGAATCATTTTTAAGGTGTATATCCTTTATTTGGCATATAGTTGGTCTTGTTTTATGACCCAAACTAAAAATGTTTTTCTTTTCTTTTTTTTTGAGATGGAGTCTCGCTCTGTCGCCCGGGCTGGAGTGCAGTGGCCGGATCTCAGCTCACTGCAAGCTCCACCTCCCGGGTTCACGCCATTCTCCTGCCTCAGCCTCCCGAGTAGCTGGGACTACAGGCGCCCGCCACCACACCCGGCTAATTTTTTGTATATTTAGTACAGACGAGGTTTCACCGTATTAGCCAGGATGGTCTCAAACTCGTGACCTCATGATCCGCCTGCCTCGGCCTCCCAAAGTGCTGGGATTACAGGCGTGAGCCACTGCGCCCGGCCCTAAAAATGTTTTTAACAGGTGAATGAAACCCACTTATTTGTATTAATATGATTGACATTTTGGTCTGAACGCTACCATATTACCCACACGAGCAGGACAGGGGCCCATGTGGCTGGAGCCTGAGATAGGCAGGAAATGTGGGAGGATGGAGCCCAGACCGCACAGGACTGTGCCTCCCTCAGCGTCACCAGGAGACAAACCACACAGCCAGCAGGCAGAGGAAGTTTACTGGAGTTATTAACAGGTAGTAGGGGCTGGATATTGGGAGCAGCTGTGAAGGGGCACAGAGCCCTCTAGGAGGCAGGAGGGGCGGGCCCAGAAGCAACCACAGCTTGAGGGCTGGGTGGAGCCCCCGGGACCAAACGCATCTGGGAGAGGTCCCTCTTCAAGGCTGAGCTTCAGACCCTGCTGGAGCAGGCGGTGCTTCAGCCAAGGCTGGCAGGAGAGCGCCCTTTGGGAGCTGCAGCAGGAGCCGTCCACACTGGTAAGGAACCGTGCCACTGGCAAGGAGCTGTCCACACTGGCAAGGCCCTCAGAGGCCACTAGGAGCTGTTAGCTGGGCACCACTGAAACTGTGGGCTGGGAGCTCCTCTGGGTGTCCTGAGGGCCAGGCCAGTGAGTGCCGCAGGGGCAGGTAGGAGGCAAAGCAATAGTGTGGGATTGGGAGGTGGCTCCCTGAAGCGTCCTCCCCTCTGAGGAAGTGCAGGAGCAGCACTGGAGGACAGGACTCTGCGGCTGTGGCTGGACTAGAGGCAGACGGTGGATTTGGAGCACAGAGTCACAGGGGTCCCCAGTGCCAGCTGCTTTGCAGGGCGGCTGGACTGTTTGGTGACTAAATGAAGTGCTGGGGAAGTCATTGAAGGGTTTTAATCGGTGGCATGACCTGATCTGTATTTCAAAAAGGTCACTGTGGATCCAGTCTGGAGAGTGGAGTGGCCTGGAGACCCTGGGTGTTGATTCCAGGTGACGGTGGCGGTGGGGGTTGCGGGGGAGGGGGTGGGAGGGCTTCACAGGTGTGTTTTGTAAAATTGTAATGGACACGAGATAGACGCCCGGCATCCTGATCCAGGAGAAGTCTCAACAAGGGACAGCTGGTGTGGCTGAGTGTGTCTGGAAAGAAGGGATATGGGTTAAATAGTAAAAAATATTAAGACTTTAATTTTGGTAAATGCTCCTAATCATTTTCTAGATATTATTATTCCAAATGTTAATTATCTTCGTGACCTTGGTGTGCAAGGCCTGGCTGGTGTCCTGGAAAGCACTCTTGTAGGTGCCAGGTTGCCGCTGTGCTGTGCCCCACTGAGATTTCCTTAACAGTCCGTCCTCATCATTCCCGGAGTCTGTATACGGTTCTCCTCCTTGCTAAAATGTAGCTGTAAGGCCAGGTGTGGTGGCTCACGCCTGTAAACCCAGCACTTTGGAAGGCCGAGGCGGGCTGATCACGAGATCAGGAGTTTAAGACCAGCCTGACCAATATGGTGAAACCGCGTCACTATTAAAAACACAAAATTAGCTGGGAGTGGTGCCACGCGCCTATAGTCCCAGCTGCTTGGGAGGCTGAGGCAGGAGAATCGCTTGCACATGGGAGGTGGAGGTTGCAGTGAGCCAAGATCACACCACTGCACTCCAGCCTGGGTGACAGAGCGAGACTCTGTCTTTAAAAAAAAAAAAAAGGTAGCTGTACTCCCCAAATCAGCGCTTAGTACTTGCTCGCACAGAGTGGCAACAATTCTGAGCCACCGAGTGCGTTCTTGGCTGGGGTCGGGCAGGGCAGCCTTCTTGCTCCAGCTTGTGCTGCGATCAAGAGCCCTCTGCATGGTCTATCTGGTGCCAATTTTTTTTTTTTTTGCATTTTTGTGCTTTTTGTGGGTGACTTTGCTGTTTGCAATGTCCCCGAGCATTGTCCTGAGATGCTGCCTCATGTCCTAAGCAAGGAATGCCTGGGTCAGGGAAGCTTCGCCCAGGCTTACGGGGCTTGGCAGCAATTGCAATGTTAATGAAGCCACCACGTGCATTCAGTAAAGTATCTTCAAATAGAAACACGGAGAATGAGGCGATGTATTGATCGGCTGATGGAAATGGAGCCAGAGGCTCTCGGGACCCTAACCCTGTGTGTCTGCCAGCTGCAGGGGCTCCGTGTTCTCCGACTCAGCCTTCACAGGGGCTCTGCAGACTGGAGCTAAGGTGGGTGATGAGAAGTGGTGGCAGGTGCAGCCCAGGAGAGCCCTTGCAAACACCTGCCTTAGATGGACGGGGCTTGAGAGCTGTGGCAGACAGTGTGGGGTTGGTTTTCTGGGCCTCCATTGCCTGCTCTTTGGGGCATGAAGAAGCTAAACGGTGGTTTCTTCCTTGGCCAGGAGAGGAGGACGCACCGTTAGGTTTTTCAGTTTTCTAACAGTTGTCCAAAGAGAATCAGAACTGCCAGTGGGAAGAGGAATATTTAGGGGGAATAATCCTGGCTCTGATTGTCCACACGTAATAAGGATAATCCAGTCCGGCCAGCTCAGGGGCTCAGGTGGGTTCTATCACGGTCTTTATTTGCCAATGAGAACGTGGCTGAGGGAGCGGGGGCTTCATTCCGGGCACACGTGGCACACACAGCTGTCCTTTTACATGGGCGGCACTCAGGCCGCAGGAGAACAGCGATGGGATGGGGGCCGTTGTCAGCGCTGCTCCCCCAAGACTCAGGCTACTGCCCAGCCCTGACTTGGCCTCTGACCTCTAAAGCATCAGATGCCAGGGATGAGAGTGTCCAGCAGCCCTCCTGGGTGAGGAAGGATGCACACTGGCCCAGGTCTGGGGACGGGCGTCCGATTTCCATCGGCTCCTATGAGCGGCCTTCTCAGCCTTCCGGGCCTGTGTCCGGATCCTGGAAGAGGCCGCCCTCTGCTGTCCCTACTCGGGATAGCGAGCCTGCTCTTGAGCGTGCAGGGACACTGTTTCTGCCGCACTCAGGGCCCAAAGACCCAATTCTAAAATCTCCCCAAACCTTCAGCAGGGTGGAGCCAACCCTCATGAGGCCAGTGCATCTGTTTCTGCCTGGAGATGGCTGGAGCTGGTTCACACTTGGCACATTCGGACTCGCAAATCAAGCTCTGAGGCAGGGGGGAGGCAGCAGTGCCCCCTCCACATACAGGCAGCGCCTGGCAGGTCCAGGGCCACCCCAGAGCAGAGGCCAGGCTCCTGGGTGTTCCCTACCCTGGGCTCCCTGCACTGTTCTCGTGGGTCCTCCGAGAGTGGCAGATGGCAGTGACAGCTGGAGGCCGAACTCATGGGCACTGCAGACTTAGAGAAGCCAAAGTGCGTTTTATTTTGAGCCAAGAGTGAGTGGCAACCCGGAAACACAGATTCCATTAGCTGAGGAGGCAGGAGGGGCGGTTCTGCAGCCTGAGAGGGGCAGTGTGCTCGGGGGACCCTTGCAGGGTGCCTTGTGCACAGGCAGAGTGGACATGCGGCTGGTGCACAGGGTGGAAAGCTAGCACCCATGCGGGGCCTCGGGGTCTGCAGGGGCCACTGTTCTGTCCTGCCTCATCTGACAGGCACGGCAGTGACCAGGACATGTCGGTGAGATAATGTACAGATTCCAGCCTCATAGGCCAGGCCTGCCTCCTACTACCCGTGTGGCCAAACTGCAGCCATCTTGGGCTGCTTTTGAAAATGTTTCTTTCGAATCTTTCTGGCTGGTGCCTCTGTTGTGGAATAGCAGCTCCAGTGGGGTTACCCGTCAGGAGTGCCCCTGGAGGTGCAGTTTCCCTTGTGCTCTGAATTACTCAGGTGAAGTCAGCAGGAATCCAGTTCCCATCTCTGGGAAAAGCACCTCTGGCTTCTTTATCGTCAGCCTTTACTTGGCTCCAGGTCTGGGAGAGGTGGCAAGAGTATTACCCTCTTGCTTTAGGACCGTCATGGAAGGAGTCGCTTGTACCAGTGCAGGATCACGGGCCCCTGTGGGTGTCCCCCTGCCTGCAGGAGCCCCCCATTTCCGCGGTTCCCATTCTAGCTCCGCCTTCAAGCAGGAACCCGGCACAGCCCCTCCTTCTCGGCCTGCTGCTGCCGCCACAGGACTTGCCGGTGAGGAGCCACGGGGCAGCCCTCCTGGCCACTTTTGCAGGAAGTCCCGCCATGGGGTCCAGTCATGACCAGTCTAAGGTCCCTTCTGGAGCCTGTGCCGCCCACTTCAGTGCTTGGGCATGAGGTCCTGGGACCACTGGCTCAGGCAGAAGAAGAGAAACATTCGGGAGGTGGGGAAGGTACAGAAGGTCCAATTGCACACCCTCCTCCCTCCCCTAGCCCAGAAGTCTGTGAGTGGCCTTTCTTTCCCTCAGGCTCAGTCTGAGGACACCCCAGTTCAGTGACTCCACCAACTGGTCACGTTTCTCACACCTGCCTGAATGACCTGTCTTCCAGTGGCCCATTGCAATTTTCAGCATGGCCACAGCTGGACAGCGACGAGCAGTGTGGCGCACACATATGTGTGCCGTGTTTCCTGGGCTGGCGCACACGTATACGTGCCGTGTTTCCTGGGCTGGCGCACACGTATGCGTGCCGTGTTTCCTGGGCTGGCGCACACGTATGCTTGCCGTGTTTCCTGGGCTGGTGCACACGTATGCTTGCCGTGTTTCCTGGGCTGGTGCACATGTATGCGTGCCGTGTTTCCTGGACCGTCTCAGTGTTCTGGTGCCAGCAAGAGTGGGTACCTGGATCAGAAGAAGTAGGTCCAAGTTGGCTGAGATTGATAGAGGACTCACCGTTCCAAACACCTCACGCTGTTCCCAAGGTTGCTTCTGTTACAGATAAGCCAAGTCCAGAGTAGAGTGTTGTGAGAGTGTGAGATACAGCTTTGCTCCTTCCTGGAATCTCTGGAGTGACAAGAGTCTCTTGTGTAGCGAGTGTGATGAAGGTTGGGTTGATCATCAATAGCCAACGATGTAATCAATCATGTATATGTAATGAAGCTTCCATAAAAACCCGAAAGGAGCTTTCAATAGCTGGACACATGCAGGTGCCTGGAGGATGGCGCCCAGGAGGGCACAGGAGCTCTGCCCTTCTCCCCTGTGCCTTGCAAAACCCAAGGAACTTCTCATCTCCAATGTGCAGATGTTGGGTGGAGGCCTGGGGCTGTCTGGAAGCCGTACGTGTACATGCCTGTGTCCTCTACCTCCTGTGCATCCTCACCTTCGTCACAGCCTGTGTCATAAATGGGTAAACGCAGGTCAGCGTGTCACTGAGTCCTGTGAGCCACTCCAGCAAGTCGTCAAACCCGAGGCGGGGGTCGTGGGAACCCTGATTCATGGCAGTTCGGTCAGAAGCCACACCCGGGGCTTGCGACTGGCATCAGAAGTGGGGCCCCTCGCGTGGGACTGAGCCCTCGACCTGTGGGATCGGACGTGACCTCCAGGAGGATGGGGTGGGAATTGACTTAAACTGTAGGATGCTCAGACAGCGTCCTGCAGCGCTGCTTGGTGTGCAGGAAACATGGCCCCGCCCACACCTGGTGCGGGAGTGCCTGTGGCTGTGTTGGGTGGGGGGAGGAGCTCCTTGGTGCTTCCTGTATTGCTGGTGCTACTTCCTGGGAGTGCTCCCTGGATTCTGGGCCTCCTGATAGACCATAGGCACCCAGGGACCCCCTTGCCTGCTGTGGCCAGGCCTTGTCCTTGGGGGGTGCCACCCAAAGCTGTTTGTAAACGGTTTCTGGTCAGCGGTGGATGTGGCTTCTTCTCACGTTAGCTGTTGCGCTGGGCACAAGGGGACCCCATGCTCCCTCCTGCCGGCTCCTTCCCTAACCTGCTGGGCGCATTCCGGAATCTCACCAAGGCGCCACCCACATATTCAACCCCTTCTGAGCTGGCAACTGGAGGTTTTGGCAGGAATTCCCATTCCTGAGGGCGTCGTGGGGGTTTTCCAATCGTCCAGTTCTCTGGGGGTGCATCTACTTGGCGTCCTGCAGGGCCGTTGTCCAGCCCGAGTTGGCAAATCCCTAAACGTCCCCAGAGCAGGGGCCTGACTCCTTTTTCACTCCCTTTCAGCTCCCGCATTAGGGAGGTTGTCTGTCCTGCCTCCACCTGATCCAGCACCTGTGTGGCGTAGGGAGGCTGATTTACAAACAGCAGAAGGGCCCGGCATGGGAAGTGTCTGGCTCTGCAGGCTGGGAGACCACCTGATGCAGGGGCCAGGAGGTCCGTGGGGCCTGCTCTTCAGCCCTCTGGGCAGCAAAGCAACCTGGTCGCTTGTGCAGCCCAAGCCCAGCCGTTCCCCACCATGCCCCTCCTATGTCCCTCCCATTCCCCGCCATGCCCCTCCCATTCCCCCCGCCATGCCCCTCCATTCTCCGCGACTCCCAGCCATGTCCCTCCCATGCCCCTCCCATTCCCCACCATGCCCCTCCCATACCCCACCATGGCCCTCCCATACCCCACCATGGCCCTCCCATGCCCCTCCCATGCCCCCCCATTCCCCCGCCATGCCCCTCCATTCTCCGCGACTCCCCGCCATGCTCCGCCATTCTCCGCCATGTCCCTCCCATACCCCACCTATGCCCCTCCCATGCCCCCCCACTCTCCACCATTCCCCACCATTCTCCGCCATTCCCTGCCATACCCTGCCATTCTCTGCCATGTCCCCACCATGTCCCTCCCATTCCCCACCATGCCCCTCCCATAGCCCTCCCATTCCCCCACCATGCCCCTCCATTCTCCGCGATTCCCCGCCATGCCCCTCCCATGCCCCTCCCATTCCCCCACCATGCCCCTCCCATACCCCACCATGGCCCTCCCATGCCCCTCCCATGCCCCTCCATTCTCCGCGACTCCCTGCCATGCCCCGCCATTCTCTGCCATGTCCCCACCATGCCCGTCCCATTCCCCACCATGCCCCTCCTATGACCCTCCCATGCCCCTCCATTCCCCGCCATACCCCTCCTACTCCCTGCCACTCCCCGCCCTGCCCCTCGGTAACGTGGTCTCTGTGTCGCCATGCCCCACCAGGCCCCTCACTGTCGCCGTTGGACATTGCACCAGCCGAGCGGCTTTCCTGGGCGGCCCCTCTCTCCGGTGCTTCTTCCCGCCACCTGGGACGTGGCCAGCTTTTCTGGTGTCGGGATCATCTAATGCTCTTCCATGCACGAAGAGTTCCAATGACCCCCTAAGATTCCTCCCCTGTCCCCACCACTCCGTGAATACCCGTGGGTGCTGCTGGGAAGGGGCCTTGCAGATGTGCTGTGTGTCCCAGGTCAGCCGACCTTAGGGTGCATGGATGCAGGTGGGCCTGGTCGAATCACACCAGCCCTTTAAAGGCAGAAGAAGAGTCAGAGGCCAGGGAAGAGTGCTGTGGGGCCGTTCGAGACGACAGCCTCCATGGTGGAGACCAGGTCCTGCTGACCGCCAGCAGGGAGACAGAGAACGCAGCTCTGTAGCCGGGAAAAGAGTCTGGCATCCGTCTGAACAGCCCTGGGCCTCCACCCAGGAGCTCAGTTTTACCTCGACTGCAGTCTGTGAGACCCCAGCCCAGCCGAGCCCTCGCACTCCCACCCCTCGAACTGCCAGGCAGTCACCAGGCACTGACCCACACTGTGGAGTTGTGGTGGCTTGCAGGGCAGTGAGGGCCCCAGCAGGGGCGTCTCCCCAGCACAGCTGCCGGCTCACAGTGGTCTCCCAGACAACATAAAATAAATGCATCAGGTAGCCCCTGGGTCCCAAATCTGATTTGTATTTCTGCCAAAAGCCCATCTCTTCTGACCAAGACCTGGGCCCTCCCAATAGAGCCTGAGTGGCCCTGTGAGTGCTGCCTGGGCCCCGTCCCAGCTCGTTTCTGGGCAGGGCCCTTTCACATCGAGGTCTTCCCCACAGTGACATTGTGATGAGAATCGCAGGATTTCTGGATGAGGAATTTAATTTTGTAAGAACCCATACAGTTTCAGTCTTGGGGGCTTCTGTTTAGTGGCAACGTTGGTGTCAATGGCATTAAATTAGGTATCCCCTTGTTCACCGTAAAGCCAGCCTAGGGTTGCCTGAACTTGTAACTTCCCAACTGCTTTGGAAGCAAGATGCCATTTGTGGGTTGGTGGGGGGCAGTCACTTCTATCAGGATAAAACCCCCACCTTCGCCCACCGCAGCAGGTGCGGTGTGGACCCACCTGGAAGCGTTTGCTCACAAGAATTTGCAGCCTCGGGCCGGGCGCGGTGGCTCAAGCCTGTAATCCCAGCACTTTGGGAGGCCGAGACGGGTGGATCACGAGGTCAGGAGATCGAGACCATCCTGGCTAACACGGTGAAACCCCATCTCTACTAAAAAATACAAAAAACTAGCCGGGCGAGGTGGCAGGCGCTTGTAGTCCCAGCTACTCGGGAGGCTGAGGCAGGAGAATGGCGTGAACCCGGGAGGTGGAGCTTGCAGTGAGCTGAGATCCGGCCACTGCACTCCAGCCTGGGCGACAGAGTGAGACTCCGTCTCAAAAAAAAAAAAAAAAAAAAAGAATTTGCAGCCTCTTGGGGACTGGTTCTTGGCCCTGACCATCACTTCCATTCAGCAGTATCTAGAATCAGTGGTGTGCCCTCCCCTCCCACTGATAATTTAGGAACCTGTGCCCATCGTGAGCCATTGGGCTTCGCCTGCCACTCTCCCCGAATATCCTGGCTCTTCTCAGAGGACCCTCGGGTTTGCGTGGCCGCTTGCCATGCCCTTCCACCAGCAGCATGGGTTTGCAACCAGTCAGGTTTCTCAGCTGAGTCACTTTTCGGATGAATGTCACATCTGTTTAATTGGCCACTGGAGAGAGGAGACTGCACTGACCCAAGGGCCGGGTCTGGTTTCTTTCTTGTTCCCCAGCTGCTGCTTCCAGTGGCCTTGCTTCTGCCTGGGTGTCAGTGGCACCCGCCACAGAAGAGCTGTTTCTCTTGCCTCCCTTGTGCCAGTCCTTGGCCAGCTCTCCGCCCCAGGTCGGCCTCCTCTCCGTCCCCTCGGTAAGGCGCGCTCCCCGTGCCCAGCCTCAAGGGTGTCAGTGTTTTGTATCAGGGACAGGTTGACAGCCAGCTGGAGCCTGGTCCTCAGCAAGCTTCTCCCCCGCCCCCTTGTCTTGCCTCGGAGAACCTCAGCTTTGATAATAAACAGCCGTGCTGCTCGTGGCGCCCACCGGAGACAGCACATAGAGCAGGATGGTCTCGTTTGCCTGGGAGCCAGGGGACCACTGGGACTGCCCACTCGCCCACCTCCCCCCTCCCGCCCCCGTCCCTGACACAGGGAGGTACCCTGCATCAAGGTTTAGGGTAGCAAGCTCCCCGTGATGCACGAGGGGCAGCTCTTACCCAAAGGGGACTCTTTCCGTTATGAAACTTTTTCCCTTTAAACTCCAGAAATGGCCAGAGGCACTGACATTTTCCAGTGGGCCGTGTGCCATAAGCCCAGCTGTGTTTAATCCTGAGCAGAAGGCTCTTCCGTGCTCACAGTCGACACCTCCAAGAGTTCTCATTAGCGTGTTTACAAGGACATTCTTTTCTTTTGTCTGATTTCTTTCTCCAAGAGCATCCCCAGGGAAGAATGGATCGGTTGCAAATGGTAACACTTTCCATATGTGTGTGTGTGTACACGTGTGTGCACGTGTGAGGGTGTGTGAGAGGCATGTGTGTACATTTATCAGGCTGTGTGAGGGTGTATGTCCATGTGTGAGGGTGCATGTGTGTGTATGTGTGAAGGTGTGTGTCTATATGAGTGTGTGTACTGCGTAAGGGTGTGTGTGTGTGTGGGGTGTGCACACGTGGGTGAGGGTGTGTGTATATGTGTGAGGGTGTGTGGGCATGTGAACATGTGTGAGAGTTACGGGTGTGTATGTGAGGGTGTGTACATGTGTGAGGGTGTGTACATGTGTGAGGGTGTGTGTACGTGTGAGGGTGTGTGTATGTGTGTGAGGGTGTGTGTATGTGTGTGAGGGTGTGTACGTGTGAGGGTGTGTGCATGTGTGTGTGGGTGTGTGTGGTTGTGACATGTGCAAGTGTGTGACATGTGCGAGGGTGTGTACATGTGCGAGGGCGTGCATGTGTCCCTGTGTGAGGGTGCATTTGTGTGCATGTTTGTGCACATGCATACGCTCGTGTACTATATTGTGTTTGTTGATATGGGCCATGATCAGAAAAGCTGAATGGCCGCTGGCTGAAAGGGCTGAGCTCAATCTGATTTCCCAGTGTTAAGTCTGGCTGAACCCCAGTCATCAGCAAGGTGTGTGCCATGACCTCACTACTGTCAACTGCAATAGAATCATGTGAGAAAATGCCGTGGAGCTCCTTTCGCTGAGCTGGACTAGGGCGTGGCGTCCAGAGGCCTATCCGAGTATAGTCACAGGAGCCCATCTCTCTGTGGACTGCATCTTGACATCCAGGGCACGTGCTCTGCTGGGCTCATGGGCAGGAGCAGGGGTTTCCTGTCGGCTGGGCTCTGCTGCTGGGAGCTCAGATTCCCGTCCCACTCCCGCCCCGTAACCCCCACTCCGCCCCCATGGGGCTGCGGGACTCAGCCTTGCATCGGCTCCTTCCCGACTCTTCTCCTGGTCACACATTTGATTTATTTCTTTCCCTCACCCTTTTCCTGGACTCTTGGAGCGTTTGTTGATGGGCTCTGTGAGCCTTGATTCTTTGGCTATAGAATGGGGTCGGTGCCTGGCACCCTGGCTCTCCGGCTCACTGACTTGTGTACAGGACCACGCTCGCCCTCAGTTCTGACCGTGTGGACAGAGCTGTCTGGTCCGGACTCCTTCCAGCTGTGCGATGACACAACCAGGAAGAGAGTTGGAAAAGCTGGGTCTCGGGGTGTGCAAGGCACCCTGGGCAGATGCAAGGCGGGGCACAGCTGCTTGAGCGTGGCAGCCATACCCCAGGCCCTGCGCCAGGTTCCAGGGCTCTGGGACTCGGGTGGCTCCACTTGGCTCTTGATGAACACAACTTAGTGTTTCAACTTCACATCTGGCAAAAGGGAGAGGATCCAGTGGTTCCAGGGGTGCCTCTCAGGCAGGTTTTTCTCCCTCTCCCCACCCATCTGCAACATTAATCATCTCACAGGCAGCTGCAGAAGCTTGAGTTGTGCGTTCAGCACTTTCATCTCATTCTAATGGCCCAGATTCCAGTGAAATGCCATGTTTATCACATGACACACTGTAGTCACCACCCCCAGTCAAACATTAAGAAAAGCAGATAAGACGGGCGCGGTGGCTCATGCCTGTAGTGCCAGCACTTTGGGAGGCTGAGGCGGGCGGATCACGAGGTCAGGAGATCAAGATCATCCTGGCTAACAACGGTGAAACCCCGTCTCTACTAAAAAATACAAAAATTAGCCAGGCATGGTGGTGGGCGTCTGTAATCCCAGCTACTCTGGAGGCTGAGGCAGGGGAATTGCTTGAACCCGAGAGGCAGAGGTTTCAGTGAGCCAAGATCATACCACTGCACTCCAGCCTGGGCAACAGAGTGAGACTCCATCTAAATATATATAGATAGGCCGGGCATGGTGGATCACGCCTGTAATCCCAGCACTTTGGGAGGCCGAGGCAGGTGGATCACGAGGTCAGGAGATTGAGACCATCCTGGCTAACATGGTGAAACCCCGTCTCTACTAAAAATACAAAACAAAATTAGCCGGCGTGGTGGCGGGCACCTGTAGTCCCAGCTACTCAGGAGGCTGAGGCAGGAGAATGGCGTGAACCCAGGAGGCGGAGCTTGCAGTGAGCCAAGATCGCGCCACTGCACTCCAGCCTGGGCGACATGAGCGAGACTCCCTCTCAACAACAACAACAACAAAATATATATATATTTATTTTAATATATATTACATATTTTAAAATTATATATATACACATTTTTTAAAAGGCTCCTTTATTATAACTTTAGAGAATATTTATTAGCTAGAAAAAAATAGAATACAGACTGCACCAATTCTCCTTGTGATAAAAATGTCCTGTGTGTGGTATGAGTGGAGCCATGCTAGTTTTTTCTTGGTTTACATGGTTTGCTTTTCTCTGGGGTTTTACTCTTGCTCTTTCTTGAGTTCTTATATTTTCTCATAAGCAGCTTTGAGAATCTTATTCTTCTGCTTCCAGTACTTAATTTGTTTAGAGTTAATGAAATTACTGATAGTAGGGTAGTATCTACCTTTGTTGGTTTTTTTTTTGGGGGGGGGGGTATTTGTTTCATCTGTTTTATGTTTCTTTTCTCATCTTTCTTTTTTTAGATTAATCAAATATTTTTATTCCACTTTTTTCTGTTACTCAGTCACATGGCTTTTACTTTTAACTAGTTGCCCCAGAAATTACAGCATAAAATTTGACTTATTGGAAGTAGATGCAATTACTTTTTTCATATTTCTAGTACTGCTAGAATCTTAGAACTTTAGGCTATATTTACTGGAACTTACATCTGATAATGGCTGAAAAGCTCCTATTATACCAATCTTCCCTTAGATAACAACTCTAAATTCTAGACAAAAGATTAACAACTATCTGAGGGTCATCACTGAAGTGTGACAGAAGCGGGCCAGGCCCGGGGGATAGTCAACACCTGGGACAGGAGAACCCCGGGGATGGGGGGAGAGCGGGTTCCTGGTGTCATGGATTTTAGCCAGAGGATGGATTCCAGTCTGGCTGTTTTAGGGCAATCGAGTTATCTTGCATATAATTAAAATTAACAAAGTGTTACTGTATCAAACAAACATTTAAAAACAACAAATGTGTGGCAAGCAGGGATGCCACACCACACCATACCACGCCATGCCACGCCACGCCACACCACACCACACCGCACCACACCACACCGCACCGCCCATGGCGTCTGTGCCCAGGCCCAGGTGGAGAGGCTAAAACTCAGGTGGAAAACCCACAGCCTGATTGACTTGAAGAACCAGATAGCAGAGTTCAAGGCAACAGCAGCAGCTGGAAAGTGAGGGAGAAAATCCAAGACAGAGACAGAGAGGGAGAGCCAACATCCTATGCACACAACGTCCTTCTATTTCTGGCTAACCTCTGGGAACCTAGTATCCCCATATTTCTAAGAAATAAACTTTTAAAAATTGTTTTTTTCTCTTCTCCTCCCCTGCTCCTTGTTTCCTACTTAGCCCTTTAGAAAGGCAAACAAAACCACATATTCCCTACAGAGCAAGTTCATCTACCTGTGTGTTCCAGGACGGAACTCTCACCTCCAGAGGCTGCCTTGAAACTGGAACTCACGCCCACTAAGACGGCATGTCGAAAACATGCCCACTTGGCCACTTTTATAACCTACTCTGCCCAGGAAGCCTCCGACTCTAGATAACAACTGCCTGGTAGATACCAACTTCCCAGTAGCAGGGCACCCCTGCCCTTGCTCATTTCCTCCCTACCTTATAAAAATGCCTACATTCGGCTCCAAAGGAGAAGCAGCACATTTAAAGGCAGGATGCTGTGTGCCCCTTCCCCCAAGCTAACTTCAGCGTAAGCTTGCTTCTCTGGTACCAGAACTTGCTCTTGTTAATTGGACTCTGCGTGTGGTGAGCAACGAACCTGCTTTTCAGTTTCTGAACAATATTCAGCAAGGGTGGACTCCAAGTAGCCCAGCTAAGGGTGAATTGAACCAAGTAGAACTGAGCTGAAATTTCAGCTACCATCCACGCTTGGATGACAGAGTGTACAGGCTGAGTTCAGCCAAGTTGAAAAGCCTGGTTAAAAAAGGAATGCCCATCCGGGCGTGATGGCTCATTCCTGTAATCCCAGCACTTTGGGAGGCCGAGGCAGGCGGATCACCTGAGGTTGAGAGTTCGAGACCAGCCTGACCAACATGGAGAAACCCCGTCTCTACTAAAAATACCAAAAATTAGCCAGGCGTGGTGGCACATGCCTGTAGTCCAGCTACTCAGGAGGCTGAGACAGGAGAATCGCTTGAACCTGGGAGGCGGAGGTTACAGTGAGCTGAGATCGCTCCGTTGCACTCCAGCCTGGGCAACAAGAGCAAAACTCCATCTCAAAAAAAAAAAAAAAAGGAATGCCCTTCAGAGGAACATGCATGTCACTGTCAATGTCCAGAATTGATCTAAAATTACCCATCTGGGCGTGGTAGCTCACACCTGTAATCCTAGCACTTTGGGATGCCAAGGCAGGTGGATCACCTGAGGTCAGGACTTCCAGACCTGTCTGGCTAACATGGTGAAACCCCGTCTCCACTAAAACAAAACAAAACAAAATACAAAAAAATTAGCCAGGCATGGTGGCACGCACCTGTAATCTCAGTACCTGGGAGACTGAAGCAGGAGAGTCACTTAAACCTGGGAGGCAGAGGTTGCAGTGGGCTGAGATCATGCCACTGCACTCCAGCCTGGGCGACAGGGTGAGACTCTGTTTCAAAAAAATAAAATTACTTGACACAAGAAGAAACAGTAAACTATGACCCATCCACTAGAAAAAAGATAATGAATGGAGATAATCTCTGAGATAACTCAGATTTTGTAACGATCACATCAAGGCTTTAAGCAGGAATTATATCTATGTTCAAGGATGTAAAGGAAAATGAGCTTTTAGTGAATGAAAAGATAGAAAATCTCAATGAAGAAATAGAAACTGTAAGAAGAATCAAGTGGAAATTCTAGACCAAAAAATTAAAATATTTGAGGTAAAAATTTGCCAGTTAGACTTAAAAGAAGATTGCGGGTGACAGTTGAAAGAGGAGCTTGAAGATAAATTAATAGAAATTAACCAATTTGAAGAATACAGAGGAAAAGGAAAATATGTACAGAGCTTCAGAGAATTGTGGCACAATATTAGAAGGCTTAAGATAAATGTAATAGGAGCTCCTGAAGAGGAGAGAAAAAACTGTGCAGAAAAAAATATCTAAAGAAACCACTGCCGAAAAACCTCCATATTTCATGAAAGGCATAAAATTACAGATTTAAGAAACTCAGCAAACCCCATAGAGAATAAATACAAAGAAAACTACATTTAGGCACACCGTAGTCAAACTGCTGGTGGCCAAAGATACATTTTGAAAGTAGTTGCAGGAAAACACACATTCCCATGAAGTATTAGAACAGCAACACCAACATGAGCTGACTTCTCATCAGAAATAACGGGGGCCACCCGGGTGTGGTGGTTCATGCCTATAATCCCAGCACTTTGGGAGGCCAAGGTGAGCGGATCACCTGAGGTCAGGAGTTCGAGACCAGCCTGACCAACATGAAGAGACCTGTCTCTACTAAAAATAAAAAATTATCTGGGTGTGGTGGCGCATGCCTGTAATCCCAGCTACTCAGGAGGCTGAAGCAGGAGAATCCCTTGAACCTGGGAGGCAGAGGTTGCAGTGAGCCGAGATTGCACCATTGCACTCCAGCCTGGGCAACAAGAGTGAAACTCTGTTTGGAAAAAAAAAAAAAAAAGAAAAAAAGAAAGAATGAATGGGGCCAGAAGACAGTGGAAAATGTCTCTAAAGTGCTGAAGGAAAAATAAAGATCCACCCAGTATTCTTTTTTTTCTTTTTAAATTATACTTTAAGTTCTAGGGTACATGTGTACAACATACAGGTTTGTTACATATGTAGACATGTGCCATGTTGGTGTGCTGCACCCATTAACTCGTCATTTACATTTGGTATATCTCCTAATGCTACCCTTCCCTCCTACCCCCACCCCACGACAGGCCCTGGTGTGTGATGTTCCCCACTCTGTGTCCAAGTAGATCTACCCAGTATTCTATATCCAGTGAAAATATTCTTCAAGAAGGACGGTGAACTAAATACTTTTTTTTTTTTTTTTTTGAGACGGAGTCTCGCTTTGTCACCCAGGCTGGAGTGCAGTGGCAAAATCTTGGTTCACTGCAACCTCCACCTCCCAGGTTCCAGCGATTCTCCTGCCTCAGCCTCCCGAGTAGCTGGGATTACGAGCATGCACCACCATACCCAACTAATTTTTCTGTTTTCGGTAGAGATGGGGTTTCACCATGTTGGCCAGGCTGGTCTTGAACTTCTGACCTCAGGTGATCCACCTGCCTTAGCCTCCCAAAGTGCTGGGATTACAGGTGTGAGCCACTGTGCCTGGCAGTAAATACATTTTTAAATAAAATAAAACCACAAGAATTTATTATCAGCACACAGGCACTACGAGCAATGCTAAAGAAAGCTATTCAGGCCAAATAAATGAGATCAGACCACAACCTTGGTGTGATATTTGGATTTCCTAAGGCCAGATCCTGAAATTCTTTAACCCATTTCCCGTTTGCCCCAAGAATGCTGGCCGATGGTACTTGTGGTTGCAGCGTTTACCCCGAGACAACTTTGCCACAAAGTAGCTCACTTTTATCACTATTTTTGCATTGCTCTAGCAGATTGACTTTGGCAACAAAAGACATTATTCTATTTATACATTCTGTTTTCAGTAAAGGCATTTCCAGTTACAAGATACAATAATTATCAACCACTGAAAATGTCAAATCTTAGAAAATGTAGCATTCCTGTGATGTTAACACCGTTTTCGAGCAGTTGTTGGCTGAAGATTCATTTGATGAATCCTATTTTTCAGAAATAGATGATTCGGATGTTTCAGATGACTGATGTTAGTCCTGTTTAGAAATAACTCCAAGAACAGTTTTTATATTTTATTTTCACATTGAAAAGCAGTCAGATTTGCTTCAGCCTCAAATAGTGTGTTTATGTAAAATTAAAGGAGCGCTGGCACCTTTTTTGTCAATGGGAACAGGGTTAGGTAGAAGGCATGAGATGGTGGAGGAGGAGCCACGTCCCGCTCCTGTTTAGGTGGAAGGCATGGTGAGATGGTGGAGGAGGAACCACGTCCCACTCCTGTTCTATCTCATATACGTTTACCTGGGTCATGTGTATGTGACCTGTCAATACCAGCTTGTATGAAAGAACTCTAAGTGGCTTAAAGGAAATTTAAACACTTAAATATCTTATCAGGCTAATAGAAGCTAGCTCAAAAGCCTTTTAGTTCATGTGACTTTGGTAATCTTTGGTAAGTAAAACTAGTTTCAAAATTCTCTTTATAATATAAAATCTAAAAGTCATGTTATGCTAAATTAAGCCTAGAATTTTCTAGAAATAGTTACTAAGAGTTATAGTAATAGTTTATATATGTACTTAAAACTGGTAGATAAAGGCAAAACTGTTCTACATACAGAGTGTATGAAAAGTAAGATGTGGTTTTTTTTTTTGTTGTTGTTTTTTGTTTTTGAGACAGTCTCGTTCTATCCCCCAGGCTGGAGTGCAATGGCACAATTTTGGATTCACTGCAACCTCTGCCTCCCGGGTTCAAGTGATTTTCCTGCCTAAGCTTCCTAAGTAGCTAGGATTACAGTCGCCTGCCACCACACCCCGCTAAGTTTTATATTTTAGTAGAGATGGGTTTCATCATGTTGGCCAGGCTGGTCTCAAACTCCTGACCTTGAGTTATCTGCCTGTCTCACCTCCTAAAGTGCTGGGATTGTAGGCGTGAGCCTCCGTGCCTGGCCATAATGTAAGATGTGTTTTTGGTAAAGGTTACAAAAATCATAAAGATATGGTTTCTGCTTAAAGGAAAAGTACTCTTGTCTAGTTTGGAAGCTATTTAGAGGTTGTTTCAGAACCAAGGAAAGATGACAAGGATGAGAGTAAACGGATAGAAAGAGGAAGAATAAAGGGTTGGGCAACAAGGAGCCTTTGATTCCTGAGCGGCCACGCGTCACCCCTGGTCTGGAGCTGCAGCTGTGTCGTCCTCAGCTGCCAAACGGGAAAGCTACCAGTAGAATTAGAGATGACACAAACCCTTGGGAAGTTGGTTCAACGGATGCGTAAGAAGATGCAGACTAATAAGCAAAAAGCAAAATATGCAATCCCTTGGTTACTGTTAGCTGCAGTAGCTAAAATGAAAGTATAAGAGTGCTGGGTTGGGCCTGGACCATGCTCGGTTGTGGGTCTGTCTGAGCTCAGGCCACTAGCCTCAAAATTACCTACAAAGGGGAAAATAATGCCAGGGATGAAAGAAAGCACCCTTGAGACCTGTGGTTACCAAGAAGGTAGTAAGGGGCAAAATTAAGTAGTATTGAAGCTAGAGGCCGTGATGTGGGGGAATTGCTTCGTTCTGTAGATTTGCTTCCTGAGGAACTTCTACCAAAACGAATTATGAGAACAACTAATTTGGGAACAGTGTTTTTGGTTTTAAATGTGTAACTGAGCAGCTTGGCTTCAAATCATGTTTTAAAACTTTGTTTTTTCTCCTTTCTCCCCAATCTCAAGATATAACTTTGAGTCAAGCTACATACGTGTTTCTTTCATCTTGAAACACAGCCTGGGGATGTGCTGTGGCCTCCCCTCCCTTTCTTTTTCTATTCCATGCTCTCATGCCTTACACACACTTATTTACCTGGATGCTTGTTGAGCTCACACCATGCTCACTTATCTGGTGATATATTTTCTTAGAAGTTTCAGGGACTGGATCCTGGTATGGACCAGACACTTCCAGCCACAATGGTGCCAGCCCCTTCACCAGATGGAACAATAATTCGAGACGAGCCATGGGACTGGGTCCTGCCACCGGGCACCTCCTCACCCCCTGCCTCTTCTGCATTCCAAACCCTCTCTTTAAAACCTCCTGCGTTCCCTCCACAAACGGAAGAGTGGAATTGTTTTGTGCTTGTCCATTTGCTGGCACGGATAGGAAAGTCTCACTCTCTTCTATCACACCTCGTTATTATTTTGGCGTCTTTCTACAAGCGGTGAGCAGCCTCACCCTTCTGTTGGTCACAAGTGCAGCAGAGTGGAAGAGCACGTGTGGGCTGAAGCGGGACCCACAGCTCACTGCTGAACAATGGCAGATGGTGTGTGTGATCCAGATGCACAGATTATTTCTGAGGGAACGGCCAGCCTGGTGGACTGGATAAAAGGCACTGTAAGAGAAGGGGACCACCCAACTGTCCCCATAAATGCCAAATGGAGCATCCGTGATGAAGTAGCTGATGTGCTTCGTAAGCAAGCCATGTAGGACTGACTTTATGATGACCGGGATGTTCATGGCTGAGTATGCCCAGATCATGGTAAATGCTGTGGTTAAGGGGGGCCCATTGGCCTGGGCACCTCATTGGATCTCAACTTCCCCTCATGGGTCATCCAGATGCTAATAAAAACATTAGGCTAATTAATAAAAGCATCAGGAAAGGCAAAAGGGAGTCCAAGGACTCATCCTAGGCAGGGGAAAATTTTTAAACGATTATTTTTAAATAAGGTAAAAAATGGGCCAGGCCTGGTGGCTCACACCTGTACTCCCAGTACTCTGGGGGGCAGAGGTGGGCAGATTACCTGAGATCAGGAGTTCGAGACCAGCCTGGCCAACATGGTGAAACCCCATCTCTACTAAAAATACAAAAATTACCCAGATGTGGTGGCACGCACCTATAATCCCAACTACTTGGGAGACTGAGGGAGGAGACTTGCTTGCAGTGAGTCAAGATTGTGCTACTGCGCTCCAGCCTGGGCGGCAGAGTAAGATTCTGTCTCAAAAAAAAAAAGTAAGTGAAAAGTGGATGGGGTGAAACCAAGAGGAAAAAGGAAAGGAGAGAGTCATGGGGTGCATCCTAGCGGGGTGGAATTTGTAGATGGTTGTTAAGCAATGGAATGAATAATAGAGGAATGGTGGGATCTTAACACAAAGGTCTTAATACAGCACTATCGAAAGCTGGGTGAACAAAGGGAGCCCCCGCTGGTCCCTCAACAGTAAAGAGCTCCAAAACAGTTTTCCCCAGATTGGAGAAGGCAATCTAATTATAAAAATTGGAAGGCAAAAGTTACACTGAGCTAACTGACCAACAATTGCCGGGGCCAACTTTGAGGTGGGTTAATCAAGATAAGATTGACAAAAGAACCAGGGTCCCTTGGATCAAGCCCCTGTGGGGCACCCAAATCCTTTTTCACTAGAGAGGGTAAAATGGTCTGGGGGTGGGAAAAAGAAGTTCCTGGGAGCAGAACAGAAAAATGTCAAATTATGAAAGTTGAATTGTATGATACAATTATGAAAGTGGAGATGTTTGAACAGGCTTTATGTAAGGTAGTTAGATACCCTTTATCTAAATGCTTTATGAAAATGGATATTGAAGCTGGTGCGGTGGTTCACACTTGTAATCCTAGCAGTTTGGGAGGCTGAGGTGGGCAGATCACTTGGGGTTGGGAGTTCAAGACCACCCTGACCAACATGATGAAACCCTGTCTCTACTAAAAATACAAAAATTAGCCAGGTGTGGTGGCACACACCTGTAGTCCCAGCTGTTGGGGAGGCTGAGGCAGGAGAATTGCTTGAACCCGGCGGACAGAGGCTGCAGTGAGCCAAGACTGCGCCACTGCATTCCAGCCTGGGCAATAGAGGGAGACTCAGAAAAACAAACAAACAAACAAAAACAGAAAATGGAAAATGGATACTGTACGTGGACTGGGGAAACCCCTACCTACTATTGCAAAAGCAGAGGCATGAAAAAATCAACGAAAAGAGTCAAACTCTGTAAAATATTGGAAGAGATTTATTCTGAGCCAAATATGAGAGACTATGGCCCATGACACGGCCTCAGGAGACCCTGAGAACATGTGTCCAAGGTGGCTGGGCCATAACTTGATTTCATAAATTTTAGGGAGACATGAGACATCGATCAATACAAGTAAGACATCCGATCCGGAAAGGTGGGACAACTTGAAACAGGGACTTCCAGCTCATAGGTAGATTCAAAGATTTTCTGATTGGCAATTGCTTGAAAGAGGTAGGTTATTATCTAAAGACCTGCAATCAACAGAAGGAATGTCTGGGTTAAGTGAGGGGTTGTGGAGACCAAGTTCCCATTATGCAGAGGAAGCCTCCAGGTAGCTTCAGAGAGAACAGATTGTAAATGTTTCCTACCAGAGTTGATTCTCTCCTGGATCAGGGAAAAGGCCTGAAAAAGGAAAAGTATTCTCTTCAGAATGCAGCTTTTCCCCACAAGAGACAGCTTTGCAGGGCTATTTCAAGACATGGCAAAGAAGCACAATTGGCGGTAAAATACTTCAATTTCATTCAGTGAATCCTTGGCTTGGCTTCCTACCCTTGAGGCTTTTAATAAGTTGAATCCAAAATTCTCTAAAAAAGTTCCAGCAAAGCCAACTTAAAAAGAGTCCACCAGCTTAGGCAACATGCTGAGACCCTGTCACCACGAAACATAAAAAATGAGCTGGGTGTGGTGGGGTGTGCCAAGGGAGGGTCCCAGCTACTTGGGAGGCTGAGGCAGGAGGACTGTTTGAGCCTGAGAGGCTGAGGCTGCAGTGAGCTCTGATTGCACAATTGTACTCCAGCATGGCTGACAGAGCAAGACCCTGTCTCAGGAAAAAAAAAAAAAAAAATGCTTCTAGGGCTGGTTACTATTCTTGCCACACTTTATGCAAATAGGCCAAGTATAAAGAGACCATTTATTTTGCAAATAAACTAGTCCTACTATGATTTATCCTTGGTAGAAATGGGGAAACGGGAGAGAGAAAAAATTAGATTCTAGCTCTGCCTGTTGTTTTTGAGTCTTTATTGTTTGTTTACAATTTGGGCTAATCCTGAATCATTCAGTGGCTACAAGTCTCTAAAGAAAAACCGGGTTTTAGTTTCCTTCACGATGTTTGTAGTCGGTTTCTTAATAGGTTCTTTTATGTTACTGTTCTGGCATACAAATTCCCTTTTGATTGGCATCCTTGTGTGCAAACTAATAATGCTACGTATCTCTTGTTGTTTTACTTTCTCTGAGAAAACGAAGTCATGGTATCCTGAAGACTAGAGGTGATTCAACAGCCCTCCCTGGGACTCTCACTGTGCCCGGCCTGTCTTCTGACGCCAAGGCACTGCTGCTAAAGCCGGACATCCCCAAGCACCCTCCCTGAGGCCCAGGGACCGTCGCGGAAGAGGAGGGCAGGTGCGGCGGTAAGAGCCGGGTTCGTGGGGCGGAGCCTGGAGGGCGGAGTACGGAGGCCGAAGCAGCTCCATCCTGGTTGCTAGTTTGCCGTGTTGGATACTGATTAACGTCAGTTCCGGGAACGCCTCTGAGAGTTCCTGTTCATCTGTTGTTCCTTGTGTAAGGGCACGTCCTTACCACACGTCCTGGCCTTAGGGAAATTCCTACCCGCCGGCTCTGAGGCTTGTGCACTGTGGCAGAGGAGCCCTGGGCCCGGGGAAGGCGCGGGGAGCCGCCATCTTGACTCACCGTAGCCTGAGACTGACATGGCGTCTGTTTCTGGGTCCCTATTAAATGTTTCTTTTTAAGAACTGAATTTGTGGGCCGGGCGCAGTGGCTCACACCTGTAATCCCAGCACTTTGGGAGGCTGAGGCAGGCGGATCACGAGGTCAGGAGATCGAGACCATCCTGGCTAACGCGGTGAAACCCCATCTCTACTAAAAATACAAAAAATTAGCCGGGTGTGGTGGCGGCACCTGTGGTCCCAGCTACTCGGGAGGCTGAGGCAGGAGAATGGGGTGAACCCTGGAGGTGGAGCTTGCAGTGAGCGGAGATCGTGCCATTGCACTCCAGCCTGGGTGACAGAGCGAGACTCCGTCTCAAAAAAAAAAAAAACCCCGAATTTGTCAGCCTCTTTGGCCTCTCAGCTTCCTTGGACTTTGGGGTAGATGTGTTTGGACTTGCTTATTGTGAGATAGTGGCTGATAAGTGTTCTGTTGTATACACTTACACATTTTGTTTATCTGTCATTTGTTGAGAGATATTTGGGTTGCTTCTACCATTTGGTACTTGTGAATATTGCTGCTATATTAGGCTGTTCTTGCGTTGCTATAAAGAAATACCTGAGACCGGGTAATTTATAAGAAAAGAAGTGTGTTTGGCTCACAGTCCTGCTGGCTGGACAGTAAGCATGGCGCTGGCATTGGCTCGCGGAGGCTTCTCGGGAGGCCTCAGGGAGCTTTTATTGATGGTGGAAGTGGGAGATGGCGCGTCACATGATGGGAGCAGGAGGAACAGAGTGGGGGGAGACGCGGCACACTTTTAAACAGCCACATCTCCCAGGAGCTCACAGTGAGAAAGCACTCATTACCAAGGGATGGCACCAAGGCATCCGTGAAGGGTCCACCCCCATGATCCAGTCACTTCCCCCCCCCAACACCGGGGATCATTTCCACATGATATTTAGAGGGAACAAACTTCCAAACCATATCAGCTGCTATGAACATTCGTGGACACGTGTCTGTTTGAATGCCTGTTTTCAGTCCCGTTGGGTATATGCCTAGGAGTGCCCTTGCTGTGTTGCACAGGACTTGCACGTTTACTTTTATAAGAAACTGTTTTCCAGCGGCTACAGCATTTTACATTCCCACCAGCAGGGTCTGAGGGTTCCAATCTCCCCACTTCTCACCAACACTTGTTATTTTCTGTAGTTTTGATGATGACATTCCTAGTGGGTATGAAGAGGTATCTCATTGTGGTATTGGTTTTCATTTTCCTAATTACTAGGACTTAGAGCATCTGATACATGACATGTGCAGATGTACCTGATATGTGACATGCGTGGATGGACCTGACACGTGGCATGCGTGGATGGACCTGACACGCGACACGCATGGATGCACCTGCTACATGACATGCGTGGATGTACCTGATACGTGACACATGTGGATGTAGCTGATACATGACACATGTGGGTGCACCTGATATGTGACGTGTGGATGGACCTGATATGTGACATGTGTGGATGCAGCTGATACATGACACACACGGATGGACCTTACAGGTGACACGCACCGATGCACCTGCTACGTGACATGCACGGATGTACCTGCTACGTGACACGCGTGGATGTAGCTGATACATGACACGTGTGGATGCACCTGATATGTGACACGTGTGGATGGACCTGATGTGTGACACGTGTGGATTCAGCTGATATGTGACACGTGTGGATGCAGCTGATACGTGACACGTGTGGATGGACCTGACACATGACACGTGTGGATGTAGCTGATACATGACACATGTGGATGCACCTGGTATGTGACACATGTGGATGCAGCTGATACATGACACATGTGGATGCAGCTGATACATGACACATGTGGATGCAGCTGATACATGACACATGTGGATGCAGCTGATACATGACACATGTGGATGCACCTGCTATGTGACATGCGTGGATGCACCTGCTATGTGACACGTGTGAATGTAGCTGATACGTGACACGTGCAGATGCACCTCGGAAGCCTGGCACCAAAGGCTGTGTGCTGTATGGTTCCATTCGTATGAAATGTCTGGAACAGACAAGTCCAAGAAATAGAAAGTGATTGCTTAGGGGCTGGGGAAGGAAAAAATGGGGAGTGACTGCTTAGTGGGGCATGGGGTTTCCAGTTGGAGTGATGAGAAGGTTCTGGAACAAGATGGTGGTCATGGTCACATATTATGAGTGTACTTAATGCCACTGAATTGTACACTTTAAAATGATAAAAATGGTAAATTTTAAAAACTAATTTTACTTTAAGTTTGGGGATACATGTGCAGAATGTGCTGGTTTGTTACATAGGTACACGTGTGCCATGGTGGTTTGCTGGTTTGTTGGTTTGTTACGTAGGTACACATGCACCATGGTGGTTTGCTGGTTGGTTACATAGGAATACATGTGTCATGGTGGTTTGCTGGTTTGTTGGTTTGTTATGTAGGTACACGTGTGCCATGGTGGTTTTCTGGTTGGTTACATAGGAATACGTGTTCCATGGTGGTTTGCTGGTTTGCTGGTTTGTTATGCAGGTATACATTTGCCATAGTGGTTTGCTGGTTGGTTACATAGGTACACGTGTGCCATGGTGGTTTGCTGGTTTGCTGATTTGTTACGTAGGAACACGTGTGCCATGGTGGTTTGCTGGTTGGTTACATAGGTATACGTGTGCCATGGTGGTTTGCTGCACCTATTGACCCATCCTCTAATTTCCCTCCTGCCGCTCCCCAGCCCCCAACAGGCCCTGGTGTGGGTTGTTCCCCTCTCTGTGTCCTTGTGTTTTCACTGTTCAATTCCAACTTATGAGTGAAAGATTTGGCGTTTGGTTTTCTGTGTTACGTGCATTTTACAACAATAAAAAAAAAGCCAAAGGAAAAAATGTTTTTTTGTGTGTGTCAGTACCTTTGTACTCTGACAAATAAAAAGTGTGGCTGGGCGCAGTGGCTCATGCCTGTAATCCCAGCACTTTGGTAGATCAAGGCAGGTGGATCACCTGAGGTCAAGAGTCTGGCCAACATGGGGAAATCCCTTCTCTACTGAAAATACAAAAATGAGCCAGGCGTGGTGGCATGCACCTTTAGTCCCAGCTACTCAGGATGCTGAGGCAGGAGAATCACTTGAGCCTGGGAGGCAGATGTTGCAGTGAGCCAAGATCATGCCACTGCACTCCAGCCTGGGCAACAGAGCGAGACTCTGTCTCCAAAAAAAAAAAAAAAAAAAAAAGTGCAACAAAAGAGTATTCCAGAACTGCAAAAACGTTGCTTCCCCTGGCCTCCTGAATTCAGTGAGAGACAGTCTAACTTGATTTGTATAAGCACTCATTAAAACAAAATCCTGGCCTGGCCAGGCGCGGTGGCTCATGCCTGTAATCCCAGCACTTTGGGAGGCCATGGCAGGCAGATCACCTGAGGTCAGGAGTTTGAGACCAGCCTGGCCAATGTGGTGAAACACATCTCTACAAAAAAAACACAAAAATTAGCCAGGCATCATGGCAGGATCCTGTAGTCCCAGCTATTTCATAGGCTGAGGCAGGAGAAACGCTTGAACCCAGGAGGCAGAGATTGCAGTGAGCCGAGATTGAGTCACTGCCTTCCAGTCTGGGTGACAGAGCAAGACTCCATCTCAAAAAAAAAAAAAAAAAAAAAAAAAATCCTGGATCCTGGCCTGGGCAGCTCATGTTAGAAGTGAAAGACTCAAATGAGAACCCACCGTCCACCCCTGATTCCCATATTTTAGCCGGAGCACCCTAAGTCAAGTGTAGGCAGGGTTCCACTGAAGGAGAATGCCGTTGCATGCACAGATTCAGGGTGTAAATCTTCCTAGCCGTCCTCTTGCCAGGATGAGTGTGCATTGGAGGAGGAGAAATGACCAGATTTTTCAGGATTTTCAGGATGACTGCACACCGATAATTCCTGGAGACTTAACATGACACCGTTCCTTCATTCCAGGGGGTGGGGGTGAGAGTAAGCAGGTCAGATGGCAAAGAACATTTGAGATCAGCTCCATCTTATATGGAGCTATTAATAGCAAGCCAGGAACCACCATGTGGTGAATATTCCATTTCAGAATCCATGCTTAGAACAGAGAAATGTTTGCCAGAAGCTTGGAAAAGAAGCCACACAAAATCCAGGCGTCTTCTGTCTCGGTGGGATCTCCGGGGTCCAGCGGCTGGGGGCATCTTCTGATTTCCCCCCAAGGGAAAGAGAATTGCTGTCCTGGTACCTCCCATCAATAAGAGCGGGGCACAGTGCCAGGCAGGGCATTCTGGGGTTTGGAGGCAGAATAGTCTTCGGCAGATAACTGTTCTCCTTTTAAGAAAAATAAAGAGTCTGGCTTTTGACTAGGCTCAAGTGGAGGTTCACCACTTACTAGAGGTGAAACTAGTAAGCCAATGAACACTATGAATGCTCCATTTCAGAATACATGCTTAGAACAGACAACCTATACCATAAAGTACAGGTTGTCAAGGGACCTGGGCCTCTATGAGTGAGTGTCACCCAGCACTCATGCCCCAGATGTGCATGGCAGCACCCCGCTAACCAGGAGGGGTGAGGCGTGTGGCTCAGGCTTGTGCACGACTGACATGGCTGCACCCCACTAACCAGGAGGGGTGAGGCGTGTGGCTCAGGCTTGTGCACGACTGACATGGCTGCACCCCGCTAACCAGGAGGGGTGAGGCATGTGGCTCAGGCTTGTGCACGACTGACATGGCTGCACCCCACTAACCAGGAGGGGTGAGGCGTGTGGCTCAGGCTTGTGCACGGCTGACATGACTGCACCCCACTAGCCAGGAGGAGTGAGGCCTGTGGCTCAGACTCACACATGGCTGATAGGGCTGACTCCTGTTGCACTCCCTGGTCTCTCTCCCCACACTGATGGCCTCACAGGTTGTTCCCTCTGACCAGTCCCATAGAGGAGAAAATATTTCGGCCTCATTTCTGGATGTTTTTTAATGAAATACTGGCATTACCTAAAAGTGCATGGCCACACCCTTCCCCTCTGAGGGGTGGCCCTAAATGATGCAGAGGGTGAAACTGCCTTTGCAAAAATGATAAGAGTGAGAAAATCATGGCGGTGAAAGAGATCTGACCTGACCAATCCTATCTTGCCTTTAACTCCAAACTGCCCTCAGTCATTCCTAGGCTTGGGCCGAGCTAACTGTGGGAAAATTTTAGTTTATAGTTGAAATTATTAGGTTTGTGCAAATGTCATTGTGGTTTTTGCCATTAAAAGTAATGCAATTACTTTTGCACCAACCCTTTCCCCAGACTAAATCACCTTTGTAAAATGAATGAAAGACTGCCAGGTTAGGAGACCGAGAGGGACCTGAATTCTGCTAAGATGTGGGCATAGTTATATGATTACCAGCCATTGCTCTGGAGGCCACAAGATTTGCAGCTTCCCCAATTCCTCCTGCAGATAACTTCACTATTATAGAACCTAAGGTGGCATTTTGAGGTGTCTTTTCAGGCTTTTGCATTTCTGACAACCGGATGGCCCCACCCAGACCCTCAACTCTTGGCTCAACTGGTCCTGTGGTCCTCACCCAGAGGCAGACTATCATTGCATCCCCAACCTGTCAGCAGCACCCATTCCCCTAGTCCCCCTGCCCACCAAACTATCCTGGAAATGTGTGGAGAAAACCGTGAAAAACCCTAGCTATCAAACTCTCCTTGGTCAGGCGATTACGAGGGGAGAAGGGAAAGTCCACCTTATAAGCAGAACCTGTGGAACTCACCTGGCGTGGGTTTGCCTGGAAGGAGAAAGGGACAGAGCTGTAGCTGTATGTTGATTCAGCACCCAAAGGGGCTGGCCTGGACAACCGGGGTCTGGGAGGGAACCCTGTGGGCTGGAAGGTCCCAGGGAATAGCTAGTGGGTAGACGTCTCTAAACGAGCCCAAATGTGGAGATATTCGTGTCCCAGCTACGTGCTCAGTAAGTGCAGCCTCAGCAGAGGCCTCTCCTGCCAGCGAAGTGTACAAGGTGCCCCCAGAGTGGCCCATCCCGGTCTCTGCTGGTGCGGGCGGCCTCGACAGCGGGGTGGGGGATGTGCGGCTCCACCTCGTGGTGCCCTCGCCCGTGCTGACGTGGCTGCTGCACTGTGAGGTCCAGCTCCTCCCTGGTGTCTGCTGCAGCACAGCCCAAGGGGCTCCTCAGGGGCCAGACCCAAGTCTGGGTGCCCAGAACAGGAACCTGGACCTCTGCTGCACACACACCTCTCTCTGGGCTGGTGAGTCTCCCTAGCCAGGGGAATGACACCTTCACTGCCGTGGGTCCAGCCCCAGGCTATCGAGATCCTGGACTAGCTGGGTGGTCTTTGGGCTCAGAGTTCCTTGACGGACATGAGGGAGCTTCGAGTGTTCACAGCAGGACCCCAAGAGGGCACAGCTGACACCACTAAGAGAAACACCTTTCACCCCTTTGGGACCTCTCTGCCTCACGCCTCCAGCATGTGCGTGGTCCACAGGCAAGCCACTCTCCAGACTGAGCCCCAGCTCACCCCAGCAGACACTTCCTGCTGACCAGTGGGATTGTAAATGGTCAGGCTCCAATTTGGAATCATCACCCCCTCACACGGTGGACTGTAGGATTAATGTGTGTCGGCAAAAGAGGGTGACAGGACAGGACACACAGGCACCCCAGGGGGCCCCTCAGGCAGTGGCAGTGCTCATCGGGCCCCGTCTGCCTTGAGGAGCTCAAGGTCCTGTGGAGACAGAGAAACAAAACGTCAGTGCCTGTGTCTACATGAGCACTCGCTTCCATAAACCTGCTGTGCCTCTGGGGAGGTTCTGACGCAGCCTGAGCCCTACCTGGTCCTGGCCTGCCTGGCGCTGGGGGTCCTGGGTGAGCATCTGGAGCATTGCTGTCATTGTGGGTCCTAAGCCTGCTGCCACCAAGTCCAGGGGCCCCGGGCCCAAGAGGAGCCTGCGTCGTCTGATCAGCACCTTGGACAGGGGCACGGGATGTTGTTCCTGGCCACGGCAGCCGACTCCTGGCACAAGCCTGGTGCCTGGCCCCAAAGGGATGAGCGGAGCAGAAGCCAGCTCAGGTGACTCTGACTCCAAAGCGCGGGGCCCAGAGCTCTAGGACTTCTTTCTCCGTGAGGAGCTCAGAGCACAGCATCAGGCCTCTTGCATTGTTGTTCTCTGACCTGGGATGTTGGGAAGTCATCAGCACACCCTTCTCTGCATATTTCTCAGACTTGTTCTTGTTTTTGTTTTTAACAGCTTTATTGAGATATAATTGACATACAATAAACTGTAAAAGTTTAGAGTGTACAGTCTGATAATCGTTGACACATGCATGGTGAACCAGCATGCTGATGGAGGTAAGGAATGGATCCGCCACTCTCAAACCCCCCCGCCCCTCTGTAATTCCTCCTCCATTCCCTCCCTACCCCGCAAGGCAATCACTGACTCACTTTCTCTAACTGTAGACTAGCTTGCATTTTCGGGAATTTTATCCAACTGGGATCATTCAGTTGAGACACGTGTTTTTGTCTGACTTACTTATTCTGAGCTTCATCTGCGTGGCGGCGTGTATCAGCAGTTAATTCCTTTCCATTGCCGGGCATTCTTCCATTCTTGGATGGAGCACACTTTGTTTACTCATTTGCATGTTGGTGGGTGTTTCGAGTCTTTCCAGCTTCTGTCCGCTACAAGTAAGCCTGCTACGAACATTCGCATACAGGTCTTTTTAAGGATGTGAGCTTTCATTGCTTTCTGCTAAATACCCACAAGTGGAATGGCTGCACCATATGTAGGCATACATTTAACTTTTTAAGGAACTGCCAAACCATTTTCAAAGGTGGTTGTAGCATTTTCCATGTTCACCAGCAGGACAGGAACGGTCTGTGACTCCACCTTTTCACCAAGACTCAGACTCGTATGATTGGAAAGTAAGGGATAGTTCAGAGGATGACAGCGACATCTCAAAAGCACACAGAACCCCACTTGATCGGGCTCCTAGGGACCAAGTCTGGGATACTTTTTAAAAATTCAACTTTTAATTATGAGATCATTGTAGATCCACATGTAGTTGTGAGGAATAACACAGAGAGGTCCTGTGTGCCCTTCACCCAGTTTCCCTCAATAGTAACATCTTGTAAAGCTGAAAAGTACAACAGCACAACCAGGACATGAGCATTGATGTGGTCAAGGCACCACGTGGGTCCCTCCTGTTGTCCTTTATAGCCACACCCCTCCTCCTCTTACCCCCATTTCCAAGACCTCCCTCACTCTTGGGGAACACTAATCTGTTCTTGGGGAATACTAATCTCCACTAACTCTTGGGGAACACTCCTCTCCATTTCTATAATTGTGTCATTTCAAGCATGAAATAGAAATAGAGCCCTACATTATGTAACCTCTTGGGGCTGGGCACGGTGGCTCACGCCTGTAATCCCAGCACTTTGGGAGGCTGAGGTGGGCAGATCACTTGAGGTCAGGAGTTCAAGACCATCTTGGCCAACATGGTGAAACCCCATCTCTACTAAAAATAAAAAAATTAGCCGGGTGTGGTGGCAGGCACTTGTAATCCCAGCTACTCAGAAGTCTGAGGCAGGAGAATTGTCTGAACCTGGGAGGCGGAGGTTGCAGTGAGCCGAGATCGCACCACTGCATTCTGGTCTGGGCGACAGAGCCAGACTCCGTCTCAAAAAAGAAAGAATGTCCCTTCTTGGGACTGGCGTTTTCCCCTCAGCATAGCTCTCTGAAGGTTTATCCATCTTTGGAGTGCGTCGAGAGCCCATTCCTTTTTCTTGCTCAGTAGTGTTTCATGGTATGGATGTGTTGCACTTTGTTTAACCATTTGTCCACTGAGGGACACCTGGGTTGCTTCTAATGTTGGGGTATTTGGTATCAAGCTGTGCTAAACATTCATGTTTAGGTGACATGGTTTGGCCGTGTCCTCACTCACATCTCATCTTGAATTTCCACGTGTTGTGGGAGGGACCTGGTGGGAGGTAATTGAGTCAGGGGGCAGGTCTTTACTGTGCTATTCTCACGATAGTGAATAAGTCTAATGAGATCTGATGGTTTGAAAAAACGGGAGTCTCCCTGCACAAGCTCTGTCTTTTCTTGCCGCCATCCTCATAAAGCATGACTTGCTCCTTCTTGCCTTCCATCATGATTGTGAGGCTTCCCCAGCCATGTGGAACTGCAAGTCCAATAAACCTCTTTCTTTTGTAAATTGCCCAGTCTCAGGTATGTCTTAATCAGCTGTGTGAAAACGGACTAATACGGCAGGTTTGGGTGAGAACATAAGTCTCCATTTCTCTAGGTAAATGGCTGGGAGCGCAATTATTGGGTGGTATGGTAGTTGTATGTTTATTTATTATTATTATTTGAGATGGAGTCTTGCTCTCTCACCCAGGCTGGAGTGTAGTGGTGCTATCTTGGCTCACTGCAACCTCCACCTCCCAGGTTCAATCGATTCTCCTGCCTCAGCCTCCCGAGTAGCTGGGACTACAGGTGTGCACCACCATGCCCAGCTAATTTTTGTACTTTTAGTAGAGGCACGGTTTCACCATGTTGGCCAAGATGGCCTCAATCTCTTGACCTCGTGATCCGCCTGCCTTGGCCTCCCAAAGTGCTGGAATTACAGGCGTGAGCCACAGCGCCCAGCCGTATGTTTAGTTTTTTGAGAAACAGCTGAAGAGATTTCCAGGAGGCGTTTGCTATTGTATGTTCATATCAATAATGTGTGAAGGATCCTGTGTTCCACATCTTCACCAGCAGCATTTTTTAATTTTGGTCTTTCCGATTGGTGTGTATAATATCTTGTTGCATTTTAACTTTTCATTTATTTCACTTATAAAGTTGTTGAACATCTTTTTATGTACTTATTTTGCTATCTATATATTCGTTTTTCATGAGGAAAGCCCTCAATTTGAATATATATTCTCTTCAGTGAAATGCCGTTTCATGTCTTTTGCCCTCCTTTCTAATTGATTGACTTCTAACTGTTGAATTTTGAGAGTTCTTTATACAGTCTAGACACTAGTTCTTTGCTGGATAAATGGTTTGCAAATATTTTCCCCTAGACTGTAGCTTGTCTTTACACCCTCTTAACGGTTTTTTTTTTTTTTTTCAGTGCTAAAGTTTTAAATTTGAAGAGGTCAAGTTTATCAGTTTTTCTTTTTATGGATCATGCTTCTGGTGTCAAGTCTGAAAATCTTTTTGCCTTGTCCCAGATCTCAAAGATGTTCTCCCGTGGTTTTGTTTTCCCTAAATTTTTTTTTTTTAAATTTCATGTTTGTGATCTGTTTTGAGGTCACCTTTATACAAGGTCTAGGTTGCGTTTCATTGTTTTCTGTTGTTGCTTTTTGCCTATGGATTTTTGATTGCTGTGGTGCCGCACTTTGAAAGCAATGTATCTTCCACTCAGTTGCACTTGCATCTTTGTAGAAATCCCCAGGGTGCCCAGGGTGTATCGGTGTGAGTCTATTTCTGGGTAGTTTGTTGTGCTGCATCAATCTGAGTATCTGTCCCTCTGCCAACCCCACACTCTCTAGGTCACTGTAACTACTATATATAAGAAGTCTTGGGATCAGGTACATGGATTAGCCCCATTTTTCTCTTTTTCCAAATTAAACCTCTTATTATTATTTTTTGTTTGTTTGAGACAAAGTCTCGTTCTGTCGCCCAGGCTGGAGTGCAGTGGCGGGATCTCGGCTCACTGCAAGCTCCACCTCCCGAGTTCAGACCATTCTCCTGCCTCAGCCTCCCGAGTAGCTGGGACTACAGGCGCCCCCCACCACCCCCGGCTATTTTTTAAAATATTTTTAGTAGAGACGGGATTTCACCATGTTGGCCAGGATGGTCTCAATCTCTTGACCTCGTGATCTGCCTGCCTCGGCCTCCCAAAGTGCTGACATTACAGGCATTAAACCTCTTTTCTTTAAAAATTACCCAATTTTAGCTATTCTAGCTCCATCACTTTCCATTTATCCTTTGGAATAATCTTGTACTTATTCATGACATATCTTTTTGGAATTTTGTCAGACACAATAAGAACTGTGTTAAACCCATAGATCAGTCTGGGGAGAATTCAGCTCTTTACGATGTTGGGTCTTCCACTCCATGAGCGAGGCATGCCTCTTCACTTGCTTACGTCTTCTTTCTTCCATCACAGTTCTGTGTACAAAACATATATACAAGTCCAGTACATTATTCATTAGACTTACACCTAAGTATTTCATTTTTTGAGTGGTTAAAAATAGAAGTACATTTTTCATTGTGGTGCCCATGTGTTTACTGCTATTACGTAGAAATACAATTGATTTTTCAAACGTTTAATCTTCTTTCTTGTGACTTTTCTGAACTCACTGATTAGTTCTAGGAGGCTTTTATTTGTTTCAGATTCCTTAGGATTTTCTAAGTGGGCTACAAAGTCATCTGCTTATGGGACGAGGGCATGTCTTCCTTTTTGATGTGTATGCCTTTGGTTTCCTCATCTTGCTGTGTGCACTGACCAGAGCTTCCAGCACTGTGTTGTGTTGGACACGAGGGTTTCCCTGTCTTGCTGTGCACACCGGCCAGAGCCTCCAGCACTGTGTTGTGTTTCACAAGAGTGAAACTTCGTCTCAAAAAAGAAAGAATAAGAATAAGAATTAAGAATAAGAATAAGAATAGGAAGAGGAAGAGGAAATCTGACTGGGCGTGGTGGCTCACACCTGTAATCTGTAATCCCAGCACTTTGAGAGGCCGAGGTGAGTGGATCATTTGCGGTCAGGAGTTTGAGACCAGCCTGGCCAACATGGTGAAACCCGATCTCTACTAAAGATACAAAAATTAGTTGGGCATGGTGGTGGGCGCCTGTAATTCCAGCTACTCGGGAGGCTGAGGCAGGAGAATCGTCTGAACCCAGGAGGCAGAGGTTGCCGTGAGCCGAGATTGCACCACTGCACTCCAGCCTGGGTGACAGAGCAAGACTCTGTCTCAAAAAACAAAGCAAAACCTAAGATTGGGAAATTTATAAAGAAAAGAGGCTTAGGCCGGGCACGGTAGCTCACGCCTGTAATCCCAGCACTTTGGGAGGCCGAGGCGGGCGGATCACGAGGTCAGAAGATCGAGACCATCCTGGCTAACACGGTGAAAGCCCGTCTCTACTGAAAAATACAAAAAACTAGCCGGGCGAGGTGACGGATGCCAGCTACTCGGGAGGCTGAGGCAGGAGAATGGCGTGAACCCGGGTGGCGGAGCTTGCAGTGAGCTGAGATCTGGCCACTGCACTCCAGCTTGGGCGACAGAGCGAGACTCGGTCTCAAAAAAAAAAAAAAAAAAAAAGAAAAGAGGCTTAGAGGGCTCAGGAAGCTTGCAACCATGTCGGAAGGCAGCAGGTGCGTCAGAGGCCGGAGCAGGAGAAAACTGGGGGGTGGGGGAGGGGAAGAGGGGAAGGTGCTACACACTTTTTAAATGCCCACATCTCGTGAGGACTCTGTCATGATCCAGCCATCGCCGTCCACACTGCCACTGGGTCTTGGCTGCCTTCCTTGCCTTCCTCACCCTCCTCGTTGCTCACTGTTTGCTGAGGCACATTCCCAGTGCGGGTGCCTTTGCTGGGCTTCCCTGATGGGCGTGGAATCTGGGGCCGGTGGACAGGCAGAGGCTCCTCCCACCTCACAGCACAGAGGGGTGGCTTTGTCAGGGGACGCCCTCCTGGGCTGGAGCAGAAAGCACGCACGGGGGCATTGGCCACCCCCCGGCCCTGGGGGAGGGGACGGGGGCTGGACCTGCCCAGACTTACAGGCTCAGAAGGAAACGTGTCCCTCCACTGTCAGGGGAGGCAGTGAGTCAAGGGAGCCTCACCTGGGAGGGGCGGCCCCACGACCGGTTCAAACAGAGATGGGGGATGAGACGCGGAGATGGTCATCAAAGGACCATGCAGATGGGAGAGTGGGCATCAGGGAGGAAGGGTGCTAACCACCGGGTGAGTTGCGGCCCCCTTGCAGGGCCTGGGCAGCGCTGCCTGCCGTGGCTTCCCGGTTACCCAGGTTCTCGGAGCAGCACAAGACACTGGCACAGAGGACGCTGTCCCAGGCGAACTCCTCCCAGCCGGTTGTTGGTGCAGCCCCTGGTGACCTCTGTCACTTGTTCTGAACGTGGGGAGAGAGGAGGCTGGGCTCACGGCTCTGAGCCTCCAGGGGCAGCACAGAAGCCGGCTTTCCTGGAGGCGGTGAGGACTAGGGAGGACACAATTCCTCCCCAGACCTCCCTGAACCTGGGGGCGGAGTTCAGAGCAGCAGGTGTTCTCCCAGTGCCTGTGGGCGTCCGACCCAGGCTTGGCTGGGTCCTGCTTGTGTGCACAGACGGGACCGAGATGTCAGGAGAGGCCTCTGCCACTGTGTCTGTTTATAGGGGACCCTCCTGACAAGCACAGAGGAAAACCCAGAATGGCCCTGAAAGAAGAAAGGCTCGTGTGGGCGCAGCAGGAGGTGCCAACATCACACCCCACACTCAAGAAGAATGTTTTCCAGCTGAAGGAGGCCTGGGGTCCTGCTGTCCCCGTCCCCAGGAAGCACTGCGCAGTTGGACAGGGAAGAAACAGGATCTTTAAAGTGCGAGTCAGTCCCGAGGGCTGAGCCGCCCCTGTAGCCCACCCACCTCCCTCCTGGCCTGCCCAGGGCTCACCCAGGTGGGGGCTTTGCTGCCACCAAACCTGGACCCAGAAGGACAGAGGGGAGGAGCAGAAACCAGCATGAGCTGCATCCAGGCAAAGCTGCAGTCTCCATTGATACAAAACTTCCTTCAAAACAGGAGGAAGGAGGAGCAGATGCCGAGGGAGCAGTGGGGTGACTGCCTGAGAAGGCGGCCACGGAAAATGGCAAACAGGAACAGCCCGCCCAACAGGGCTGGAGTTCAGTGCTTGTCAAAGCCCCAGCTGGCCAGCCGGGTGCAGTGGCTCATGCCTGTAATCCTGGCACTCTGGGAGGCCAAGGTGGGAGGATCCCCTGAGGCCAGGAGTTGGAGATCAACCTGGGCGACATAGTGAGACACCCATTCTATAAATAAATAAGTTGGGTGTGGTGGCACGTGCCTGTTGTCCCAGCTACTTGGGAGGCTGAGGTGGGAGGATCACTTGAGTCTAGGAGGGCGAGGCTGCAGTGAGCCATGATCGTGCCACTGCACTCCATCCTGGGTGACAGAACAAGACCCTATTTCAAAGATGAATAAATAAAAAGCCACCAGCCACCCCAAACCACTGGGAGAAGAGGACATGGTGCCGGGAGGGCCATGGGCGTGCTGAGGGCTACATGCCCATCAGCACATCAGTGAGGGAGTTTTCAAGGGAAGGTGACTTGCAGCCAAAATTCAAAATGTGCCTCTCTTATCTAGACTGGTGACAGAGGATGCAAAACCACGTACAGCAGGGTGGCGGCCTAGCCAGGCAGGGCATTGACGTCTTTGAAAGTAACAAGCCAGCCCTGCACCTGCCCCCAAAATACTCAGAAATGATCACAAAGAAAGAGGAGGGGGACGGTGCAGCAGCTCATGCCTGTAATCCCAGCAGTTTGGGAGGCTGAGGCAGAGGATTGCTTGAGCCCAGGGGTTTGAGACCAGCCAGAGCAACATAGTGAGACCCCATCTCTACAAAATAAAAATGATAAATAAAAAAGAAGGAAGACAGCAACACATGGCTGGCACGTCCTGGGGATGCCTGCTGGTGCCTGTGTCCCTGGGATGCCTGCTGGTGCCTGCGTCCCTGGGATGCCTGCTGGTGCCTGCTGCAGAGTTTAGAGTTGACCTGCATTGTGGCTTATGCCCTTTGGAACCAGAGCAGGGAGAGGACTTCCTGTTACCCAGGGTCTTCCCATGGAATTGGAATGTACATCAATTCTCTATCTGGTCACCCAAAAAGAGATGGGTTTCATTGGCTCTCTGGACTCCTGGCTGCTCCCCTCCTCTCCAGGCATATGTGGCATCCTAGGGCCTGCTTTTCCCAAGGTATCCAGAGGCTCAGCATGGAGTCCCCAGCTGAGTCCACGAGGAGGATGAAAGGAGGAGGAGGTTGCCTAGGCCAGAACTCGAAATCTAGGTCCCCCCACCCTGGATCCCCAGGCCCTGCTCACAGCTGAGCAGGAGCCCATGGAGGGAACCACTGAGCTCAGAAGCCCACCCCCACCCTCTCCAGGGACTGTCCAGGCTGGCCTTGCCCTGTGTGGACCACCGCATGCTGGGAGAAACCTAGGCCCTCCTGGGCGCTGCAGGAGACTGGCTTGTAGGCCGCTGATGTTGGTGTGGAGGCAGTGGTAGCTTGACAGGCTTTGGTCTGCAGGAGTAGGGGTGAGGGCAGAGCCCTGGGCTCTGAGCATACCTGGGTCTGGGACCAGCCACCACCGTGTGAAAATGCTCAGCAACCCCAAGCTCACAGCACCTCAGGTGACACCGTCAACCCTGAGCACACATTCTCCACCCTGGGGCCGGCGTTCACAGCCACGGGTGTGAAGCCACATAGCATCCCACCCCCCTGCAGGGTCACAGGGCAAAATGCACTCAGCATAGCAGGCCTGGGTTGTCCTCAAGGAAACATGCGCCTCACAGCACGGAGACACAGCTGGCCTTTCCTTCCACCCCGCCCTGGTGTCTTCACCTTTCTCTGCACACACCAGCATGGGCCCCAGAAGCAGGAGGAACTGTCTGTTATGCAGGCAGCAGGTCTAGGCTGAGAGCAGAGGCAGAATCTTGCAAGGGCCCTGACCCCTGTTCTCTCCCGTCAACCCTTGGTCTTACCCCTGGACATCTCCTCTGTGCCCAGTGGGATGTGTCCTCCTGGCCCCTCCGGCCCTATCCTCATGGAGGTCTGCATCCCAGGGAGCCTCACCTGAATCCCCCTCCTGCCCCTTTCCTCAGGCCTGGGCTGGGCCTGACAGAGGACAGAGGTACTGGGGAGGATTCCTGGGGTTACACAGCAGCCTTGGAGGCCCAAGGAGGAGGATGCAGCCGTCACAGCCCAGGGGGACATGCAGGTCCACCCCCTGCCAGACTCAGCCCCAGCCTCAGCTCTGATGCATCCCCTCTTTGTCTAACAGTCCCCAAAAGCAGGGCACGGGGCTCCACACCGTGGGGTCACCAGGGACCGTGAAGGCTGGGAGCAGACCCAGAAGTCTCTGAGCTCCTGAAAGGACAGGGGGCCGAGGCTGAGAAACTGTGGAGAGAACAGTTTGTTTTATCAAGTTCATGTTCAGTGAAACAAACTGGTCCCTCGGGCTCCCTCGGCTCTCACCCTGTGAGCGTGATGGACATTGCATGCCCCTGGCACTCAGGCACTCAAGCCTGGATGCTTGAACAAGGACATCCAGGGCTTTGATTTTATCCAGCATGTCCAGATCTTATCGTTCTTAAAAGCTTTCTGTATCTCATATCTTAAGACCATATTCTCTGATACAATGAAGTCATACAGTCATAACAAAAAGGATAAATACGTATTTTCACAAGTGAAAATGCAAAAAGCACATTCCAAATGAATAGATTCTTTAAAAAGAGAAGATCTTAAATATTTTTTTAAAAACCTAGAACAGATGAATGAGGAAAATACCGCTTCTCAAAATGGGATGCGGTGAAGGGTGGTAGCTGAGCAAAATGCGTATCCTATGTCCTTACATGAAAGAAGAATAAAGGAGAATGTTCTGTTGGGAGTTCGTTTTTAGCTTTTCAATTTTCTTTTTTGTTGTCATTTTAACCTCTACTCAAGACAACTTAGATTAACTTTTCATTTTGAAACAGTTTCAGATTTATTAAAAAGTTGCAAAAAAAGTACAAGAATTATTCTGTCTGCTTTATATAGATTTTCTGAGTCTTAACATTTTTCATAACTATAGTACAATCAAAACCACAGAATCAGCACTGATAGAACAGTATAATCTAATCTATGGACCTCATTCAAATTTCAGCCATTGTCCCCCTCACAGCCTTCTCCAGTCCAGCATCTAATCCAAGCTCACACGTTTCACTTGGTTGTCTAGCCCCTTTAGTCTGCTTTAACCTGGAACGGGTCCTCAGCACAGATTTATTTCGTGACCTGACACTTTTGAAGAGTAAAGGCCAACTGTTTTGTAGAAAGCCCCATTATTTGGGATTGTTGCTTAAGTGTGCTGCTCTGTGTATTCACACTGACACATCTCTCCCACTGCCATAATATTCTGTATTTCCTTCCTTCCTTGCATACTTTTGATCTCTTTTCTCCCACAGTGACAATGCTGGCTTGTGACAAAATCAATTTATTTCAACAGTTTAATGATAATGTATCTGCATCTGTATTTATCCTATTTGAATTCACCAGGCTTTTGAATCTGTAATCTTTAGGTTTATGTTCTTTTTCAAAATTGAAACATTATCAGTCATTAGTTCTTCAGATCTCATTTCTGTACTCCACTCTTTCTCCTCTCCTTCTGTGACACCAATTATACAGCTGTTGGACTTTTTGGTATTGTTCCTGAGGTGCGGTTCATTTTTTGTTTTGTTTTGAGACAGAGTCTCCGTCTGTCACCCAGGCTGGAGTGCAGTGGTGCGATTTTGGCTCACTGCACCCTCTGCCTCCCGAGTTCAAGTGATTCTCCTGCTTCTGCCTCCTGAGTAGCTGGGATTACAGGCACCTGCCACCACACCCGGCTAATTCTTGTATTTTTAGTATAGATGGGGTTTTGCCATGTTGGCCAGGGTGGTCTTGAACTCCTGACCTCAGGTGATACATCTGCCTCAGCCTTCCAAAGTACTAGGATTACAGGCATGAGCCACTGAGCCCGGCCTCATTTTTTTTAAATCAGTGTCTTTTGTGTTGTTCAAATTGCACGACTGCCATACTGACTCTTTCCCTTTTCATTTCCAGTCTGCTGTTGGCCCAGCCAGAGACTGCTTTATCCTGGTGATTATGTTTCCAGTGGTGCAATTCCCACTTGGCCATTCTTCATACATTCCACTTTCTCCCTGAGCCTTCTTATCTTTCCATTTATCTCAAGAGTGTTTGCCATTACTTGCTAGAGCATTCTTATGATAATTACTTTAAAGATGTTACATAAAAAATTCTTATGATAATTACTTTAAAGCCAGTGCTGAGGGTTGGAATCATCAGCACTGGCACCTACTGGTTGCAGTTTTCCTTGTTCATTGAGATTTTCCTGATCTTTTGTAGAAGTAATTTTGGATTGTGTCCTGGGCATTTTGAATGTTATGAGAACCCGTGTCTTATTTAAGTGGTATGGAGAATGCTGCTAGTTTTGTTTTGGCAGCAATTGATGTGGTTGGGCTTATATTGCAAGTGCAGACCAACCTGCAGACGCTGCGGCTTCCACATCAGCTCAGTCTTTAAAGCCTCATGGTGTTTGGGTATGCAGGTCACTCTGACACCTCGGTGGAGGTTGATCCCATCACCTAGCTCTCATAGTCTATGCCATCGAGGGTCACATCCATGCATGCCCAGCTCGGGAGTGAGCCCGGGGTTTTATTGACAACACGATGAATTGCTTTGCAAAGTTCCTCACCTCCTGCAGTTTCTCTGATGCTGTGTGGTCACCTGGGATTCTTCTTTGGGGCATCTAGTCAGAAGGCTGTGGCTCACTATGTCACGGTGCTTACACTTCCTCCCTCCTCAACCCCCTCTGGGGTCATGATGTGGGAAGATGTGGAGAGAAAAAGACCCATGGCCTTTACCCGCCCTCTCGGAATCACAGCTTCTCTGATTAGAGGAAAGCTCCCTGCCCTCAGCGTTGTGAGTCCCTGCAGGCTTCATGGTGGCTTCTGTGGCTACTGCCACACTCCCTGAGTAAGCCCTGGAGGGGTCCCCCAGAGCTCCCCACCTGTGCCCTGGTGTCTGCTCCTAGAGTGTTGGCTGCCTTGAGTCAAGGCCACGCAATGCCAGAGGAATGAAAAGGGAAAACTTTCCACTGGTTTGGTGGCCCTCACATTTTTATCTTATTTCTCAATCTTCCTGCTAATTTTCTGATCAGAGTGTCCATTTGCATGTGTCCTGGAGGCAGCTCAGATAGCTTCTCCACGTGTTTCAGGCCGGTTTTACAGCTGCACTCAGCAGAAGAGATGGGGGGGAACTACCTCCTCCACCTGACCTTGAGCTCGAACCAGCCTTGGCAGTGCTGCCCTTGACAAGGCTGCAAGTTACCCTCTGCAGCAGGTGCCACCCCAACATCCCTAGGGCTGTTTTCATTTGCATTTCTTCCACAAGTGAAGGGCAACATTTTTCCTTGTGTTTAAGTGATATTTTATATCACTGCCACTAATTGTTTTTGTATGTTGCTCATATTTTCTATCAAGCTTTTGGCCTTTGCCTACTTCCCCCAATTAAGAGTTGTTTATAACTCCCTGGTATGTGTTTGTTTATTTGTGTGTGTGCCCATGTGCACCTCATACAAAATATATTTTTATAGAGTCAAATTAGTCAATCTTTTATTTTTTGCATTTGGACTGAATTAAACTTAGGAAGTCTTTCTCCACACTCAGGTTATAAAGATATTCACAGTCGAGCGCGGTGGTTCACGCCTGTCACCCCAGCACTTTGGGAGGCTGAGGCAGGCGAATCACAAGGTCAGGAGTTCGAGACCAGGCTGGCCAACTTGGTGAAACACTGTCTCTACTAAAAATACAAAAAATTAGCTGGGCGTGGTGGCAGGCGCCTGTAATCCCAGCTACTTGGGAGGCTGAGGCAGGAGAATGGCTTAAACCCAGGAGGCAGAGCTTGCAGTGAGCTGAGATCATGCCACTGCATTCCAACCTGGGCAACAGAGCAAGACTCCATCTGAAAAAAGAAAAGATTCACATATCATTTCTTTTGGTATTTGTACACTTTGGTTGTTTAACATTAATTCTTATGTGTGCTATATGGATGTATGGGTGGAGGTCCTATTTGACTTCTTCCAGGAATCCATTCATTTGTTCAAACATCAATTTTTTAATAAGTTTATCTTTGATTCAGAGATTTGAGATTCTCCCTGTTTTGTACACTGAGTTTCCATGCATTCTTGGGTATATTTCTGGTCTTTCTATTCTACTTCACTTGATTATTCATTCTTATGACAACACCACACTGTTTTAATTTTTGAGGGTTTTTTTTTTTTTTTTTTTTTTTTTTAGTATGTTTTAATCTCTGGTAGTGCTAGCCCATCAATAACTCAACTTTTTTCGGAGTTTTCCTAACCAATCTTGAATGTTTTTGTTTGCATATGTTTCAACTTGTCTTGTTCAAGAAAAAGAAGTCATGATTTTTATAGCAATCACGTTAAATGAAAACATTTTATAAATTAGGGAGGACTGATGTCTAATGGCATTGGTGCCATTAGACAACAAGGAACCGCTGAGAACAAGGAACAGCTTTACCGTTGCTCAAGGCTCCAGGTGCATCTCGCAGGAGTGCATTGAATTTTACTCCCTTAGATTTTGCACATTTTAAAATCCGATTTATTTCTAAACATTGGATTTTCCCCCCAATCGTAAATGAGGTTTTCTCTTCCATTATATCTTCTAGTTGGTTATTGCTTCTATATAATGAGGCTGTTGGTTTTCACTTTAATTTCATATTATACTACCTCACTGAATGATTTCATTGAATTTTCTAGTCTCAGCATTGCTCCATTAGGACTTTTTTCCTTTTTCCTTTTTTTTTTTTTTGATGGAGTCTCACTCTGTCATCCAGGCAGGAATGCATGGTGCAATCTTGGCTCACTGCATCCTCCACCTCCTGGGTTCAAGCAATTCTCCCACCTTAGCCTCTTGAGTAGCTGGGATTATAGGCGCCCACCACCACACCCAGCTAATTTTTTGTATTTTTAGTAGAGACAGGGTTTTACCATGTTGGCCAGACTGGTCTTGATCTCTTGACCTCGTGATCCACCCGCCTCAGCCTCCCAAAGTACTGGGATTACAGGTGTGAGCCACTGCGCCCAGCCAGGGCTTTCTTTAAAAAGAGTTTCTGAGGTAGATGGGTCAGCTGCAAATAGACTGTTTTCCTCAAATCTTATGCCTCCAATTGCTTTCTCTATTTTTCTTTGCTTCTGTCTCCACTGCAATGTTTAAAAAATGATGGTGCCTGTCCTGCTCTTGTTCAGTGCATTAGTGGGACTGCATCCAGTACTTTCCCATACAGTGAGTTTCTGGCTTCAGGGTTCTCTCACGCACACACACATGCACACACACACGCGCACACACACGCATGCACACGTGTGCACACACACAATCATGTTATTGTCCTATGTGCTACTGTATTTGTCTTGCTAATATTTTATTTAAGATTATTGCACTGATATATAAAAGTGCTGTATTTTCTCTTTTGGTATCCTCTTTATCATGTTTAGCTGTCAATGTCATGCTTGCCTTGTAAAAGGAACTTGGAAACTTTACCTCTTGGGTCCAATCTGGCAAATTATGTTTTTACTAGAAATACTTCATTTCATCTAAATTTTCAAACTTATTCCATATAGGTATGCAAAATGTCTCTTGTGGTCATTTATTTCATTTTTTTTTTTATTTTTTTGACACAGGATCTCATTCTGCTGTCCGGTCTGGAGTGCAGTGGTGCGATCTCAGCTCACTGCAGCCTTTACCTCCTGGGCTGAAGCAATCCTCCTGCCTCAGCCTCCCCAGTAGCTGAGACGACAGACATGCACCACCCAACCCAGCTTCTTGTGCCAGTTGGATCAATTTTACTGAAGTGTTATTTACACACAACAAAAAGCACCCATTTTAAGTGGTCAGCTCAATGAATATTGGCAAATTTACACACCACATACCCACCACCACGCTCATCACACTTGCCTCCCACAACAGGTGCCTGCCATGAGTGGCATGGCCCCCCCATCGACATCCAGCTCCAGGCAGCCACTGATCCACTTCCCACCACTTGATTCAATTTCCACTTGCTGGGATTTTGCATGAATGGGTGCCTGGGACAGTTCAGCCTCTTTAACCACTCAATCCGTTTATCTGTGTTTCCCTTTCCGTCTCATTCTCAGTCCTGCCAGCAATGTCACCATTTTGTGCATCTGTTGACTTTGTGGATCTTCTCTATTTTAGTTTATTTTGATTTCTGACTTATTCAATAACACCTTTGGGGGTACATTTTCCTTCAGACCTCCTTGGGTTTCATTTATTGTTCCTCTCAAAGTTCTAGACCTGAATACATGGTTTCTTAATTTTCAACCCCTCTTCCTTTCTAACACTAGGGCTTAAGTCTATATGTTTTCCTCAAAGCACTGCTCTCATTTAAAACAAATGCTGGTTCTGATTTTTGTTACTATGCAGCTCAAGGAATTTTTAAAAAGCCTATTATAGTTTCTTCTTTAACAGATGAACTAACTGAAATGTTAATTAAATTTCCCATATTTGAAATTTTAAAGTTTATCTTCATAAACATTTAATTTAAATGCACATGGTCAGAGAACATGGTGCATGGGAAATGTGTTACACTGGGACATTGAACATGTCAGGTCTATACCACTGGGCTGGTATGTTACCCTGGGACATTGAATGTGTTAGGTCTACACCACTGGGTGGGTGTGTTACTCTGGGACATTGAATGTGTTAGGTCTACACCACTGGGTGGGTGTGTTACTCTGGGACATTGAATGTATCAGGTCTACACCACTGGGTGGGTGTGTTACCCTGGGACATTGAATGTGTCAGGTCTACACTACTGGGTGGGTGTGTTACCCTGGGACATTGAATGTGTCAGGTCTACACTACTGGGTGGGTGTGTTACCCTGGGACATTGAACATGTCAGGTCTACACTATGGGCTGGTGTGTTAACCTGAGACATTGAATGTGTCAGGTCTACACCACTGGGCTGGTGTGTTACATGTCAGGTCTACACTATGGGCTGGTGTGTTAACCTGGGACATTGAATGTGTCGGGTCTGCCCCCCTGGGGACAGCATCGCCATTTCTGGCTGTAGGGTGTCTGATAAAAGGTCTTGATTTTCCTTTGTTACTCAACTGTATAGAAGGTTTTTTCCCCTATCAGTAGGGAGAGGATGGGTGATTGATTATCGATGTTGCTGCAGTTGTTATTTTTAAAAATAAATTTGTATATAAAAAATGATGTGTTAAAATTGAAAATCCACATACAAAAACAAAACAAAACAAAAAACTAACCCAGACACAAATCTTATACCTTTCACAAAAACTAACTAAAAAGGACCATAGGCCTGAATGCAAAATGCAAAACTATAAACCTCCTAGAAGAAAATGCAGGAGAAAATCGATGTGACCCTGGGTTTGGTGATGAGTTTTTAGATACAACATTGAAAACATAATCTCTAAAATTAAAAAAATTGATTAAAAAAATCGACAAAGAGGTTGGGCATGGTGGCTCAACCTGTTTCTCTTGGGCTCAAAGAATCTGCCCACCTCAGGCTCCCAAAGTGTAATCCCAGCATTTTGGGAGCCTGAGGCAGGCAGATTCCTTGAGTCCAAGGGTTTGAGACCAGCCTGGGCAACTTAGGAAGACCCTGTCTGTATTTTTTAAAAAAACAAAAAAAAAAACAAAAGTCAATAAGAACATAAAAAATTAAGAAAGCATCTGACCAGACACCTTACCAAAGACACACCACTGGCAAGTAAGCAGATGGAACAAGGCTCAGGGAATAGGGAATTGCAAACGAAGACACCTATAAGACACCAGCACCGCTTTTTAAGGGGCTGAAATCCAGAACATTGACAATATCAACCATATCAGTTTCTGGCTGGGATGCAGAGTGATGGGCACTCCCTGTCATTGCTGGTGAGGGTGCAAAGTGGTGTGGCCACCGTGTATTGGGGGAAATTTGCCCCTGATACACGTAGGTTCTTTCCTATTTTCCTAAGTGTCAGTTGGTCTGAGAAATAAAGGGAAAGAGTATGAAAGAGAGAAACTTTAAAGCTGGCTGTCTGGGGGAGACATCACATGTTGGCAGGTTCCGTGATGCCCCCCTGCCATAAAACCAGCAAGTTTTTATTAGTGATTTTCAAAAGGGAGGGAGTGTACGAATAGGTTGTGGGTCACAGAGATCACATGCTGCAAGGGCGACAAAAGATCACAAGGCAGAAGGTCATGGCGAAACTCGAATCACTAATGAACTTCCATGTCCAGTTGTGAACACATTGTCATTGATAAACAAGGTTCAAGAGCAGAAAACTGGCCTGACTAGAATTCGCCAGGTGGGAATTTCCTAATGCTAGCAAGTCTGGGGGAGCTGCAGGAGACTAAGGTGTGTTTCATCCCCATCTACGTCTGCATAAGGCAGACACCCCCAGAGTGGCCATTTCAGAGGCCTCCCCTAGGAATGCATTCTTTTCCCAGGGCTGTTAATTAATATTCCTTGCTGGGGAAAGCATTCAGTGATATTTGTCTTACCCGTTTTTGGTTATAAGAGAAATATGGCTCTATCCTGCTCGCCCACAGGCAGCCAGACTTTAAGGTTATCTCCCTTGTTCCCCGAACATCACTGTTATCCTGTTCTTAAGGTGCCAGATTTCGTATTATTCAAATACACATGCTCTACAATGTGTGCAGTTAACGCAGTCATCACAGGCTCCTCAGGTGACATTCATCCTCAGCTTATGAAGATGACAGGATTAAGAGATTAAAGACAGGCATAGGAAATCACAAGAGTATTGATTATGGGGAAGGGATAAATGTCCATGAAATCTCCACAATTTATGTTCTTCTGCCATGGCTTCAGCCGGTCCCTCCGTTCGGGGTCCCTGACTTCCTGCAACAGCCATGGAAGACAGGTGTGAAGTTTCTCACACAGCTACACAGAGGTTTCCCCGCAGCTCTGGCAATTGTGCTCCGTGGCATTTAACCAGAGGGGCTGAAGACTGACGTCCACATAAGAACCTGAATGTGGACGTTTACCGTAGCTTCATTCATAATTGCCGATGCTTGGAAGCAACAAGATGTCTTTTGATAAGTGAGTGGATAAACAAATAGTGCTACATGAAGACGGTGGAATATTATTCAGGGATAAAAAGAGATAAGGTAACTAGCCATGAGAAGACATGGAGGAACTGTAAACGCACATCGCTAAGTGAAAGAAGCTAATCTGAAAATGCTCCACACTGTGTGTTTCCAACCACAGGTCATTCTGGAAAAAGGAAAACTGGAGTCAGGGAAAGAATCAGTGGTTGCTGGGGTTCAGGGGGAGGGAGGGATGACGAGGGAGAGCACAGGGGATTTCTCTCCAGCCGTGAAAGTATCCCACTAGACACAGCAGCGATGGCACCGGACACTGTGCATTTATCAAAACCCACGGAACTTTAAGGCACAAAGAGTGAATTTTTTTTTTTTTTTTTTGCCATTCTTCTTTTTGAAATGGAGTCTCTCTCTGTCACCCAGGCTAGAGTGAGGTGGCGTGATCTTGGCCCACTGCAACTTCTGTCTCCCCAGTTCAAGCGATTCTCCTGCCTCAGCCCCCCGAGTAGCTGGGATTACAGGTGCCCAACACCACACCTGACTAATTTTTGTATTTTTAGTAGAGACAGTGTTTCACCATGTTGGCCAGGCTGGTCTCGAACTCCTGACTTCAGGTGATCTGCCCATCTCGGCTTCCCAAAATGCTGGGATCACAGGCATGAACCACTATGCCTGGCCTGCCATTATTCTTACGATATGGAAAAATATGGATTCTGGCTGCTTTGGTTTTTATGCATTGCCGCACACTCCTGAGCGTTTGCCTGGCCGGCCTGGCTGCCTGCCCCGTGCCTCTCCCTTGTACAGGTGGTGCTGGGCCACCTGCCTGCATGTTCTCAAGGTCCCCTGCCCTGCCCCGTCCCCCTGTTGGAGGCTCAGCCCCCGGTCTGATCGCTGCCTGTGGGGAACACAGATGGCTCAGGTTCCCCAGGTAACAGGGGGGGCCCCACTGCCCTGGAGAGACTAGAACAGTGGCTCAGAATTTTCTCAGGTCAGAAGGACAGGGAAACTGAGGGCCAGGAGAGAAGCAGTGGTGCGGGAAGGCATGCACCGCCCTCCTCATCCACCCTGACTGTCCTTTCTGTGACCACTTCCCAGTCTTATGTGCTCACCCTCAGCAAGCATTTATTTACCACTCGAGGAGTCTTTTCTCATTAATCTCTGAAGCATTCAGTCATCTTCATCTTTCCTTCCTTCATCCTCTTTTTAAAAAATCCATTTATTCAGACAAACTGTGGTGGCACACACCTGTAATCCCAGCATTTTGGGAGGTCGAGGCAGAAGGATCACTTGAGGCCAGGAGTTCAAGACCAGCCTGAGCAATACAGTGAGACTTTGTTTCCACAAAACATAAAAATGAGCTGGAGTGGTGGCATGCGCCTGTGGTCCTAGCTACTCAGGAGGGTGATGTGGGAGGATCGTTTGAGCCTGGGAAATCAAGGCTGCACTGAGCTAGGATTGTGCCACTGCACTCCAACCTGGGCAACAGAGCAAGACCTTGTCTCAGATAATAATTTTTTAAAAATCAATGTATTATGCAATGTTTCTGAGTTCCAGCTGAGCAGGCGCCCTGAAGGAATTGTGGTTCCCGTCCTCCTGTCCAGAGAGGCCAAAGCCCCCAGCTCTCAAAGGCACAAGAGTGGCTGGTCCAGTGGCTGTGGGGAGGGGGGCCATAGGCCCCTGACCCCAGCACAGGTGCCCAGATTAGATTCACACATATTTCCTGGGAAAATGCATCAGGGAAGACCTGCACCGCCACTCTCACTGCGGCCAGATCACTTCCCAGTGCCTTCCTGTGCAGAAAAACAGAAGCTTTCGGGCCAGGGTCCTGGGGAATCTCATCCCAGCACTGGTCTTGCTGGCTGTCCCAAGGCGTCGGATGCCAGATTCCTGACGTTATGAGGAGCACCAGGTGCCCTGCCCTGAGGATCTGCCCTAGCCAGCAGGGTTGGAATTCAGCCGATAATTCATAACCGCAAGAGGAGGGGAGCAGGTCCTGCTCTGCCTGGGAACCCGAGGACCCTTCTCTGGAGAGCCTGCAGCCTGCCGAGGACAGGGGATCCAGGGCCTCTACCTGAGGGGGCTGCCATGGCCACCTGGGTCCACAGGGGCAACATTGACTGGCTGGAGGACAGCGGGGGGTGCAGTGCACAGGCGCAGGGGCGCAGGCTGCAGGGGTGCTGTGAAGACCTGCCCTCGGGCAGCAGGCGGCAGACCCAGCATTGTCCTTCATCTGGGGCTTTGCTACCTGGTGAGGCCACCTCCTTCCCGATGCAGAAGGCCTCCTTCTCAGCCACCCCTGCCCTAGGACAGCTCCAGGATGTCCCATGGTGCCCTGCTTAGCCTGGCCAGTCCTGAACTCGGCATTGGTCCCCTCTGCCCCAGGCTGCCCATTACCCGTGCCTCACCTGGCAGCCCTCCCATTCCTACCCTCCCCTTGCTGGCACTGTCCATCAGTCCTGACCTCCTGTTATCCTACTGTGGCTGCTCAGACAGGCACCCCAACCCTGGTCACATGCCACAGACCCCTTTCTCCAGGCTCATCCCCACCTCCACTCAGGGGCCCCAGCCCTTCTAGGATCCCAGCCCCGAGCCTGTGACATACTGCTTACCCACTGCTGGGCCCTAGGCTGCAGGGACAGTCCCTATCCTCAACCTCCCAGCTGGAAGGTTTTTTGCAGATCTGGCTGCTCCAGTGGCCGCCGGTACCAACCCACAGAGCCCTTTGCTGAGGACTGGGCAGGGTGGGTGGACGGGAAGGAGCAGGAAGGAATGAGCACCATGGAGCATGAGAGTTTATTATCTCCAAGAGGGTGAAGGTCATAGTCCCAATGGACGGGTGGGGGCACCCACAGTGTTATCCTTCCTGGGTTTCCCTTGGGCAGAGGGGGAGCCCCAGCTGTGGCCGCACCCGGGCTCTCCTGCCTCTCGAGGGGTCCTGGACAGCATTCAGGGCAAGGGGCCTCATGCAAGGGGCCATCGTCCACCAGAGACACCGTCCTTCCCCATCACCCAACACCAGAGGCACCGTCCTTCCCCATCACCCAACACCAGAGGCGCCGTCCTTCCCCATCACCCAACACCAGAGGCGCCGTCCTTCCCCACCACCCACACCGGAGGCACCGTCCTTCCCCAGGAGGAACAGTTGCTGAATCCACAGGGTTCCCCAGCAAAGGGGCCCCTGTGGGGGAGAAGCGAGCCGGCTAGATCCAGGGTGGAGGCAATGGCACCTTCCCCACCACCTCAGAGAGGGAGGGTCCCCCCCAGTGTCCCGGAAGGGGCGGACACAGGATGGCAGTGGGAGGCAGGAGACAGGACGGGCCAGCAGGGCCAGGAGGGGGTGTAGAGGGAGGGCCCTCACAACAGGGCCCTGAGGAGGCCGAGGCCCACCTGGAGCAGGAGCCCCCCTTGCAGGGCCCAGCGCCCCTCCTGTGGGGTTGGTGCCCTGTTGCAGAGAGCCCCGGAACAGCAGCGCCGAGTTATCACGCCTTGCACCGTGGGGGCTGGCGTCCATTCGAACTTCGTGTTGGTGTTGGGACATCTGGGAGCACAGCCTTTGCTGAGCAGGGTGTGTATGCTCCATTCTGCAGAAAAGAGGAGAGGCAGGTGGCCCCAGAGCCCCCAGCAAGGAAGTATCCACAGTTATCAGGAAAATGCAAGGATGCTTTCCAAAGGGGCAGCCGGGACCCAGAAGAACTAGAGCAAGGAATCTGGCCCTATGAGGGGGACCAAGAGACCTCCGTCTCCTGTCCTTTCCTGGGCAAGGCGCTGCAGAGCTGGGGACCCTGGCTGCCCAGGCCACCTCCGCCCCGCAGCACAGCAAATACAGACTCCAGGGCAACTGGCTGTAAGGGGCTTTCCCTGGAAGCCAGGCACAGCCTGGACCACCCCTGCCAGCCCGGGGGCGCGTGCGTCGTGGGGAGAAGGAGTGACTCAGAGCAGTGGAAAGGGGCTGCCCATCACAGAAAACCTGCTGGGCTGGGTGCCCAGCCCTGGGCTCCTTGCTCTGCTGCTCACTTAAAGACATGGCAGAGACTTTCTGATGGACACGTGTCTGTCAACAACCATGGAACCCCTGAAGGGATGTACAACACTCAAAATCCAAATGGTGGAGAAAAGAGCTTGGGTGGAATCTCCTTTATGTGTCATAGTGTGTTATGGCGTGTTGTGTTGCATTCTATTTTATTATATTATGTTGTATTGTATCGTATTATATTAAGTTGCAGTATACACGTTATATTCATTACATTGTGTTATACTCTATGACACTGTCATACACTGTATTAGATTCCAGTGCAGCCTGCCCCATGCTGGGCTGTAGGGCAGGCCTACTGTGCTCTGCCAGGAAGGGCGGATAACCCATCCACCCGAACAGCTGCCTCTCCCCACCCCTGTGTGTTCCTGCTGTCTTCGTAAATTCAGTGACATCAGAGCCTTTGTCCTGCTGACAGTTCCTAGAGACACCTCAAATGGAGGAGAAAAAGAAAAGTCAAAATTCACACTCTGGGATGCTCGCCCAAACCCAGCGCGGGAGAGAGAGCAGGAAGCACTGTCGGACCCACACGTCCCCAGGTCCTGGAGGACGCATCAGCTGAGTTGCTGAGAGGCGGGGCACCCGGCAACTGCCCTCTGCCCCAGAGGGGACTCACCAAAAGAGACGACCACCTCGTTGGAGATGCAGACTTGGTCCAGCGGGCTGCACGCGGTGGGCGGGCACTGCCTCCAGCTGCTCACCTTGAAGCACTGGTAGCAGCTCAGGTTCCGAGCTGTGGGCAGCAAGCGGGCCGCGGTGGACCAGGGTCCCCAGCCCCAGCCCCAGCCCTGATGCCCCGAGCCCTGTCAGGGCCGCTCCTTACCTGGCATCGTGGCGCAGACAGCAGACGCGGCAGCCAGCGGGAGGGCACACAGGGCTAGGACGAGCCCCTCCATGACGCCAGAGGGCTCAGCCTGAGTGGGGTGAGGTGGGTGTTGCGGGGGACTTCGCCCAGAGAGCCCCCTCCCCAGCTTCCTGCTCCCTAACCGGGCTTCACTCAGGGCGCAGCCCCCATCCCACCCCAGCCTCCTGCGCTCCTGGACTCGGCTTCACCCAGGACGCCCCCCACCCCCAACCTCCTGCACTCCTTGGCGGGGCTTCACCGAGGGCGTCCCCGACCCCCAGCGTCCTGCTCCCGCGCTCGCTCTCCTCCCTTCCCTGCATCCCCTCTCCCTGGGCCCTCTGCCTTTGGTCCGCCTTCCAATCTCTCTTTCTAAACTCCTCGGAGCCCCATTCTCACCCGACCCTCATCCCAGCCCCCGGCCCACAGTCCGGACCCCTCTCCAGGCGCCTTCTCTCCTGCCGGGCTGCGGGGATCTGCGCCCTGGAGGAGGAGTCAGCCCTGGGACCGAGGGGCTGGACCGGCCAGCCCCTCCTCTGCTCTCTTGCACTGGGGCGGCTCCGGGGTTCCGAGGGCCTCAGCGACTGCCTGCGGCCGCCTCCTGGGGAAAATAGCCCGAGACCCGGGAGGAGGGGGACGCCTGCAGGTCCCCCCAAGGCCAGCCTCAACCCCAATCACAGACCCTGGGCTCCACGCCGTAGGGAACGTCGGGCCAGATTTGATTCCTGACTCGGGGACCCACGGAGGCTGAGGGAGACCCAGAGGGCGCGGAGGGCGGGACGACCCTTTCCCTGGGGTGGGGCGGGAGTGGTCTGGATGTGGCCGCGGACGGGGGAGGGAGGAGGCTTCAAGGCGGAGGAGGAGGAAGAGGGAGGAGGCGGAGTAGGGACCCTGGGGCGCAGGTGAGGTTTGGACAACCTGAGATGGAACGGGACGCGGCCAGGGCAGGGCGGCCCGGAGCCGGCCAGGCAGATCCAGGGAGGAGCATAGATCCAGGAAGGGCAAATGAGGTCGGCGGGGATGGTTAGGCCACAGGCACAGAATCTTCGTTCTTTCTAGAGTGCTTGGAGGCTTTCCCCGGCAGAGGTGGCCTGGGAGGAGGGGAGAAGGGAGGAGAAGGGCAGACGCCTCCAGGGGCCCCTCGGGCGCGTTCAGTGGCTCAGAGAAAAGCAGGGCTTAGCCTTACAGGAGCCTGGAGCTGCCGCAGGGGTTGGAGGCTGCTGCTCCAGAACCCTTGCTAAGTTTCTGGGACCTGCAGGGGGCTGAGTCCGGGCCTTTGAAGACTGGTGCCCTGGAAAAACGGCTCCTGCGCAGGCTGCCTCCCAGCTCTGTCCTCCCACATTTCCACCTCTCACAGGTGAGGCTGGGGCCCAGCCGGGTCTGTCCGGGTGCTTAAGCGTCCCTGGGCCCCTCGGGGGCTGTGGTTCCAATTTCTTTTGCAGCATCTGCCCGGACCCATGTAGGTCCTGGATGCAGAGTGTTAGGCCGCCCCGTCACAGCACAGACCTGCCCCCTCCCCACTAAACTCATCTGCCTCCTACACGGAGTCTTCCCTTTGTCCTGTCGTTTATTCTGTTGTTGTTGTTGTTTATTTTTTTATCCCCGGGAGCCAAGGGAGTTGACCCATGTTCTCACTGGGCCACTGGAACCCAACAGCGTGGACATCCCGGTTGGTGGGCACCCAGCTCTCCCCTCCAGAGGCACTGTCACACCCTCCCCCACCTCACCAGGGGGCACAGGGCCCTGCTGGACCCAAGCGACGTCAGGAAATGCTGTCCTCAGCCTGGAGGACCACCGACCCACTTTCCTCCACGGAGCCCCTCCCTGGGACCTCGGTGTCCCGAAGCTGTCTCACTAAGGGGTAGCCCCAGGCGCTCCCCTCCAGCCCAGGTGGTCACACAGTTTTCACTCTGTGTCAGGTTCACTCTTTTCTCCTTCCTGCCTTCATTTCCTGAATCACATCCTTTTGAGCATGTGTGATGACAAGGCAGGGCTGGACCCTGGGTCTGCAGCAGTGAACCGGCCCAGTCACCTGCCCTAAGGGGTCTTGCAGGAAGTAAGTGGCAGAAAGAAGAAAGGGGTAACTGCTACCCATAAGGTGGTTGGGAAGGGCTGCCCCTGGCCCCAGCGTGACTGCTGCCCACCACCTCCAGGGGCCTGGCATCCTCTCCTGCACTGCAGCCCAGCAAACCCCTCCCCTGCTGTGGCTTCGGGTGACAGCTGCTGGGAGAGAAGGTGCCGACCCGGCCCAAGAGTGAGTGTGCAGGCAGGTGGCGCCATTTCCCCTTCGTCCACGCAGTGGCCCACCCAGCAGGACTGTCCCGTTCCTGTTTCCCCTGGTGCATGCTCTAGGGATGCCCCAGATGGGCCCTGCCCTCTGACCCCTGCCTGACCAGGCTCAGCGTCCTCTGCTCCCTTTGTCCTCTGATGCTCTAGCCCTTTCTGCCTGTGTGTCGGTCGGGGCTGTTTTGGGGGTGGGTTTAGAGGGCACGGGATGGAAGTCGTTTGGAGGGGAGGGGCCGTATCCCCTTTGTTTATCATGTGCATTTTTTCATTTGCCATTCACACTGTGATTGATTTGAATGAATCTGGCACTGTGAAATCTGCAAAGTCAAAAATCAAAAAGAACAATCAAAAGAACAGTGGCATTGGAGGCACGTGCAATAAAGGAGTCCAGGTGGCAGTTGGAGGTCAGAGGCTGGAAGGAATACACAGTTCTCAAAGGAAGTGGCTGAGGGGTCTGTAGATACTCATCTGAGCCTGCGGCTGGTGGTGGGATGTTGGAGCAGCCACGGCCAAGAGGGCCGTGCTCAGAGCCGCACAGCTTTTAGTGCCCACGAGAAGGCACTGGCCCTCCTCAGGGCTGACCAAGTTCCTCGGTACTGCATCCAGCTGTGCTCCTGGCCTCGTTTTTTCTCTCCTTGGTGAATTAACTCCCAGACACAGCAGCCCCTGGAGGTGGCGGGGAGTAGCCAGGGATGGGAAAGGGTCAGTCAGCCTGTGGTCAGCAGGGCGGCGGGTGCAGGCCTGGTGTTCCCAGGATACTTTGCTGGGTCATGCAGTTGTCCCCATCACGGATCACTCCAGCTCCCCGGAAGGCACAGGCTGTTGCTGTTCCTGGGGGCACCCCTGGAATGAGCATAGTTCGTGGACAGGCTTCAAAACAGCCCAGAGCAAAGATGTGGCTGTGAGGGAGGGGCACGGCTCTGGGGTCTTTGCCTCCACGGTTCCCTGACTTGGTCCCGCAGTTGCCCTGGAGAGGCAGGGCCACCTCGTTAAGGGCTTGCTTGTTCCTGGTGGTCTCTGTCAGGAGCCCCCGTCCCCTGGCCCCAGACTCCAACACCTGTCCAGGTGTGTGAGCCAGTGTCCCTCTGGCAGCAGAGAGGCCTGTAGGAGCACAGCCCACAGGCCCCAGTGACATTTGCTGAGTGTTTATTCTATCAATATTCTTCATTTCTGGCCTGACTTCAATCCTAGGAGGTGGGTACCATGATGAGTCCAATTCTAAAAATAATAAAATGGAACAGAGACCTGAGGAGATGGCTTCCTGATGGGGGACCAATGTCCCAATTTTAGCACCAAAGTCCTGCGACCTGGGAAGCCCTCAGTGCTGGGCAAACCCGGATGGTTGGTGCCCTGATTCAGGATCACCCAGGTAATAGGTAGAGGGCTGAATTCAAGCCCGGCGCAGCCGCGCGGAGCCTCGGCCTGCACTCTGCTTCTGAGCGGAGCCGGGAGCAGCACTGTCCAAGGAACCCGGGTCATAAAACCCAGCTGGCGAATAGGAACCATGTTTGTATGTTCTAGAAGATGAAAGAATAGAATTTAACTGAATAACAAAGATCAGGGTACATTATGCACAATTAGGACACATATATTTTAATGAAGAAAGTAATTAAATAAAAAAGTGTTTTATTTATGTTTATATATTTTTGCTTGTGTATATATGTGTATATAATGTTTTAGATATACAAATATATATTGTAAGTGTTTCATATTTTATTTCATATTTTATATTTATGTTTTGTTATAAATATGTTGATCAGTTATAAATGTATGTAAATAAGTTCTGTGAATGTTTTCTGTGTCAGTGTTTTGGGTGTGTATATATTTATTTAACTTTTTAAAGTATAGATAGATCTCAATCAGGAAAATGTGAGAGCATCCTGTTTAGATGAAGTGGATGACCTTCCTTCCTGCCCTTATTGTATTCACCGTCCGAGAGCTGGGTGCCAGGAAGCTGCTGTGTGGGTATGTGCGCCAACCCTGGCATAGGCACGGACAGAAACACACCGTGGAATTTTTCCAGTGAGGGAATCTTGGCGCGATGTCCAGAGGCCTCCCCGAGAGGTGTCCTGAATGAGTCCCACAGTCTCCGTCCCTGCACTCTTGCTATGGAATGCTAGGCTGAATTGTTGAACTGAAGATGACTGTGCTCCCGCTACACTTATACCTCTGACTCTTTTTCCTTTTCACCTTGGCTGTTGGGAAGCTCAGATCCTAACCATTTGCCCCCAGGCACATGTGTGGGGCCTGGCAGGTTTCTTGTTGCCCCTCGTGGCTCTGCTCAGGTCGTAACTTGCTTGCCTTTCTCCTCCCCTTGCCATGTGGAACCCTGGTTTGAGCATCAATTCTTAGGGCCGTGGAGCTTTAGCCCTTTTGACTGTTCATAGTTTTGGTGCCTTGGCTTCTTTCATGCTCCAGTTCCTGGCTCTGCCTTGGGGGCTCCATGCACAGCTCTCCCTGGGAACAGGTCGTCTCCTTGCCCTGTCTTAATCTGGGGACTGGTGTCTGGGTGTCCCCAGCGAGACCCCTCTCTGCTGCTGACAGGGCTTCCAGGAGGAACGACAGCGGCACCCCAGAGAGGCATGAGGGTGCAGAGAGAGCTGGGTCAGCAGTGGGGGCCTCACACTCTGGCTCCTCACTCCCCATGCCTGAGCAATTCATCAGGTGCTCTCCTTAGATGGACAGGTGTGTGCGATTGTGTTCCGTTTCTGACTTTGGGTTTAGTGACGTCAGTAAACATCAGGTTTAGACCTGAATGGTCTCCCCACGGTGCACAGCCCTTCTTGTTAATGCTGCAAAATCAGTCAAACACACAGCCACCAGGGAGCCCTTGAACCAGAGAGCCCAGTACTTTCATTTTGTTCTAAATGTACAGATTGTTATTATTTTCTTTTTTTTCAAGGCAACAGTGAGCAAGGATTTTGTTATCATTTTCAAACTGGCACATTTACCACGCTGACAATATTCTCTGACCCAGCACAGAAGTTCTTAACAAAAGCATCAGTGACACAGTCACACATATTAAAAGATTGAAAACCACTATTCTAATAAACCACAGTTAAAGAAGAAGTCATATTGGAAATTAAAATACCTAGAAATGATTAAAACTAAGATACTACTATCAAAACTATTGGGCTGCAGCAAAAGCTGTACCTGAGAAAAAAAATCTAACTGTACATATTTGCATTGGGAAATAAGAAAGGTCAATTTTTTTTTTTTTTTTTTTTTAAGATGGAGTCTTGTTCTCTTGCCCAGGCTGGAGTGCAGTGGTGCAATCTTGGCTCACTGCAACTTCTGTCCCCCGAGCTCAAGTGATTCTCCTGCCGCAGCTTCGCAAGTAGCTGAGAGTACAGTTGTGCACCATCACGCCTGGCTACTTTTGTATTTTTAGTAGAGACGAGGTTTCATCATGTTGCCCAGGCTGGTCTCGAACCCCTGGCCTCAAATGATCCACCCTCCTCAGCCTACCAAAGTGCTGGGATTACAGGCATGAGCCACCATGCCTGGCCTTATTTTTGAATTAATAATTTTCTCAGCCATTAGAGTGATATTTAGTGAGTAGGAGGGAGACTTTTTTCTTAGGGAATCAATGCTGGAGTTATTGGGGGAAACCGGTGGGAAGCCTGAAGTTAGCAAGCTCAGGGTCCAATCTCCGCATTTTGAAACTCAACTGAAGAAAAGAGACAGGACTGAGAATGCCTATTAACAAAACAGAAAACCAAGGTAAAATCACATGGCTATGGCTGTGTCTTCGAAGGAACAAAAATTAGACAAATATCTGGTAAGACTGAATAAGGAAAAAAGATCCACAGATGAATAATGTAAATGAAAAAATGGGTCATAATGACAAATAACTCCCAGATTTTGTAATGCAAAAAGACAAGAGTTTCACTTCCAGTTAGCATGAGGAAAGAGTGTGAAGCCATCCTTTCTATCTCAACAATGAGAAAGAAATGGAATTATGTACAAAAATTATCACTGCTTTCAAATGCATTGGAAAGTGATGGGTGCAAATCTGAAGGAACTGCCAGTCTCGGGAGGCCCTTCCTCGCAGTGGAGCTGAATGGTGCTGAGGGCGGGTTAGTCATTGGCAGAGCTCTATCTGCAGGGAGAGACTGATGTTTCTTGGTTCTTTTGCATATAATTCCTAGTACACTACCAAAAATTATAAGAATTACAGGAGAGTGTGATTTTCTTCCTTTTTTTTTTTATTTGAGACGGAGTCTCGCTCTGTCGCCCAGGCTGGAATGCAGTGGCCGGATCTCAGCTCACTGCAAGCTCTGCCTCCCAGGTTCACGCCATTCTCCTGCCTCAACCTCCTGAGTAGCTGGGACTACAGGCGCCCGCCACCTTGCCCGGCTAGTTTTTTGTATTTTTTTTAGTAGAGACGGGGTTTCACCATGTTAGCCAGGATGGTCTCGATCTCCTGACCTTGTGATCCGCCCATCTCGGCCTCCCAAAGTGCTGGGATTACAGGCTTGAGCCACCGCGCCCGGCCGAGAGTGTGATTTTCAACCAAGAGATAAGCTATGCAATAGAAGCAGACACACAGATAACCCAGATGAAAGAATTAGCAGACAAGTGCTTTACAATACTGTTGTAAATACATGAAATAAGATGGAGGAAAGGATGAACAAAATGGATGAAAAGATGGAGAATTTCAACAGAGAGATGGAAGCTATGAAAATAAGTGCTTATCTGTTATTAAAAATAAATAATAAAAATAAGTTTTTATTATTATATTAACCAATTAATATAATACCTGAAATTAAGAACTCATTGGATGGGCTTAAGAGCAGACCAAACATACAGTAGCAAAAAAGATTAATAAAATTTCAGACAGGTCCATAGAAATTATCCAAAATATGGCCGGGCGCGGTGGCTCAAGCCTGTAATCCCAGCACTTTGGGAGGCCGAGACGGGCGGATCACGAGGTCAGGAGATCAAGACCATCCTGGCTAACATGGTGAAACCCCATCTCTACTAAAAAATACAAAAAAAAAACTAGCCGGGCGAGGTGGCGGGCGCCTGTAGTCCCAGCTACTCGGGAGGCTGAGGCAGGAGAATGGCATAAACCCGGGAGGCGGAGCTTGCAGTGAGCTGAGATCCGGCCACTGCACTCCAGCCTGGGCAACAGAGCCAGACTCCCTCTCCAAAAAAAAAAAAAAAAAGAAAAAAAAGAAATTATCCAAAATAAAGCACAGAGACAAAATAGAATTAAAAGTACACACACACACACACACACACACACACACACACAGAGGAGAGGGCCATATGGTACTGATCCAACTGTCTAACATGTATATTGGAATCCCAGGAGAAGGGTGAGAATGGGATAGGAGCAATATTATTTTTATGTATAGTAGCCAATTTTCCAAAACTGATAAGAGGCATTAACCCACAGATTCAATAGGCTTATTGAACTCCATGAAGTATAAAGCTGAAGAAAGCCATACTTAGTCACATCGTAGTCAAACTGCTGAAACTAAAGGAAAAGAGAAAACTGTTAGATGTAGCCAGGAGAAAAAAACACCTTAGCACTAGGGAACCCCGAGAACGACGGCTGTCTCCTTAAACAGGAACCCTGAGAACGACGGCTGTCTCCTTAAACAGGAACCCCAGGGATGACGGCTGTCTCCTCAAACAGGAACCCCAAGGATGACGGCTGTCTTCTCAAACAGGAACCCTGAGAACGACGGCTGTCTCCTCAAACAGGAACCACGAGAATGACAGCTGTCTCCTCTAATAGGAACCAAGAGAATGACGGCTGTCTCCTCAAACAGGAACCTCAAGGATGACGGCTGTCTCCTCAAATAGGAACCATGAGAATGACGGCTGTCTTCTCAAACAGGCACCCCCAGAATGATGGCTGTCTCCTCAAACAGGAACCCTGAGGATGACGGCTGTCTCCTCAAACAGGAACCCCCAGAATGATGGCTGTCTCCTCAAACAGGAACCCCGAGGATGACAGCTGTCTTCTCAAACAGGAACCCCGAGGATGATGACTGTCTTCTCAAACAGGAACCCCGAGGATGATGACTGTCTTCTCAAACAGGAACCCCGAGGATGATGACTGTCTTCTCAAACAGGAACCCCCAGAATGACGGCTGTCTTCTCAAACAGGAACTTTGGAAGCCAGAAGCAGACACTGGTAAGAAATCAAATTGCCAGCTTGGACTCTGACACTATGCACAATTTCCCTCACAAATTAGGGCAAAATAAAGGCATTTTTCAGATAAATAAAAGCTGAGAGGAATTGCTGCCAACTGTGATGTCAGGAGGAAGCATGGGGATGTCACATCCTTTTCAGAAGGTAAATGTGAGGGGAGGTTGTGTTAGATGCTGTGTTGACTTTGGGGTGGATGGTGCTGGATTTTCTGTTGTAGCCTTGAACCCAGCACACCCTCTTCTGAAGAACCACCAGACTCCCTCCCGTGTGGCTCTGAATTAGAGTTTTCCAAGGGAAACTCACGTAGAACTTGGAAGATTAAGCAGAGGCCCTCCTTTCCGGTGATGGCTGAAGCCGGGCGCATGTGTAGACGGCACAGAGATCCTCCTGCGAGCTCGTGGAGATGCTCGTTGCTGAGAGTGACAGTAGGTGGAAGCTGTTTGGGGACCTTGGGGATTGCAGCAGCTTCCAGGAAAACTTATTTATTTATCAATAGACTCTATTTCTTTGAGCAGTTTTAGCTTTATAGAAAATTGAGAAGATAGTACAGAGGGTGCCCATGTATCCTCCTGTCTCTCACATTTCTCCTGTTACTAACACCCTGCATTCACGTGGTACAATGGAAAAACCAATATTGACACGTGGTTACTAACACAAGTTTATAGCTTACATCAGGGCTCACTCTTTGTGTTGCATATTCTGCGGGTTTTGACAAATCCATAACATCATGTGTCCACCATTACAATGTTGCAGAATCGTTTCAGGGCCCTAAAAATCCCCTTGCTCCACCCACTCATCCCTCCCCTCTAACCCATAGCCCTCTGACCACTGCTGCCAGGAGAATGTTTGAGACCTCTTCTTGGGTGCTTCAAGCTGACATGTCCACCATCAAGTCTTCTCACTGTGTTGACTTTGGTGTGGCCGCTGTAACATCCCCTGTCCCCTGTTCATTCACGTGTATTTTGTCCTCAGTGTGGGGACAGCTTCCCTGACATCCATGCTGCTGGGTCTTCCACCAGTCGTGCCGCCTCCTGAGTCTATATTCCACCCTTTATTCCATCCCGTGTGAAAACAAGCGACCTTCCTTTCCCCACCACACTCTGATCAATACACATCTCTCTCTGGGTGAAAGTGTGTGCTCTGGGAAGCCAGCCAATCCTGTTAGAATACTTTGTAACAGGCCGGGCGTGGTGGCTCAAGCCTGTAATCCCAGCACTTTGGGAGGCCGAGACGGGCGGATCACGAGGTCAGGAGATCGAGACCATCCTGGCTAACACAGTGAAACCCCGTCTCTACTAAAAAAAAAAATACAAAAAAATAGCTGGGCGAGGTGGCAGGCGCCTGTAGTCCCAGCTACTCAGGAGGCTGAGGCAGGAGAATGGCGCAAACCCGGGAGGCGGAGCTTGCAGTGAGCTGAGATCCAGCCACTGCACTCCAGCCTGGGCGACAGAGCCAGACTCTGTCTCAAAAAAAAAAAAAAAAAAAGAATACTTTGTAACATAAATACTAAGTCTGTTAATTTACAACAGATTTAGTAATTTGTATAAAATAATAAGGTAGAGGAGGAGTGAGAGGAGAAGAAATAAAATAATACATAAAAACACAGGGCAACTGCGGCTGGGCGCGGTGGCTCACACCTGTAATCTCAGCACTTTGGGAGGCTGAGGCGGGTGGATCACGAGGTCTGGAGTTTGAGACCAGCCTGGCCAACATGGTGAAACCCCGTCTCTACTAAAGATAAAATAATTAGCTGGTTGTGGTGGTGCATGCCTGTAATCTCAGCTACTCCGGAGGCTGGGGCAGGAGAATAGCTTGAACCCAGGAAGTGGAGGTTGCAGTGAGCTGAGATAGCATCACTGCACTCCAGCCTGGGTGATAGGGTGAGATTCCATCTCAAAAAAAAGAAAAAAAGAAAAAAAATATATATATATAGCAGCTGGAGAAAGCCCATGGGCACTTGTTATGGCTGAACCGTGCCCCCCTCAAATTCATAAGTTGAGCCCTCACCCCCACTATCTCAGAATGTGATCGCATTTGAAAATAGGGTCCTTAAGGTGATTACGGTAGAATGGGGTCATTAGGGTGGGCCCTCGTCCAGCATGCCTGGTGTCCTTATAAGAGGAGATGAGGACTCAGACACACACAGAGGGCAACTGTGAGAATGCAGGGTGCAGATGCCATCTGCACGCCAAGGAGAGGGGCCTCACGGGGAGCCAGCCCTGCTGACACCTTGATCTTGGACCTCCAGCCTCCAGGACGAGAGAATCCATTCCTGTAGCTTAAGCCCCCAGTTGTGGTGTTTGTTATGGTGGCCAGAGCTGACTAGTGCACTGCTGGACCCTAATGCCTGGGGCTTCCTACGACGCTGGGTGCGGCCGCTGTAACATCCCCTGTCCCCTGTTCATTCACGTGTATTTTGTCCTCAGGAAAGGGCTCTTTACTGGTGGGCTTGGAGCCGCCACAGGTTCAGGGGTTCTCTGCTGGCAGAGTCTGATTAACAACAGCAGGGGCTGGTAGAAAGGAAGAGGCTTCATTAGCCAAGACTAGTGAAAGGAAGTAGCTGGATTCTGACCCAGAGCAACCACTTCAAACGTGGGGGGAAAGGCAAGCGTTCACAAATGGAAAGCTCGATATGGAAGGCATGCAGGAATCATGCTGAGCACAGCGCCTGTGTGTCCTGTCCTGGTGGCAGTCTTGGGTCTCAGTCCACCTAGAACGTGGGCTGGCATCATCGCAACTATGGCCGGGCTGTTAATTACCCGCTTTGAAGTCATCTCCGGAATTTTGCAGCTGGGTCTCCAGGCTTGGCCTGTCTGTCTCAAGATTAGCCTGAGGCACTTCTAAGAAGGCACATAATTAGATACTAATGGACCGTTAGAGAAATGGGAGGGGTTATTTCCGGTGAGAAAGGGAGGGATGAGGAGTCTATTTCAAGGCTAAGGGAAAAGGCTTCTGCAGTTTGCTTCGAGGTTATATCTTGAAACCGAAGAGAAAGGAAACAGGTCTAAAAATGCATTTTGAAGACCAGCCACTCAGTTACAGGGTGACCAAGCCCTCACTGCAGAAGTCTTTGGACTTTCCACAGCCTTGTCTCTTTCTAGGGGCTCTGGTTCCCATTAACTTTTTCTCTTGGATGTAGGAGACGTAAGAGATGACAGAGAGCCTCAAGCCCACAGACATTTCCCCCCACGCCGTGGTGCGGTGCCAGCTCGCTTCCTTGGTTGAGTTGAAAACAGCCCCAGCTAGGATGGCACAGCCACTTGATTTGCCTATTGACTCAGAGATAGGAGCTCAGAACCACCATGGGTCAACCTCCGCTTCCAACTTCCAGGGCCCCTGGGGTCCTCCTGGGGTGGTGCGGGGAGCATTTCTCCCTGGGACATAAGATCTCAGACCCAGCCCAGCTCACTCCCACAGTGACAGGACAAACAATTCTGGGAGTGGCACGGCAGAAGAGCTTGGATTTTTATCCTAAGCATGGTAGTTTTCTAGGAAATTATTAGTCAATCTGGAGCAAGATTCTCAGGAAAAAAAAAGAAATTATTAGTCAAGTGCCCTTTTGTTGGCATAAATCACCATAACAACCACTATAAATATAAAATTACTGTTCTCCAGGGAAACTGAGACAAGAAAATTTTGACTCTTTCCTGTTGTATTAGTCTATTCCTTTGTTGTTGTAAAGAAACACCTAAGACTGGGCAACTTACAAAGAAAAGAGGTTTAATTGGCTGTTGGTATTGCAGGCTGTACAGGAAGCATGGCACCGGCATCTGCTTGGCTTCTCGGGAGGCCTCAAGAAGTTTCCAATCATGGCAGAAGGCAAAGGGGAAGTAGGTTGCGGGGAAAAGAAAGAGAGATCAGATTGTTACTGTGTCTATGTAGAAAAGGAAGACGTAAGAAACTCCATTTTGATCTGTACTAAGAAAAATTGTTCTGCTTTGAGATGCTGTTAACCTGTAACTTGAGCCCCAGCCCTGTGCTCACAGAAACATGTGCTGTATTGAATCAAGGTTTAAGGGATTTAGGGCTGTGCGGGATGTGCCTTGTTAACAATATATTTGCAGGCAGTATGCTCGGTAAAAGTCATCGCCATTCTCCATTCTCTATTAACCAGGGACACAATGCACTGCGGAAAGCTGCAGGGATCTCTGCCTGAGAAAGCCTGGGTATTGTCCAAGGTTTGCCCCACTGAGACAGCCTGAGATATGGTCTCATGGGAATGGAAAGACCTTACATCCCCTAGCCTGACACCCGTGAAGGGTCTGTGCTGAGGAGGAGGAGTGAAAGAGGGAGGCCTGTTTGCAGTTGAGATAAGAGGAAGGCCTCTGTCTCCTGCTCTTCCCTGGGAATGGCATGTCTCAGTGTAAAGCCGACCATTCATTCTATTCTGAGATAGGAGAAAACCGCCCTGTGGCTGGAGGCGAGATATGCTGGCAGCAATACTGCTCTGTTACTCTTTGCTACACTGAGATGTTTGTGTAAAATGAAGCATAAATCTGGCCTATGTGCACATCCAGGCACAGTACCTTCCCTTGAAATTATTCATGATACACATTCCTTTGCTCACTTGTTTCCCTGCTGACCTTCTCCCCGCCATCACCCTGTTGCCCGGCCACACCCCCTTCACCAAGATAGTAAAAACAGTGATCAATAAATACTGAGGGAACTCAGAGACCAGTGCTGGTGCAGGTCCTCACACGTTAAGCGCCAGTCTCCTGGGTCTACTATTGTTTCTCGATTCTTTGTCTCTGTGTCTTATTTGTTTTCTCAGTCTCTGGTCTCCACCTGACAAGAAATACCCACAGGTGTGGAGGGGCAGGGGTCCCTGTGGCTTTCCACAGTGCATCGTGTCCCTGGTTAACAGAGAACGGAGAATGGCGACGACTTTTACCAAGCGTACTGCCTGCAAACATATTGTTAACAAGGCACATCCTGCACAGCCCTAAATCCATTAAACCTTAATTCAATACAGCACATGTGTCTGTGAGCACAGGGCTGGGGCTCAAGTTACAGGTTAACAGCATCTCAAAGCAGAACAATTTTTCTTAGTACAGATCAAAATGGAGTTTCTTATGTCTTCCTTTTCTACATAGACACAGTAACAATCTGATCTCTCTTTCTTTTCCCCACAGCAGGTATCTCACATAACAAGAGTGGAGTTGGGGGTAGGAGGCACCTCACTCTTTTAAACAATTACATCTCACATGAACTCAGAGTGAGAACTCACTCACTGTCATGAGGATGGCACCAACATGTTCATGAGGGACCTACTCCCACAATCCAAACACCACCCACCAGGCCCACCTCCACCACCAGGGACTACGCTTCCGGAGATTTCTGAAATGCCTTTGAGGCCTTTTCCCCATGAGATTTAGAAGAGACAGACATCTAAACCATATCATTCCACCCTGGGCTTCCCGCATCTCATGTCCTTCTCATATTGCAAAGTAAGATCGTCCCTTCTCAGTAGCTCCCCAAAGTCTTAACTCGTCCCAGCATCAACATAACCAAAAGCCTCCAGTCCCAGGTTCAGTCTCATCTGGAAATGAGTTCCTTCCACCTATGAGCCTATGAACTCAAAGACAAATTATTTATTTCCAAGATACAATGGGGATGCAGGCATTGGGTAAACATTCCCATTCCAAAAGGGAGAAATTGGCCAAAAGAAAGGGACAATTGTCCTCTCTCTGGTCTGTGCCTCCAAGATGACAAAGAAAAGAAGGAACAATGATCATGCCAAGAAGGGCTGCGGCCATGTGCAGCCGATTTGCTGCGCGAATGGTGCCTGATGTGTGGCCAAGGACAAGGCCATTAAGAAATTCATCATCTGAGGCCGGGCGTGGTGGCTCACACCTGTAATCCCAGCAAGGCCAAGGTGGGTGGATCACCTGAGATCAGGAGTTCCAGACCAGCCTGGCCAACATGACAAAACCCCGTCTCTACTAAAAATACAAAAAATAGCTGGGTGTGATGGTGGGTGCCTGTAATCCCAGCTACTCAGGAGGCATGAGAATCTCTTGAACCTGGGAGGCGGAGGTTGTAGTGAGCTGAGATCGCGCCACTGCACTCCAGCCTGAGCGACAGAGTGAGACTCCATCTCAAAAGAAAAAGAAAAAAGAAAAGAAAAGAAATGCATCATTGGAAACATCATGAGGCCACAGCAGTCAGGGACTTTTCTGAAGCAAGCGTCTTCAATACCTGTGAGCTTCCCCAGCTGTGTGTGAAGCTACATTCTCGTGCGGGTTGTGCAATTCACAACAAGGGAGTCAGGAATGGATCTCGTGAAGCCCACAAGGACTGAACACCCCCACCTTGATTTAGACCTGTGAGTGCTGCCCTGTGACCCCCACCAAAGCCCACATGAGGAACTGAGTCCTTAAAGACTGAAGACGGACTATTCTCAGGAGAAAAATAAAATGGATATTTACTGAAAGAAAGGAAGAAAGGAAGAGAGAGAGAAAGAGAGAGAGAGAGAGAGAGAGAGAAAGGAAGGAAGGAAGGAAAGAAGGAAGGAAGGAAGGAAGGAAGGAAGGAAGGAAGGAAGGAAGGAAGGAAGGAAGGAAGGAAGGAAGGAAAGAAAGAGACAAGTGGCCACATGCAAGTCCTGTGCCCAGCACAGGAGTCATTATGTCTTCCGGCTCCAGTACAGGCAATGCTCTGTCTCTCCCTATACAGTCATTTAGGGAGAATTCTGTCACATTGGAAGAACTTTGGTTATCCATCCATGACCAAAAAAAAAATATATATATATTTTATTGCAACACAGCTTGGCCAATGTTTGTTTGGGGGTCTGAGAAACGGGGGCCAGTTTTTGGATCTTTGCAATTTCATACCATTTATCCATTAAAACTGTTCTGCCAGAGGTCAGGTAAAGGGGGCAGAACACCTTGACATGTATGTGGCTGCGTAACGAGGATGCTGAAGCAAAGGGAAATGAGCTCATGGAGTGAGGCACTGCTAAGGTCTGTCCTGCTCCCCAGGGGAGGAGGAGAAAACCTCCAAACCTGACAGTGAGTACCCTAAACCCCATAGTGTCTCCTGCCCCAGCTCAGAAAAGAGAGGGAATGTGACTCCCAGAGTACAGGGAAGCACCAGGGCTACTGTCTTCCTCTCAGACTAGGCTAGGTACTAATTTTGGCCGAGAAGTCACGGAGTCCAGAGCAGGGCACTGCATAATGTTCCCACGATGACAACATCCATCAGCAAGCAACTCCAGCCCGAAATGATTTGGCCTGTAATCCCTGCTCCACCTCAGACTTGTTAAATTGGAAGAACTCTAACCCTCCCTACAGACAGGGAGGATCCCCGAAAGATGGCTGAATTATTGACCACTATTTGCTGCACACCATCTCACCTGGGCAGACGTGCAGGCTCTCTGGGACAATATGCTCACTGCAGATGAGCCACAACTGGTTTTAAATGAAGTAAAGGAAGAGGCACAGCAGCTTCATGATGAAAATCCAGACAACCCTCTAGATCCTGACCAGAGCAATTCCCTGCACGGACCCAAACTGGGATGTTGTAGAGGACATACATCCCACTGTAGCTAACCTGTATACTATGTCTGCTTCTCTTCCTGGAGATCATAAATGGTTTGCAGTATTGGATTTAAAAGAAGCTTTCTGTTGCATACCCACAGACACAGAAAGCTAACTGTTGTTCACCTTTGAATAGATAGGTCCTAAAGCCACACACAATTTCAGTATCATTGGACTCTGCTCCCACCAGGATTTCAAAGCTCTCCAACTATATTTGGAGTAGCCTTGGCTCAAGATTTGAGGAGCTTACAATTGAAAAACTGGGTATAGTTACAATATGTGGATGATTTACTAAGATCTAGCCCCTCTGAATGGGACTATCAGAATAACACCATTAAAACGCTAAACCATCTAGCAACCTGTGGATCTAAGGTTTCAAGTAAAAAGGCTCAAATATGCCAACAAACTGTGGAATATTTAGGTTTTCTCTTACAGAAGGGAAACAGAGCTCTAACAGTGGAAGGGCGAAATGCAACCTCTTCCATCTCAGCCACAGCTACCCGAAGGCAGCTAAGAGGATTTCTAGGCATAACAGGGTTTTGTTAATCTGGATTCCTAACTATGAACTACGGTGAAGCCACTAGACAAACTGTTGAAGGAGCTAACCGTGGCCCCTTCTCCTGTGAACAAAACACCAGCACGCATGTGAATAACTGAAACCTAAGTTAACCTCTGCCCTAGTCCTCGGGCTCCCAAATTCTCACAAGCCCTTTCACGAGCCTGAGAGACTGGGTCTAACACTAGGGGTCCTTACACAGAAATTAGGAAGAATATTGCAGCCAGTGGCTTACTGGACACTGTGGCCAAAGACTGGCCCCTTGTGTAAGGGTGGTCGCTGCCACCTGCCTGCTGTTAAAGGAAGCTGAAAAGTTGGTTTGGGGACAGCCCATCATGATCCACGAACCTCACCAGGTGCTGTTGTTACTAGAACAGAAGGACTGACAGCAGGCAGGCTGAGCAAATGCCAGGCCACACCTCCAGATGACCCTGCAGGAAAAGTGCAGACTGCTGGAGGCTTAAACCCAGAAACTGTACTTCCTGCTACTGAAGAGCACAAAGAACCTATGCACAATCATTTAGAAATTATCTACCAGGTGTCTTCCAGTTGCCCTAATTTATTTGTTTGCTTGTTTATTTATTTATTTATTTTATTTTATTTTTGAGACGGAGTCTCGCTTTGTTGCCCAGGCTGGAGTGCGGTGGCGCGATCTCGGCTCACTGCAAGCTCCGCCTCCCGGGTTCACGCCATTCTCCTGCCTCAGCCTCCCAGTAGCTGGGACTACAGGTGCCCGCCACCACGCCCGGCTAATTTTTTGTATTTTTAGTAGAGACGGGGTTTCACCGTGTTAGCCAGGATAGTCTCGATCTCCTGACCTCGTGATCCACCCGCCTCGGCCTCCCAAAGTGCTGGGATTACAGGCATGAGCCACCGCGCCCAGCCCAGTTGCCCTGATTTAAAGGACACAGCCCTGCCACATTCAGACTGGACATTGTTCGTGGAAGGGAGCAGCCTGGTAACCAACAGAAAAAGAAATGTTGCATATGCCTGGTAACTGTTTCCAAGGTAACAGAAGCGGGGACTTTACTAATGGGAATCTCTGCACAGGAGGCAGAACTGATTGCCCTTATGAGAGCCTGTGGTTGTCCCAAGTACACAGAGCACTCGGAATAAATTGGGAGTCGCACTCAGCATGGAGACCACAATCCTCTGGACCGATGGAAAGGAAAAATCAAACCCTAAAAACAGTTCTTACCAAACCGTGTCAGGAAACTCAACTGAAATGGATTTAGGGCTTTGGCCTTGCACTGCTCCGGGTAAGAGTGACCCCCAGAAGTGGGATCAGGTTAAGTCCCTAAGAAATTATATAGGGGAGACCCTTGGCTGCTAATCTGTCTCAGGTTACTGGGGTGCCCCTTGGTAGAAAGCCAACTATTAAACATACTCAGGTGGGACAAATTCTTCATGTTTTGCATAAGCTTGCTCTGAACAGGAGCCCTGTGAACTCGGCAGAACCAGTCCGCTCGTTCCAGCCTGGTGATCAAGTGCTGCTAAAACATGGGCCCAACTCAGCAGCTGTCTGTCCCCTTTGCCAATACCTAGCTGTCACAACAACAGAAAGTTTCAGAAAATCTTGACACGTGATTCATAAGCCCTTGTTCTTCTCCAAGGTTGCCCTGGTTATTCTAAAATTTTAGTATTTCCAGGTAAATTATAGACTCAGCAGGCGAATTTTGACATCCTCATCATTATCATCATTCCTGATACCCTTTTGATCAGGATTGCATCAAGTCTATACATCAGTTTAAAAGTATTAACTCTTCCAACAGATGCCTTTGTATGTCCTTCCTTACGTAGATCTCCATTTTTTTCTCATGTGTATTTTTATTTTTATTTCTTTGAAATGGAGTCTCACTCTGTCGCCAAGGCTGGAGTGCAATGGTGCGATCTTGGCTCACTGCAACCTCCACCTCCTGGGCTCAAGTGATTTTCGTGCCTCACCTTCCCAAGTAGCTGGGATTACAGGCACCCACCACCATACCCGGCTAAGTTTTTGTATATTTAGTAGAGACAGGATTTCACCACGTTGACCAGGCTGGTCTTGAACTCCTGACCTCATGATCCACCCACCTCGGCCTCCCAGAGTGCTGGGATTACAGGCGTGAGCCACCATGCCCGGCCTCATGTGTATTTTCTTGGTTTTTCAGGGTAGAGATCTTCTGCATCTCTTGTTGGGTTTCATTTTAAACATTATATTGGTTTTGATGATAATATAAATGATATTGTCTTTTACATTTCACTTTACCTTGTCAGTCTATAGAATATATTTGATTTTTGTACCTTGACCTTCAGAACCCTGTTAAATTTATGTATATTTTGTTTGCAAATTCTTTTGGTTTCTCCCCATATGCAAGTATATCATTTGCAAATAATGACATTTTCATTTCCTTTCTAGTCATACCTTTTTCTTGCCATATTGCATTTATTTCTTTCCAACCTTTATATGTTTTATTTCTAATTCTAGATTAATTGCATGGCTGAGCATGGGACACATGTGATAAACGTTCTACATTCACTTAAAGAAATGTGGATTCTCCAGGTGTTTGGTACAGCATTCCATGTATGTTCAGTATGTGAATATTTATAATCCTGTATAAATTCATGTATTCTATTTTTTGGTCTGCTTGTTCTATCAGTTACTTAAAGATTCATATTAAAATACCTGGCCAGGCACGGTGGCTCGTGCCTGTAATCCCAGCACTTTGGGAGGCCGAGGCGGGCAGATCACCTGAAGTCGGGAATTCAAGACCAGCCTAACCAACATGGACAAACCCCATCTCTACTAGATATACAAAATTAGCTGGGCATGGTGGCACATGCCTGTGATCCCAGCTACTCAGGAGGCTGAGGCAGGAGAATCACTTGAACCTGGGAGGTGGAGGTTGCATTGAGCCAAGATCGTGCCATTGCACTCTAGTCTGGGCAACAAGAGCAAAACTCCATCTCAAAAACAAAACAAAACAAAACAAAACAAACACCAAATGAACAAACAAACAAACAAAAACCTAAGTGTGATTGTGGATTTGCCTTGATTTTCAGCTTTGTCATATTGTGCTTAAATGTTTGGAAGCTGTTATTAGATATGTACAAATGTAGGATTAAAATATTGTCCTATTGTGTTGACCCTTATATCACTATAAATATCCTTTTATTTCAGTTGCATTTCCTGCCTAATACTATCAGTATGATGTATCTTTTCCCATTGTCTTCTTTCAGTGACCTTTTTTTTTTTTGTAGACAGCGTCTTGCTATGTTGCCCAGGATTGTCTTGAACTCTTGGGCTCAAGAGATCCTCTGACCTCAGCCCCTCAAAGTGCTGGGATTACAGACATGAGCCACCATGTCTGGCCTGTGTCCTTCCTTTTAAAATAAGTGCTGTGACCAGTTTATTGTTATCTTTAGTCAGCCTAAAACTTTCTGTCTTTAAATTAGAATAAGTTCATTTACATTTAATGTGAGAACTAACATAGTTGGGTTAAAATATTCCATTTCACTGTTTGCTTTTATTTTTTCCCAGCTTTTTTTTTCTTTGTTTTCCTTTACTGTATTCTTCTGGATTTGTTAAATATTTCTCGTATTTTGTTTTGTTATATTCTGACATACATTTTACATGATTCGTCAGTGGTTATTTTAGACATTACGATATGCATCTTTGACCTATAGTCCATCTTAAGTTGGTTACTGTCTCATCATAGGGTCCAGCCCTACAGGGCCTGTGGGTTTTTCTCCTCATGTGTGGAGATGAGAGATCGTAGAAATAAAGACACAAGACAAAGAGACAGAAGAAAAGACATTTGGGCCCTGGGGACCACTACCACCAAGGTTCGGAGACCAGTAGTGGCCCCGAATGCCCGGCTGTGCTGTCATTTATTGTATACAAGGCAAGAGGTCAGGATAAGGAGTGTGAGTTGTCTCCAATGATAGGTAAGGTCACATGGGTCACGTGTCCACTGGACAGGGGGCCCTTCCCTCTTTGGTAGTCAAGGCGGAGAGAGAGAGGGGAGAGTTTGTGTCATTATTTCTTCTATGTATTTCTGGAGAGATCAAAGACTTTAATACTTTCACTAATTCTGCTACTGCTATCTAGAAGGCAGAGCCAGGTGGACAGGGCGGAACATGAAAGTGGACCAGGAGCATGACCGCTGAAGCACAGCATCACGGGGAGACGTTGAGGCGTCCGGATGGCTGCAGACAGGCTTGACTGATGTCAGGCCTTCCACAAGAAGTGGTGGGGCGGAGTCTTCTCTAACTCCCCAAGGAAAGGGAGACTCCCTTTCCCAGTCTGCTAAGTAACGGGCGCCTTCCCAGGCACTGGCATTACCGCTAGACCAAGGAGCCCTCTAGTGGCCCTGTCCGGGCATGACAGAGGCTCACACTAGTCTTCTGGTCACTTCTCACCGTGTCCCTTCAGCTCCTATCTCTGTATGGCCTGGTTTTTCCTAGGTTATAATTGTAGAGCAAGGATTATTGTAATACTGGAAAAAAGAGTAATGCTACAAACTAATGATTGATAATATTCATATAGAGTCATATCTATAATCCATTTCTAGTATAACTATTCTCATTCTATATATTTTCTTTATTAGACTGGAACAGCTTGTGCCCTCGGTCTCTTGCCTCGGCCCCTGGGTGGCTTGCCGCCCACACTCATGAACAATTCAAGAACATTACACAGCATAACTTCATTTACCTACCTCTATTCCATTGTACTTTCATTGTTTTAATATTTGCTTGTGCCAGACACAGTGGTTCATGCCTGTAATCCCAGTACTTTGAGAGGCTGAGGTGGGAGGATCACTTGAGCTCAGGAGTTCAAGACAAGCCAGATATCGGGGAAACCCCCCCAATGTTTCAACACAGGCTCTTTCTATTTTCCGTGTCAGCTGGCTGAGAAATAAAGAGAAAGAGTACAAAGAGAGGAATTTTACAGCTGGGCCGCCAGGGGTGACATCACATATCGGTAGGACCATGATGCCCACCTGAGCCTCAAACCAGCAAGTTTTTTATTAAGGATTTCAAAAGAGGAGGGGGTGTAATAACAGAGAGTAGGTACAAAGATCACATGCTTCAAAGAGCAAAAAGCAGAACAAAGATCACATGCTTCTGAGGGAACAGGACAAATGGCAAAAGCAGAACTACTGATAAGGGTCTATGTTCAGCGGTGCACATATTGTCTTGATAAACATCTTAAACAACAGAAAACAGGGTTCAAGAACAGAGAACGGGTCTGATCACAAATTTAGCAGGGCGGAGTTTTTTCCCCACCCTAGTAAGCCTGAGGGCACTGCAGGAGACCAGGGCGTATCTCAGTCCTTATCTCAACCACGTAAGATAGACACTCCCAGAGTGGCCGTTTATAGACCTCTCGCCAGGAATGCATTCATTTCCCAGGGTATTAATATTAATATTCCTTGCTGGGGAAAGAATTTAGCGATATCTCTCCTACTTGCATGTCCGTTTATAGGCTCTCTGCAAGAAGAAAAATATGGCTCTTTCTGCCCAACCCCGCAGGCAGTCAGATCTTACAGTTGTCTTCCCTTGTTCCCTAAAAATCGCTGTTATTCTGTTCTTTTTCAAGGTGCACTGATTTCATATTGTTCAAACATACATGTTTTATAATCAATTTGTACAGTTAACACAATTACCACAGTGATCCTGAGGTGACATATATCCTCAACTTACAAAGATAACAGGATTAAGAGATTAAACACAGGCATAAGAAATTATAAAAGTATTATTTGGGAACTGATAAATATCCATGAAATCTTCACAATTTATGTTCCTCTGCTATGGCTCCAGTCGGTCCCTCCATTTGGGGTCCCTGACTTCCTGCAACACCAGGCAACATATCATGATTCCATTTCTACAAACAAATTTTAAAAATTAGCTGGGTGTGGTCATGTGTGCCTATAGTCCCATGTATATTTACTTGTATGTATGTTATAAACCTACAAGATGTTATTCTTATTTTACACCAATAATTACACCAATATTATTTTATATTTATCCAAGTAGTTATTATTTCTGCTTCTCTTGCCTTCTTAGAGTTCCATACTCCCATTTGGGATCGTTATAAGTTAGCTTGAAGAACGGTGCTGGAACAATTGAATATTTGTCTAAAAAAAAAAAACTCTTCAGTAAATCATGACCCCAAGCCTCACAGTCTACCCAAAACCATCCTAACCCTGAATGTAGGACTTAAAAACAATAAAACATTTAGAAGTCAACACATGGGAATATTTTAAGAAATCCTTGTCTACTCCAAAAAAGCACTAACTATCAGAGTAAACGTACATGAATTTGACCTCATTAACATTGAGAATTTCTGTTCATAAGAAGACGTGGCCGCACGTGGTGGCTCATGACTGTAATCCCCGCACTCTGGGAGGCTGAGGCAGGCAGATCACTTGAGCCCAGGAGTTCAAGGCCAGCCTGGCCAATCATCTCTATTTTATTTTTTAAAATACATTACAAATAGGGTGGATATGCATGTTTAATCATTCACCTGCCACCTCACTGCCTGTCCTTTCTGAGGTGGCCTTAACCTGGTCACTCCTCATCCCAGCCCCTTGTTTGTGCATCCTGAGAACCATCATCACTATCTGAAATGCTCTATTTGTTTGTAATTGAATACAGTTAAATTAATTGCACTGACATTAATGAACTTGCCTCCACTTTCTTTCTTCTCAATTTGACTCAGTCTGTGGGCTGCCAAGATTTGAGAGAGATGCAGAGGGAGGGAGGGTCAGACAGAGGCGACGCTGAGACCACCCTCACCATGGGCTGTATCCCTCTAGAGCTGCTGAGACCACCTGCGCCGTGGGCTGCAACCCTCCAGAGCTGCTGAGACCACCCATGCCATGGGCCACAACCCTCCAGAGCTGCTGAGACCACCCATGCCGTGGGCCGCAACCCTCCAGAGCTGCTGAGACCACCCACACCGTGGGCCGCATCCCTCTGGTTGCGCGTGGGCTGGTTGAAATCTCTCATATGGCACCCGACACAGGCCACCAATCAAGCCGGCTGCAAGAGCTGGAAAATCTCACCCAGTCTAACTGGCTGTTGGATGGTTTTTCAAGGACATTTCGACAGGCAGAAGCCCTAGATAGGGCTCATCAGATCGACGCAGTGATTAGCCTGAATGTGCCCTTCGAGGTCATTAAACAACGCCTTACTGCTCGCTGGATTCATCCCGCCAGCGGCCGAGTCTACAACATTGAATCAACCCTCCCAACACTGTGGGCACTGATGCTCTGCCTGGGGACCCTCTCATTCAGCATGAGGATGATAAACCAGAGATGGTTATCAAGAGACTAAAGGCAGCCAGGCACAGTGGCTCACACCTGTAATCCCAGCATTTGGGGAGGCCGAGGCAGGCGGATCACAAGGTCAGGAGTTCTAAACCAGGCTGGCCAATATGGTGAAACCCCATCTCTACTAAAAATACAAAAATTAGCTGGGCGTGGTGGCGGGCACCTGTAGTCCCAGCTACTCAGGAGGCTGAGCAGGAGAATCGCTTGAACCTGGGAGGTGGAGATTGCAGTGAGCCGAGATGGCGCCACCACACTCCAGCCTGCGCAACAGAGCGAGACACTGGCTCAAAATAAATAAATAAATAAATAAATAAATAAATAAAGAGACTAAAGGCTTATGAAGCCAAACAAAGCCAGTCCTGAAATATTACCAGAGAAAAGGGGGTGTTGGAAACATTCTCCGGAACAGAAACCAATAAGATTTGGCCCTCTATATATATTTTCCTACAAACGAAAGTGCCACAAACAAGCCAGAAAGCTTCAGTTACTTCATGAGGAGAAATGTGTGTAACTATGAATAGTAAGATGGGCAAACCTCCTAGTCCCTGCATTTAGAAGCGCTTTTCCTAAGACTTCCAGTATGTATGAATTCTTTGAAAACTATATGACTTTTATTTCTACTGATTTTATTCTGGATACTAAGGATGTGCCAAATGAGTCAGACACTAAGAGTCATCCTTTGAAATCACGTAGTGTGTTTTAGGCAGCTATCCTCAGAAACATCAGTGATGCCTGAACTTTTAAAACATCTGCTAGAGCAAAATTAAACGAGCATTTGGTAGTAATCTCACTTTGTGTTCAGTTAATAAGTGGTTGATAAAGTTTCTATATTTGTCTGGAAAAGTTAAAAAAAGTTACATGTCATTTGAGGAAAATATGTAATCAGAAATTTTTGCATAGATTGATTCCAAAAAAGGCATTTCTAGCATTGTGGAACATGGTGAGACATTATATAAATTCCAGAAAGAAGGCAACTGGATTTAGAGATTTATTGTAAGACACAAATTCACTGCTGCCTTTACAGTAAGAAATGTATGTGCTAACCATACATGCTGTATTTATTTCGTTGTTAAGCATACTTTCAGTTTGCTCAGAATTTTCAATTTGCTATAAACATGTATCAATTAGCATGTAGAAAAATATTACTTTAAGATGACTTCTTTCCTTTGAAAGTACATATATACTCAGGGCTATGATTTATGTCAGAAACTGGCATTATAAGTCCTTGGACAAGCACCAAAGTTGAATGAATTTTCAACAAAATGTAATTAAAGTCTGTATGTTTTCAGATATGACTCAGGTGAAGAAATGTGTTTTAGGATCTACTTGACGGTTTCTCTTTTTGATCCAAACGTATGATCTGCCCTGATAAATAACAAGTCACAGTGCCACCCCGCTGCCCAAAAAAGAAAAGAAAAAAGAGAAAACTGCGGCACTGTGTAAATAAAGTAAGCACACGTTGTCGTGAGTAAATAGATGAGGCATGCCTGGCATAAATAGCAATCAATCGTAATTAGTAAACAGGTGTGCCAATAAAGAGAATTTACGTGACGGGTTAACAAGGACCAGGAAGGTGAGTGAGTTTCCTGAAGGAGTTCTTGGTTCCTGATCAGAGAACTCGATGCTGTTAGCACTCATCGCCGCCTTATTGTAAGGGGAAAGAACTCTACTGGCGTCATCTGAGCAGCCATTTACAAATCGGAATCTAAAGTGATTCCTCAGTGGGGCAGCAAGGACGGCTGCTGACGTGCTGTGTGGTCTGATAGAAGTGGGGCAGCATGAGAGGTGGAGGAAATGCCCGATGGCGTCTTCCATGGCGTGTTTACTCTTCCTTTACTTGGTGCCAAGTCAAATGAAACAAGCCCTCGTACAAGCCGTTATTAATTGCCTTTAAAAATCTGTTCCGTTGTTTTCCAGGTACTTAAAATACCAGTGCCAGTAAGTAGTTCTTATGTATTTTGGGGGAAAAATTTCATTTTCCTTTTCTTCTGATATTTAAAAAATTCATCTATCTTTCAAGATGAACCAAAGTTTCTTAAACTAATTATAGCAAACACTTCATTCTTCATAAAACCTTCTATAATGCCTTGTTTGAATGTTAATCGTATGTGCTTTCTAAAATGTTGTGAACTACTAAACTTATGGATTATTGCTAGGCTATCAGGCATACATTAGTCTTTATCAGAATAAAATGAAATTAAATAACTGTGGCTATTACTTTGTCCTTGGTCCTTCACAGGGCCTGCTCCACCCCACCTTCCTTCCTGCTGCCTGATGGCTCAATGGCTTCTGAATGACTGTGTTCTAATAAAAGATCTTAAAACAGAAAAGCAGCAACAACAACAATAACAAAACAAAGTTGGACTAAAAGTTAAGGCTAAAAGTATGACAATAATCAGCACTATTAAAGGGAGTAGGGCAGACAACAGCCATTGCTTCCAAGTTCCCATGGAAGTCCTAAAGATTCAATTTTGTCTGCCTGGGTAACGATGTTTTTAATATGTTCTAGGACCAAACTGGGCTGACTGATGTAGCCACAGCATTCTCCTTTTAGATACAGACATGTTCCTCCTTGTCTGGCATGAGAAGATTTAAGGTCCCTCAGTTTTGCAGGACTACAGCAGCCAGGGAGTCCAGCTGCTGTTGAAGACTCCTGAGGCCCTCTGCCGTTTGCTGGAGGGCCATTCGGTCTCCCAAGACAGTTTATGCTGGATTCCTAAGGCTCTGTCTCCCACAGCTGTCCCTGCTAATCCCAATAGAGAGGATGACACTAAACCCAAGGGAATAAGGGGTCCTGCTCAGCGGGGGCTCGCGCGATGTTGGTACATGGGAAAAGGGAGAGACACAGTAGCCCATGGGGGGTTAGATGGGGCGAGCTGTAAGCGATGGAACGCTGTCCCTTCCAGAGTGCAGGGAGTCGTAGATACACTGGAGATCCACAACCCCCAAAACTTCGTGTGCTACAAAAGTATTTTTCATTAAAGTGGTGAAAGCAGTGGAGGTTCTATAAAAGAGGGTTTTCTATTTTCTGGCCTACGAGTGAAAGGTTTTGTGCAGCTATGTTGGCAGTGCTCACTGGGTCCATCAGGGGATGGTAGAGTTGGATGGTGGTGTTAACAAGTTCTTTAAACGGTGCTCACTGGGTCCATTAGGGGATGGTAGAGTTGGATGGTGGTGTTAACAAGTTATTTAAATAGGGTTCCCCTCTTAGGGTCCCACCACATTTAGTTTATTTTTTTATTATTATTATTTTTTGAGACAGAGTCTTGCTCTGTTGTCCAGGCTGGAGTGCAGTGGCACGATCTCAGCTCACTTCAAGCTCTGCCTCGTGGGTTCACGCCATTCTCCTGCCTCAGCTTCCCAAGTAGCTGGGATTACAGGTGCCCGCCACCACGCCCGGCTAATTTTTTGTAATTTTTTTAGTAGAGACAGGGTTTCACCGTGTTAGCCAGCATGGTCTCGATCTCCTGACCTTGTGATCCACCCGCCGCGGCCTCCCAAAGTGCTGGGATTACAGGTGTGAGCCACAGCGGCCGGCCAAGTGTAGTTATCTTTAACAGGAAATGTTGATGGTCCCCAGAGGATATATTGAGATAGAGTGATTAAAGGCTTCCCATGTGAAGGCAGCCCCAGCAGAAACCCCGTCCTAGTTTTGTTGACAGGAAGTAGAGACCCTGCCAGTCAGGGAACAGCATAGAGCAGGAAATTGATTGCATGGGCGAGTTGTCCATTTATCAGTATATGGATATATCCTGCAGATATATCCTGCAGATGTGTGGACTAGATAGTGACCCAGTGACAAAGGTTCATATACACGGACTCTCTTGGAGTTTTCCTGCAAAATGTTGGAACTGGCATGATTGCTGTAAAGGCAGAAGGGGAAATACTCCAGATAAAAGATACGCTAAGAAAGCATTTCTCCTTTTGGGACATTTGAACTACTGTTGATCGTTAAGAGAGGGAACTTAGGGAACCCATGACCCCATCCAATAAAATCCCTTTGTATTGACTGTTGGGGCTGCTATCCCCATCCTGCTGGCCAGTGAGTTTGCTCCTGGAGGTGTGCTGGGAGGCCAGAGTCTTCCACGGGCACAGGTCTGGCATATTCCCCGCGTTTGGTAGTCATGGAAAGCCAGCCAGGCTGAGTTATGTTTAATAGACTAACATAATTATGTTATGTTAATTGCTTCCCTAGCACACGGACCAGCATCTCTAAAAGCGCTTAGAGCACAGCAGGCGAGCACCAGAAAAGGAAGATGTTACTTGTCTTCTGGATCAGCCCCATCTGGGGTTGTTTTCTTGAATAGAAACTTCAGAGCCTCTTTGAGCTCTTGGGTATAATGAGCGGCTTCCTCTGGTTTCTGTAAAGGTTTATTGCAAAGTTTAATTCTGGTCATGCAGGCCCAACTGGCGATTCCCTGCAGCTTTACAGCCACTGGGGGTGGTTCACAGCACTTGGTAAGGTCCGTTCCATTTAGGAAGAAGTTGATCTGCTGGGGAGCCTTCCTTCTAGGTTTTCAACAGGACCCAGCCTCCAGGCAGCACTTTGGGCTTCTGTTTCACTTGCCCAGGCGAGGGCAGCACCGTGTTTCCATATTCCTGGATGGCCAGCCGCACCTGACCTGGATTTTGAATATATGTTATAATAGACTGAGTTTCAGGTTTGATTAATGGGTCTACGGTGAGGGAGGGTCTCCCATAAGTCATTTAAAAAAGACTAAGTTTCCTCTTCCCTTTGGGGACCATTTGTATTCTCATGAACGTGGAGCAAACTGAAAGTATGCTTAACAACGAAATAAATACAGCATATATGGTTAGCACATACATTTCTTACTGTAAAGGCAGCAGTGAATTTGTGTCTTACAATAAATCTCTAAATCCAGTTGCTTTCTTTCTGGAATTTATATAATGTCTCACCATGTTCCACAATGCTAGAAATGCCTTTTTTGGAATCAATCTATGCAAAAATTTCTGATTACATATTTTCCTCAAATGACATGTAACTTTTTTTAATTTTTCCAGACAAATATAGAAACTTTATCAACCACTTATTAACTGAACACAAAGTGAGATTACTACCAAATGCTCGTTTAATTTTGCTCTAGCAGATGTTTTAAAAGTTCAGGCATCACTGATGTTTCTGAGGATAGCTGCCTAAAACACACTACGTGATTTCAAAGGATGACTCTTAGTGTCTGACTCATTTGGCACATCCTTAGTATCCAGAATAAAATCAGTAGAAATAAAAGTCATATAGTTTTCAAAGAATTCATACATACTGGAAGTCTTAGGAAAAGCGCTTCTAAATGCAGGGACTAGGAGGTTTGCCCATCTTACTATTCATAGTTACACACATTTCTCCTCATGAAGAGCTGGACCATGACAGGGTCTGGGACATCTCCTTGAATCCTCATGAAACCAGGGCCCTAGGCGGTCACGGGCATTTGGCATGCACCGTCCTGGGTCTCTTGGGTGCTGGAAGTCTCCAGGCCCGACTGAGGTGGCCCCCCCTGCTGGCTGGGAGGCCTGACATCTCACCAGCAAGCCTTTCCCTGCCTCACTGGTTGGCCATTGGTGATGCCCAATTACAATGCCTGGAATGCCTGATGCAATCCCCACGGCCAGGCATCTACATGACTAAGCATCTTTTGTTCAGCGAAGAAAGCCAGTCGAAGGACCATCTGAAGGAGCTGGAAAATGCATAAGGTCTGGAGGGACAGGGCACTCTTAATGTGTCCCTCAAAACAGACTTTGGCCAGGCGCGGTGGCTCATGCCTGTAATCCCAACACTTTGGGAGGCCAAGGTGGATGGATCACTTGAGGTCAGCAGTTCAAGACCAGCCTGGCCAACATGGTGAAACCCCATCTCTACTAAAAGTATAAAAAATCAGCTGGGCGTGGTGGCAGACCCCTGTAGTCCCAGCAACCCGGGAGGCTGAGGCAGGAGAGTTGCTTTAACCCAGGAGGCAGAGGTTGCTGTGAGCCGAGGTGGTGTCATTGCACTCCAGCCTGGGCAAAAGAGATTCCGTCAAAAAAAAAAAAAAAAAAAAAAAAAAGAAAGAAAGAAAGAAAGAAAAGAAAAGAAAGAAAAAAGAAAAAAAGAAAATTTTGTAAAACAGAAAACGCGATCAGACAATAAATCACAATGGCCACGAGGTGGCGGCCGAGTGCTACCAGAGGGACAGCAAACAGCTGCGTCTGAAACGAGTCCAGAAAGGTGTGAAATTAAGCAGCAAAACAGCCCAAACACTGAACGTTGAGAGCAACCCATGTGGTTAGGATAATGATGAGCGGTGCAGAGGCAGCCAGAGGACAGCAGCACATACATCCACAGAAAGGGTACAGGCAACTTAGAAACCTTTCCCAGAGCTTGACTGAAACAGCCCTGGGAAAAGCAGCAGCAGCCAACCAGGCAGCCTGGCACTGCCACGGTACCCGCCGCGGGGAAGGGAAACCGGAGTGAACGACGCGGACAAACCTCCATCCGAGTCACGGCACCAGAAACGGTGACGGCTGCTGGGAGGCCTCCATTCTTGTCTTCTTCGTTTAAAAGAATTTATTTATTTATTTATTTATTTATTTATTTGAGACGGAGTCTCGCTCTGTCGCCCAGGCTGGAGTGCAGTAGCCGGATCTCAGCTCACTGCAAGCTCCGCTCCCGGGTTCCCGCCATTCTCCTGCCTCAGCCTCCCGAGTAGCTGGGACTGCAGGCGCCCGCCACCTCGCCCGGCTAGTTTAAAAGAATTTAAACAAGAGACACGCAGCCAAGGAGAAGCAGCACAGAGCAATGTATTGCAAAGGAGAAAGAATATTTTGAAAGTGCGACGCAGAAGAGACAGGACGCCCTGAGAGAGAGGATTCAGGGCCGTCTGCTGGTAAGGGCGAGACAGCAGAGACTGGCACCAGGGAGGCTCCTCCGTGGGAGTCTTCCATGATTACTCACCGCGGGTGGGCAGAGGCGTTGCTAGGAAACATGTTCGGCGGGGCGGGGGCGGGGGGGGGGGTCCTCTGGGTGCACATGCGCAGTACCTGCACCTGCTTGTTCATCAGTTGCGTGTCTCATTAGCATCTTAAATCTCCACCCAGGGGTGTGTTTTCTATTATAATGAGCAAAGGGTCAGTCTGAGGACAGGGAAAATCAAATATGCATGCTCTCTAGTTGGGGAGGGGGGATTTCTCTCCTGGAGCTAGCTTTGCTTGGATGAGCTGGACCACAGCGCAAATGCAAAGCCTCACTGTGTTGACTGTACAGTGGCCACGGTGGCTTCATCCTAACGATATGGTCACTTCCTTGACTACCTATCCTGGCTCATAAGCAGAAGTCAAGCCCCTGGGCCAGGCGCCATGCCTCACGCCTGTAATCCCAGCACTTTGGGAAGCCGAGGCAGGCAGATAACAAGGTCAAGAGTTTGAGACCAGCCTGGCCAACACGGTGAAACCCCGTCTCTACTAAAAATACGAAACACCCCCCCCAAAAAAAACTCGGTGCGGTGGCAGGTGCCTGTAATCCCAGCTACTCCGGAGGCTGAAGGAGGAGAATCACTTGAACCCGGGAGGCAGAGATTGCAGTGAGCTGAGATGGCGCCATTGCACTCCAGCCTGGGTGACCGAGCAAGACTCCATCTAAAAAAAAAAAAAAATTTCAAGCCCCTACCATAATGCTAACATTGTGGTCTTTCATTAGTTTTACAAAGGCGGCTTTGGTCAAGGAGTGGAGTAGTTTTGGGAAGAGACTATTATCGTCCTTACTTTATTTTTTATTTGTATTTATTTATTTTTGTTTTGAGATGGAGTTTCGCTCTTGTCACCCAGGCTGGAGTACAATGGCACAATCTCGGCTCACTGCAACCTCCCGCATCTCAGGTTCAAGTGATTCTCCTGCCTCACCTTCCTGAGTAGCTGGGATTACAGGTGCCCGCCACCATGTCAGCTAATTTTTATTTTTTTTTTAGTAGAGACAGAGTTTTGTCATGTTGGTCAGGCTGGTCTTTAACTCCTGACTTCAGGTGATTCACCTGCCTCGGTCTTTCAAAGGTATTACAGGTGTGAGCCATCATGCCTGGCCCATCCTTACTTTAAACTATGAACTAAATTCCTCCCATAGTTAGCTTGGCCTATGCCACCTGAGCAAAGGCAGGTTAGCTTGTGAGATTAGAAGCAAGCTGGAAACAGTTATGTTAGATTCCTCCCTTTTTTTTTGAGCACGAGTCTCACTCTGTCACCCAAGCTGGAGTGCAGTGGCGCAATCTCAGCTCACTGCAAGCTCTGCTTCCCAGGTTCACGCCATTCTCCTGCCTCAGCCTCCTGAGTAGCTGAGACTACAGGCACCTGCCACCACATCCCGCTATTTTTTTTTGTAGTTTTATTAGAGACGGGGTTTCACTGCGTTAGTCAGGATGGTCCTGATCTCCTGACCTTGTGATCCACCCGCCTCGGCCTCCCAAAGTGCTGGGATTACAGGCATGAGCCACCACGCCTGGCCTCCTCTCATTGTTATAATCTTGCTAAAGTGGTTTCACTCCTGGCCTCAAGCTATCTTCCTGCCTTGGCCTCCCAAAGTGATGAGATTACAGATGTGAGCCACCAGGCCCACCTACTGCCAATTCTAGTGTAAAGAGTAAACTGGGCTAGGCATGGTGGCTCACACATGTAATCCTAGCACTTTGGGAGGCCAAAGTGAGCAGATCACTTGAGGTCAGGCTGGCTCAGAACGGTCTGGGTGAATGAACGCCTGTCTCAGCCTGGAGTCAGGGCTAGATTCAGAACAGCCTGGGTGGACAGCTGTCTCAGCCTGGAGTCAGGGCTGGGCTCAGAACAGTCTGGGTGAATGAACACCTGTCTCAGCCTGGAGTCAGGGCTAGACTCAGAACGCCCTGGGTGGACGGCCGTCTCAGCCTGGAGTCAGCATTAGACTCAGAACAGCCTGGGTGCGCGGCCGTCTCAGCCTGCAGTCAGGGCTGGGCTCAGAACGGTCGGGTCGGAGGGCCCTCTCAGCCTGGAGTCAGGGCTGGGCTCAGAAGGGTCTGGGCGGACAGCGTTCTCAGCCTGGGGTCAGGGCTGGGCTCAGAAGGGTCTGGGCGGACAGCGTTCTCAGCCTGGGGTCAGGGCTGGGCTCAGAAGGGTCTGGGCGGACAGCGTTCTCAGCCTGGGGTCAGGGCTGGGCTCAGAAGGGTCTGGGCGGACAGCGTTCTCAGCCTGGGGTCAGGGCTGGGCTCAGACGACCAGCAGAGGCTTTGTCCTGCCATGCCAGGAGCCACATCTCATGACCAGGTCCTGGTCTCCCACATTGGCCAGACGCCTCCATCCGAGACGTCCTGGTCCCTCCGACTGCACAGTGTGACAGCCACCACCCAGCCGTGCCGGGTAAGATGCCCAATTAAATTTGAATTTCAGATAAACAATTTTAGCATAAGTATGTCCCCAACATTGGTAAAAATGACTATTTGTTGTTTATCTGAGATTCAGAATAAACTGGGCATCTTGGACTTTGTATTTGCTCAACCTAGAAACTCATGAGTGCCTAAGGAGGTCAAGGCAAATTCCCGACCACCCCAAATCTGTGTCGGACCCAGGGGCAGTCACAATGGGGTGCAGTGGTTGTACCTGGTGACTCAGGCCGCTTGTCTACCATCTCATGTCGCCCCCTGCCCCTAGCACCATGGTGTCATGCCCTACCCGCCAGTGGGCCCAGAAAGCAGCGCTTTTGCCCAGGGCCATGGTCTTCTAGGCACAGGGTTCAGCCCAAGGAGGGCAGCCCTGGTTCCCAAGCCTCCTGCAGCACTGACTCTCCACTGCAGCTGGCCTGGGGTCTGCAGCTGGCCTTCTGCTTCTGGCCCTGGCTGGCCCTGGCTCACCTCTCCAGAAGGTCTCTGGAAGCTTCTTCCCCACAGGGTCCTCCCTTCTACCGTAATCTTCCCGGGTTCTGGGAAACAAACTTGAGAGGCCCAGGCGCACCCCACCTCTTCTCTCTGGGTCTCCACAGCTTCTCCTCTGCCTCCTCCCCAAGGGGATCACTCCGGCCTTTCCCCTCTCCAGTGACCCTCTCCACACCCACCCGGCTTCCCCCTTCCTCTGAGCACCCCAGATCCCAAAGGACGAGGTGAGGGAGGCTTTGGAGAAATGTTGCCTGACGTCACGGGTCCTCCACTCTCGGGGGAACCACGCGGCCTGCCCGGCAGTCAGCCCCCTCCCCGCAGGCAGCTCCCTCCCCATAGTCAGCTCGCTCCCCGCAGGCAGCCGCCTCCCGCACGCAGCCCCTCCCCGCACGCAGCCCCTCCCCGCACGCAGCCCCCTCTCCGCACGCAGCCTCTCCCCGCACGCAGCCCCTCCCCGCACGCAGCCCCCTCCCCGCACGCAGCCCCTCCCCGCAGGGAGTCCCCCTCCCCGCACGCAGCCCCGTCCCCGCACGCCGCCCCCTCCCCGTAGGCAGCCCCCTCCCCGCAGGCAGCCCCTCTCCGCAGGCAGCACCCTCCCCGCAGGCAGCCCCTCCCCGCAGGCAGCCCCCTCCCCGCAGGCAGCCCCTCTCCGCCTCGCCTCACAGCTGCAGGGGTCTGGGCTGGGAAGTGTTGGAGGCAGCTCAGGTTGAAGGCCGGGCAGCGGGCGCTTCTCCCCCAGCCTCCTGGGGCCCGGGCATCACTGGAAGCGGCGTTTGTCCCCACTTTGTATCAGTCGCAAAGAAAGAGCACCCAATTGGACGAAAGGCTGCGTTCCTGGCCCAGAGTGGGTGAGAGTGAGCCCCTGCCCTGTGGGGGAGGCTGAGGCCGGGGGTTGTGAGGAGTCCCATGCGGGGAGGAGGCTGCAGGAGCACCTCCGTGCGCCTCTTGATACCACGCATGCTTAGCAAGCCCTGGGGACTGTTCTCCCGGGCGGGGACTTCCGCCTTGTAATGACATGTCACTGACTTAAAGGGAACTGGGGTCACCAGCTCTGGTTTGTGCCCATCTGGTGCGTTCTTATCTCCCTGGTATTTGGCAGGGGATCCCAAGCCTCTCCTGGCATGCTGAGACATCTGGAGCTCATTAAGCCTTGGAGCCTGTAGATAAAGAGATTAAAGGAAAAAAGAAAAGAAATCCCGCCCTGGGAGAGTTGGGGCAGGATTAGCCCGGAGGCCACGCCTCTGCGGGGTCTCCCATAGGCTGGGCCAGCCTCTGCCTTCCCTGCTTCCAGAAGCCTGAAGGCTGATGGCCTGTGGCGGCCAGTCTCCACCCACCCCAGAGCCCAGCCTAGCAGTAGAAGGCCGCCCACCCCGTTCGAATGTCCCTCTTCCTCCAGGGTCAGCCCGCACGCCACTCTCACGGAGGCCAGGAAGGTGGTGGGACGGGGAGTTTATCCTCTGCCTGAGGGGGCGTCTGGGGTGCCATTGAGCCTTTCACCCTTTGAGAGGAGTCAGGGTCATGCAGCGTCTCCAGCAAGTGGTGGCAGCAACTGATGGAGCATCCTAATCACAAAATAGGAAGAGCGTTTACAAAATAGGAGCGTTTACCAAGAGCCTCTCCCTCCCTCCCTCCGTCCCTCTCTCTCTCTCTGTCTCTCAAGTAGAAGTGGGGTCTCTCTGTGTTACCCAGGCTGCTCTCAAACTCCGGGGCTCAAGCGATCCTCCTGCCTCAGCCTCCCAAAGTGCTGAATTACAGGTGTGAGCTACTGGGCCCAGCCCCAGGCCCTCTTACAGGGGTGGGCTGCCCGGAAACAATCCTGCGCCGTATCCCCCTCCGGGTGCAGTGACAGGACCCCTGCCACCCCCAACCCAGGCCCAAAAGGAGGGGCCAGGAGGAGAGGGGCCTCCAAGGCAGGTGAGCTGCTTAAGAGGAGCGAGGGCTGTGGACAGTCCTGTGGACTGCAGGAGGGGCCAGCAGCAGGATCAATACCTAGCTTCTCTCTCCTGCTGGGCTCCTGCTGGGGCTCCCCGTTGGTCACCCCAAAACTTACTGTCTCTCATGGCTGCCGGGGCTGGCCAGGCTCAGCTGCTGGTTCTGCCTTGGGGCACCTCCTAGGTGGAGTCAGGGCGGCTGAAGGCTTCTCCACTCATGCATCCATCCACTGTCTGGACGTCCTGCCTCTGCTGACCTCCAGGACTTGCAGTGTGCGAAGGCCACACCACAGCCCCTCTTCCGCTGCCTCCCTCATGCCTCCCGGAATGATGCTCTTAACCCCCCATTAGAGGCCCCATTCTTCCTGACTGTACCTCTTGACGCCCTGAGTACAGTTCAAGAGACCGTGAAGAAACTCACAATATGACAATTAGAGGCTCTGAGAGAAAAGAGTGAAGTCACTATGCATTTATTTTTATTTACTTATTTTTTTTTTTTTTAGAGATGAGGTCTTGCTTTGTTGGCCAAGCTGGTCTCTTGAACTCCTGGCCTCAAATGATCCTCCCACCTTGGTCTCCCAAAGTGTCGAGATGACAGGTGTGAGCCGTTCTCTCCGGCTTACAGGAGGGATGTGTTGATGAAAGAAAACCAAACTCTAAAATATTTGAAGAGGTTTATTCTGAGCCAAATGTGAGGACCGTGGCCTGTGACAGAGACTCAGGAGGTCCTGAGAACACGTGCCCAAGATGGCCGGGGTACAGCTCGATTTTACACCCTTCAGGGAGAAAGAAGTTACAGGCTGATACGGTTTGGATTTGTGTCCCCCCCGGCCCCCCAGATCTCATGTGGAATAGGTGGAGGGGCCTGGTGGGAGGTGATTCGATCATGGGGTCAGATTTCCCCCTTGCTGTTCTGGGGATAGTGAGTGAGTTCTCAGGAGATCTGATGGTTTGAAAGTGTGTGGTGCTTCCCCCTTTGCTCCTTCGCCCTTGGGCTCAAGGGATCCACCTGCCTGGGCTTCCCAAAGTGTTGGGATTACAGGCGTGAGCCACTGCGCCTGGCTGAAGCCTCTGTTGATCCTGATTTTTTTTCCCGTTGCTATTATGGCTGTTTTTCTCCTCTTCTTTTTCTGACGGGTCTCTCACAAGAATTATCCACATTTTTAAGGCTGGGCACAGTGGCTCACACCTGTAATCCCAGCACTTTGGGAGGTTGAGGCAGGTGGATCATTTGAGGTCAGGAGTTTGAGACCAGCCTGGCCAACATGGTGAAACCTCATCTCCACAAAAAATACAAATATTAGCTGGGCATGGTTGCACAAGCCTGTAATCCCAGCTACTTGGGAGGCTGAAACACAAGAATTGCTTGAACCTGGGAGGCAGAGCTTGCAGTCAGCTGAGACTGCACTACTGCACTCCAGCTCAGGCAACAGAGTGAGACCCTGTCTAAAAAAAAAAAAAAAAAAAGCAAGAGTTATCCAAGTTTTTAGTTTACCCAAAGAAATAACTAACTTATGAATCCTATCTAATGTATACATAATTTATGTATTATTAATTTCTGATGTCACTTTTATTAGTTTCTTTCTTCTGTTTTTTTTTTTTTTTTGGATTCCATTTGCTGTTCTTTCTGTAACTTCCTGTGATGAATGCTTCATTCATCGATGTTGAATCTTTTTTTTTGAGATGGAGTCTCGCTCTGTCACCCAGGCTGGAGTGCAATGGCACGATCTTGGCTCACTGCAACCTCCGCCTCCCGGGTTCCAGCGATTCTCCTGTCTCAGCCTCCCAAGTAGCTGGGATTACAGGTGTGTGCCACTACGCTCGGCTAATTTTTGTATTTTTAGTAGAGACAGGGTTTTGCTATGGTAGAGGCTGGTTTCCAACTCCTGACCTCCGGCGTTGGCCTCCCAAAGTGCTGGCATTACAGGCATGAGTCCCTGTGCCTAGCCTGAATGTTTTTTTAATGTAGGAAGGTAAGGGCCAATGGGAAATCTTCCCTTTTAACCCTGACATTTCCATGAAAACTCAGCTCAGAAAAGGCAGATTAACTGGAGAAAAGGCACACAGGTTTATTAACGTGTTCACAGGGAAAAACACAGAGTGATATTCCCCACCCTGCAGCGGGGTTCAGACGCTGAGGGACCACCCTGGCCACACAGGCCATGGGGAGAGAAGAGGAATTCTGAGGGCAGTGGAGCAGGGAGCAGAGATGAACTTGTAGACAGTTCTCTTTGGAATGTGGATGGGCCTGAGGGACAGACATTATTATCTTTTGAAAGGGTCTGTTCAGATATGGTGACATTCTTTGTCTTGGGGTAGGGGGAAGAAAATACAATTGTTCTTGGTGGTTCAGACTTTAGGCAGACAAAGGAAGTTTAGAGAACTCCATCCTGACTTTGGGAGTCTGTGGGTTGTGGGGGAGAACAGAAAGTTCTTGAAGTTTCTTCAGCATGTCAAAGTGCCATAATTTGAGGTATTGGGTTCTGAGACCTAACAGTGGATACAGTTCTCTCAAAGCATGCAGTTATGGCCGGGCGTGGTGGCTCATGCCTGCAATCCCAGCACTTTGGGAGGCTGAGGAAGGCGGATCACCTGAGGTCAGGAGTTCGAGCCCAACCATGGCCAACGTAGTGGAACCTCGTCTCTACTAAAAATACAAAAATTAGCCAGGTGTGGTAGTGCATGCCTGTCATCCCAGCTACTTGGGAGGCTGAGACAGGAGAACTGCTTGAACCTAGAGGTTGAGGTTGCAGAGCTGAGATCGTGCCACTACACTCTAGCCTGAGCAACAAGAGCAAAGCTCCGTCTCAAATAAATAAATAAATAAATAAAAAACTAGCAAGATGTGGTGTGTGCCTGTGGTCTCAGCTACTTAGGAGATTGAGGCAGGAGGACCACTTGAGCCCAGGAGGTCAGGGCTGCAGTGAGCTTTGATTGTACCCACTGCATTCCTGTTGCATTCGGCAACAGAGGGAAATCCTATTTTCATTTTGATTTCTTCTGTGACATATGGGTTATTTATAAATATACTTGTTCATTTCCAAACAGAGGAGGGTTTTCTCGTTTTGGGTAATAATTTCTGGTCTAATTGAAGTGTAATTAGAGAAGCCACTCTGTATGATTTCAGTTAATTTGTGGAAACTTGTTCATGGCTCATTATGTGATCGATAGTTGTAAATGTTTGTGTGTACTTGAAAAAGATGTGTGTTCTGGAATCGCTGTGTCCAGTTTTCCATGTCAGTTACCTTTCTTTTATTAATTTTAAAATTTGTTTTATTTTCTAAATTTTTAAATTGAAAATTTTTTTTTTTTTTGGTTTTGAGATGGGGTCTTGCTCTGTTGCCAGGCTGGGGTGCAGTGGCACAATCTCGGCTCACTGCAGCCTCTGCCTGCAGGTTCAAGCAATTCTCCCACCTCAGCCTCCCGAGTAGCTGGGATTACAGGAGCCCACCACTACACCTGGCTAATTTTAGTAATTTTAGTAGAGATGGGTTTCACCATCTTGGCCAGGCTGGTCTTGAACTCCTGACCTTGTGATCCACCTGCCTTGGCCTCCCAAAGTGCTGGGATTACAGGCATGAGCCACCGTTCCCAGGAAGATCGCTTTTTAAAAGACGTTCTTGGCTGGTGCTGTGGCTCACACCTGTATTCCTTGAGCACGGGAGTTCGAGACCAGCTGGGGCAAAATGGTGAAACCCTGCCTCTACAAAAATACAAAAATTAGCTGGGCATGGTGGTGTACACCTGTCATCCCAGCTACTTCGGGGGCAGAGGCAGGAGGATCACTTGAGCCTGGGTCAAGGCTACAATAAGCTGTGTTCCCACCACTGCACTCCAGCTTGGGCAACAAAGTGAGATCCTGTCTAAAATAAATAAATAAATAAAATAAAATAAAATAAAATAAAATTTTCTTTTAGTACAAGTATGTTGGAAGTATGTTGGTGATAACCTTTGTGTCTGTCTGACAAAGTCTTTCTTCCAATGCTCTTGTTGCCTGTGAATTCAGGGCTATCATCTCTCCTGGCTTCCATAGTTGTCCTTCTCACTACTGCCCCCTGGTGGCTGATCTTTTTCTCTGGCCGTTGACAGGACTTTTTTTCTTTGGGCTTCTGCATTTTCACAGGTGCATGTGGGGTTATTTATTTGTTGACGCTGCCTGAAATTTTCTGGGCTGCCTGATCTGTGGCTGGATCCACTTTATCAGTTCTGGAAATGTCTCAGCTATTAAGTCTTCAATATCACCTCTGTGCTAATCGCTCAGCTATTTGGGGAACTGTCACGGTGTATCTTTGTATATTTCTTACTTTTTCTCCTTTTGAGTATGGATCGGGCACTGAGGGGAAGGTCCGTCAGAAGGATTTTCCACAGATCCCTCTGCTCCCCAGGTGGGAAGGCAGGTCCCAAGTTTTCCCCATGGAGGAGGCTGGTTCTCCCAAAGGGACCTGGGTGCTTTCTGGAGAGGCAATGGTGGCTGTGTGTTTTTAAATTGTGGACCAGGCCGGGTGCAGTGGCTCACACTTATAATTCCAGCATTTTGGGAGGCTGAGGCAGGGGGATCACTTGAGCCCAAGAGTTCAAGATCAGCCTGGGCAACACAGTGAGATCCCATATCTATAAAAATTTTTTTAAAAAAATAGCTGGGTGTAGTGGCGGTGCCTGTGGTCCCAGCTACTTGGAAGCTGAGGCAGGAGGATCGCTTGAGCCTGGGAGGACTGCAGACTTGGCGTGGGTCTGGGGGCCGAGGCCCGTTCTCTTCTGCTTGTCTCCTGGTTGTCTCCGTGTCCACACTGGCTTCAAGGTTCCCTGAAGGGGGTGGCCCTAGGGAGGGTCCGAGGGGGTTGGGTGGGGCTTCCTGTGCCAGATGCCCTCCTCTTTCACCCACAGGGCAGAAGTTCAGCTATACTAGCAAGGGCTGTGGCCCTATGTCCAGATTATGAACCTCACCCATCCTGTGGTCCCTGGCAGGTCTTACCCCACAGAAACTGAGCATGGACTGATTGACTTGAAGACTGAGAAGCTGGACATGACCTGCTGTGAAAAGAGCCTCTGTAACAAGGGCGTCAAGGGGGCAGAGGCTGTGGATGGGGAAGGCGGCACAGGGTCCTGCCTGGGCCTTACCTCCCGAGGTCCCCACAGGGGCAGAGTGGTGGGGGGCTGGTGAGGGGCAGTGCCAGGACCTGCTGCCCATCCTCCGGAGGCTCATTTGCAGGCAGATGCTGGGAAGCAGGGGCTGGATGGGGCTGCAGAGAGGAGGGTGCCCAGTTCCGGGCTGGCGTGCAGACTGGGAAATCCCCGGCGGGAGGCTCAGGTTCAGAGCCCTGAGATGAGGCTTCCTTCCTCTCCCTTCCTTTCCTCTCCCTCCCCTCCCCTGCAGGCTGAGGTTGGGAAGGAGGTTGAGGCTGCAATGAGCTGTGATTGTACCACTGCACTCTAGCCTGGGCGACAGAGGGAGACCCTATCTCAAAAAACAAAACAGGCCAGGCGTGGTGGCTCATGCCTGTAATCCCAGCACTTTGGGAAGCTGAGGCAGGCAAATCACTTGAGGTCAGGAGTTCGAGACCAGCCTGACTAACATGGTGAAATCCCATCTCTACTAGAAATACAAAAACTAGCCAGGCATGGTGGCACGCACCTGTAATCCCAGTTACTCGGGAGGCTGAGGCAGGAGAATCTCTGGAACCCGGGAGCTGGAGGTTGCGGTGAGCCGAGATCGTGCCACTGCACTCCAGCCTGGGTGACAAGAGCACGACTCCATCTCAGAAACAAAAACAAACAAAACACCAAATAATCCCCCTGCCAATAAACTGGGGACCATGTGCATAGAGGGTATAAAATCAATTGAGTGGGACACAATCGATACTTTTCAAATAAAGTAGAAGGCATCACATGAAGTGAGGATAATTTGCTGTGTGAAAGCCATGCTTTCATCATCCATAGACACACAGAGTGCACACCTCTCGGGGATGCTTGTGCTCTGACTGGCATGTAACATGCACTGCTTATGGACGGTCAGATTAAAACATATATTTTAAGATTCAAAAATACAACAAGTCAGTATCCCTAGCAATATTCTAACTTCTCCATTGCTTGGTGTTATGATGTCTGGCTCAGCCATCATCAGGCCGTGGGACCCGAGCAGTGTGACTGCGGGGCCAGCAGAGTGACCCGCGGACCATGGGCCCTGCTGGCGCTGCCCCTTCAGGTCTGACCTGTGGTCTGGTGCACTGCTTGGAGGGACAGTCAGGCCTCTTGGGCCCACAGCTGCCCAGAGCCACTGGGGTCTTTTGTGCCTGCTGCCTCCAGCTCTGTCCTGTCCTCCCCGCTGCCCGGAGCCACTGGGGTCTTTTGTGCCTGCTGCCTCCAGCTCTGTCCTGTCCTCCCCGCTCTCAGGAGCCACCCCCACCTCACCTGGCTCATCCTCTCAGATGCCATGGAGTCTCCAAGCAGAGACCCCTGAGGGCACAGGGTGGATTCTGATTTTTAGAGGGGACCTCCCACCTGAAAGGCGACCCATTCTTATGCGGGTGTGCTGCCTTTATCTGTCTTCATCAAGGGCTGTCCCGGCAGTCCAGGAAGCCCTCTCCCTCCTTCTGCCCAGCACCTGGTGGGGGGGTGCGGGGGCGGAGTCTGCAGTCACCCCTGGCCCATTTCCTGTGTCTTCTGATTCCCCTGAAGAACAAGTTCGGGTGTGGGTGTGATGGGGGTGGGCAGGGGGCACTGACTGGGAGGGACAGGGGTGGTTCCAGGAGTGGCCAGGACCCCCCCCACCGAGGGAGCCCCCATGTCGCCCCACCCCATTACAGGGGCCTCTGCTCCCTGCACAGAAAACAAGGGGTGCCTGCCCTGGGGTCTCAGTGTCAGAGCTTGTTGCCCCGCTGGCCCCTCCCAGGCTCTGTCTGCACAGGGGCCTGCCAGTGGTGGGCTCAGCCAGAGACCCTCATCCTGAGTGGGATGACCCGAGTCTGGCGGCTGCTTTTCTCTCTTGCTTCTGACACCAGGGAGAAGCTTGCTCCCGATGCACCAGGAAACTGAAACTGAAACTCAGGGCCCTAGTCCAGGACCCTCCTCTCTATTGAGTCACAATTTCTCCTTCTAAGGCAACCTCCCACCCCAGGGGACACCCTCTTGCTTCTCTCCTCACGGCAGCCCCTCCTCCTTCCGGGTCTGTTCTGCTCACACCCTGAGCTCTGGGAGGCCCCAGGCAGAGAAGGGGTGGGGGGTGGGGGGGTGGTCCTGCTCGAGGTCACGTCTGCCTTCCAGAGCAGCCAGATCAGGTCACATCTGCTTTCCAGGCACAGACGGGGTGGGGTGAGGGGGTCTTGCTCGAGGTCACATCTGCCTTCTAGAGCAGCCAGGTCAGGACGGAAGGGTTTCTACCCCTCAGTTCCCGTACTACGAGATGATGGGGTGAGGTCATCGGCTGTGTGCATATTACACAAGCAATCTGGGTTCCTCCTCATAAACCAGACGTGGGGCAGAGGTTCCCAGGCTCGGGGGTGCAAGGCCTCCCCTAGCTCTTTCCAGGCTCGGAGCCTCTGTGCCACACCTGCCCTCAATGCACCCACACCCAAGACCATGAAGGTCACCGGCCCCTGCTGCTGCTGGCGCAGCTGTGGGTGAAGCCCTGTAAGTGGGGGCTGAGGGTGGAGGATGGGAAGGAGGCCTGAAGGTGGGAGTGAGACCCTCTCGATGCTGGGGGCTCCAGATGCCAGCAGGACCCTGCCCACAATTCTGAGTAGCCAAGGGCACCTGAGCCTACCTGTGTGCTGCCCAGGCCTGCTGCCTGTGCTGGTGAGAGGGACTGGAACCCACCCTTCAGCCTGGGACCCTGACCTGCACCCTCCCCGCCCCATCCCGAGTCAGGGCCTTGAGTGCTTCCAGTGCTATGGTGTCTTGGGCCCCAGCCTGTGCCACCCGTCTCCGACCCCATGCAGGCTCAAAGCTGCCCCTCCTCTGTGGTCACTGGCACTACCAATGGTGAGTCCGGGTGGGACCGGCGTCTGTAAGCAGGTAAGGGGTGGGCAGGGCACTCTCAGGCAGCATCCCAGGGGCTCTGCCTTGAGCCCCCTGGCCTGGTAGAAGCTTGGATCTAGGGACAGAGCTCAGGGACCTCCATCTAACGGATCACAGACTTGGCATGGAGCCTGGGGCCGCCCCCCGTTCTCTTCTGCTTGTCTCCGTGTCACCACTGGCTTCAAGGTTCCCTGAAGGGGGCGGTCCTGGGGCAGGTCCGAGGGGGTCGAGTGGGGCCTCCTGTGCCAGCCGCCCTCCTCTCTCGCCCACAGGGCAGAAATTCAGCTACGCTAGCAAGAGCTGTGCCCCCACCCCGTGCCCAGATTATGAACCTCACCCATCCTGTGGTCCATGGAGGGTCTTACCCCATAGAAACTGAGGATGGACTGATTGACTTGAAGACTGAGAAGCTGGACATGACCTGCTGTGAAAAGAGCCTCTGTAACAAGGCAGCCACAGCGCGGCGCGGCCTTTGGGGCCTGGCTGTCAGGGAGCTCCTGCTCAGCCTGGGCCTCTTCCTTTGGGCCCTGCTGTGAGCCCAGCCCACCCTGGCACTGCCCCTGGTGGGTAAATAGGAGCGCAGGGCGGTTGCCCTGTGCAGCCCTCAGCTCCTGCCCTGATGCCCTCGCCTAGCCGCCCAGCAGCCCAGAGACCCCCCTCACCCAGCAGCCTAGATGCCCACTGACCCAGATAGTAAATGCACGTGTTCAACCCAAGGACTTTGTTCCCTTATTAACCCTTGGGGTCTGGTCTGTGGCCTTCAAGGGGGTCCCAGCAAATTCCCCAAGGTGGGGTTCAGAGACTGGAGGGCCTTCCCCAGGTGGCCCAGCCCTGTGCTCATTTCCAGCCAGGATCAGGCTCAGCCCCAGCCCGAGGTCCAGAAGCAGCCCGGAGGGTCTTGCACTCAGGGCTGGGGCCACCCAGGAAGACTTGTTGGGGGCTGACAGAGGGGGCGGAGGGGTGGAGGCACTAAGGGCCCAGGCCAGCTGTGGCTGCCGGATGTGTGAAACGGTCCCGGGCCCACAGGCTGGTGACTCCTGCAAGGCACCGCAGAGGGCGGGGGTGTCAAGGGGGCAGAGGCTGTTGATGGGGGAGGCAGCACAGGGTTCTGCCTGGGCCTCACTGCAGGAAGTCCCCACAGGGGCTGAGCGGTGGGGGGTGGGTGAGGCGCAGCCCTGGGGTGGGCTCCCCATCCTCCAGAGGCTCATCCATGGGCAGATGCCGGGAAGCGGGAAAGTGGGGCTGGATGGGCTGTGGAGAGGAGGGGGCCCAGTTCGGGTCGACGTGGAGACTGGGAAATCCCAGCTCCTAGCAGGGTGTGGTGGGCCCTGGGCGGGAGGCTCCGGTCCAGAGCCCTGAGGTGAGGTTCCCTTCCTCTCCCTCCCTCAGGCTTCAGGAAATTGAAACTCAGCGCGCTGGGCTCCTCCCTTCTCTGCTCCAGCCCCAGGACACAACCCGGGCTCCTTCCCTCTGCTCCTGGACTCCACTCCCTCCCTCGGCTCCTGGAAACCACCTGTCCTTGGGGGGCCTCCCGCCTCCAGAGGGCAGGGCGGCAGGAACCCGGCGGAACCACTCTCTCTGCTACCCGCAGGAGGTCAGGGCTGCCTCTGACCCCAGCCCTAAACCCAGAGCAGAGGGAGAGCTGGGCCCCGAGTTCCAGATCCCAGGAGGACAAGCAGCTTCCACTCTGAGACTGTCTCCCCTGGGGAAACGAGGGGATGACTGCGCCCTCATCTCAGTGTGGTTGCGAGACTTAGAAACCAGTGAGCTCACCTGGGAAGTGGAGGAGATGCCAGAGATGGAAGTGAAAATTAGCTTTAGCAGAAACCAAGCATTTGTTAGAAATTCTATCATCGCCCAGCGCCCACCATGTTCCTGTGTCCCTGGAGTCAGATCCAGGTTCCTGGCCATGGCTTTTGGGTGCAGCTTCCTCTCACCAGCTCCACTATGATCAACTGGTCTGTCCCTCCAGCAAAGCCACCTGTGATTCCGAGTGAACAATGCAGTGAATGCACTGCACACTGGGACCCGAATGCCGGGATCTCTGTCCTGGCTACCGTGCCCAGGCTTCTGGACCATCTGGTTTCCACCCTCTGTTCTCTGCTTGCATTTCTCAATGCTAGAGCAACCCACTCAGCAAATCCAAACTCCCCACAGAATCTCAAGCTCAGTCTCTGCAGGGTCCATCCACAGGGAGTGGTGATTGGCGGCAGGACCCTCCTCCCGGTGACCCCTTCCAGGTCCTCTTGCTCAGTTACAACGGGCCCTTCTTGGGTGGCAGTAATGATTCGTGTGTTTCAGACAGGAATCACTACCTCAGGGACACAGGAGGAGGACACAGGTGGTTGACCTGCCTTGACCTCAGGGACCTGGGAGGACCCGGCTATTCATATCAGCTGCCAGGGGTGGGAATCTTGGGCTTCCATGGTGACCACCGGCCCCTCCTGCTGGACGGTGCCCCTGGAATCTTGACACACACAGCACAGTTTCTGGGCAGCCAGGGAAATCCAGGGTGGGCGCCGAGTGGCCGAGACCCTGGTCCGTTTCCTCCCGTTGTTCCAGATAAACAAACACACCTCCATTGCGTGTCTGCTTGTTTTCTCTCTCCAGCCCAAAGAGCCCTCTGGGCTGTGCACAGCACCTGCCTGCAGATGGTGGCCTGGGCCGGGTTCCTCTCTCAGGAGGCCGCCACCTGCTTGCCAGGGGGAAGCGGGCAGCGCTGCAGTCCCAGGCATGGATGGGTCAGGGTTGCTGCCCCGAGCTTTTGCATGGGAGCCCCCTGCTCCTCTCAAAGGCCACTCACTGAATTCCGGACTGTCTGTCCTGCCCCAGCCCAGCTTTTGTGCCCTCTGCACCAGCGGGTCCAGACAGACACCTTCCATTCCCAAGTCCTAGAGAGCCCTGGGTGCTGCCCCAGCCTGAGCGTGCTCCTTCTGGCACCTGCTTTCTTTCCTCCATGCCCCCCGACCTCCTCCTGCTGTGGGAGGCCGAACTCACTCGACCTGCTGAGCCTGGGGCAGGAGAAAGGGCAGAGTGCTGGCGAGGGGCTCCCTCGGAGGCCAGGCAAGCTGCTGGCTATGGCTCAGGGGACGACGACTCCGCTCCGACCACCCGCCGGGCCGTACCACAGAAGACCCCAGAACGCTCCAAACCTGGGGTGCTCTGCCTTTTCCCCCATGGGGCAGCCATACTCAGAGCAGGAAGCTGGGGGACATCTGTATTTATTTGAGGCACCACAGCAGCAGGAGGGCTCCAATGTAGGGGTGGGCTGGGGCAGGACTGGCTGGATTTGGGGCGGGGCCTAGACCTGGAAGCGGCAGAAATCCCAGCTCCCAAAGGCTGCCCTTGATGGGCATGTGGCTGTGCCAGGGCAGGGGCTACAGGAGACTGAGGCTCTCCAGGCTGCCGGCACCCCTCCCTCCCCAAACACCGCCCCCAGAAGCCGCCACGTGCTCCCACATGCACTGCACACCCACGTACACAGCTAGGCACACATCCCTACTGACACAGCCTCCCTGGGGGCTGTCAGCGTGTCCATGGGACTTGGTCCTGACGAAGGACCCTAAGACTCCAGGGAACCCTCGTCTCTTCCGCAGTCCCCCAAGGAAGGTCACATCATCGACCCCAGAAGTAAGGGCAGCTGGCCCCACTTGGGGCAGCGGCAGGGGCTGGGGCAGGTGGAGGTGCAGGGGGTGGGCCTGACCTGGGACCAAGGGCACAGATCAGGCACGTGAGAAGTCAGGGGCTCCCATACCCTGTGGGATCCAGAAAGGGCTGGGCTTTCCTTCCTGAGCTGGGGGATCGGGGGACAGGGTCTGGGCGGTCAGGGGCCGAACCGCAGCAGGGCCGGCAGCAGGCTCAGCAGCAGCCCGGCGCCCAGCAGGGTAGCGCTTGCCCGCAGCCCGCCGTCGGCTGCACTGAAATTGCACAGGAAGCTCTGGCAGCAGCTGATGCCCATGGAAGCCACACCAACATTGATGCCTTCTGGGAGGGGGCAGGCCGGGGAACAGGTCTTGCTCAGGCTGTGGCCAAATGTCACGAGATTCCCTGCATGGGAAATGAGGCTGTCAGGGGAGAGGCAGACGGCAATGGCCTCTGCTGAGCCCCGGCCTGGGCCAGGGAGATGGCCAGGGGAGGAGGGCGTGGTCTGAGGCCTGGCACTCACCAATGCCGGCACTAGTAGACACGGTCACGCAGTAGTTGTCCTGGTCGGAGCAGATGGTCGGCTTCAGGCAGTACAGATTGCTCTTCTGGTTCAGGCAGGAGAAGCACATCAGCGAGCTGGCTGTGGAAGGAGGACACACCTGTCTCAGGGAAGCCTCCAGTGTCCCTCCCAGGCCTGACCCCAGTGGACATTTACTGAGAAATTACCGTATAGCAGCCCTTGGGGTGGAGGCAGAACGAAGACAGTGACACCCTACCCTGGCCGTCGAGCAGCTCAAGTGGCACCCAAACACACAGTGGGACAGTGTGGCCAGGCCGGGGGAGCCCTCTGCTGGGAGCGGCCTGGAAGGACCCCTGGGAGTCGAGCAGGGCACAGCCGGACAAAGTTCTGGGGTCCCCGAGGGCACCTCACCTCGCTCCACACCCAGAAGCGCAGCCAGCAGCACCGGCAAGAAGATCTTCATTCTGGAGAGGATGGCCGTCCTGTCCGGAAGTCACAAACCAGAGCAGCCGTCCTGCTCCGGAGAGACACCGCTGGTTAGGGGGCCGGGTGGTGCCTCGCTCCTCCCCAGGACCAAGCACCCCCACTTTGCAGATGAGGACACAGACAGCAAAGAGGGGCAGGGACCTGCCAGCACACAAGAACTTCCCTGCTTCTCTCCCGACCTGCCCCTCACTCAGGGCAGGCATGCTCTAGGCTACACCCCTCCTGAAACCTGGCATGGGCGCTGTGCAGTCAAGAGGAGGAAACTCACCAGCCTTCTCAGAACCACAGAAAAGGAAGCAGAGTCAGTGGCCTCTGCCAGTAGTCCTGGGGTGGGGGAATGGTGACCAGTAATACTGTGAGCTAGTCTGGGGCTGGGTACGGTGGCTCACGCCTGTAATCTCCACGCTATGTGAGGCCAAGGCAAGAGGATCACATGAGGCCAGGGGTTTGAGACCAGCCTGGGCAACAGAGTGAGACCTCCTGTTTCTATAAAAAATACAAAAATTAGCTGGGCGTGGTACGTGCCTGTGGTCAGCTACTTGGGAGGCTGAGGTGGGAGGATCTCTTGAGCCAGGGAGTTCAAGGCTGCAGTGAACCGTGATCATGCCACTGCACTGCAGCCTGGGCAACAGAGTGAGACCGTCTCAAAAAAAAGAGAGATCTATATACACATTTATATGTGTGTCTGTCTGTGCATATTAGCTAATCTATATCTAGAACTTTCCTTGGGACAGCTCAGTGGCTTGAGCCCAGGCATCTCTCCTGACATGGAGACTGGGGGCCGCGTGGGACATGGCCCAGGGGAAAGCACTCCCCATTCCTGATGTTACTCAGTTCTGAGGACAGCAGCCCACTAAGTATCTGCTACTCCCCATTCTGTGGCTGGGAAATGGGCTCCAAGAGACCAGGCTGCGTGCCACCGGTCCCACCAGCAGGAAGGGGCCAGATGGGTCCATGTACTGCTCCTTGGCCTCTGCACAGGACCCTCTGTTGAGCAGGGGCCCATGGCACTGTTGGAGAAAGAATCTGGAACACGCCCTGCTGGGGTCGTGATTCTCTATTTTGTAAGTGCATGGTGTTGGAGGGGGAGGCTGCTGCCTTCTGCCAGGGACAGCCGTGGGCAGAGGAGGGGGAGGGACATCCCGGGCCTGGGGAGCTAGTGCTGGGCACTGGGGGTGAGGATGCCTCAGAGAAAAGATCTGGAGAGGGGCCTGCAGAGGCCCTAAGGGGAGAGCAGCAGGCCAGGACCCTGAGACCTGGGCTGACATCCTGGGGTTGGGAGTGGGAGCCCCAGATGGCCAAAACCAGTGCCAAGTCCAGCTGGGGCCTGTCCCCGCCTCCAGGGAGGAACCCGAGGAGGAAGGATCTCCAATTCCTTATCCCCCCACCCCCGAAAAGTGAGGTTCTGGTGTGGGGATCCCTGACCTGTCTCTGAGGAAGTCCTGGCATACAGGGCCACAAACAGGTCCAGTTGGTGCCGCCATCTGCCCACTGGTTGGCACCCAACCCGCCGGGCCACCAGGCTGAGCTAAGGCACCGGTGGGAGCAGAAGGCAATTAGGAAGGCCGGGTGGGCTGTGGAGCCCAGAGGGAGCCGGCAGGCCGTAGAGGGCGCCCGTGGGGTCCAGGCTGCAGGCTCGTCCCCAGGCTCAGGGAAGCTGGCCCCTGGGAGCCAGGTATCTAGGGGCTGCCCAGCCAGCAAGAGGCGGGAGCCTCTCCTGTGGGAATGGGGAGCGGCCCGGCGGTCCACTCCGGGAGGCTGGGCTCCTTGGACCTCACCGCAAGCACCACCAGTGCCAGAACAAGAAGCGGGGGCGGGTTCCAGTGCTCCGGGGTGATACGCGGGGGAGCGGTCAATCCTCCCTTTCCGGCCAGGAGCTCTGCAAGGTCCCGTGCCCCCTCCCCTAGTCAGCAAAGCTGTCACTCCCGGCCCACGCTGGGGAGCCAGGAGCGTCTGGAGTTGGGTGATGGGCTCCAGTGGCTGCGCAGCCCTGGGCCGGCCGGGAGGCTCCTGGCGGCAGTCTCCGCCCGCTCCCGCCCCAGATCTTTGGAAACATTCGGGGAGGCCTGGGGGGGGATGGGAGGAGAGGCTCAGCTCTCGCGGGACCAACCCACCGGCAACCCCAACCCCTCTCCTGCGCCTCCCCGTGCGCCCCTCTTGCTCTCTCCCACCGTCTCCAGCCCCGGCCCCCGCAGGGCGCCTTCCGCCGCGCGTGGCTGGGCCGGGGCCGCGTGCACCGCAGCCGAGGCCGCCGGGTCTGAGCGCGTGCGCGCAGGTGGCGGGGGCGTCCCGGTCGCGGCCCCGCGGACTCACCGCCGGGCGGACGCAGGTACCAGCAGCCTCGCCGAGCTCCCCGAACCTCGCGCGCTCTGGACCGCTGCTGGACCGCAGACTCCCAGGCAGCCCGCGCGGCCCCGGGGCGGGGGCAGGGGCGGGGCGCGGGAGGGGCCTCCGGGGGGCGGAGTCGGCGAGCCAGCGGTGGGGGTCCCCTCGCCGCCCAGGCCTGCCCCAGCTTCTTGGGATAGATGGGGAGGCTGAGGACCAGAAGGGGGCTGAGACCACCCCCCAATTTCCCCAGCGAGGTGGCGCCTGAGCCACGGCCAGGCCCGGCCTCCTTCCACCCGGCCCTGCTGTGCGCGAGGCGGGTGCTGACCTGGCGAGGCCGGACAGGGACCAGGTCGGGGTGAAGGTCACTGACACCTGGACTTGTGGCCAGTCCTCGTTGTGATCGGAGTGGGAGGCCCACGGGTGAGCAGACGTGTTTTGGGTGTGAGCACGGAGGAGGGGTGCCTCGGAGAGTGTCGGGGAGCAGTGTTGGGGGTCTCGCCTGCGGAGTGGAGCGGGGGAGGGGAAGAAGCAGGCACCCTTGTAGCCTGGGCTTCCTGAGGTCATCTTGTCCCTGCTCCCCGCTCCAGACTGGGCTGTGTCTTGGCCATCCCCCAGGCGGAGGTGGGGAGACCGGCAAGGGTTGGGAGGTGGGAGGTTGTGGGTTCTGGCTTCTCTCAGGGCACTGGGGCTCTGCCATCGGTGCGTGCCTTTCCTCCCGCCAGGCCCTCTCCGAGGGTTTGTGGGCACTGGGGCTCCGCCACTGGCCTGTTCTCCAGTTGACAGTGAGTTTCCTTTCTGGGTGACAGGGCGAGCGCCAGGGAGGGGCTTCTGAACCCCACACGGAAGTAGGGGGAGGGTGTGGGGAAACGCGAGGGTCGGCAGGTGGCCGCGTGGCCAGGAGGGGGCTGGGGCGGAGAGACACCTGTAACACCCATCTCAAATCTAGGGGTGCATTCAGTGTGGCTGTGTATGTGTTTTGCATGAGTGTGTGTGGTGCGTGTGTATGGAGGCTGAGGCTGGGGCTGTGTGTGTCACAAGATGTCCTGGCTGTGGTATGATGGCACCGTGGGTGGGGCTTCCACGGCTTTGGGGGCGATGCCCCAGCTGTCTCTGGGGACTGGAGCCTCCAGTAGGCTGTGGCCCGGGGGGAGTCCAGGCCTCTGGGTCTTAACTGGGGCACAGGCAGGGTGTCTTCCCCTCTAGAATGTTGGCGGTGAGGGCAGGGGGTTCTCTCTGCGCAGCCAGCACCTGGGGCCATCCGTGCCACCGCAGGGGTTCAGTAAGAGTGGTGGGACGAGAGCGTGGGTGGGTTTGTCCCCTTCAAGACAGTACCGTCTGATTCAGAAAACAAGCCGCTTTAGGAAGAGGGCTGTTTGGAAAAGACTCTCAAACCTTTAATCCTGTCTCTCACTCAACACCACACAGGAGACATCAACACAGAAGACTCCCACGACTGCTGGGGCCAAATGTGGGGGGTGGAAGTCTCCCCGCCACCAAGCAAGCCGTTAGTTCTGCAGCGGACACCAGCTGGGTGTCCAACACCATTCCAACACTGTACCTGGAGACAGCGTCAGATCCCACAGCGTGAGTGCTCAGCCCCGAGACACCTACACACACACACACACACACACACACACACACACCAGCTGGGTGTCCAACACCATTCCAACACTGTACCTGGAGATAGCGTCAGATCCCACAGCGTGAGCGCTCAGCCCCGAGACACCTACACACACACACACACCCCAGCTGGGTGTCCAACACCATTCCAACACTGTACCTGGAGATAGCATCAGATCCCACAGCGTGAGCGCTCAGCCCCGAGACACCTACACACACACACACACACACACACACACACACACACACCAGCTGGCTGTCCTCCAACACCATTCCAACACTGTACCTGGAGATAGCATCAGATCCCACAGTGTGAGCGCTCAGCCCCGAGACACCTACACACACACACACACACACACACACACACACACACACACACACCCCAGCTGGCTGTCCTCCAACACCATTCCAACACTGTACCTGGAGATAGCATCAGATCCCACAGCGTGAGCGCTCAGCCCCGAGACACCTACACACACACACACACACACACACACCCCAGCTGGGTGTCCTCCAACACCATTCCAACACTGTACCTGGAGATAGCGTCAGATCCCACAGCGTGAGCGCTCAGCCCCGAGACACCTACACACACATACACACACACCTACACACACACACACACACCCCAGCTGGGTGTCCTCCAACACCATTCCAACACTGTACCTGGAGATAGCGTCAGATCCCACAGCGTGAGTGCTCAGCCCTGAGACACACACACACACACACACACACACACACACACACACACCAGCTGGCTGTCCTCCAACACCATTCCAACACTGTACCTGGAGATAGCATCAGATCCCACAGGGTGAGCGCTCAGCCCCGAGACACCTACACACACACACCCCAGCTGGGTGTCCTCCAACACCATTCCAACACTGTACCTGGAGATAGCGTCAGATCCCACAGCGTGAGTGCTCAGCCCTGAGACACACACACACACACACCAGCTGGCTGTCCTCCAACACCATTCCAACACTGTACCTGGAGATAGCATCAGATCCCACAGGGTGAGCGCTCAGCCCCGAGACACCTACACACACACACCCCAGCTGGGTGTCCTCCAACACCATTCCAACACTGTACCTGGAGATAGCGTCAGATCCCACAGGGTGAGCACTCAGCCCCAAGACACCTACACACACACACACACACACACACACACACACACACACACACCCCCCAGCTGCGAGGGCCAGCCTCTAGAACTTCTTGCCGACTGGCCCGACGTTGAGGTTCCCACTGTCAGAGGAACCCCTGCTCACCAGGCCTCTGGTTTAGTGAAACATGACCAGAGTGACTCCATCTTGAAGTAAGTAGGAGGCACTCACAGGGCACCTATAAGGTTAATGCTTATGGTCTAAAAATAGCCACGTCTCAAGCTGGCCACCAATTATAATGACAGAATATTTATGGCCATATGGGGCATCTCCCAGCAAGCCTGCAGACTGTCCAGATAACCCGAGAGTGCAGGCCACGTTACTCAGAGATAATGTCAGTGAGCAGCCTGAGGTTGGAGGATGAACGGTCACTGATGGCACCCACAGCCCCTATCTTTAGTGAGCGCATCTGCACATTCCAGGAGTGATTGCAGCTCCTTACAGTTTCTTGTAAGCAGAGGCACTAACAGAGGACCCGCCCTCCTTCTCCTGCTTTCTGAGCACGCCCCACTCTAGAACGGAGTCATTTCAAATAAACCTGCGTCTCTCACTGTGCTCTGTGGTTCACTAAAATTCTTTCCTGCACAACATCCAAGAACCCCTCTTGGGGTCTGGATTGGGACCCTCTTTCCCAGCAATATTGTAGCCCCTCCCCATTTTGCGTTTAATTGATTTGCAAGAGTGGCTCGGGGAAGTCAGGGAAATACATTTGCAGTTAATTATAAAGGGATACACATGAGAGGCACCGGCGCGGTCTCCGGGAAGGGGTGGGGAGCTTCCATGCCACCCACGTGGCCCCTCCAGGAACCCCTGTGTGCCCAGCATTCCTACCGCCAGGGCGTGGGACGAATCCTCTCTGAATGACCCCCTTGGGGCCCATGATCAGAAAGGAGGGGGAGGACTGGAGTCCTGCCTTGGGGCAGGTGAAACGGAGCAGGACCCTTCACAGATATTCCATTTCTACCCGTAACTGTAGCAAGGGCCACGGAGTCCCCAGTCAGGAACCTGGCCGAACGCCAACTCTACCCATGCATCTCCCTCCTTACAGAGCAGCCCTCCTGCTCACACGCCATTCCCTCCTCCTCACATGCCACTCCCTCCTCACACGCCACTCCCTCCTCACACGCCACTCCCTCCTCCTCACACGCCATTCCCTCCTCCTCACACGCCACTCCCTCCTCCTCACACGCCACTCCCTCCTCCTCACACGCCACTCCCTCCTCCTCACACGCCATTCCCTCCTCCTCACACGCCACTCCCTCCTCACACGCCACTCCCTCCTCCTCACACGCCACTCCCTCCTCCTCACACACCACTCCCTCCTCACACGCCACTCCCTCCTCCTCACACAGGACTCCCTCCTCCTCACACGGCACTCCCTCCTCCTCACACGCCACTCCCTCCTCACACGCCACTCCCTCCTCCTCACACGCCACTCCCTCCTCACACGCCACTCCCTCCTCACACAGCACTTCCTCCTGCTCACACGCCATTCCCTCCTCCTCACACGCCACTCCCTCCTCACACGGCACTCCCTCCTCCTCACACGCCACTCCCTCCTCACACGGCACTCCCTCCTCCTCACACGCCACTCCCTCCTCACACGCCACTCCCTCCTCACACAGGACTCCCTTCTCCTCACACGCCACTCCCTCCTCCTCACACGCCACTCCCTCCTCCTCACACAGCACTCCCTCCTCCTCACACAGCACTCCCTCCTCCTCACACAGCACTCCCTCCTCCTCACACAGCACTCCCTCCTCCTCACACGCCACTCCCTCCTCCTCACACAGCACTCCCTCCTCCTCACACAGCACTCCCTCCTCCTCACACGCCACTCCCTCCTCCTCACACGCCACTCCCTCCTCCTCACACGGCACTCCCTCCTCCTCACACGCCACTCCCTCCTCCTCACACGCCACTCCCTCCTCCTCACACGCCACTCCCTCCTCCTCACACGCCACTCCCTCCTCCTCACACAGGACTCCCTCCTCCTCACACAGCACTCCCTTCTCCTCACAGGCCACTCCCTCCTCCTCACACGGCATTCCCTCCTCCTCACACGGCTCCTCACACAGGACTCCCTCCTCCTCACACGCCACTCCCTCCTCCTCACACGGCACTCCCTCCTCCTCACATGGCACTCCCTCCTCCTCACACAGGACTCCCTCCTCCTCACACGCCACTCCCTCCTCCTCACACGGCACTCCCTCCTCCTCACACAGCACTCCCTCCTCCTCACAGGCCACTCCCTCCTCCTCACACGGCATTCCCTCCTCCTCACACGGCTCCTCACACAGGACTCCCTCCTCCTCACACGCCACTCCCTCCTCCTCACACGGCACTCCCTCCTCCTCACATGGCACTCCCTCCTCCTCACACAGGACTCCCTCCTCCTCACACGCCACTCCCTCCTCCTCACACGCCACTCCCTCCTCCTCACACGGCACTCCCTCCTCCTCACATGGCACTCCCTCCTCCTCACACGCCACTCCCTCCTCCTCACACAGGACTCCCTCCTCCTCACACGCCACTCCCTCCTCCTCACACAGGACTCCCTCCTCCTCACACAGCACTCCCTCCTCCTCACAGGCCACTCCCTCCTCCTCACACGGCATTCCCTCCTCCTCACACGGCTCCTCACACAGGACTCCCTCCTCCTCACACGCCACTCCCTCCTCCTCACACGGCACTCCCTCCTCCTCACATGGCACTCCCTCCTCCTCACACAGGACTCCCTCCTCCTCACACGCCACTCCCTCCTCCTCACACGGCACTCCCTCCTCCTCACACGGCACTCCCTCCTCCTCACACGGCACTCCCTCCTCCTCACACAGGACTCCCTCCTCCTCACACGCCACTCCCTCCTCCTCACACGCCACTCCCTGCTCCTCCTCACATGTCAGAGCGGAGAGATCATAAGACTGGGACGGGCCCGCTCTCATGTGGAGGGCCTTTGTTTTTTCAATTTTTAAAATTTTGAATTAGGCAACCTCTGAACCAGAATAGGGTCGGGGAGGCTGCCATGACTGAGGCCTTTGGCCCTAGTTGTGGAAGAGTTTTGTGCTGGTGGCTTCTCAGATGACAGGAGGAGGCCGGTGGGGCCTGTGGGGAAAAGTCCTGTGGGTCAGAAGGGCCGAGTGAGCGTTGGCCCCCAGGGTGAGCGCGCAGCCTTGACGTGGCCCTTTCCTCCCACATGCTCAAGAGAACTTTCCTCTTGCAGGATTGAGTTAGGTGCATGTAGAGTTTGGGGCACGTTTGCTGCAGGCTGCCTCCCAGCTCTGTTTCGAGTCTGGATTCAGCCATGACTGCTGTCAGGAGGGACCTGGCTGACGGCCTGGCCCAGCAGGCGGCGTCTGGAGCCAGAAAGCCAGATGCTGCTGCCCCGGGAAGAGCGAGCCGGGGCCTCCTGGAGCCCAGCGCTTACTGGGGCCGGCAGATGAGGCCACAGATGAGCTCTGCCCTGGCTTCTGGGTTCAAGAGGGAAGGAGCCACACCTGCCCTGTGTGCTCCTAGGACAGGTCAGCCACCTGAGACCTGCCCGTGGCCATGGGCCTCAACCTGCCCTGACCTTTCTCTGGTCACTATTCAGGGGTCCTGTCGGGGAGCGCCCCTGATTCTCGGCCTCCCGCATCCAGCCCCTGCTGCTGCTGCCTGTGTCTCTTGGAAGACAGGGACTGTGGAGCTGACCAGGAGGCCTGACGGGGAGTGCAGATGGCAGGACAGGGCAGGCTGGGGCAGGACGGGGCAGGCTGGGCTGGGACCTGCCTGCTGGCTCTGGCAGGAGGTAGGCTGTCTCCCAGCCTGGGCTCAGTGCGGGGAGAGCAGGCTGACTCTGGCTGGGCTGCCATGAGCTTGCTGCCTGACCTCCCTGAGTCCAGGCTTCCCGTTCCAACCTGCAGCTGCCAGTACTCTCAGGCCTGGTTCCTGCCTGGGCACAGTCCAAAGTGTGTCAGCATCTGCTCCCACCGCTGGGGCCTCAGGCCCTTCCTCTAACTTGCACTGCCACCTTGACCCTGGCTCAACCCTGACACCGAAGTTGGCTCCAGGCCTCCCTGAGTCGCTGCTTGGCCTCTCCTCTTGGGAAATCTTCCCTGACCCCAGGGGAGCCCCTCCCGCAGAGTGACTGAGACAGGTCTCAACCAGTTCAGAGGTTTACTTTGCCAAGGTTGAAGCCATGCCTGGGAAAAAGAGACAGAAGCCACAGTAGGGTGTGCAGCCCACTCCTTTTCCAAAGAAGGTTTTGGGGCTTCAATATTTAAAGAAAGAAGTGGCCGGAGGGGAAGGAGGAAAGGAAAAAAGGGAGGGTCGTATTCCTGTGAGGCTGTGATCTGTATCCACTGCTCTCCAGGTTGCAGGTAAAAGGAGCGGGGGAGGGGGGCAGAGGAACAGTTGATTTGTGTTTGTTTTTCATTTTTTATTTTTGTTTTTTTGAGATGGAGTCTCACTCTGTTGCCCAGGCTGGAGTGCAGTGGCACGATCTCAACTCACCGCAACCCCCGCCTCCCGGGTTCAAGCGATTCTCCTGCCTCAGCCTCCTGAGTAGCTGGGAATATAGGCGTGTGCCACCACGCCCGGCTAATTTCTGTATTTTTGTAGAGATGGAGTTTCACCATGTTGGCTGGGCTGGACTTGATGTCTTGACCTTGTGATCCACACTGTTCTTCACTGTGGTTGTACCAATTTACATTCCTTCCAACAGTGTACAAGGGCTCCCTTTTCTCCACATCCTCACCAGCATTTGTTATTGTCTGTCTTTTGAATAAAAGCCATTTTAACTAGAGTGAGATGAGATCTCATTGTAATTTTGATTTGCATTTCTCTGATCATCAGTGGTGTTGAGCAACTTTTCATATACCTGTTTGTCATTTATATCCCCCCTTCCCCTCCCCCTTTTCCTCCCCCTCTTCCTCCTCCTCCTTCTTCCTCTCCTTCTCCTTCTCCTTCTTCTGACACGGTCTTGCTCTGTTGCCCAGGCTGACGTGATCACATCACATCTTGCTGTAACCTTGACCTCCTGGGCTCAAGTGATCCTCTTACCTCAGCCTCCCAAGTAGCCAGATCACGGGCACACTATACCCAGCTAAATTTTGTATTTTTTGTAGTGACAGGATTTTGTCACATTTCCCAGGCTGGTCTTGAAGTCCTGAGCTCCACCAATCTCTCTGCCTCAGCCTCGAAAAGTGCTGGGATTACAGGTGTGAGCCACTGTGCCCAGCCATGCATGCCATTTGCATGTCTTCTTTTGAGAAATTTCTATTCAAATCTTTTGCTCATTTTTAAATTGGATTATTAGATTTTTTTTCTGTAGAGATGTTTGAGCTCCTTACATATTTTGGCTATTAATCTTTTGTCAGATGGATAGTTTGTAAATAGTTTTCTCCCTTTCTGTGAGTTATTTCTTCACAGTGCTGATTGTTTCCTTTGCTGTGCAGAAAGTTTAAAACTTGATGTAATTCCATTTGTCCATTTTTGCTTTAATGGCCTATTCTTATGGGGGTATTTGCCATGTTGGCCAGGCTGGTCTCGAATTCCTGACCTCAGGTGATCCACCCGCCTTGGCCTCCCAAAGTGCTGGGATTACAGGTGTGAGCCACCTCGCCTGGCTGATTTGTTGTTCATTTATATTTTCAGGTGAGGAAGGCCGCCTGGGGAGACTCGTGGCCTTCTCTCTTGTAGCTGTCTGTTTAAGAACAAAAGGAAAGGCAGGTTTTTTTCTTGTTTTTGTGTTTGTGTGACTCAGTTTCCAAGCTTCACTTTTTCCTTTGGCATAGTGAGTTTGGGGACCCAGATCTTATTTTCCTTTCTGTCATCCCACTTGGTTTTGGGCTCCATGGCAGCTGGACCCGGCTTCTGCGTGGTGCGTGCCTCTGAGTGGAAATGCTTGTGGGTGGTGGTGTGTGTGTTTGAACACGGGGAGGGGGACCTCTGACGGAGTCGCTGACGGAAGTCCAGCAAGCCTCACTCTGAGAAGCCGCCTTATTTGTGTAGTCACATTTGATGAGCCCTGAAGGAATTGTTAGTGGAAGCTCAACAGGCCTGATTGGGGATGACTGTCCGCTCGTCCATCTGGCCCGAAGACCACCCATTGAATTCCTGGTCAGAGGTCATCCCTCCCCTCCTTGAGTGCATCAAAGACACCAGGGACCAAAGGGGGCAAGTCTGAGCCTCGTGAGGTCGGCGTTGACTGCTGCGCGAGGTGACCTGTGTCTGTTTCGTTGTGTGTATTTTGCGACAGCTGGGATGAAAAATGTGAATTTTACCGGTTCCCCATGCAGCTCACTGGGCAGCATCTTGCAAAATTGAGAGTTTTTTTTTCCCCCTGTGATTCCATGAAGTGGAAAAGGTGATTTTCCTTTGTGATGCCGCTTCGCCACCATAGCTGTGGTTGGTGCTGTGAGCAAGGTCACCAGGGCAGCCCAGGGAAAGGGAACCCAAAAACCTGTCATACCAGCAACAGGGTAAGACTGTCTTACCGGGCTGGGTGCGGTGGCTCACGCCTGTAATCCCAGGACTTTGGGAGGCCGAGGCGGGTGGATCACCTGAGGTCAGGAGTTCGAGACCAGCCTGGCCGACATGATGAAACCCCATCTCTACTAAAATACAAAATAAATAAATACATAAATAAATAAATTAGCCAGGTGTGGTGGCGGGCGACTGTAATCCCAGCTACTTGGGAGATTGAGGCAGGAGAACTGCTGGAACCTGGGAGGCGGAGGTTGCCGTGAGCTGAGATCATGAGATCATACCATTGTACCCCAGCCTGAGCAACAAGACTGAAATTCCGCCTCAAAAAAAAATAATAAGAATAATTCCTTACCAGCCAGGCTTCTGGGCCCTCTCTCTCTGTGCATCCTGGCTGAGTGAATGGTAAAAATCACTGTTTATTAATGAGGAAAAGGATTTGTGAGGCTAGTCTGAGGCTGTAGCACATCTGGAGTACCTTGTGCTGTGGATTTGTCTTTCTCTGTTGTTCTGTCATAAACAGGGTACCACAGGATGAACATGAGCTTAGGACCCCTGGAAGCCCACTACTCAACCTGGTCCCACGGGCTGGTCAGTGACAAACTTTGCTGCGGGTTCCTGGAGCCAAAACTGAAGGAAGTTTCCCTCTCGTCTTGGTTTATGTCCTTGGAAGCGTGACTTTGTGACCGTGTGCAGGAATTCTCTCCGGGTCTCCACCATCCGGAGGGCAGGAATTTTCAAGTTCGTGTCGGGCGGCCGGTCCGAGAGGACCAAGAGTCAGAAATGAGTTGCCTTGCTCTTCCCCTGAGTGTGTTGAGCCCTCGCACGAGTTTTGTCTTAAAAGGTTTCGTCCCTACGGGGCTTTTACTGTCTATCGCTTTCTTCTTTTTTTTTTTTTTTTGAGACGGAGTCTCGCTCTGTCGCCCAGGCTGGAGTGCAGTGGCGTGATCTGGGCTCACTGCAAGCTCTGCCTCCCGGGTTCATAGCATTTTCCTGCCTCAGCCCCTTCTGAGTAGCTGGGACTACAGGCGCCCCGCCACCATGCCTGGCTAATTTTTTGCATTTTTTTTTTTTTTAGTAGAGACAGGGTTTCATCATGTTAGCCAGGATGGTCTCGATCTCCTGACCTTGTGATCCGCCCGTCTTGGCCTCCTAAAGGGCTGGGATTACAGGCGTGAGCCGCTGCGCCCGGCCATCTATCGCTTTCTTAAGCCCATTTCTCAGAGTGAATTCTTGGGGATCATGGAGATGCCTGCTTTACCCGCTTTCTGGAAATACCTTTTGCTAATATGGTAAAAACCTGGAAAATTGCCATCTGGACTTCAGCTAGCTTTTTGGATTGAGTCGCAGTTGACACTGACTCCTGGGAAAGACGCCAGCAGTCACCTTGTGCTAGAGGTCAGCTAGCTAAAGCTTTGGTGGTTCTTCACAATAGCAGCCTGGGTTCAGCTCCTGGCTGTGGGAGTGAGTCCTTCATGGTCTAATACTTGCTAGACTTTTGCTGCTTGTTGATTATTTTCCCCTCCATGGACAGCTTCTGATTTTCTGTCTTGAACTACATTTGGGGAGATTCTAGACCTTGTAAAAAATCACTTATTATCTCTTTGGAGACACTCTGCATATCTTTGTGGTTAAGTCATCCTCTTAGTTAAGGCTCACTGATTTACCTTTAGTAAAACAATTCCAAAGCCAGAAATATTGGCCCTTTGTCCTGGCTGAAATCTGGTAATAAAAGATTTATTATTATTATTATTATTATTATTTTTGAGATGGAATTTCGCTCCTGTTGCCCAGGCTGGAGGGCAGTGGTGCAATCTCAGCTCACTGCACCTCCGCCTCCCGCGTTCAAGCGATTCTCCTGCCTCAGCCTCCCGAGTAGCTGGGATTACAGGCACGTGCCACCACGCCCAGCTAATTTTATATTTTTAGTAGAGATGCGGTTTTACCATGTTGGCCAGGCTGGTCTCGAACTCCTGGCCTCATGTGATCCACCCACCTCGTCCTCCCAAAGTGCTGGGATTACAGGTGTGAGCCTCCACGCCCAGCAAGATTTTAAAAGGATTTTTCTTTTGAGAGCTCTGTAGTTAGAAATTGACTTCATTAAAGCCGATATTTGGGCAGACATTGTTTTAAAGCCCCTGCTCTCCCTCTAAACACTTCTCAGTCAATGGAATTCTGTCTTCATTCTTCGTTTCTGTCTGTCTGTGTATTTAATGTCTCGCGTGTGGCCTTTCTATAAAAGAGCTCTAATTGCTGGGCTCGGTGGCTCACTCCTGTAATCCCAGCACTTTGGGAGGCTGAGGTGGGTGGATCACCTGAGGTCAGGAGTTCAAGACCAGCCTGACCAACATGGAAAAACCCTGTCTCTACTAAAAATACAAAATTAGCTGGGCGTGGTGGTGCATGCCTGTAATCCCAGCAACTCAGGAGGCTGAGGCAGGAGAATCGCTTGAACCCGGTAGGCTGAGGTTGCAGTGAGCCAAGATCATGCCATTGCACTCCAACCTGGGCAACAAGAGTGAAACTCCATCTCAAGAAAAAAAAAAAAAAAAGCTCTAATTAACTGGATTAAAGAAAAATAGGCTAAAAGTTGGAAGACAGCCACCAATGTAGCCGGGTGAAACAGCTGCCATCGAGGGGCGCAGACGACTGGTGTGTTTCCAATAGATCTTCAGAGGGAGGGCACCAGGAGTGGACTGCGGGGCACCCAGAGTGGACTGCAGGAGGACACAGAAGCTAGGCTGAAGCGGGAGGAAGCTGGGAACCCTGTGCGGGGCCACTGCACACCGGGACTCGTTACTGGTCCCCAAGACTCTGGGAGAATAGGTGAGTTGAACTGGCAAGGAGGAGCCTGCTGTCACTACGGGCCTCTGGAATCCTGGCAGGAGGAGATTAACCACCATGGACACTTGAGGTGGCGGAGACAGCTGCCTAGAGAAGGTGTAGGGGCAGCCGCCAGCTGAGGCGGAGCCCGGAGGGTTTGGTGCAGGAGCGTCTGTAGTGGAGGGCCATCCCCCAGGCTCGAATTCCTCCCACAGGAGATTTTAGCCCTAGGGGAACTGTTGTATATGATCTTTGCAGGGCAGTCTTGCCCATCAGATGGGGCCAGTCTGACCCAGCCTGGCCACGCCTGCTTGCAGGGCAGCTCTGGGTGCCCTGGGGGCCTGCAACATAGCTTCTGCACTGGTGGACCATGCCTGACTGGTGGAGAGCTCCAGCAGGGCGGCCCCCACATCCCTGTGCCAGCCTACCCACTGCCTCCCACCCTGCAGCTTCTCCAGGGCCCACCGTCACCCCCCGTGTTGCTTTTGCCAGTGCATTTCTGTGCAGGTGGGTTTTGCTTTCCTTGCCCACCAGTGTACCTGTGTGTTTGCACCCTGCCCTGCCATTGCTGTGGCAGGAGTATGGTTTGCCCCATGCCCCCTGCTGACTGCCATTGCAGTTGGAGCCTTGGCAGACACACAGCCAGCCAGCCCCACCTCCCTTGCACCCGCTCTTGCACCAACACTGTTGTGGGAGTGAAACTAGGCACCGGGAACAGGGACCACCCCTGCGTGTGGGGCAGAAAGAATGCCACAGGCCTGGGCCTGCCGGTGCCCCACCTCCATCCCAACACCACCACCAGCATGGCTGTCGCCAGCAGGGGGCCCTGCCTCCCAGGTGCTTGCTTCTGCCACTGCAGTGAACACCTGCACAGAGGCAGGCACCCCAGCACCTGCTAGCACCCTGCTACAGTTGATGAACGTGCACCCTATGCTGCTGCCACCGCGGCTACTGGCACATGCAAACAAGAATGGATCCTGCTGCCTCTGCACTGCAAAATGCATTGGCTGGCACCACCTATCAGAGTGTAGTGACCAGTAGTCCAGGAGCACCTTGATCTCTCCAGGAGCCAGAGAACAAAGTTGGTGCCTGATACAAGTACCCCAGAGTTAGAGCACACAGTCCAGGAGTTGGGAACTGAGCCTTGGCCCCCTAAAATCTTCCAGAAACAAAGCCAGTCAGCTGAATCCAACTTATACTACAATGAGATCCTCAAGGTCATCAAACAGGATAAAAGAAAAAAAAAAATCATCCAATGGTTAGCAATTCAAAGAGCACGGGAACATCAGCCCAAAAGATAAGAAAGAACCAGTGCGAGAACCCAGACAACACAAGCCAGAGTGACCTGCCCCACCTCTCCAGCAAGGGTTCTGAACCAGGCTGAGATGGCTGAAATGACAGAAATAGGATTCAGAATATAGATAGGAACCAAGATCGTTGAGGTGCAGGGATTTGTGAAAACCCAATCCAAGGATGACAGGAGTCACAATAAAATGATGCAGGAGCTGACAGACAAAATAGCCAGAAAATAACATAACTGACCTGATAGAACCAAAAGCCACACTATAAGCATTTCATAATGCAATCAGAAGTATTAATAGAATATACGAAGTAGAGGAAAGAATCTCAGTGCTTGAAGACTAGCTTTCTGAAATAAGACAGTCAGACAAGAATGGAGAAAAAAGAACTTTGAAAAGGAATGAACAAAATCTCTAGGAAATACGGGATTCTGTAATCCAAATCTATGACTCATTGGTGTCCCTGAAAGAGATGGGGAGAGTGTGAGCAACTTGGAAGACAGATTTCAGGATATCATCCATGAAAACTTCCCCAACCTAGCAAGAGAGGCTGCCGTCCAAACCCAGGGAACACAGAGTGAGATACTCCATGAGATCATCCCCAAGATACATAATAATGAAATTCTTCAAGGTCAACATGAAAGAAAAAAATGTTAAAGGCAGCCAGAGAGAAAGGTCAGGTCACCTACAAAGGAACACCTATCAGACTAACAGCAGACCTCTCAGTAGAAACCCTACAAGCCAGAAGAGATTGGGGGCCAATATTCAACATTCCTAAAGAAATTCCATCCTAGAATTTCATATCCAGCCAAACTAAGCTTCATAAGTGAAGGAGAAATAAGATCCTTTTCAGACAAGTAAATGCGGAGGGAATTTGTTGCCACCAGACCCGCCTCAAAAGAGCTCCTGAAGGAAGCACTAAATATGGAAAAGAAAGACTGTTACCAGCCACTACAAAAACATACAAAAGTACACAGACCAGTTACACTATAAAGCAACCACACAGACAAATCTGCATAATAATCAGCTAACATGATGACCCGAGCAAATCCACATATATCAATATTAACCTTGCATGTAAATGGGCTAAATGCCCCAATTAAAAGGCACAAAGTTGCACGCTGGATAAAGAACCAAGACCCATTGGTATCTTGTCTTCAAGAGATCCATTTCACATGCAATGTCCGTAGGCTCAAAAGGATGGAGAAAACTCTAGCAAGCATGGAAAACAGCAAATCCGGGGTTGCAATCCTAACTTCAGACACAACAGACATTAAGCCAACAAAGATCAAAAAAGACAGAGGGGTATTATATAATGGTAAAGGGTGCAATTCAACAAGAAGACCTAAGTACCCTAAATATATAAAAAACCAAACACAGGAACGCCCACATTTATACAGCAAGTTCTTAAAGACCTTCAAAGAGACTTAGACTCACGTACAATAATAGTGGGAAACTTTATTATTTTATTTTTATTTATTTATTTATTTCTGAGACAGAGTCTCGCTTTGTTGCCCCGGCTGGAGTGGAGAACCTCCCAGGTTCACGCCATTCTCCTGCCTCAGCCTCCCGAGTAGCTGGGATGACAGGCGCCCACCACCACGCCCAGCTAATTTTTTGTATTTTTTTTTTTTTTTTTTAATAGAGATGGGGTTTCACTGTGTTAGCCAGGATGGTCTCTATTTCCTGACCTTGTGATCCACCTGCCTTGGCCTCCCAAAGTGTTGGGATTACAGGCGTGAGCCACTGTACCCAGCCTAATAGTGGGAAACTTTAACACCCCACTGACAGTATTAGACAGATCATCAAGGCAGAAAATTAACAAAAAAATTCAGGAGCTGAACTCAGCACTGGACCAAATGGACCTGATAGACATCTACAGAACTCTCCACCCCAAAACAACAGAATATGCATTCTTCTCATTGCCACATGACACATACTCTAAAATAGATCACGTGATTGGACAAAAAAACACTCCTCAGCAAATACAAAAGAACTGAAATCATAACAACCAATTTCTCAGACTACAGCACAACCAAATTAGAAATCAAGACTAAGAAATTCACTCAAAACCATGCAATTACATGGAATTTGAATAATCTGCTCCTGAATGACTTTTGTGTAGATAATGAAATTAAGTCAGAAATCAAGAAGTTCTTTTAAACTAATAAGAACAAAGATACAACATACCAGAATCTCTGGGACACAGCTAAGACAGTGTTAAGGGGAAATTTATAGCGCTAAAGGCCCACATCAAAAAGTTAGAAATATCTCAGTTTAACAACCGAACATCACAACTAAAAGAACTGGAGAACCAAGAGAAAACCAACCCCCAAGCTAGCAGAAGACAAGAAGTAACCAAAATCAGAGCAGAACTGAAGGGGACTGAGACATGAAAACCATTCAAAAGATCAACAAATCCAGGAGCTGGTTTTTTGAAAAAGTTAATGCAATAGATAGACTACTAGCTAGACTAATACAGAAGAAAAGTGAAGATCCAAATAAACACAGAGATGACAAAGGAGATATTACCACTGACCCCACAGAAATATAAATAACCATCAGAGAACATTATGAACACCTATATGCACATAAACTAGAACATCCAGAAAAAATGGGTAAATTCCTGGACATATACACCCTCTCAAGACTGAGCCAGGGCCAGGCATGGTGGCTTATGCCTGTAATCCCAGCACTTTGGGAGGCCAAGGTGGGTGGATCACTTGAGATCAGGAGTTTGAGACCAGCATGGCCAACATGGTGAAACCCCATCTCTACTAAAATTTAAAAGTTAGCCGTGCATGGTGGTGCATGCCTGTAATCCCAGCTACTTGGGAGACTGAGGCAGGAGAATTGCTTGAACCTGGGAGGCAGAGGGTGCAGTAAGCCGAGATTGCACCACTGCACTCCAGCCTGGGTGACAGAGCAAGACTCTCTCAAAAACAAACAAATGAAAAACAAAAAACTGAGCCAGGAAGAAAGTGAATCCCTGAACAGACCCATAATGAGCTCCGAAATTGAATCAGTAATGAATAGCATACCAGTCATAAAAAGCCCAGAACCAGATGGATTCTCAGCTGAAGTATATCAGATGTACAAAGAAGAACTGGTACCATTGTTGCTGAAACAATTCCAAAAAAATTGAGGAGGAGAGACTCCTCTCTAACTCATTCTATGAAGCCAGCATCATCCTGATACCAAAACCTGGCAGAGACACAGCAACAACAACAAAAACTCCAGGCCAATGTCCTTGATGAACATCGATACAAAAACCCTCAACAAAATACTGGCAAATGGAATCTAGCAGCACATCAACAAGCTTATCCACCGTGATCAAGTAGGCTTTATCCCTGGGATGCAAGGTTGGTTCATCATACACAAATCAACACATGTGATTCATCACATAAATGGAACTAATGACAAAAACCATATGATTATCTCAATAGAGTGAGAAAAAGCTTTTTATAAAATTCAATACCCCTTCATGTTAAAAACTCTCAATAAACTAGGTATTGAAGGAACATACCTCAAAATAATAAGAGACATCTCTGACAAACCCACAGTCAACATCATACTGAATGGCCAAAAGCTGGAAGCATTGCCCTTGAAAACCAGCATGAGATAGGAATTGTCTCACTCACCATTCCTGTTCAATGTAGTATTGGAAGTCCCAGCCAGAGCAATTGGGCAAGAGAAATAAATAAAAGACATCTTGTCCAGGCACGGTGGCTCACTCCTGTAATCCCAGCACTTTGGGAGGCTGAGGCAGGTGGATCGCTTTGAGCTCAGGAGTTGGAGATCAGCCTGGGTAACACAGTGAGACTTTGTTTCTACAAAAAAAAAAAAAAAAAAAAAAATTTACCTGGGATGGTGGCTTCTATCTGTAGTCCCAGCTCCCCAGGAGGCTGAACCAGGAGGATCACTTGAGCCTAGGAAGTGGAGGTTGCCATGAGCTGAGATTGCACCACTGCACTCCAGCCTGGGTGACAGAGTGAGACCTTGTCTAAAAAAAAAAAAAACAATTAAAAATGCATCCAAATAGGAAGAGAGGAAGCCGGACCATCCCTGTTTGCAGACAACATGGTCTCAGGATACAAAATAAGTTTACAGAAATCACTAGCATTCCTATACACCAACAAGAGTCAAGCTATGAGGCAAACCAGGAATGCAATCCCTTTCACAATTGCCACAAAGGAATAAAATACCTAGGACTACAACTAATCAGTGAGGTGAAAGATCTCTACAAGGAGAATTACAAAACACTGCTCAAAGAAATCAGAGGTGACACAAATGGAACAACATTTCATGCTCATGGATAGGAGGAATCAATATTGTTAAAATGGCCATATCACCCAAAGCAATTTGTAGATTCAATACTATTCCTATTAAACTACCAATAATATTTTTCACAGAACTAGAAAAAACTATTTTAAAATTCATATGGAACCTAAAATGAGCCTGAATAGCCAAGGCAATCCTTAGAAAAGAACAAAGCTGGAGGAATTTGTTTGAAGCCACCCAGCTTCAAACTATACTACAGGACTACAGTAACCAAAACAGCATGGTATTGGCACAAAAACAGACATATAGACCAAAGGAACAGAATAGAGAGCCCATAAATAAGGCCACACACATACAACCATCTGCTCTTCAACAAAGTCAATAATAACAAGCAATGGGGAAAGAACTACCTATTCAATCAGTGGCACTGGGGTAACTTGCTAGCCATATATGAAGAAGGATGAAATTGGCCCCCTATCTTTTACCACATACAAAAATTAACTCAAGATGGATTGAAGACTCAAATGTAAAACCCCAAACTATAAAAACCCTGGAAGACAACCTAGGCAATACCATCCTGGACATAGGAAATGACAAAGATTTCATGATGAAGACACCAAAAGCAATAGCAACAAAAGCAAAAATTAACAGATGGGACCTAATTAAACTAAACAGCTTCTGCATAGCAAAAGAAACTATCAGCAGAAGGCCGGGCGCGGTGGCTCAAGCCTGTAATCCCAGCACTTTGGGAGGCCGAGACGGGTGGATCATGAGGTCAGGAGATCGAGACCATCCTGGCTAACACAGTGAAACCCCGTCTCTACTAAAAAATACAAAAAAAAAAAAAACAAAACTAGCCGGGTGAGGTGGCGGGCGCCTGTAGTCCCAGCTACTCGGGAGGCTGAGGCAGGAGAATGGCGTGGACCCGGGAGGCGGAGCTTGCAGTGAGCTGAGATCCGGCCACTGCGCTCCAGCCTGGGAGACAGAGCGAGACTCCGTCTCAAAAAAAAAAAAAAAAAAAAAAAGAAACTATCAGCAGAGTAAACAGACAACTTACAGAATGGGAGAAAGTTTTTGCAAACTATGCATTTGACAAACAGCCATAAGGAACTTAAACAACTTTACAAGAAAAAAACAACCCCATGAAAAAGTGGGCAAAGGACATAAACAGACACTTTTCAAAATAAGGCATACTTGCGGCCAACAAGCATATTTAAATAAGCTCAACATCACTGATCATTACAGCAATGCAAATCAAAGCCATGATGAAATGCCATCTCACACTAGTCAGAATGGCCATTATTAAAAAGTCAAAAAACGGCCAGGCATGGTGGCTCATGCCTGTAATCCTAGCACTTTGGGAGGCCAAGGTGGGTGGATCATGAGGTCAGGAGTTCAAGACCAGCCTGGCCCGCATGGAGAAACCTGTCTGTAGTAAAAATACAAAAATTAGTGGGGCATGGTGGTGCACGCCTGTAGTCCCAGCTACTCAGTAGGGTGAGGCAAGAGAATCGCCTTAACCTGGGAGGCGGAGGTTGCAGTGAGCCGAGATCATGCCACTGCACTCCAGCCTGGGCCACAAGAGTGAAACTCTGTCTCAAAAAAAAAAAAAAAAAAAAAAGGTAAAAAAATATCAGATGCTGACAAGACAAGGTAGTAGAGAAAAAGGAATATTTATACATTGTTGGTGGGAATGTAAATTAGTTCAACCACTGTAGAAAACAGTTTGGCAATTCCTGAAAGACTTAAAAACAGAAATAGTATTTGACCCAGCAATCCCATTACCAAGTATATACCTAAAGGAATGTAAATTATTCTGTCATAAAGATACATAAATGTGTATGTTCACTGCAGCACTATTTACAATAGCAAGGACATGGAATCAACCCTAATGCCCATCAATGGTAGACTGGATAAAGAAAATATGGTACATATACACCGTGGAATATTATGCAGTCATAAAAAAGTATGAGATCATATCCTTTGCAGGAACATGGATAGAGCTAGAGGTCATCATCCTTAGCAAACTTAGGCAGGAACAGACAACCAAATATTGCATGTTCTCACTTATAAGTGGGAACTAAATGATGAGAACACATGGACACATAGAAGGGAATAACATACACTGGGGCCTATCAGAGGTTGGAGGGTAGGAGGAGGGAGAGGATCAGGAAAAATAAGTAATGGGTAGTGGGGCTTAGTACCTGGGTGATGAGATGATCTGTACAACGAACCCCCATGACACAAGTTTACCTAGATAATAAACCTACACATGTACCACTGAACTTAAAATAAAAGGTAAATGATAAAAGGAAAGCAAGTGCTTAAATCAAACACTGTCAGAAAAATAGAAACTTTAATGCCTTTTAGGTCATGTGACTCTGATAATCTTTGAAAAATAAAGACAATTGAAAGATTATTGCCAAGAAGTTTACACATTTGGTCTAAATTAGGAATGTTTAGTACTGTTTGCTAGATGCTTTAAGGCCATAAACTGCTTCTGTGACTTTTAATAAGTGGTCTGTTTTGTAGCCATTAGATTCTAGGGAAGGCCTGGGGGCACATGGAGGTAGCTAGGTCCCCTGGTGAGGCTGGGAAGAGTCATACATTATCTGCAGCAATCTCCTTGCCTGGGCTCTCCAATCTTATACATGGTGAAAACTGCTTGCTTACCAGGTTTTTCACCAAAAATAAAAGTTGCTAAGAGTTAACAGTGTAACACGTACTTGAGACTACTGGAAAAACAGATTTACATGGAAGGTGTAGAAGGAAAGTAGAATGTGTTCTTTGTAAAAGGTTATAAGAAGGTTTGGAAATATATGTTTGTTTGTTTGTTTTTTGTAAAACAGAATGTAGTTTTGTCTAGTACACAGATTTTCAAGGGTTGCCCTAAACTAACAAGAGTAATGGGATGAAACTGAAGGTTTAAGCAAGTTGTGAAGGGTTTGTGAAGGGTGGATCTTGTTCAGGATGTTCTGTGGATATGAGCAAGTTGGCTAGGATTTAAAGGGGATGATTTAGTTTTCCATAGGTTGAACATGGAAATAAAAGCAACACTGATGCAGGGCCAGAATCTGGGCCCATGTGTTTGAATAACAGGGCTTTCTTAGAGAGCTGATCTGCTGTTTAACAGAAAATTATAAAACATTTATGGAAATTTTGTCTTATGTACAAAGTAAGATTGGATAGACTTGTTTGTAAGGTTTTATTAAGAATCGGATTTGGCCAGGCGCGGTGGCTCATGCCTGTAATACCAGCACTTTGGGAGGCCGAGGCGGGTGGATCACCTGAGGTCGGGAGTTCTAGACCAGCCTGGCCAACATGGTGAAACCCCGTCTCTACTAAAAATACAAAAATTAGCTGGGTGTGGTGGTGGGTGCCTGTAACCCCAGCTACTTGGGGGACCGAGGCAGGAGAATCGCTTGAACCCAGGAGGCAGAGTCTGCAGTGACCCAAGATCGTGCCATTGCCCTCCAGCCTGGGGGACAAGAGTGAGACTTCATCTCAAAAAAAAAAAGGGAATCGGATTTAACATTAATAGTACATTAATGGAAAAGTGAAATTTGGGTTTCTTTTTTGAACAAGATTTTCATGTAATATTAAAAGAGAATGAAAGAGTTTTGTTTGCCTTTTGAGTAACAGCAGGAAAAACAGGAGGGAAAGAGGGGACATTCAGTTGGCCTCATGCCATCTTTTTTGGGTCCTGTTTGGAAAGTGGAGTCTCCCCTCTGTCAGTGAGTAAAGATGTTCCCCTTTACTTGTAGTGATCTGGACTTTCATGTTGTAATATCAAAAATTTAGTTAAACCTTTGATATCTGATAAACTTTGCAAAGTCAAATTCTAAAGTTAGCCTTTTAAAAACTCTGATAAAAGTCCAAAAGAGGCATATTTGGTTTATTTGGTATATTAAAACCATACAGGAAGAATTATCAAGTATGAAATAGTATTTAGCTTTATTTGGGCTGTATTTGTATGAATATGTTATGAGTATGTGTTCCAAAATTGTGTAAGATTCCTATAATTCTGGTATGTCTCAGGATATATTGTCAGTAATAATTAGGATTGTTATGTGAAATTATTGTGAACCACAGAGATGACCAGACTTTAACTGTGGTTCTTCTGAGATTTCCTCATCCACAGTTGTTTTACTTTATTCTCAAGGTGGTTTTATAATCAGCTATAGGACTCTGACAGGTGCTCTTGAAGGCAAGTTTCTGAGAACTTTGGCAATTGTGACATTAGAAAAGAGGAAAAACTTCCAAGACTCCCACAGACAGCTAATGTGTTCATGAATACTGAGTGGAGCAGAAGTGAATTACATAGACTGAACTAATGGAAGACTGGAGTAATCTTTTCATTGCTTTTTTGTTTGAAGTGTTGCTAATTCTTTTGTTTTTCAGAGTCTAGAAGAACTTTTTTTTCTTTTGAGCTGTGTACAGCTTTTTTTTTTTTTTTGGCTTGTGAAGGGTTTTTGTTTAATACATCTGAAAAGAATGCATATACAAAGAATTGAGACATGAGACGGCATTGGTTCAACACTAATGAATCTACAAGAATTAGGATTGGGAAGGTGGAAAAGATTACCTCAACATTTAAAAAAATTGGAAACTGCAACCAAAGTAAGCTGATAAAATCCCTATTAACACTTATGAAGAGTCTTCATAAGATTCTTTCCGGTCAGGCGTCGTGGCTCACGCCTGTAATCCTAGCACTCTGGGAGGCCGAGGTGGGTGGATCACAAGGTCAGGAGATCGAAACCATCCTAGCTAACACAGTGAAACCCCGTCTCTACTAAAAATCCAAAAAAATTAGCTGGGCGTGGTGGCAGGTGCCTGTAGTCCCAGCTACTCAGGAAGCTGAGGCAGGAGAATGACATGAACCCAGGAGGTGGAGGTTGCAATGAACTAAGATTGCGCCACTGTACTCCAGCCTGGGTGACAGAGCAAGACTCCATCTCAAAAAAAAAAAGACTCTTTCCATGATTTTTATTAAACTAGACAGCCTCACCTGGCTGCTTTAGGGTTCCTCATATGCAAAACAGAAATAAGGGGATTCCCCTGACTGGTCCCCATGTTGTTAAGTGTTCTCCCCACCCCCACAAGACCCCCAGCTTGTTAATGAAGTGGGATCCCCCCCTAATGAGAGGATGTGAATCAATCATTCCATAGATGTCTATCTGCTGGCGCCACCCCTGGTATTACCTCTACATACCAGGTCTTCAGCTGCATTCTAGGAACACCATATACCACTGAATTGCAAATCTATGCTAAGCATATAAGACAATGGCTGACGGGGAAAAAAATGTTAATTACAAACTCAATTCATTTGGTGTACTTCAAAGGTGCAATACTTTTCTTCATTTATTGGTGAGAGAAGTTAGAAATTAACTCCCCCCAAAAATCAGCAAATGGCAAACAAATGTCCTTGAAAGTCACAGTCACATATGGTGTGTCCTAGAAAAGAGGAGGGGCAAGACAGGCTCCACCCACTTTCATGAGTTTCATCAAATACTGGATCTACTGAAAGGTGAAGAGAAAAGGCAACTTTCAAAAAGGAGTCTGTTGTTAAATGAGTCATTTACTATACTCCTGCCTGAGAACCCCAGGTGGGGAACATGTTTTCTCAACTAGATCTAGGAAGTGGAATGTTCCTTCCTCAAGGTCCCAAGATAATTTTGGGCTCCTGAGCCTGTCAGAAAGTGATATTCTTTACATACTCCTACTGAGTGGGGCTGGTCTCCCTGTCCCTGGGGCTACCCTGGAGCTGGGCCTGCTAGTGGTCACCTGTCTGAGCGTGGGTTAGGAGGCTGGGAGGGCTGCCCACCACTCCAGGGCCCGCCTCCAGCTGCCTCCACCCTCAGGCACTACTGGCCGTGGTGCTCACACAGGGCAGGGTAGGCTGGCTGGCTGAGGGCAAGGGGTCCCACGTCAACATTCTGAGGACTACACTCTGGCCCTTTTTTCTTCTTTTGCCCAAATTCCTACCTAAGAGGCCTGGGGAGTGTGCCCTACAAACCGTAGAGTCTCTCAAATGGGTTTTATTTAACCCTATGTAACACGGCTCCCTTTCCAGCCTGACTGTGGCGTACCATCGCACGACAGACGAGGAAGGAAATGAGAGATATTTTAACTTCATATACGTTTATTTACCTTATCTTGATGTAGCCCTGCAAAGTTGTCTCTTGTGGAGAAACGTCTACATTCTGCAGAGAATCCCCTTCCTCTTCTGAGGCCTTTTTCCTGACCCAGGAGAGAATCAGCTAAGAGACTGACACCATTTTAGGACTGATAAGAAACATTTACATTCCATTCTTCCTGAAGCCTGCTATCTGGAGGCTTTACCTGGATAAGAACATTGATGTTGCAATCCCTTATCTTAACCCAGACATTCCTTTCTACGGATTCCAAGTCTTTTTTTTTAGACGAAGTCTTGTTCTGTTGCCCAGGCTGTAGGGCAGTGGCGTGATCTTGGCTCACTGCAACCTCCGCCTCCTTGGTTCAAGCGATTCTCCCATCTCAGTCTCCTGAGTAGCTGGGATTACAGGCGTGTGCCACCACATCCAGCTAATTTTTGTATTTTTGTAGAGATTTCTACAAAAACTTCAACACAGGGTTTCACCATGTTAGCCAGGATGGTCTTGAACTCCTGACCTCAGGTGATCTGCCTGCCTCGGCCTCCCAAAGTGCTAGGATCACAGGTGAGCCACTGAGCCCAGCTACAAATGAATTTTTGTTTTTTTTGAGATGGAGTCTTGCTCAGTCGCCCAGGTTGTAGTGCAATGGTATGATCTCGGCTCACTGCAACCTCCACCTCCTGGGTTCAGGTGATTCTCCTACCTCAGCCTCCCGAGTAGCTGGGATTACAGGCACCCACCACCACACCTGGCTAATTTTTGTACTTTTAGTAGAGATGGGGTTTCACCATGTTGGCCAGGCTGGTTTCGATCTCCTGACCTCAGGTGATCTGCACACCTTAGCCTCTCAAAGTGCTGGGATTACAGGCATGAGCCACAGCGCCCGGCCATACACGTGAATTTTTAAAGGCAAAAAGGGGGCAGGGTGTGGCGGATACAAAGTTGTTTGTCAGGAATTCTGATTGGTTCACAGAAGTGACATTGCTGGGTGATTGGCTGGGAGCACAGCCAATTGGAGGGGGAGAGGACCCTGCGTTTGGGGCAGGAGCTGGCCTCTGTTGACGCAAGTTCGGCACTGCCCCAGCCCCTTCCTTCCTGCTGGCAAGGACACAGAATCCCTGCAATTCCCTTTTCCCTGCCCCCACCCACGCCAGCTGGACTCTGCTATGGCTCAGGGTGGCTCCTCCGGGTCCACTCTGTGGCCTTGGGAAGACCCTGCGTGCTTCCTGTGGCTGCCTCTCCCCACAGTACTGACCCCAGCACCTGATGAGGATGGTTTGCTTGGCCAATCTGTAATCAAGCTTCTGAACCTTCCCCCAGTCCCATCTGTGCCTTTCCTCTACAATTCAGTTTTAGCAAGAATCCTGCTGAGTCAGTTTAGCCCAAAACCCGCAGCCTCGCTGTCTGATCCGTCTCACATCTGATGGGGTTTCTCATCCTTTACCCAGGGCCAACCTGGGAGACTGAAGCAGGGTCTCCATCAGCTGAAGCTTGTTGAGCCACAGCTTGAGGGCATGGTCGGGAAAAATGCGGGCCCAGAAGCTTCCGTGGCCCATGTCCTCTGAAGAGGCCTGTGGGGGTTCAGTATAAATAACGTTTCTTTTTTTTTTTTTTTTTTTTTTTTTGAGACGGAGTCTCACGCTGTTGCCCAGGCTGGAGTGCAGTGGCGCGATCTCGGCTCACTGCAAGCTCCGCCTCCCGGGTTCCCGCCATTCTCCTGCCTCAGCCTCCTGAGTAGCTGGGACTACAGGCGCCCGCCACCGCGCCCGGCTAATTTTTTTGTATTTTTAGTAGAGACGGGGTTTCACCGTGGTCTCGATCTCCTGACCTTGTGATCCGCCCGCCTCGGCCTCCCAAAGTGCTGGGATTACAGGCGTGAGCCACCGCGCCCGGCCAAATAACGTTTCTTTAACCGGGAGAAGGAGCGCAGGAAGAGGCAGCAGGCGTTTAGGCAAATTGGTTTCATTAACGAGTGCCCAACAGTAATCCGTGGGCAAACATTGCCGGGGATGAGAGGAGGCAAAGGAAGACTTAATCCTGCTGGCGTCTGGTCTCAGGTAGGCAGAGGAATGGTTGATCTCATCTGGCCTTTGTTCTGCACCTGGGAAGGTCCACTTGGAATGCAGCTTGTCGATGTGCCTCTTCTGACAGACTAGCTTTGGGGACCAGGTGCTGCAGACTAAAGTTGCAGTTGAGGGTGTTCTTTTCTTGTTTGTGGAAAGATAAACATCTTGGAAGCTTGGGCCAGCAAAGAGCGCTATGAATGTGGAGGCTATGGTCAGCCTGGGGCCCTTCCCCTCTCCTCAGCTCCTGGAGGCTGTCAGGACACCTGGAGCTTCCACTCGCTCAGGGAGGGCCCAGGGCCACTGCTTTGCTCTTGGAGGCCTTAGCTGCTCCCTGCCTTGGGCCTGCTCAGGGGCCCCAGGTCTGCCCAGCAAGTCTCCCCAACTGGAGTCTTGGGGTTCCTCTCCTCTAGAAGGCGTATCTGCTCTTTGGGGTTTCCTGGGATTGGGGAAGAATGCCCACCTGTGCCCACCTGCCACTGTGGGTGGAGGCTGTGGGTGGTGGGTAGAGGCTGTGGGTGGTGGGTGGAAACTGTGGGTGGTGGGTGGAGGCTGTGGGTGGTGGGTAGAGGCTGTGGGTGGTGGGTGGAGGCTGTGGGTGGTGGGTGGAGGCTGTGGGTGGTGGGTGGAAGCTGTGGGTGGTGGGTGGAGGCTGTGGGTGGTGGGTGGAGGCTGTGGGTGGTGAGTGGAAGCTGTGGGTGGTGGGTGGAGGCTGTGGGTGGTGGGTGGAGGCTGTGGGTGGTGGGTAGAGGCTGTGGGTGGTGGGTGGAGGCTGTGGGTGGTGGGTAGAGGCTGTGGGTGGTGGGTGGAAGCTGTGGGTGGTGGGTAGGTGGAGGCTGTGGGTGGTAGGTAGGTGGAAACTGTGGGTGGTAGGTAGGTGGAGGCTGTGGGTAGTGGGTGGAAACTGTGGGTGGTAGGTAGGTGGAGGCTGTGGGTGGTAGGTAGGTGGAGGCTGTGGGTGGTGGGTGGAGGCTGTGGGTGGTAGGTAGGTGGAGGCTGTGGGTGGTGGGTGGAAGCTGTGGGTGGTGGGTGGAAGCTGTGGGTGGTGGGTGGAGGCTGTGGGTGGTGGGTAGAGGCTGTGGGTGGTGGGTGGAAGCTGTGGGTGGTAGGTAGGTGGAGGCTGTGGGTGGTAGGTAGGTGGAGGCTGTGGGTGGTAGGTGGAGGCTGTGGGTAGTGGGTGGAAACTGTGGGTGGTAGGTAGGTGGAGGCTGTGGGTAGTGGGGTAGATGCTGGGGAGGCTTTCCCGGACAGAAAAAGCACTGAGTAGCACCCCTGAGGTGCAGCGGGAGAAACCTCTCTTTGTGTGGCAGCCAGGGGTGGGGCAATGTGGGATCGCCCATGTCAGCTATGAACCTGGAACCACATATTCCAAACACGGGTTTCATGAGGCCAGGCCCGGTGTACTGTGAACCCATCCTTATACACACATACACACACACACCACAAATGCACACCTACCAAACCCAAACACACCCACCACACACACACCTCTACCAGACACACACTGCAAATGCACACTTACCAAACACACATGCATACACACCTACCAAATCCAAACACACATACCACACACCACACACACCTACCACACACATACATGCACACCTACCACACACATATCCAAACATACACACACACACACTTATACCACACACCCACACACCACACACACGCACACCTACCACAGCCAGATACCTAAACACACACCACATACACGCACACTTACTGAAGGGGTGGCCTGCCCCTCCACACCTGTGGGTGTTTCTCGTAAGGTGGAACGAGAGACTTGAGAAAAGAAATAAGACACAGAGACAAAGTATAGAGAAAGAAAAGCGGGGGCCCAGGGGACCGGCGCTCAGCTTACAGAGGACCCACGCCGGCCCCGGTCTCTGAGTTCCCTTAGTATTTATTGATAATTATCTTTACCATCTTAAAGACAGGGGAGTGGCAGGACAATAGGATCAAAGAAAAAAGAGGAAATCGGCAGTAAGACATATGAACAAACACCTCTGTGACATGAATAAGTTCAAAGGACAATGCTGTGCCTTGAGATGCATATGCAAACATCTCCATAAACCTTTTAGCAGCATACTTTCAGTCTATCACATGGGGAGAAACCTTAGACAATATCTAGCTTTCCTAGGCAGAGGTCCCTGCGACCTTTGGCCGTGTACGTGTCTCTGGGTAGTTGAAATTAAGAGAATGGTGATAACTTTTAACCAGCAAGCTACCTTCAGGCATTTGTTTAACAAAGACACATCCTGCACAGCCCAAAATCCATTAAACCTTGAGTCACCGCAACACATGTCTCTTGCAAAGGACAAGGTTGGGGGTAGGGTCACAGATTAACAGCATCACAAATACAGAACAAAATGGAGTCTCTTATGTCTACTTCTTTCTATATAGACACAGTAACAGGCTGATCTCTCTTCCTTTTCCCCACACTTACCACACACCGACACACATCACACACATGCACACCTACCACACACCCACACCACACACACATGCACACTTACCACACCCCCACACCCCCACACATACGTGCACACCTACCACACACCCACACACTCACCATACATAAAAGTGCATGCCCATCACACCCACATGCTGGCACACACATTTGTGCAAATGCACACCACGCACACCGCAGCACATCGCATGCATGCATGTGTACACACGCTCCCCCATGCATGGATGTGCTGTGAGCCTGGGAGCCAGGCTCTTGGTGCACTGTGTAAAGGGTGTGTAAAATGAAAATTTTTTTAATTAGACACACAGGTGGCCGTTCTAGAGCCCTCCTGTGCACATCTCATGTCGTGTTCAGTCACAGCACTGTGGAAATCCCAGCTCAGAGACAGCAAGGAGCCCTGCGTGGGTTTGCCCACAATGGTGTCCTGGCTCGGTTGAGACTCAGAGGCTGGGATGTCCAGAGGCGGCTCCACCACATCCATTCTGCCCTCTGTGGCCACACCTTGCTCTCCTGCAGAGACTAGAAAGCCAAACACGTTCCCCAGACTCCTCATAGCAGAGTGTCTGGAAGTGGCTTCGGTGCTGTGGAGCGACGGTGGGTTGGGGTTTGGAAGGAGGGCTCCTGTCTCTGTCGGCGTGCAACGCGTTCCCCAACTTACAGCTGGAAACAGCCATCTTATTTTGGTCATGTTTTAGGGTCAAGAATTCAGGAAGGGATCTTTGGGAGTCAGTCTGTCATATGAGTGTGTTCGGAAGTCACTGGGCTGCGAGTCCAAGATGGGACACCCACGAGGCTGGAGCTCTGCAGGGGCCGTTGCCTGGACGCCACACATGGTGTCTCCAGCGTGGTGCTCACAGGGTGCTGGACTTTTCCACGTGGGCTGGTCTCCTCTCATGGAGCCTCCGAAGACGCCAGGTGGGAGCTGCAGGGCATTTCTGACGTGGCCGCGGGAGCCCTGTGCCACCGCTCCCTTCTCAGACCCCATCTCTCCGTGACAGCCCCATAGAACTTGCAGAGCTGTTAAAGGCTGTTGCACAGGGAGGTGGCACCTGGGGGCCGCAGCAGCCCTGAGAGTGTGGCTCCCCTGCGGGTGTGGAGATTGGGCTCTGGGTGTTTCTGCGGCAACTCAAGCAGAGATTGTGGAGCCGTTCTCATCCTGGAATGCAGGCTTTTCATTCATAGAAACAGCAAGCAGCCATGAGTGTGATTTATTGGGAACTGGAGGTGAGAAGAGGGTTGCACGGTCTCCTAAACCAACCTGAGGAAACAGGTAGTCATTGCTGGCATTTAACTGTGAATATTTCCTAAGCCTGCCGTAGATTGAGACTCACTGCCGTAGCTGTAAAGGGTGTGGACATGATGGGAATGGGGGTTGGTCTCAGTAGGGAGGCAGGGCTCCCATTTTTACTAACACCAGATTTACAGGATCAGCTCAACAAACAGACTGCTTTTTTTCTGGCTGGCTGAAAATAAATGGGAGAGAGAAAATAAAACAATACTGGTGCATTAGTTATCTATTGTCACATTAAAATAATTGCTCTAAAACTTGGAGGTTTACAATCTCAATAAGCATTTACGATGGCAGAGTTTCCATAGGTTGTTCAGAAAGGCCTGCTGGGTGGGCTCCGTGGTGAGCAGGTCTATGCCACTTACCCACAAAGGCTGAGGGAGCTGAGAGGCTGAAGAAACAGGCCGATGAATCCTGTTTCTCAGAAAGAAACATTCAACAGTGCGATGGGAGCAGAAGCCACGTGTGGGCGGCCATGAGATCCATGCATTGCTACCCGCAGACCCAGGGCTTAGGTAGCAGCCAGAAAGGGAGCGGGAGCTTCAGAAGGATGTGTAAGACAACTGGCCTACCCTCAGGAAGAGGCAAGAATGCCACCTGCTGGTCCACCCTCAGGAGAAGGCAAGAATGCCACCTGCACCACAGCCTGTGACTCACGTAAGGGCAGGATTTTGTTTACAATAACATTAAGGTTGTTTTGACCTAAGGGCCCAGAACTAGGGTTCATGGGAAGTCCACATGGAGGCTTAGCATCCGAGATGGAATCATTTTAGCCTTTGCCACAAGTGGTTCCGGCTGCATGAGCCTAGATGTTGTCTGGGGTGAAGCGGTCCGAAGGCTCGGCTAGGGCTGGAGGACCCATCTCCAAGATGGCACACTGTGCTGCCGGTAGGCAGCTGCTGCCCTTCGGCGGGAGGCCTTGGGTTCTTGGCACGTGGTCCTGTCTGCGTGTCTTCGCCGACTGTCCTCATGAGTGGCCTCTTCCTCCACACAGGGATCCCAGAGAGCACAGCGTAAGCTGCAGTGTTCTTCGCAGCCTCGTGTCTGAAGTCACAGTGTCACTCTGCCACATTCCATGTGTGGGGTGTGAGCCTCTAAGGTTGATTCTGCCTTTAGAAAGGAGGGTATCAAAGACGTTGGAACATATTTTAACAAAGACGTGACTATAAAAAATAAAATGACGAAGTGAATTATATAATATTATGTATAATTTTATGGCAAGAAATTTGAAGATTGAGAGGAAATACATTACCAGAATAAGTGGAAAACTTGGGTAAATCAATAAAAAAGGAAGAAATTGGCAAGTCCGTTTAACATTTGTTAGCGCAAAGCGTGCCAACACCAAATGGTTTTAAAGCTGACTTCTTCCTCATTGGTAAGGAACAGGTTCTTCTAGTATTTTTTAAAATATTCCGGAAAATAGAAAAAGGTGAAAAATTTTCCAATTCACATTATATAGCTAATTTTGATGCAGTATGAGAAAAATATTCCAATTTATTTTATAAAATGGATGCAAAAATCCAAATAAAATACCATAAATTCATACACAGTCATTTATTAAGGAACAGCACACCATAGTCAAGCTTTTATTGCATACATGTAACAGTGACTTAATATTTGGAAGCATAATATAATACATTACATCAATACACTAAAGTACACAAATCATAATTATGTTGTAATTAGTGAAAAAAGTACTTGACAAAATTTAGCCATTTCTCATAAAATCTTCTATTTAAAATAAAAGGGGGCCAGGTGTGGTAGTTCACGCCTGTAATCCCAGCACTTTGAGAGGCCAAGGTGGGTAGATCACTTGAAGTCAGGAATTCGAGACCAGCCTGGCCAACATGATGAAACCCCATCACTACTAAAAATACAAAAATTAGCCGGGCATGGTAGCACACGCCTTCAGTCCCAGCTACTCAGGAGGCCGAGGCAGGACAATCGCTTGAACCCAGGAGGTGGAGGTTGCAGTGAGCCAAGATCACGCCACTGCACTCCAGCCTGGGCGACAGAGCGAGATTCTGTCTCAAAAAATAAAGTAAAATAATATATGGAATTTAAATAATGCACCTAAAAAATCACACCTACTTTTTAAAAAAGAACAGATAACATATTAATTGATGAAATATTAACGATCAGCATTAAAGCTGGGAAAAGGTCAGGGATGCCTGTTTCACCGCTGCCACTCCACCTGCATTTGGGGGTTCTCATGGCAGACGAAGGCAGGCAGGTGTGGTGGAGATTGTGCACATCAGGCCAGAAGTGCTGACATTCTCCCCTCCCTGCTGAAGAGAGGGATGCCCGTTGAGAAGATCCAAAAGCTTCATTCATACATTCGTAACCTACAGAACCAATAAGATGCTTTAGGTAAGTGATTGAACATAAAATTGCTTTTATGTACTGGCCATAACCAGTTATCATAGAAATTGGAATAATAACAGTGAATTCTATATGTAACAGAGTCAAAAGCAATAAAATAATGCCTAAGAATATGTTTAATAGATGGCAAGATGATGAACCAGCACTGGCCACCGGTCCCTCGCCCCAGATCAACCCTGGGCGAGGACACCCTGCCTAGCCCTCCTGGGGCTGGGGCCGGAGGCTGGGCTGGACACCCGTTATATAGGATCTGAAAGTTCTTCTGATGTAGGGCACGGCACACTCACACTCCAGAGGTGAAAAGCAGAGTGCTTTGTCACTCACAGCTCCAAACAAGGAAGGCGTCCAGGCAGGGCCACATGAGGCACCCAGGGATGGGGTAGCAGCCAGCTGGGGCTGCCGGGCAGCTGGTGTGTGGCCAGCAGGTGGGGTGGCTGGGTTTCTCGGCTCCCTGTGGATTGGCTAATTTGGGTGATTTTGAGCTCTGGGTCACAGGGCTGTCCCTGGTTGTCTGGCCCTTGGCCCTGGGGCAGATTTGGGCAGATGTGCAGTGGCCTGGAGTGTGAGGGGCCAATGAGGAGGTGGTTGGGTGTGGACTTAACTGGCTGCTCAAGGAGGGAACTGACTGGCCTCTAGGGCCTCAAAACTGGGTCAAGACAGCACATCAGCAGTAATAAAACCCAAGCTGTGTCACCCCACCAAGGCCAAGAGGGCAGGTGTGTCCCAGAGTGGAGGTGACTGCCCCTGCACAGATGCACCTGCTGCCTGTGGGGTCAGAGTGTCTGCAGGCACTCTGTGATGTCCACCCCCTGGATCTCTGGGTCTCACCTCCAGGGGCCCAGCCTTGGTGCACAGACCTGCCTTGGCTGAGCATTAGAGCTTCCTGAGCTCGCACTCTGTTGTGTCCTGACTGCCCCACAGCTTTGCCCATCTTCTGCAGGGGCCCATGCCTTCCTGATGCTTATGCACCTCCTGGTGTTCTCATTATCCTTTGTAGGGTTAGTGTGACTTGGTGAAGGCTAGCGCATGACTGTGCCTGTAGGCATTTGCCCCCAAGACCCTCCAGGCCGCTGAACCATCACATGGGCTAAGGCGTAGTCCTCCCCGGGGTGCTTGCCCAGGCCACTGCCAGTGAACCCTCTGTGACCAGCCCCTGCCTTGAGCCAGGGACCATCTAAGTCCCACCTTCCACTCCAGATGGCCCTCCCTCACCAGGCAGGCCATGACTGGCTGGTCTCAAAATCCCATTTGTTATCTGTTCTCTCTCTCTCTTTCCTTCCTTCTTTCTTTCTCTTTCTTTTCTTCTCTTTCTTCCCTTCTCTCTCTTCCCTTCTGTTTCTTCCCTTCTCTTTCTTTTTTTCCCTTCCCCTCCCCTTCCCTCCCCTTCCCTCCCTTCCCTTCCCTTCCCTTTCCTTCCCTTTCCTTCCCTTTCCTTTCCTTCGAAGTCTCGCTCTTGTCCCCCAGGCTGGAGTACAGTGGCATGATCTCCACTCACTGCAACCTTCACCTCCCGGGTTCAAGTGATTCTCCTGCCTCAGCCTCCCGAGTAGCTGGGATTACAGGTGTGGGCCACCATGCCCAGCTAATTTTTGTATTTTTAGTAGAGACGGGGTTTCACCATGTTGACCAGGCTGGTCTCGAACTCCTGACCTCAAGTGATCCACCTGCCTTGGTCTTCGAAAGTGCTGGGATTACAGGCATGAGCCACCGCGCCCGGCCTTCCTGTCTGTTTTCTTGGCCCATGGCCTGCTTGGGTCCCTCAGAGAGAGGACACAGGAAGGATGTTGCATAGAAAGAGTTTCCAGCTTCAGCACAGTTCTAAAAAAGCCTCAGCCAGCCAGCAGGTTGCCTTCAAGCCAAAGTTGCCCACCAGAGGACTCTTGCCATGGGCAGAAAAACAGCCAGCTCGAGTACCCTCTCCTGCCCTGTCCTTGTGGGGAGTAGCCGGAGGAAGCCCCAGGCTCAGGCCAGCCTGTGGCCACACGCAGCCAGCAGGGAGCAGCCGTGAGCTGCAAGCATCGGGAATTCATGCCAGAGTCTCTGCTGCCTTTATCCCTTGCATGTTAATGTGCTTGTAAAATCTCTCGTAGGGAATGCAGCCAATTCACCTCTCAGCATCCCAAGGGGGAAAGGAGAAAAATCAGCCGGCCTGTCCTCATCCGTAATCCGTGGGGGATAAAGAATGGAGGAGCTGCCAGTCCTAGAGAGCACTGGGCTGTCCCTGTGTCCCTTCTGAGATGGGAGAGGCCACATGGGGTGAACTTACGGGCTTGGGCTTTTGAAACAATTCAAAGGGTGAGGCCTCACCAGTAGGGGGCAGAGAAACTAAGGCAAGTTCTGGATTTTCCTTGAGTACTGCTATTATTTATTCATTTGTTTAACGAGATGGAGTTTCGCTCTTGTTGCCCAGGCTGGAGTGCAATGGCACAATCTTGGCTCACTGCAACTTCCGTCTCCCGGGTTCAAGTGATTCTCCTGCCTCAGCCTCCCAAGTAGCTGGGATTATAGGCGTGCACCCCCATGCCGAGCTAATTGTGTGTATGTACATATATATATATTTTGTAGAGACGGGGTTTCACCATGTTGACCAGGCTGGTCTCAAACTCCTGGCCTCAAGTGATCCACCTGCCTTGGCCTCTCAAAGTGCTGGGATTACAGGTGTGAGCTACCACACCGAGCCTTGAGTACTATTATTTAATATTCTTTGAAATAAAAGATAAAAGAAGAGAGAATTTTAAGAGGCTTTCATTTTTGGCAAAAGTTTGAGCTACAGGATACTGGAAGAAGTTGAATTATTTGAAAAGTACGCTGAATTTACAACAAGCAAGGGGGAATCTCTGGGGGGTGACTTGGTACCACACAACAAAGAGGGTGTTGGGATCCAGGACCATTTGCCTGCAGCGTTGCAGGGGTCTGGTGTGCTTAGCCAAGGGTCTTGGAGACAAGCTCTGGTCATGGGGGACGTAAAACTGAGACCCTGCAGGAGGCAGGACCTTGGCAGGGCCACACTCTGCATGGGGAGCGGGAGGGGGGACTACAGAAACCGCTACCCTTCACAACAGGGAATGAATAGGGATTTTGCCTGTATTGGCTTCTGGGTAGGAAAAAAAGCAACTGCCCTGAGATGTACACAGAAGCCTGAACTTCAGATGGCTCTGGGGCTGGAGTGGACACTGCCTGCATACTTGCAGAGGTGCCAAGCCCATAAATCACGCCAAAGTGTGGTCTTGCCTTAGTGACATCCCTGTGGCTCCCAGGGAAGAAGATGAGACCTGGATATGAAGGGAAAGGAATCCCCTGAAATAGGGGCTTCCAGAACACAGCTTCAAGATTCACGATTTCAAATCTCATCAGGTAACACACCCACTGAAGGCGATATGTTGTGGGCACAGCAAAGGGCAGAACTGGTTCCGTGAGACCTTGGAATAACAGCACTTTGGAGAGGCACTGCATGATATATAGTTTTAAATAATTGGAGATGTAAAAGAATAAACTGGGAGGCCAGGCACGGCGGCTCACACCTGTAATCCCAGCACTTTGGGAGGCCGAGGCAGGTGGATTGCCTGAAGTCAGGAGTTCACGACCAGTCTGGCCAACATGGTGAATCCCCATTTCCACTACAAATACAAAAAAAGTAGCCAGGTATAGTGGCGTGCACCTGTAATCCAGCTACTAGGGAGGCTGAGGCAGGAGAATCGCTTGAACCCGGGAGGCGGAGGTTGCGGTGAGTGGAGATCGCGCCATTGCACTCCAGCCTGGGCAAAAAGAGTGAAACTCTGTCTCAAAAAAAAAAAAAAGAAAGAAACAGTTACCTGTCGGCTGCAGCTGGTACCAGCTCCCCACCTTGTAGAGAGCCCAGAGCGTCCTCTCTCTCCCCACTCACCCAGCACTAGACTCTGCCCCGTGACCTCAGGCTGCACCGCTTCCTGGCCCCATCCAACCTTCCAGCCTCACTTGATCATCATGGGCCACTGGCCAACACACAGGGCAGTGCCAAGCCCAGGCCGTGGGCACACATGGCTGGGTCAGTAGCTGAAAACATTGTTTTTCACTGGCCTCACAGTAATGGCACCTGCCCCCATTTTCTGTGATTGAATTTTTGGATCCTGCTACCAGGTTATGATAGATGTTATGGTATGTCTCAAGATGTTGAGATAAAGGTAATAAAACAGATATAAAGTCCTGGCTCAGGAATTGTTACAAACCCAAGCTGGGTAAATACGAGAAAACCGCATGCAGGCACAACATAGTAAAATTGCAGAAAACCAAAGATGAATAGAATACTTAATAGTTGGAGAAAAAGAGCCACATTACCTTCAAAAGGACACAAATCATGCAAACATCTGACTTCGAAATAGAAATACAAAAGCCAAACCACAAGGGAATGTGATCTTCAAAATGATGAAAGAATTTACTTGTTAAGTGAAATAATTAACTGCCAACCTAAATTGTATTCCTAGTGGAAATACTCTCCAAGAACAGAGGTGAAATAAACACAGACTCATACAAAAGAAATCAAGAGTGTTCTTCCTCAGGAGACGAGCTGATGGATATGAGGAGAGGTGTTTGAAACGTCCTTAGAGGGAGAGCTAGAGACACAGGGAGGAGAAACCTTCAGAACACACCTTCCACTGAGGGCCAGAAAAGTCAACTATCGATTCTTTGAAAATGCCCCAAATTTGTAAATCTCTGGTGATGCTGACCAAGAAAACAATGAAGGCACCCTGCGATGGGGAAGGAAAAGGGGAGATCGCTGGAGATCTGTGGACATTAAAAAATAGAGCACAAGGAACATGCTAACAAATTTGAAAGTTTTGATGATTTGGAAAAATTCCTACGAGCTGGAAAAATTCCTAGAAAATTACAGCTTACCAAAACTGAAAGAAGAAGAAAGACAAATGACCCCATGTTTGTTAAAGAAATTGGATCTGTCATTAAAAATTTTCCCACAGTGGAAACTCTAGTCACAAATGGCTTCACCAGTGAATTCTACTTAACATTTAATGAATAAATATCACCCATCTCACACAAACTCTTCTAGAGCCGAGACATGATGGGAACAGCAACTCCACCTGTCATGTTTCAGCTCCAGGAAAACGTGATACCCAAACTCAACAAAGAAAAAAATAAACTTACAGACTAGTCTCACTGATGAACATAAACAGAAATCCCCAACAAGATAGTAGCATATAAGACCTGGCAGTTGGCCGGGCGCGGTGGCTCACCCCTGTAATCCCAGCACTTTGGGAGGCCGAGGCGGGCGGATCACGAGGTCAGGAGATGGAGACCATCCTGGCTAACACGGTGAAACCCCGTCTCTACTAAAAATAAGAAAATTAGCCAGGTGTGGTGGCGGCGCCTACAGTCCCAGCTACTCGGGAGGCTGAGGCAGGAGAATGGCGGGAGGCGGAGCTTGCAGTGAGCTGAGATTCGGTCACTGCACTCCAGCCTGGGCGACAGAGCGAGACTCCGTCTCAAAAACAAAAAACAAACAAAAAACCCTGGCAGTATGTAATGAACATATTAAATTGAGTCATCTCTCTCTCTCCTCCTGCCTCTCTCTCTCTCTGTTTGTGAGTGTGTGTATATGTGTGTGTGTGTGTGTATGTGTGTGTGTATATATATATTTCTACAAACCAATGAAAAAATGACCGGCAGCCTGCGAGGCAATTGTGCGTAGAACTGAACAAACACTTGACAAAAGAAGCTGTCCCATGGCCAATAAACATGAAACGGTGTCCAGCCTCATTAACATCAGGGAAATGCCATGCAAAGCACAAGACACATCAGCACATTCATCAAAACGTATAAAATTGAGGAGACCAACCACACCGAGCACTGGGGAGGTTCCGGGGCGAACAGAGCTCGTGCACAGCGGTGGGGAGGGCACACATGGAAGGTCCTCCCATTGCCTGCGAGGTGGCAGGGCTGGAACGTCCGTGCTGGCTTCCTTCCTCCCTGGTGGCGCTGTGGCTTGGACAGCTGGGGGCTGGCCGGAGCCGCTCTGCTGGAGTTGCATTTCTGGGGCCTCAATTCCTGCTGTCAGCAGGGTTCCCCGATTTCTTTCCATGTAGCCTCAGGCTCTCTCCCTCTGCACGTGGCTTCTCCACCTGGTGTCTTTAGAGGGGCAGCCGGGCTTCATCCATGGTCGCCTCGGGCTTCCAAGAGGTATAAGACCGAGCTGCCCAGCCCTCGTGAGACTCAGACGCAGAACTACAGCATAGGCCCCACCCAGATCCATGGGGCGTGGACTACAAGGGCGCAAATACGGGAGGCAGGTTAACACCTGCACCACCTGCACCACCATCCTTGCCAGCACGTGCCCAATGGCGAGTGAGAAAGCAACCGCACAGGCGCACGCAGGGGATGCCCTGACGTAACGTTTTCAGACAGGCGCACGCAGGGGAGGCCCTGACGTACCGTTTTCAAACGGGCGCCCGCAGGGGAGGCCCTGACGTAACGTTTTCAAACGGGCGCACGCAGGGGAGGCCCTGACGTACCGTTTTCAAACGGGCGCACGCAGGGGAGGCCCTGACGTACCGTTTTCAAACGGGCGCACGCAGGGGAGGCCCTGACGTAACGTTGTAACGTTGTGAAACAGGCGCACGTAGGGGATGCCCTGAGGGAACGTTTTCAAACAGGCGCACGTAGGGGATGCCACGATGTAACATTTTCAAACCAACCTGAGACACACTGTGTATCAAGCACATCTTTAGCAAAGATACAGACACATTTGGAGGGCAAGGATAGCCCCGTGTGAAGGATGGGGTTACCTCTGGGTCTCGCTCTGTCGCCCAGGCTGGAGTGCAGCGGCGCAATCTCGGCTCACTGCAACCTCCGCCTCCTGGGTTCAAGCGATTCTCCTGCCTCAGCTTCCCGAGTAGCTGGGATTACAGGCGCATGCCACCACGCCTGGCTAATTTTTGTATTTTTAGTAGACACGGGGTTTCACCATGTTGGCCAGGCTGGTCTCGAACTCCGACATCAGGTGATCCACCTGCCTTGGCCTCCCAAAGTGCTGGGATTACAGTCGTGAGCCACAGCGCCCGGTCAAATCATGTCTTTGAAAGAATTAGAAGCAACTATGTCAAAATGTTAAAATAGGACATACGTGCGTGGTGAGTTTACAAGTGTTTGTTTTGTTATTCTACCATCTATCTATCTATCAAGCTATCTATCATCTGTCAATTATCTATCTATCATCTATCTATCATTTATCTATGTAATCTGTATGAGTAATGTTAAGCAACACTTACTTAAAACTTTCCAGAGAGGTAGTAAGAGCTCCCATGTCCCCTCTGTCTCTCCACGAAGTGGTCACTGCCTTTGCCTCATCACACTGCCTACATGCATTCCCTGCCATCATTCTTTCTCGGATGCCAGCCTTGGCCCCTGGTCCTGTGGGGGTCAGCCAGGTTTCTCCACCTGAGATTTTCCTTTTTCCCTTTGTAATTGATTGGTCTTTTGTGGGAGTCATTCTGGATTGCACCAGTGTCCTGTTCTTTAAGTATCCACCCGGCAGCCTCACCACTCGAACAACCACCCCAAATTAGCCACCTCCAGGAGAGTTGCTCATGGATGGACCTTCATTTCTATAATTTCTTCTGCATTTATTAGCTGACATGTGACTATTAAAAAATGTGAGTTTTCCAATGAGATACCATCTCACACCACTTAGAATGGTGATCACTGAAAAGTCAGGAAACAACAGGTGCTGGAGAGGATGTAGAGAAATAGGAACACTTTTACACTGTTGGTGGGACTGTAAACTAGTTCAACCATTGTGGAAAACAGTGTGGCGATTCCTCAGGGATCTAGAACTAGAAATACCATTTGACCCAGCCATCCCATTACTGGGTATATACCCAAAGGATTATAAATCATGCTGCTATAAAGACACATGCACACGTATGTTTATTGCAGCACTATTCACAATAGCAAAGACTTGGAATCAACCCACATGTCCATCAGTGACAGACTGGATTAAGAAAATGTGGCACATATACACCATGGAATACTATGCAGCCATAAAAAAAGGATGAGTTCGTGTCCTTTGTAGAGACACGGATACAGCTGGAAACCATCATTCTCAGCAAACTATCGCAAGAACAGAAAACCAAACACTGCATGTTTTCACTCGTAAGTGGGAATTGAACAATGAGAACTCTTGGACACAGAGTGGGGAACATTACACACCGGGGCCTATTGTGGGGAGGGGGGAGGGATACCATTAGGAGATATACCTAATGTAAATGACGAGTTAATGGGTACAGCCCACCAACATGGCACATGTACACATATGTAACAAACTTGCACGTTGTGCACATGTACCCTAGGACTTAAAGTATAATAAAAAAAAATGTGAGTTTTCTCATCTTCCAGGTTCATTCATGTACACTATTAACTTGTGGGTTCCTATTTTATTCAGAGGGCTATAATCCATGAAATGCCTTTATTTACTTATTTATTTAGAGAGTGAGTCTCACTCTGTCATCCAGGCTGGAGTGCAATGGCACAATCTCGGCTCACTGCAGCCTCCACCTCCCAGGTTCAAGTGATTCTCCTGCCTCAGCCTCCTGAGTAACTGGGACTGTAGGTGCATGTGCCACCACACCCAGTGAGTTTTTGTATTTTAAGGAGATGGGGTTTTATCATGTTGGCCAGGCTGGTCTTATACTCCTGACCTTAACTGAGCCACCCGCCTCAGCTTCCCAAAGTGCTGGGATTACAGGCATGAGCCACCATGCTCGGCCAATTATTATTTATTTTTGATGTTAAAATGGTTTCTGATTAGGCATGGGAGCCCCTTCGGGCTGGCCCCCTGTGTCCCTTTGACATGCCTATATCATTCATTGACTAAGTCTGTACTTTATGGCACAAAAAATGTCCCAGGCTCATTTTATTCTTTTCCTGCGCGGCCCTGGAATCATTCCCTTTAGTGAAGGACGGTGTTTAGAAACCAAGGTCTGGGCACTAGGTCTGCTCATAGCTGCCAGGGTGTTAATGCCACTGGGTCCTCTCAGTGGACAGCCTGGGGAGTATGTGTGTGTTTATCCATACACGACACACATCTGTAAGTATCTCTGTATCTATCTGTGCATCCAGTCAACAGCCATGAGTTCTTACCAGTACTCTCAGTTTCAACCAACACCCCAGGATTCTTTCTAGCCTCTCAGAATTCTGTGTTTGTGAATGTCTTCCCCAGCAGGGCGTAACTCAATCTCCTTTATCCTGAATATATTTACTTGTTTGCTTAACATTACTTATCTCCCTATCACACTGATGGCCTCCGTCCACTCACTTTGTGCCCCTTCCCTGACACCCCTTGGCAATGGGGCCCAATGGCCTGCATTCTGAGGGGCTCCCCGCACTCCTGCCACCCCCCATGTCCTAGGAAACCAGAGCCTCTGGTCCACACCTTTGTGCAGCTGCCGGCTCCAGCCTGTGCCCCAGTGTAGCTTCCCAATCTCCATCACGTCCTCGTGTCCTCAACCCCTTGGCTGTCTCTTCTATGCTAGAAGGGGAGGGAAGAGAAGGGGAAGGGGAAGGGGAAGGAAGGTGTCTTAGTTTGTTAGGGTTACCACAGCGCAGGTGTCTTATAAAAAACAGACGCTTACGTCTCACAGCTCTGGAGGCTGGAAGTCTAAGATCAAGGCGCTGGCAGATTCTGCGTCTGGCTAAGTCCTGCTTTCTGGTTCATCGAGGCGCTGGCGGTTCCCTGTCTGGCTAAGACTTTCTGGTTCACAGATGCCACACTCTCACTGTGGCCTCACATGGGGGAAGGTGCATGAGCTCCCTTGGCCCTCTTTCATAAGGGCACAAATCTCATTCATGAGGGCTCCGCCACCATGACCTAATCACCTCCCCAAAGACCCCACCTCCTGATACTCTGTCCTTGGGGACTAGGATTTCAGCACAGGAATTTTGGGAGGACACAAACATTCCAACAATAGCATTCTGCCCTGCAAAATTCATGTCTTCCTCATATGCAAAATATATTCACTCCATCCTAACAGACCAAAAGTTTCCAGTCATTCCAGCATCAACTCAAATAGGCCCAAAAGTCTCATTTAAATATCATGTAAATCAGAGCTCGGTGAGACTCAAGGTGCGATTCATCCCGAGGCGGATTCTCCTCCAGCTGTGAGCCTGTAGAAGCAAGCAAGATGTGAGCTTCCAAAACAGGGGTGGGACAGGCAGAGGACAGATGCGCCTATTCCAAAAGGGAGAAATAGGAAAGAAGAAAGGGTAACAGGTCCTGAGCAAGGACGAAGGCAATAAAGCAAACAGCATTAGGTCGTAAGGCTCAAGAATAGTCTTTTTCTGGCCTAATTCGCTGGTCTCCCATCCCACGGGCAGTTGAGGGATCCACCTTTCAGAGACAGTGGGCGCAGCCCTGCCCGCTGGCTCTGTCCCTAGGCCCAGCCCCTACGGCTGTTCTGTGGCAGCCCCAGCTCTGCATGTTCTGTATCTGAGTCTGGAGGTGTGAAATCATATGCTACTATCCTCCACTGCTCTGAGGTCTTGGAGGCGGCCCTGACTCCACAGCTCTGTTTGGCATTGCCCTAGTGGGGGCTTTCTGTGGAAGCTCTGCCCCACAGTGGTCCTCTCTCTGGCTTCCCAGCTTTCTGAGGCGTCCCTTGAAATCTAGGTGGATGTAGCCATGCCCCACAGCTTTGCTGGGTGCACAGACCACCAGCACCTGCTGGAGCCCAACTGGGGTAGTGAGGAGGGCTGCAAGGAAGTCTAGGGGGTGCATCCCACCAGACCAGGCAAAGCCTTCCTTTGAAGTCATTCTATTTCCAGGGCCCTTGCACTCTGGGTCTGTAATGGATGGGGCAGTCCCATGATCTCCAAACCATCAGCCTTTGGGCTCATTCTTTCACCGTCTCCATGGACAGCACCTGGCTTTGCAGAGGTGGCTGAGCTGTGCTGATCTCCTCATCGAGCGGTGGCTTGGCCACACCCTTGTTCTCTCCTGGACATGCTTTCTCATTCCTTTCTGCATGAGCTGGCTGAGAATTATTCAAATTTTTAAGTTTTGATTCCCTTTTGACTAAAAACTTCATCTTTGAATCATTTTCCTCTTCATGTATTTCACTACAAGCATTTGAGAGCACCAAGCTGCACCTTAATGCTCTGCTTAGAAATGTCTTCAGCCAAATACCCGATTTCTTCCTGTGCAAGTTCTCCATTCACAAAATACTAGGACAGGAGCACAATTCAGTCAAGTTCTTTGCCACTTCATGTCAAAGATCACCTTTCCTCCAGTTTCCAGTCATTTCCATCTGAGACCTCATTAGAATGTCCTTTACTGTCCATATTTCTAGCAAATTCTGCGCCTGACCACCAAGAAGACTGAAGAGTTCTCTGTAACTCTGCTCTCTTCTTTCTGGCCCTCACCAGAAATGGCTTTAAGATGACAAAGTTTCTTTGCTTGATCAAACTTTAGTCAGGCTCCTGAACCTTCTAGACCCCTCTGTGCCCTTCCTTGTGAAGTCCAGTTTTAGCCAAGTCAGTTGATCATGAATCCCCCCTGCCCCACCCTTCCATATCTGATCTTCCTCAATATCTGATCAGGTTCCTCATCCCCCACCACCCCCCAGGGAAGGCCTGGTCCTCTGGCCTGCCTTCAGAACCCCTCACCCCTGATGCTTCCTCCTGGTCATTTTCCATCCCCCAATCCCACCTGCTCCTCGGCTGTAATCCCCACTTGGCCAGGTTGTATTCAGAGTTGAGCCATCTCTCTCCCACTGCAGGATCCCATTGTCATGGTCCCTGTGCCTATCACAACAGTCCTGAATAAAGTCTTTCTCAGTGTTCTCTAACAAGTACCGCTGAATAATTTTTTCATTAACAAAGAATGGGGCCAAACATTAATAAAGAATGGCATGGTGGCTCATACCTATAATCCCAGCACTTTGGGAGGCCGAGGCGGGCAGATCACCTGAGGTCAGGAGTTTGAGACCAGCCTGACCAACATGGTAAAATGCCGTCTCTACTAAAAACACAAAAGATAGCAGGGCGTGGTAGTGTGTGCCTGTAGTCCCAGCTACATGGGAGGCTGAGGCGGGAGAAGCCCTTGAACCCAGGAGGTGGAGGTTGCAGTTAGCTGAGATCACGACACTGCACTCCAGGCTGGGTGACAGAGAGAGGCTCCATCTCAAAAACAAGACAAAACAAAACAATAAAACAAAACAACAAAGAATGGCAGTGTAGCCTTTTTCTGGCATGTGTCTCAACACTCTTCCAGCCTCTACTCATCAGCCAGTTCCAAAGCTGCTTCCACATTGTAGTTATTTGTTACAGTAGCACCCCATTCCTGGAACCAATTTTCTGTCTCAGTCTGTTCAGGCTGCCATCAAAAAATACCACAGACTGGGAGGTTTATCAACAATAGACATTTATTTATCACAGTTCTGGAAGCTGAAAAATCCAAGAGTAAGGCACTGGCAGATTAAGTGTCTGGTGAAGGCTGTCTTCTCACTGCAACCTCACATGGTGGAAGGGGCAAAGGAGCTCTCTGGGGCCTCTTTTAATTTTTTATTTTTGAGACAGGGTCTTGCTCTGTTGCTCAGGTTGAGTGTAGTGGTGCAGTCAGAGCTCACTGCAGCCTCAACCTCCTGGGCTCAGGTGATCTTCCTGCCTCAGCCTCCCAAATAGCTGGGAGTATGGCTGCCACCACCAGGCCCGGCTACGTTTTGATTTTTTGTACAGACAGGGTCTTACTGTGTTGCTAGGGCTGGTCTTGAACTGGAGGCAAATGACCCTCTTGCCTCGGCTTTCCAAAGTGTCAAGGTTACTGGTGTGAGCCACTGTGCCTGGCTCTGGGGCCTAGGGCACTTATAAAAGAGGAGATTCGCTTTCATAACCTGGTCATCTCCCAATAGCCCCACATCCATCACACTGGCAGTTAGGATCTCACATATAAATTTGGCGGGGTGGGGGGCAGAAACATTCAGACTCCAGCAGAAAGAAAGGGAAGGGTCGTCATTTGGGTGCTCTGGGAAACTGAGCCCAGGGGAGAATTAGAAGTGCAAGAGACTTACTGGTTGGATGCCTGCGAAGAAGAATAAAGTGGAAGGAGAAGGTGGAAAGAACCTTCAGGTCATAATGCAGATCTGACCCCGTGAAAGGAGAGAGGGAAGGAAGCAGCATTTGGTGGGAGAAATCTCAGACTGCAGAATAGCTCAAGAAAGTCTCAGCCAGGCTGATGGCTGCCTACTGGGAAGGTGGCACCGGGCAGGAATGGCCCAACTCTAGTGCTCTCCCCTGCTCAGTGGTGGGCAGGGCGCGGCAGGGGGCCCTTGCATGAACGTGGCTGCTGGCCCAAGGATGCGGCAGCTGGCCCTGTCTTCTGTAAACACTCCCCACAGCAGGTTGTCTATGGAAGGCGGGCTGAGCTGCGTACTTTCCAGGATGCTACAAGAGGGGAGAGAAGATGTAAAAATTGACTTTGTTATAAAACTATTTTATCTAATGTATGTCTCATGGATCTTTGACCTTTCACTAATTTAATGACTTTAGGACCTGGCAAGGAGAAGCGACTTTCCCTGATCTTTGGCCAAGAATTCTTCTACAGTCCCAGAGCCGGACATTGATCTGGGGTCTGTGCTAATAATTGTTTTTGAGAATTGGAATGGGTGAGGACTAGCCTGAGTCAGTGATCCCATGACCAAGGTCAAGGATAAACCTGCTCAATGCACCTGCTGACACTGAGACTTGCTGTGTAGCTACCCTCCCCTTCTTAGACAGGGACATTCCTCAATCATCCTGCAGTGGGCTAAGCCCTAGCAGTTGCATTTCTGAACGTTTTAGACCAAGACCCACTGTAAAAAATGTATTTTATATCATGACTGGTATATACAAATCCCTACTCTATGTGGTGCTCCTGATGTTTTCTATTCTATTCAGTTTTACTTAATTCCTTTCTATTTTTCATTACAAATTACTGTGAAACACCACTGTACTTGCCAAACCCACAGTTTGGAAAGCACTGCACAAGCCCCTATGCATGGCATTCTTTTAATAAATGGCTGATCAGGAGTTTCTATAAGGAATAGAGTTATTTGTATTACAGATAGCTTGAGAATTGGATATTATATTAAAATGAACCTGATTTGAGACAAGAAAACCGGGCTCCTGGCTATCCTCTGGGTCCTTGTCTCCTTGTTGGTGAAGTAGAGGGTGTTCTCACTGATTTCCACAGCCTGCCCAGTGCCCACACTTGGAGACCCTTCTGTAATGTCCACTGTGCTCTGAGGCTGTGAGGAGAAGGCTGTGTGTGTGGACATGGGTGTGTACATGTGCATATGTGAGTCTGTACATGTGTAAGTGTGTGTGTGCATATGTGCATGAGTCTTTGCATGTGCATTTGTTTGTGAGTGAGGGGTGAGGGGTGCGGTAAGGATCCGGACAGCTTCTGGGACGTCTTTCTTAGTCCTTTATCCTCTCTGAGGGGTTCCTGCCCCCAGCAGTGAAACCGCCTCTCCCTTGAGCTCAGACCTCTCACAGGGTAGAGACCAGTCCCCACTCTGAGACAGACAGATGGGGGTTGACTCAAGCCTCTCCATGAGGGTAGCTCAGGGCAAGGAGCCATCATGCACTGGGTAGGTGTTGGGGGAGAGGCCTTGTAGAAAGAGAACAGCTTCTTAGGCTGCACCAAGGCAGAGAAGGGCAGAGACAGAGACAGAGACCAAGGGAGAGGAGGAGACAGAGTCTGTGCCATACCCTCTGGCACAGGGATGGGACCAAGTGGGCAGGCAACATATGCTGAGTGAGCAAGTGAGTGAATGAGTGAAAAAATGACTGAATGGGCAATAAACAGCAATACAAGTGCAAATACATGAAGTGTTAGACAAACTAGAAAAAACAGTTAAATGTAGATTCAGCATTCAGCCAACATTTTCAGTTTATCTTAAGTCATTATTTGTCATCGATTCATTCATACATTCCAAATGTTCATTTTTTTTTTTTGGACACTCACTGAGTACCAGAGAGAAATGAGACAAAACTGCTGCAGTGTGCCTTGGGCCTAGAGGAAAGGGGCAGGGCCTGGGTGCTTCTGTCCACTGTGTCCTTCTGCCTCCTACTCCAGGGCTGACCGGAGGTATGGGTGTCCCTCTCTATCTGATCCTGGGGGTTCCCTGGTGTCTTAGTCTGTTTTGTGATGCTGCTACAACAGAATACCACATACTGGGTAATTTATAATGAACAGAAATTTATTCTCTCACAGTTCTGGAAGATGAGAAGTTCAAGATCAAGGTGCCAACCGGTTCTGATCCCTGTTCCAAAAAGGTGCCTCACTGCTGTCTCCTCTAGAGAGGAGGAACACTGTGTCCTTATATGGAAGAGGAGCAGAAAAGAATGAGAGCCTATTCCCACAGGCCATTTTAATAGCATATTAGTCTATTCATAAGAGTGGGGCCACCATGACCTAAACACTTCCCTGAAGGCCACACATCCCAAAACTGTGGCATTGGAGATTAAGTTTCCAACACATGAATTTTGGAGGGGACACATTCAAACCACACTGCCTGGCTCTCTCTCTTTTCATCCAAGCATATATCAGGTCCCCACCTCTTTGTGAGATCCTGTCTGACTTCTAGGGCCAGCAGAGACCCCTGCCCAGGGAGGAAGCTAATTTCAGAATTGGTAGTTCTTGGCCACGGTTCAAATATCCTTGATCGTAGTAGGCAAAGAGAAAGAAATCCAGGCTCAAATCCTGAGTTTTTAGCTATGTACATGTTATGCAATTTTGGGCTCAAGCAGGTATTGATTTCTCAGCATCAAGAGAATGGCAATCCCAGCTTTGCAAAACTGTGAAGCATTAGGTAAAATTCTGCATGTAACATTGTAAGAGTGAATACAAGTAAAAAATAAGAAAAGACTAAATGTCCCTGGTGCAAAAAGGAAAAAGACTTTCTCCTTTCCCTTTTGTGAATTCTTTCTCTGCCTTGATATATCTATATCTATATCTATATCTATATCTATATCTATATCTATATCTGTATCTATATCTATCTATATCTATCTTTTAAAAAGCCAATGGCTTCTTCTGGATCACCACAAGCCAACTACAACAGCTTTGGGTTTTGGACAAGCCTCACAGTCAGGCAGACCTCGGTGGCTGCAGGCTTTAGACATGCACCAGAGCTGTGCTAAGCTCACTGGTCATAGGCTTTGGGTGTGCACCAGCACTCCAGCAGACTTGGTGGCCATAAGACTCCAGCCCAGTGTTGTGCTGACTGTGGTGATCCTGGGCTTAGGGCACCCCCTAGTGCTGTAACAGCTGCAGAAGTCACGGGCTTAGGGACCACACCAGGTGACCTGCCCAAAACTTCTAGACAGGCTTACTATTGAAAAGCATTCTCAGACAAAGTCAGACTGTGAAGACTGGAATACTTCCAGAAATACTTTTCTAATGTGCAGACATTGATAAACAATCACAAAACTCAAGAACAATTAGGGAAATGTGATGTTACCACAAGGACAAAATAAAGTCCCAGAGACTGACCCTAAAGACATGGAGATATATGAACTGCCTCACAAAGACTTCAGAATAACTATTTTAAAGAAGCTCAGTAAACTTCAAAAAAATATATACAGAGAAACAATTCAACAAGATGAGGAAAACAATAAGTGGCTAGAATGACAACTTTAACAGAGAGACAAAAATAATAAAAAAATCAAACAGAAATCATTGGCCATTTGTGTATCTTCTTTGGAGAAATGTCTATTGTTGCACGATAAGCAGGTCTGTACAAACCCTTCCCAAAAAGGCCAAGGAAGCCGAGACGCTAAAGAAAGAGGACAAATCCAGTTTCTCGGAAGGAAACATGTAGTAGGGTGGGGGCGGCCTCGGGAAGGCCCTCCCGTCTCTGAGCCCCACCCTGGGGAATTTGCTGGGACCCCTTGAAGGCCACAGGCCAGACTCTGAGAGTTAATAATAATAATAATAATAGTAAAGGTCAAAATCTCTGGGCTGGACACATTTACTCTCCAGCCAGCAGGCTGGCTGAGAGGGATGGGAGGTGGGGGCTGAGGGCTGCCCTGGTGACCACCCTGCTCTCCTCTACCCAGCAGGGGAAGTATACGGAGTGGGCTGGGCTCACAGCAAGGCCCAGAGGAGGGGGCCCAGGCTGAGCAGGCAACCCACCTCCACTGCCTCCCCCTCCCCCAATCCCTCCACTGCCTCCCCATCTCCCAATCCCTCCACTGCATCCCCCTCCCCCAATCCCTCCACTGCCTCCTCCTTCCCACTGCACTCCTGATCCTCCTTTCCCCTCCTCCCCTCTCTGCCTCCACCGGCTCTCCTCTTGTCCCCACCCCTTCCTTCCCCAACTTCCTCCCGCACCCCCCCCCCACTTCCTTTCATACCACCTCCCCATCCCGGTCCCAGGCAAGTATGTGCAAACATTTACAAATACTGATCATATAAACAGCCATAAAAAAAGTATCTACAAAGTTCAAAGCATTGAAATGATACAAAGCGGCTTCTGCATTTGCAGTGTAATTATACTAGAAATAATTAGCAAATGCACAGAAAATCTTGCTCTTTTTGGAAATAAGGAAACATAAATATTTATGAATAAGCCACAGGTCACCTAAGAAATTAAAAGGAAAGGCCGGGCATGGTGGCTCATGCCTGTAATCCCAGCACTCTGGGAGGCCGAGGTGGGCGGATCACAAGGTCAGGAGACTGAGACCATCCTGGCTGACACGGTGAAACCTGTCTCTACTAAAAATGCAAAAAATTAGCTGGGCATGGTGGCGGGTGCCTGTAGTTCCAGCTACTCGGGAGGCTGAGGCAGGAGAATTGCTTGAACCCGGGAGGCAGAGGTTGCAGTGAGCCGAGATCGCACCACTGTGCTCCAGCCTGGGTGACAGAGCAGAGACTCTGTTTCAAAAAAAAGAAAAAAATTGTAGGGGAAAGGAAGAGAGATCAGACTGTTGCCATGTCTATGTAGAAAAGGAAGACATAAGAAACTCCATTTTGATCTGTGCTAAGAAAAGTTGTTCTGCTTTGAGATGCTGTTAATCTGTGTGTAACTTTAGCCCCAGCCCTGTGCTCACAGAAACATGTGCTGTATGGAATCAAGGTTTAAGGGATTTAGGGCCGTGCGGGATGTGCCTTGTTAACAATATATTTGCAGGCAGTATGCTGGGTAAGAGTCATCACCATTCTCCATTCTCTATTAACCAGGGGCATGATGCACTGTGGAAAGCCACAGGGACCTCTGCCCGAGAAAGCCTGGGTATTGTCCAGGGTTTCCCCCAACCGAGACAGCCTGAGATATGACCTCGTGGGAAGGGAAACACCTTACTGTCCTCCAGCCTGACACCCATAAAGGGTCTGTGCTGAGGAGGAGGAGTGAAAGAGGGAGGCCTCTTTGCGGCTGAGATAAGAGGAAGGCCTCTGTTTCCCACATGTCCCTGGGAATGGAATGTCTCGTGCAAAGCCGACCATTCATTCTATTCTGAGATAGGAGAAAACTGCCCTGTGGCTGGAGGCGAGATATGCTGGCGGTGATACTGCTCTGCTACTCTTTACTATACTGAGATGGTTGGGTGAAGAGAAACATAAATCTAGCCAACGTGCACATCCGGGAACGGTACCTTCCCTTGAACTTATTTATGACGCAGATTCCTTTGCTCATATGTTGTCCTGCTGACCTTCTCCCCACCATCACCCTGTTCTCCTGCCACACTCCCTGGGCCGAGATAGTAAAAATAATAATCAATAAATACTAAAGGAACTCAGAGAGCAGCACCGGTGCAGGTCCTCGCATGCTGAGTGTGCCGGTCCCCTGGTCCCACTGTTCTTTCTCTATACGTTGTCTCTGTGTCTTATTTCTTATATCAGTCTCTTGTCTCCACCTGATGAGAAATACCCACAGGTGTGGAGGGGCAGGCCCCCTTCAAAAATTAAAAGGAAAATCAGAAAACATAAACTAAATGATGAGAAATGGGCTCTACGTCAAAGTTCACAGGGTGCATCTAAGGCACACTTCGAGGTTACAGGGTAGACCTCATATATTAGAAAACAAAAAATGTTGAGTTTTAATGAACTAAGTATACATCACAAGAAGTTGCAGAATGAACAGGAAAGTGCAAAAAATAATAGAATGGAAATTAAAGAGAAGTTAATGATGTAAGATTCAATCAATTTTTCTGAGTTTCTCTTCCAAGGGTTTAGCCTGTTAACTTCCTTATCCTTTATTCTCAAACTCAACTTTCTGGTTCTTCCATGCCCCTAGTTACTGTAAACAGCCTACCCCCTTCCCGCCAGCTCTAATCAGCTCACACCTGTTCCCTTGGTTACCCGCACCCATTGTTCCCCCGAAACTGCACGTCTCACACGCTCCACCTCATACCTCACATCCCCCTCCCCTTCTATATTTAGAAAAATATATACAAGTAGCCAATCGGGTCAGCTCAGATTGTGCAGTCCAAGCCCAGCCCATGGGGGAGTGACACAAAGACAGGGACTGCATTAAGGATAAAACCCCCGTCTCCTTTGTTCTGTGCACACTTGCGATCTTGATTGACGGAGTGACACCCTTCTGCAGAAGTAAATTGCCTTGCTGAGAGGATTAAACTTTTTCCTGAGTGCTGGTTTTACTTTGAGGCACTGAGCATTGATTCCTGGAGCATTTTATATCCAACAATGATTTAGAAACTATGTATGCATTAGATAAGATCAATAAATTAGTTATTTCTTTGGAAAAGCTAGTACCATGGATAACTCTGGTGAGACTAGTGTTAAAGCAAACTATATCTGAGTCCTTGAGGTTGATTGTAACCTAGCTTAATAGTCAAACAAAATTGAAAACCTAACTTAGGAGTATTCACCTATAACAATAACCGAATCTTGGTCAATCCCAGCAGCCATACTTCAACCACTCAGACTGCTGAGTGTTCAAACTGTGTTCAAATCTGGCAAATGCCAGCCTATAACCCATCCAGCTGTGCTGTACGTCACTGCCGATTTCTGTACATCATTTCCCTTTTTTGTCTGTAAATCTTCTTCCACTACATGGCTGCGCTGGGGTCTCTGTGAATCTGCTGTGATTCTGGGGGCTGCCCAATTTGCAAACCATTCATTGCTCAATTGAACTCCTTTATATTTAATTCGGCCGAAGTTTTTCTTTTATCACTAGTAAAGAGAAAAAAAATTAAAATAACTAGTAAGGGCAATGGGAAAAAATAAAGATCAACAGAGATTTAAAACACAAGAAAATTTTACAACTGTATGCCCCCAAATTGGAAATTTAGCTAAATTGAATTATTATTAAGAAGCTAACAAAAACTGACAGAAGAAAAAACAGTTTTCCTTTTTTATTTGTATTTCTACAAATAGCTCTGATTTTAGAGAAACATTTTACTTTGAAATACTTACAAAAAGAAAAACTTCAGCTGAATAAAATTTAACTGAGCAATGAACAATTTGAGAATCCAGCAAGCTCCCAGCCAGAGTGCGGGTGGAGGATTACGCAGGTGCCGAGGCAAGGGACTGAAGGCAAAAACTATTTCAGTATAATAAAGAAAATAGAAAAAGAATAGTCATAATACAAATTAGATATAGAGATGATCATGAACAATTATCAATCATTATTATAAACATTATTAATCATTAGCTTTCAATATTACTCTTTGTTGCATTACTAACATAACCTAGGAATAACCGACGGGCATAGGGCCAGGTGCTGAAGGGACACTGTGAGAAGTGACCTAGAAGGCAAGAGGTGAGCCTTCTGTCACGCCGCATAAGGGCCGCTTGAGGGCTCCTTGGTCAAGCGGTAACGCCAGTGTCTGGGAAGGCACCCGTTACTTAGCAGACCGTGAAAGGGAGTCTCCTTTCCTTGGAGGAGTCGGGGAACACTCTGCCCCACCAGCTTCCTGTGGAAGGCTGGATATTATCCAGGCCTGTGTGTAGTCATCCGAGGCCTAAACCCCTCCCTGTGGTGCTGTGCTTCAGTGGTCATGCTCCTCGTCCACTTTCATGTTCCTCCTGTACTCCTGATTCCTGTTTGAAGTTCGTAGTAGATAGCGGTAGAAGAAATAGTGAAAGTCTTAAAGTCTTTGATTAATGCTGACGTATGCTACCTTCTCTCTCTGCTTTGGCTACCTAAAAGGGAAGGGTGCCATATGCTGTAATCACGTGACTTGCTTCACCTTGTCAATCACTTAGAAGATCCGCCCTCCTTACCCTGCCCCCCTTGTCTTGTATGCAATCAATATCAGCGAGCCCTGCCGCTCGGGGCCACTACCGGTCTCTGCGTCTTGATGGTAGTGGTCCCCTGGGCCCAGCTGTTTTCTCTTTATCTCTTTGTCTTGTGTCTATTTATTACAATCTCTCCTCTCCGCACACGGGGAGAACACCCTACACCAGAGGAGACTCAGAGACTCCAGTGCCGCCATGGGGTGGAAGATTTATGGACAGAAAAAAGAAAGTGACTTACAGAAAATGGGGGTGCGGCACAGAAACAGCTAGAGGGTTACAGCTCGGCATCTGCCTTATTTGAACGCGGATTGAACAGTCGGCTACATTTGGTTGGCCAAGACTCAGTGGTTGGCACAAGTGTAGACTACGGTCTGTTTATACCTCCACCTGTTACAGTTCATGATGTACAGAAAAACCTTTAGGCTGAACTTAAAATATGTAAAGATGTGGCTTTAGGCTAAACCTGATTGGACGATTTCTGTGCCATCTCAGGTGTTACAGGAAAGGGGCCCCAGTCCAGATCCTGAGAGGTTTCTTGGATCTAGAGCAAGAAAGAATTTGGGATGAGTACACAGTGCAAAGTGAAAGCAAGTTGGTTAAGAAAGTAAAGGAGACTGGGCGTGGTGGCTCACGCCTGTAATCCCAGCACTTTGGGAGGCTGAGGCAGGCGGATCACGAGGTCAGGAGATCAAGACCATCCTGGCTAACACGGTGAAACCCTGTCTCTACTAAAATTACAAAAACATTAGCCAGGCATGGTGGTGGGCACCTGTAGTCCCAGCTACTCAGGAGACTGAGGCAGGAGAATGGCGCAAACCTGGGAGGCGGAGCTTGCAGGGAGCCGAGATTGCGCCACTGTACTCTAGTCTGGGTGACAGAGCGAGACTCCGTCTCAAAAAAAAAAGAAGGTAAAGGAATAAAAGAATGGTTACTCCATACAGCAGCCCTGAGGGCTGCTGGCTGCCCCCATTTTCATGGTTATTTCCTGACGATATGCTAAACGAGGGGGTGGATTATTCATGCCTCCCCTTTTCAAATCATATGGGGTAACTTCCTGACATTGCCATGGCATTTATAAACTGTCATGGCACTGATGGGAGTGTAGCAGTGAGGACGACCAGAGGTCACTGTCATGGCCATTGTGGTTTTGGTGGGTTTTGGCCGGCTCCTTTACTGCAACCTGTTTTGTCAGCAAGGTGTTGATGACCTGTATTTTGTGCCGACCTCCTGTCTCATCCTGTGACTTAGAATGCCTTAACTCTCTAGGAATGCAGCCCAGTAGGTTTTATCCTCATTTGACCCAGCTCCTGTTTAAGATGGAGTTGCTCTGGTTCACACACTTATGACATTTTCCCCTTCCCTTTTACAAGAGAATCCTTATTCCTAAGGATTGCAGAGGGATGGAGATCCATCTTCTGCAACTTCTTCAGGCTGAATGGGGGCAATGATCTTCCTGTCTAACTATGAGAATCTCTTGCATTCAGAGTAGAGAGGAGCTCAGTCAGAAAGCAACAGTATGGTAAGTCCGTTCATAACTCTTGAGTTTTGACGAAAGGTGGTATCGGGAAGATTAATAAGTGTTTAAGAAAACATTCAGTCAGCTTGTCCTGTATTTCTATACAAAGGGTGTAACAGCAACATATTCCCCAAGAGTAAAGCAAAATAAGTAAAGTTATGCCAAGTAAATTTAATTAGAAGGCTTTTGATGAACTGGGCAACTGTTGGAACTAAGCTGGTATGGGGTTGTTAGCTGATTGTAATGTGCCCAGAATTGGGATACCAATCCAGATTTGTACATTTCCCATCCCTCTTTTTTCTTCTGAGCAGCAGTCAGAGATCACTGGTTGATTCACAGGAATAAGCAAGGTTAGCTTACATTGCAGAAACAAACTTAAAAACAACAGATGAGACTAGAATTTAATAACAAGTGTACCATAGTTCTTGAAACATAATACTTTTCTCTCCAGTTTTCCATTTTTACTGAAGACAAATTATGGTAAGACTGATTCGCGTTATTATACTTGGCCTGATTATTTGTATAAAGTTCAGCAACAGTAATTATTTTTCACATAAGCTCCTTTTAAATTGGCTTTGATGGAACTCTGTTTCATAAGGAATCTCAGATAAGACTTTTTAAAAGCCGAGCCCAGCCATGGGTTTTTACCCTTGAATATCTATGAGTTAGGTACATTTTTTTCCTCTTGATGTCCCAGGATAACTTGGGGCTCCTGGACCTGTCAGAAAGTGACATTCTTCACTCACCACAGGTTAGAAACCCTGCACAGGGACTGTTGTAGGAAAGGTATAAGGTCAGTTCCCTAAAGGGATTTTATTGCTCTATAAGTCAAGTTTAGTTCCCTAAAGGAAAACACACTATTCCAGTCAAAGCCTTGACAAAATCACCAATTTCTCCCACTGTGTCCTGTTACAAAAGAAAACAGATTCTTATTGCACCTATGCAAATAACTATATTGCCATAAGTTAAGAGTACTCACAACTAGTTTACAAATTCTGGGAAATTAGGTAGAGAGAAACAAATATACTCCACATTTTGTTTATAGGCGGATACATACTCAACTGTTAAAAGCTGTAAATAGCTCAAAAGAAAAGTTTCCTTGACTTTGAAAAACAAAACAAAGGATCAGCAATGTTTTAAGCAAAGTTTAAAAGATTACTTCCTTTTTTTATTGGTTTAGTGAATTTAGTTAATTCCTGTTTTGCTTGATATTTATGAACATTTTAGCTCTCCATGAGAGTCCTACAAGTTTTTCCTCTATTCTGATGTTACAATTTCCAAAGTTATTAGAAAACCTACATTTAAGAATGCCTGTTAGGCTAGGCATGGTGGCTTACACCTGTAATCCCAGCACTTGGGGAGGCCAAGGCAGGGGGATCACTCGAGGTCAGGAGTTCAAGACCAGCCTGTCCAACATGGTGAAACCCTATCTGTACTAAAAATAATAATAATAATAATAAGTAACCAGGCATGGTGGCGCATTCCTGTAATCCCAGCTACTCGGGAGGCTGAGGCAGGAGAATTGCTTGAACCTAGGAGGCAGAGGTTGCAGTGAGCTGAGATCACACCACTGCACTCCAGCCTGGGCAATAGAGTGAGACTCCGTCTCAGAAAAACAAACAAACAAACGAACAACAAGAACAACAAAAATGCCTGTTAGAGTTCTATAATTGATTTTAAACCACTTTTAAAGAGGACTAAAACAAGGTAACAATTGTCTGTGGCCGACAAAATGTTTTAGGGCAGCCTCAGTCAAATAAACAATTGACAAGGAAATTTGTTATCACTATGGCATAGAATGATTTTGTGTAACAATTATAATTATTACTGATAATGTACACTGTCATATTGGGATTATAGGAGTTGCCCATAATTTTGGAATATATACCAATAACACATTTATACAAATACTGCCCAGAGAAAACCAAACACCATTTTATACAGGACAGTGCTTCCTGTAGGATTTTTGTACCAAATAAGCCAAATGTCACTGTTGTATTAGTGCATTATTGATGTCAAACTCGGTTCTTTTTTTTTTTTTTTTTTTTGAGACGGAGTCTCGCTCTGTCACCCAGGCTGGAGTGCAGTGGCCGGATCTCAGCTCACTGCAAGCTCTGCCTCCCAGGTTTAAGCCATTCTCCTGCCTCAGCCTCCCAAGTAGCTGTGACTACAGGCGCCCGCCACCTCGCCCGGCTAGTTTTTTGTATTTTTAGTAGAGACGGGGTTTCACCGTGTTAGCCAGGATGGTCTCGATCTGCTGACCTCGTGATCCGCCCGTCTCGGCCTCCCAAAGTGCTGGGTCAAACTCAGTTCTTAATAAAACCTTATAAATAAATCTGTCCAATCTTAATCAGTTTGACCATAAGGTAAGATCCTCATAAACCTTTTATAATCCTTTACAAGTTTTTGTTAAAGAGCAGATTATAAAGTTTTTTTTGCTTTAAGAAAAACCTGTTGTGCTTTTATTCCAATGTTCAATTTATATAAAAACTAAATAATACCCATTTAATTTAGCCAATGTATACACACAGAATCTCTTTTACAATTAAGTTTTTACAAACCTTCCACAACTGTTCAAACCTTTAGCTTTATTCTACCTAACTTACAACAATTCTTTAACCCTTTAGGCAAAAAACATTCACATTCCCATGCCGCCTTCTAACCTTTTACCAAAAGTATATTCTACTTTCCTTACACACCTTCCATGTAAAGCTGTTTTTTTCAGTAGTCTCAATTACATGTTACAATGTTAACTTTTAGTGACTCTTACTTTTGGTGAACACCCTGGTTAGTAAGCAATTTTATATTGTCTACTAGATGTGGAGCCTAGCCTAGGACATACCAGGCAGAGGTATAGATAAGGGCTGACACTCCAGCATAGCTAGGGACGTGACTAACTCCACATGTCCCCAGGCCTTATCTTACTGAAGCAGGCAAATTGTACAGTAAGAGTCATAGTGGCATTTTATGAAGCACTTAAGAAGCCCAACAACCTTTGAATTGTAGAACATTTCTTGCGTAAATTCCCCTTCACAAATCCTTTCATGACTTACACAGACCACTTGAGACATTTTTGGACTTTCTGACTTGCCCTAAACATCCCTCCTTTTAAACACTCAGTCATTTTACTTTAGGACAAGAATTTGCCATACAAGATCCTTCTCATATAACATTTCTTTCTTTAAAATCTTTGTACAGCTAGGGAGCATGGCTAATTCTACATGTCCCCAGGCCTTATCTAGAATCTAATGGCTTTAAGGTAGGTAAATTGAACAATTTTTAAAAGTTACAGAAGCAGTTTATGACCTCAAAGCATTTAGCCAACTTAATATCTGACCTGCATACTTTAGACTAAATGGTTTTATTTTATCAACAATTATTAAAGCTGTTTTTTATTTCCCAAAGATTTCTAAAGTTACATGAACTAAAAGACATAACAGTTTTTATTTTGCTAAAAGACATAACAGTTTTTATTTTGCTTTCAAAATATTTGATATAAGTGCTTATTTTTGTGTAAGCCAATTAAGTAGTTTTTTTAATATAGATGTTACACAGAACACATATGTAGCTACACAGAAAGACAGAAGATTACCACAGGAGTTGTAAGATTTTTCATTTGCCAGTTTTTAAATTTTTTAATTGGATTACCAGCTTTAGGGTGGAGCCCTTGGAAGAACAGGGCCAGAAAAAGGGTCTCTGGTGCCTCCTGTTTTTCCCAGGGAGTCCAGGCTGTTAGAGCTTGAATATCCACTTTTAAATAAACCTGATTTTAACCATAGCACTCTTTAATATTAAAGTCTTTTTAGAATTTCTTATGCCAAATGGCCGATATTTCTGGCTTTTGAACTTACCAAAGGTGATGTCCCAGGTGCTTAGAGAAAGGAAGATTTAAGACGGTCTGCAGAGGAGCAGATAATAGACAAGATATTAAACCAGAAATGACTGACTTCCTGTGGGGAAATTGAACCCGGACTGCTACCGTGAAAGAGCAAAGCCTTGGCTACTGAGCTACAGCACAAGGTGGTATCCAGTTCTCTTCCCAGGGGGAGTCTTGAGTAGTTAACTTTGAGCTTGCAAAGGCTTTTAACTGTTTAATATGGTTTTTAGAGCTAACTATGACATGAACCCTAAAATTCCTGTTCCCCGAAGGCGGAGACCAAAAGAAAGTACTGCCACATGGTTAAAAGGTCAAGCTCCCAAGGACATAAAATCTCCATCTCAAATGCTACAAACTACGGCTCCATGTAAGTAACCTTCCCATGACAAAACTGTAGTGATGGAGGACAATTTAGAAGTTGCCAGGAGTTAGTGGTGTGTGAGGAGGGCAGCCATGGCCACAAAGGCATAGCACAAGGGAGGGTGTCTGCAGCGGTGGAAGGGCTCTGCATATTGAATGAGGTGATGGTTGCAGAAATGACACAGGCATGGCGTTCCTGGAGCTCGGGGCACATTGTGTCATGTCAATATCCTGATTGTCACATTCTACTCTAGAAGGGAAGATGTAACCACTGGGGGAACTGGGATCTCTCTGGACAGTCTTTGCAACTTCCTGTGTCAGAGGTGTGTGAACCAGAGCAACTCCATCTTAAATAGGAGCTGGGATTACAGGCATCAACCACTGCGCCTGGCTCGTGTACTTTGTGTTTTTAAAGAAAATGCCAAGCTGTTTTCCAGAGTAGTTGTACCGTTTCACATTCCCTCCAGCGACGAATGAGCCATCCAGTCTGTCCACTTCTTCACCAGCATTTGGTGAGGTTGCTATTTTATTTTAGCCATTCTGATAGGTGTGTAGTAGGATCTTATTGCAGTTTTAATTTGCCTTTTTCCCTAATGGCTAATTGTGTTGACATCTCCTCATTGGCTTGTTCTCTGTATTTTCTCTTCAGTGAAAAATTTTCCGTGTTTCTTTTTCTGACAATTTTCTGATTGAATTGTTGGAGTTTTTTTTTTTTTTTTTTTTTCCTGTTGGGTTTAGAGAGTATATATAAGAGCTGGTATCTAGAATCTAGAGCTCACTGTGGTTTGAATGTTTGTCTCTCCGAAACTCATGTGATCTCCATTGAGGCAGTATACAGCAGCAGGCCTTTAAGAGGTGGTTGGGTCATAAGGGCTCTGCGCTTGTGAACAGATTAAACCCATTCACGGGTTAATGGATTAATAGATTAATGGGTTAATGAATTAGTGAGTTATCATGGAACGGGACTGGTGTCTTTATAAGAAGAGGAAGAGAAAACTGAGCAGGCATGGGAGCACACTCAGCCCCCTTGCCCTGGGTCGCCCTGCATTCCCTGGGGACCCTACAGAGAGTCCCCACCAGCCAAAAGGCCCTCACCAGATGCAGCCCCTTACCCTTAGACATCGCAGCCTCCTTAACTGAAACTTCTTTCTTTCTCTCTTTCTTTCTTTCTTTCTTTCTTTTCTTTTCTCTTCTCTTCTCTTCTCTTCTCTTCTCTTCTCTTCTCTTCTCTTCTCTTCCCTTCTCCTTCCTTCCTTCCTTCCTTCCTTCCTTCCTTCCTTCCTTCCTTCCTTCCTTCCTTCCTTCCTTCCTTCCTTCCTTCCTTCCTTTCTTTCTTTCTTTCTTTCTTTCTTTCTTTCTTTCTTTCTTTCTTTCTTTCTTTCTTTCTTTCTTTCTTTTTTCTTTCTTTCCTTCTCCTTCTCTTTCTCTTTCTTTTCTTTTCTTTCTTTCCTTTTTGAGACGGAGTTTTGCTCCTTTTGCCCAGGCTGGAGTGCAGTGACACAATCTCGGCTCACTGCAACTTCTGCCTCCTGGGTTCAAGCGATTCTCCTGCCTCAGCCTCCCGAGTAGCTGGGATTACAGGTGTGTGCTACCACGCACAGCTAATTTTTGTAGTTTTAGTAGAGACGGGGTTTCTCCATGTTAGCCAGGCTGGTCTCAAACTCCTGACCTCAGATGATCCACCCGCCTCGGCCTCCCAAAGTGCTGGGATTACAGGTGTGAGCCAGCACCCTCAACCAGGAATTCTTTTTCTTTATAAATTACCTAGTTCCAGGTATTCTGTTATAAACAACAGAAAACAGATTAAGACAGAGCTATATTCTAGGTATTAGTTCTTTACCAGATATGTGGTTTACAAATATTTCAATAGTTTAGCATTTTCCATTTCAATCTAGGAGTTGTTTTGAGTTAATTCTTGTATAAGTAGTTTAGGTCGAGGTTACCTATGGATAGCCAGTTGTTTCAGGACAGTTGTTAATATGACTCTCCTTCCTCCATTAAATTGCTTTTTACCTCTGCCAAGCATCCACTGGCTGCACTGTGAGGGGCTGTTTCTAGGCTCCCTGTTCTGTTCCATCCATCTATGTGTGTGTTCCTCCGCCAGGTCCACAGTCTTCATTACAGTAGCTATACGGTAAGTCATGAAACTAGATAGAATAATTTCTTCCATTTTTTAAGAGTTATTTTAGCTATTCTAGTTCCTTTGCCTTTTCATACACATTTTAGAATAATCTCATCTATATGTAGAACAGCTTTTGCTGGGCTTTTGATAGGGATTGCATTTAAAGTATGTCAAGTTGGAGAGAACTGACACCTTTCCTATGTTGAGTCTTCCAATCCACTGACAGCCTATATCTCCATCGATTTAGGTTTTTTTTTTCTTATTTCAATAGCATTTTATAAGTTTCAGCACACAGATACTGTACATGTTCTTTTTTTAATTTCCTTTGGAGTAACTGCAAAAAGTATTTTGCCTTTCATTTCTATTTCCTCTTGTTCATTGTTAGTATATAAAACATAATTGAGTTTTGTGTGTTAATCTTGTATCCTGTGACATTGCTAAACTTACTAGTTCTAAGAATTTTTTTTTTTTGTAGATTCATTGAACCAGCAGGCCTGCCCCAGAACATCTCCCAGACTTACTCTCACACGTGAATTATGGAAACATTGGCTTATTGGTTGCAGTATTGGTTGCAGGGCAAAAGACAGAAAACCACCAAAATGTCCATCGGTAGGAGACTAGTTAAATAAATTACCATCAACCAGCCCAATGGTCAGCAATTTTAAAATAAGTTCTCCAAGATGTGCGTTAAGTGACCCATGTACAAAATGTGTGAAATTTGGAGCAAAATCGAAAATAAATTAGACTCCACACCCTTATGTGATTGCATTCCCATAAAGGAACCTGGAAAGGATGAGTCAGCAGGCCTGACGGCTGGCGGCAGCTGCCCTGGCGAGTGCCTGGGAAGTGGTGTGTGCCTTTATCCTGCTATCTGAAGCGTTAAGTCACCTGAGATGGGAAGGACGGAAACCCCTGCCTGTAGGCAAGGGCCCCTGCTGCCCCTCCCATGGCCTGTCCCCTCTGTGGGGCACGCTCTCTCTCCCCTATGGTCCTGCCCACTCCACCTCCCAGTGGGGAGCAGTGGTCCGCATTCCACCAGAAACATGCGCTGCCCTGCAGCCTACTTGCTGCTTCTTGGAAGACCCAGACCAAAAAATCAAAGGAGCACCCTGGCTGGATTCTGGAATGTTCCAGAACTCTCTGGATATGACTTCTTTCTGAGCTCGTCCCCAGAGCTCTTGGAGGCCCACAGCTTCCCTAGTTTTGGGGGTGGCACCCCACAAGTTCCCATCCCTGGCCTCCTAGGTCAGGCCTCCTCCCTGACAGCAGCCTGCTGCCCACACGGGGTGAAGGTGCAGGCAGGCAGGGACCTAGCACCACCCACAGACCCTGGTCTGAGGTCACCGGTGGGGTTTTTCACCTGTGGCGCCTTCCAGGTGGGAACTTCCTCCTCAGGGCCTCAGGGCGACACCTGCTCGCAGGAAGGGTGTCTTGACCCGGGATGAGGGGTGGGGTTTCCTCCTCTGGAGGCACCTGGATCAGGGATGTGGGTCAATGAAAATGAAATAAACACTGTCTTCTATTTTTTCCCCCAAAACTACAGCTTTATTGCCCACGTGACTGTAAATCATAAATCAGATTATGAGCCTTCCTTCATTAAAGTCCCCCAGGAGGCCCCGTATGTTCCGACAGCCTTGCCTGTGCCTGCTGTACTCTTTCAAATGCCTGAAGTCATCCTGTGGCCTTGGCACTAACGGAGGAGTGTGACGTGGCCGTGCACAGGGAGGCTGGTGCAGCCCCGCAGAGGAAAAGCAAAACCCTGGGCCCCTGGACCTGGGCCTGCGGCAAAGGAGGCTCAGGCTGAGAGGGGCCATGGGGGACTGGCCCAGGGGAGAAGCCTGCGGGGGTGTGGTGAGTGTGCCAGACGCAAAGCCAGAGTCCCACAGAGTCCCAGGGCTCTCTCCGCCTGTGTTAGAGTCTCACCTGCCCATTGAAGGGCTTTCGAGCCCTCTCCTGTGAGGGTGTAAGGACGGGGTCCCTGATGGCCTCTCAGAGCCCTGCCCCATCAGACAGGGTGCCCAGGCAAAGTTGAATTTCAGGTGAACAACAAATGATTTTTAGTACAAGCATGTGTCATGCAATATTTTAAAAATTCAAAATTAATGGGGTGTCCTCTGTTTCTTCACTTTGGCTGAGTCTGGCAACCCTGTCTCTCTGCCTCTGCACCTGGCACAGGCCCAGGGCCCGTCCGGTGAGTGGCAGAGGAAACCCTCACAGTTCCCCTGCGCTGTAGAGTGTCGTAGGGCAGCTGGAGCGCTCTGCTTTGCTGTGGGGAGAGCAGCACAGTAGGGCCGCTTTGGGGACGCTGTGGCCACATCTACCCAAGCTCAATAGGTGCCTTCCATGTCCAGCAATTCCACCCCAGGTACACAGCCCGGGGAAATGAAAACGTGTGTCCACAAAGAGACTTTTGTAAGTGTGTTAATTCCCAGTCTGGAAATGACACAGCTGTCCACTGACAGAAGACAAGATAAATAAGTTGTGGATATTCATCAGATGGAACGCTACTCAGCAACAGAAAAAGAACATGGTACCGACGCGCACGCCAGCATGGATGCACCTTGCAGACGGGATGCTGAGCATGTGACGGAGGGCATCCTGTGCGACTCCACTGATAGAAAATTCAAAAGCAGAAAAGACCATTAGCTATCAGCCATGGAAGTCAGAACGGTGGCCACTTCAGGTGGGGGTGGCACAAGGGAACGCAGGAGTGGTCGCATAGGTGTATACTGTTAGGGACAAACTGCCCCAAGAAGCTTCTCGGTGCTGCCCGCCCCTCCCCACTCTGCAGCTCCTCTCTGTGCTGCCCCAGCCTCTTTACACTTCTAAGCCCTTATCTAGATGCCGCGGTGGCGCCAGCAGACTTTACCTGTCAGGCCTTGCAGCAATAAAGCAAATCCCAATTACAAACCATGGAGACCACACGGGATGTCGTGGGAGGCATAAGCAAACTTTACCCGCACTCCCTGGTAGCATGAACGTCACCAGGTGGTGTGTGGCAGAGTCGACCAACCAATGACCCCAGGGCCTCTCTCCCCCATGTAAACCCCTCATTGTGTAGGCTCAGGGCTGCCTCCTCTGCCTGTAATGGAGCAGCCGGCAGATTCAATAAACTTACTTGCCTGAACTTGGGTCTCTATCTCTTGTCCTTTCTCTTGGCTGACCTTACATATTCGTGTGCAAGAATTCAGGGAACTACATACTTGAGGTAAGGGTGTTGCAGGCACCATCTGCTCAGGTGTTATGCTTCACTTTTAAGTGGTGAAAAACACAAACTGCAGCAGCAACAACAACACATTCAAAACATGCACAAAGATAGAGAGAAGCCGGGGCCTGGAGGGCCCTGGCTGTGTGACTGAAGACAGTGGCGTCCTGCACTCATGACCGATGGGAAGAGCCTTTGCAGCTGAGCATGGCTGTCAAGTGGCCAGAGGTGCCCTGCAGCCTGGGATGGGAGGGGAGTGAGTGGGGGAGGCAAGGAGACCAGGGGCAGGCTGGGCACTGGTCCGAACAGAGGTGGAGGGGCCTGAGCCTGGGCAGAGGCAGCAGGGGTGGGGAGGGGACAGACGGGTCATGAGGTGGATTCAGGGCCAGTGCATCCCCTGTAGCCTGTGGGGCTGTGGCACCAGAGGGTCTGGGCTGATAGCCGGGTCCATGGTGAGGTGTCGAGGGCATGAGGCTTGAATCAGGAGAAAATTGCAGCTGCTTTGGTTGAAGGTGGTTGGGCAACATCCCGGAGGGAATGATCCTGGGACACGTCTTGGGAGGGAGAGTTGGAGGCCAAGATGGCAGAGGGAAGTGACAAGGGACTGGGGATGACGGGAAGGGGAGGGGCTCAGTAGGGGATGGAGAGAGAGTGAGAAGAGAGGGAAGGAGAGGTGAGGAGGAGAGAAGAGACAGAGCAGGCAGGTGGGGAAGGTAAAGAGAGGAGCGTCTATAGGAGGGCTTAGGAAACAATCATAATCATAGTAATTAACATATCTTCAGCACTGACTGAGCCAGCCTCTGTTCTAAGGGCTTTGTAAATATCTCATTGTTTCTCACAGCGATCGGCAAAATAGAGACACAGTCGTTTTGCAGATGAGGAAACAGAGGCAGAGAAAGCACATGGACAGCGAGTGCCTGTGCCGGGGCTGGAGCACTGGCTGGTGGCCCATTCTGCTTTTCAGCCTCCACACGCCCTTCCTTTTCTAGGCAATGGCACTGGACTGTGGAGAAGATGGTTAGAACTCTAGGAAGCTCAGGGGTGTCTGGATGGGCGACTGGGAGTAGAGGGGAACCTGGGAGATGGTGGCTCCCAGGAGGGAGACAGAGAGGAGCTTCCTAACTGTGCAGGAGAAGCTGAGGCATGGGGTGTGCTGCTGCAGCTTCAGGGACCGTGGGCAGTCGTCTCATGGCTGCCTCTCACTCTCCACCCCTAGCCACCCCCTCAGCCACAGGGAGAGGGACAGATCCTACTGCCCGTGTCAACGTCCCCAGTGCCTGGCCTGACTCTTCTGTGGCACTGCCAGGGTCCAGAGTCCCCTGAGTGTGTGCTCACAGCTGAGTGCATGGCTGGGAGTCAGAAATAAAGTGGGATGCAGCCAGGGCCACTGAGATCAAGGCCTGGCTGGTCCTGGAGACAGGCTGTGACTCACCATCCGCTGGGGTGACTCGGGGGCCAAGGCTGTGCATTGTCATCAGCACCACGAAAACTCTGACGCTGCTTGGCCATGCTGTCGGAAGACTCCAGTGCGTCAGGCTGAAAGCACCCATCCGTAGGGTGCACGTGTGGGGCCTGAGAGCCTTGGATGGGCTGGTACAGAGCCTGCGGTCCAGGGGAGGAGTCAGAAACCTGCCCAGATCATGATGCTGCAACACCATGATCTGAGCCAAGTGCTGGGAACATGGTGGAGCACCTGCTGGCTCAGCCTGGAAAAGGGGAGGTCCAGGAAGACAACCCACCCCCACCTTTCCACCACCAAGGGGATTAGTGAGAATGTGGCCCCTGACATCCTCAAAATAAGTCTGAACCAGACAGAGAGCTTGAGTTCTGATCATGAAAATGGTAAACACTTACCTAGCGCATGCCAGGCACCAGGTACAACTTTAAAGGATTTGTGTGTATTAAACCCACCTGATCCTCCCCCATACCTTATGAGGTAGGTGCCATTATGAGGCCCAAATTACAGATAAGGACGTTGAGGCACAGAGAAGTTAAATAGCTTGCCCAAGGTCACACAGCTAGCAAGCGGCAGAGCTGGGGTTAGAACCAGGTACTCTGGATTTGGGTTTTCATCTCTAGTCACAGAGCAAAGGGATGATGACCTCAAAGCATGCAGCATGACTAGAGTTTGACCTTCTTCAGTGGGAAATGGAGCGCCAGGGAAGGCTTTGAGCCAAGAGTGGCACGAGTGAGTATGGCTTGGAGGGTCAGCGTCTGCAGCAGGGGAAATGGTGGTGCAGCGCAATGGAAGGAGGTGGCATCACTGGTTGGGGCAAAACCTGCATTGAGATGAGGCAGCAGGAACAGAGCATACAGGGTGATTCTGGGTGGGCAGAACTTGAGAGACCAACTGGATGTAAGGAATCAAAGGGGTGCAGGGATATTTGGCTAATTTGGGTGTTCTTGTTAATACATGATGTGGGGATGCAGGTTTTGGTAAGGAAAGCCTCAGGGCAAAGGGAGCAGCTAAGTGCCCAAGTCTTTGGGACATACAGGGGGCATAAGTAGCCTTCAGAAAGAGTCGGGGAAAGGTGAGCATTACGGATGGAACCTATCTGACACTAACCACTTTGTGGAGCCACAGCCAAAGAGCAGGCGATACTCTGCAAACTTCGGTGGTGTCTCCAGGGAAAGACACACAAGAGGAAAAGCGGTGCAGGTTGCTGGGAAGAGTGTCCTGAGTTGGGGCAGAAGGGCAAAAGAAAGTGTATAAAGGCGGCAAACAGGTGGGTCATGACAAGGTTGCAGAGCTAGAACAGGACAGAAATAATGAAAGTCTGGAGACATCAAACAGCCAGCAGGGATGGAAATATGGGATGGGGTTGGTAGACTCATGATTCCGGGTAAGTCATTCATGTCATTTCTGGGCTGAGCACACTGTGGTGGTTATCAAACCCTGCATTCCCTTCATGAGTCCTGTGATTCCCACTCCACTGATGAGGTCAGTGAGGCAAACAGATGACTAATGTGGCCGTGGTCATGCAGTGAATAAGTGCTGGAGCTGACAGTCAAGCCAAGGTATGTAGGATTCTGAAGGCTGGGCTTTTAATCACAACTTGTTACTGACTCGTGGCAGGAAAAGCTGCAATACACTCTCCTCCACCTCCTTTGCCACCATTACTGCTAGCAAAACCACCGCCACTACTGTTATCCCCACCAATAACACCATTACCAGCACCATCATTACCCCTTTCATCACCATCACCACCACCACCACCACCACCACCGTCATAACCACCGTGACCACCACCATCACCATCATCATAACCACCACTACCAACACCATCACCATCATCATAACCACCACCACCACCATCATCATAACTACCACCACCACCACCATTACCATCATCATAACCACCAACACCAACAACAACACCATCATCGTAACCACCAACACCAACACCACCACCATCACCATCATCATAACCACCACCACCACTACCACCATCATCATAACTACCACCACCACCACCATCATCATAACCACCATGACCACCACCATCACCATCATCATAACCACCACTACCAACACCATCACCATCATCATAACCACCACCACCACCATCATCATAACTACCACCACCACCACCACCATTACCATCATCATAACCACCAACACCAACAACAACACCATCATCGTAACCACCAACACCAACAACACCACCATCACCATCATCATAACCAGCACCACCACTACCACCATCATCATAACTACCACCACCACCCCTACCACCATCATCATAACTACCACCACCACCACCGCCACCACCATCATCATAACCACCACCACCATCACCATCATCATAACCACCACCACCACCACCATCACCATCATCATAACCACCACCACCACTACCACTATCATCATAACTACCACCACCACCACCATCACCATCATCATAACCACCACCACCACCAACACCATCATCATCACCACCACCACCAACACCATCATCATAACCACCAACACCACCACCATAACCATCATCATAACCACCACCACCACCAACACCATCATCATAACCGCCCCCACCAACACCATCACCATCATCATAACCACCACCATCATCATAACTACCACCACCACCATCATCATCATCATAACCACCACCACCGCCACCACCATCATCATACCACCACCACCACCACCACCATCATAACCAACACCACCACCACCATCACCATCATCATAACCACCACCACCACCATCACCATCATCATAACCACCACCACCACCACCACCACCATCACCATCATCATAACCACCACCACCACCACCGCCATCACCATCATCATAACCACCACCACCACCACCATCATAACCACCACCACCACCACCATCATAACCACCACCACCATCACCATCATCATAACCACCACCACTACCACCAATACCATCATCATAACCACCACCACCACCACCACCAACACCATCATCATAATCACCACCACCACCATCACCATCATCATAACCACCACCACCACCACCACCACCACCACCACCATCACCATCATCATAACCACCACCACCACCATCGCCATCACCATCATCATCACCACCACCATCACCATCATCATAACCACCACCGCCACCACCAATACCATCATAACCACCACCACCACCAATACCATCATCATAACCACTGCCACCACCACCACCACCAACACCATCATCATAACCAGCACTGCCAGCATCATCACCACCATCACCATCATAACTGCCACCACCACCACCATCACCATCATCAGCACCATCACTACCATGACTGCCACCACCAACTTTACCATCACCACCATCACCACCATCATCACAATCATCACTACCACCATCACAATCATTATCACCATTACCATCACCACCATTACTATTATCACCATCCCCAACAACAGCCCCACCATCCTCATTCATTTTGTGTTGCTAAAACAGAATACTACAGACTGGGAAATTCGTAACAAGAAAAAGAAAGAAAGAAAGAAATTTATTTCTCACAGTTCTAGAACTGGGAAGTCCAATATCAAGGTGTCAGCACTGGTGAGCGTCTTCCCTTGGTACATCAGCCCTATGGTGAAGGTGGAAAGGCAAGAAAGCAGGAGAGAGCAGGAGAGGACAGAACTTGCTTCTATAACAAACCCACCCTCATGATAATGACATTAGTCCATTGATGAGGGTAGAAATCTCATGACCTGAACACCTCCAATTAGGCCTCACTGCCTAACATGTTGCATCGGGGATTGTTTCCAACACATGAACTTTGAGCGACACATTCACACCATAGCACTATGCCCTGACCCCCCAATTCATGTTCTTCTCACAATGTCAAATACATTGATTCCACCCCAACAGTCTCCAAAGTTTCAACTTATTTCAGCATCAACTCAAAGTTCAAAGTCTCATTTAACTTGATATAGATGAGACTCAAGGCATGATTTATGCTGAGGTAAGTTCCTTTCTAGCTGTGGGCCTGTGAAATCAAAACAAGTTAAGTGCTTCCAAAATACAATGGGATGGCATAAAATAGACATTCCCATTCCAAAAGGGAGAAATAGGTAAGAAGAAAGGAGTAACAGCATCCAAGCAAGTTTAAAATCCAACATGACAGAAGCTAAGTCTTAAGACTCTAGTATGATCTTTTGCTCCGTACACCACCTCCTGGGCACACTGCAATGGGGATTGGGCAGCCTTGGGAAGCCTGGACCCCATGGCTTTGCAGCTCCTTTGGGTTGGAGTCTCATGTAGCGACCCCAGGCTTGCACTGCACACTGGTAGCTCCACAGTTCTGGCATCCCGGAGGTGGCAGTCCACTCTTATGGCTCCACTGGAAATTATTCTGGTGAGGACTGTCTGTGGTGGCTTCATGTGTTAGAAACTTAAGCACCAGTGCATAGTGGTGAGAGGTGGGATCTTTAAGAGGAAATTAGGTCATGAGGGCTCTGCCCTCATGAATGGATTAATGCCATTATCACAAACATGGTGTTATAGTTTGGATATTTGACCCTCCAACCCTCATGTTAATATTTGATCTCCAATGTTGGAGGTGGGGATCTAATGGAAGGTGTTGGGTCATGGGAGTGAATGCCTCATGAATGACTTGATGCTGTTCTTGAAGCAATGAATGGGTTATTGCTCTATTGGTTCCTGTGAAAATTCCCCCAAGAGCTGGTTGTTAAAAAGATCCTGGCATCTCTCCTTTCTCTTTCTCACTTTCTCTCTCACCACGTGATTTCTGCACATGGTGACTCCCGTTTCCCTTCCACCATGAGTGGAGGCAGCCCGAAGCTCTCACCAAGTACAGATGTTGGCACCATGCTTCTCGTACAGCCTCCAGAACCAGCCCCCACCTGCCAGCCCTTACCTGGCCAGCCACTTCCCACCTTGGGCCTTCAAGTTTCCTTGTCCATAAAATGGGGCTAAAGCTCACAGCTGGAATCCTTGTAGTCAAGAAGAAAGGACAAGTTCCTGGCACTTTGAAATTGTGAATGTTTATTTGTTTAAGGAAGCAGAGCCCTGCGGGCCCAAATGTGGCCAGTAGTCTCCTGACTGAATGGATTCCAGCTATGAGTTTTGGTCCCATCTTAGGAACAAGGATACCCGCCCCCATGGGGCTCTCGGCAATCGCCTCTGTCATGATCACGCCCCAGCCCAGGAAAAGGACCCATTTCTCCCTCTCCCTGTGCTAGGGGCAGAATCGTGTTCCTCCGCATTCCTGTGCTGAAGTTCCAATCCCTAATACCTCAGAGCGAGACTGTGTCTGGGGGCAGGGTTTTTAGGGAGGAGATTAAGTTAAAATGAGATTATACAGGGGGCCTTAACCTAACCTGACTGGTGTCTTTATTAGAAGAGGAAATGAGGACACACACACAGGGGTGACTGCGTGAGGATGCAGGGAGAAAATGCCTTCCCCATGCCAAGGAGAGAAGCCTCAGGAGGGACCAGCCCTGCTGCTACCTCGATATTGGACTTCCCAGCTCCAGAGCTGTGAGACGCACACAGCTGCCATTCTGGCACCTGGCCTGTGGCCTTTGCGATGGTGGCGGAGCTGAGGATGCCCCTGGGTGATGCACCCTAAGGAGATGCAGACACCAGCATTGCTGTCCCCTGGGTGCCGTGGTGGGGAGGTGTGTGTGCAGGGGGCTGGCGAAGGGGGCACTGAGTGGCTCTCCAGGGCCAGGGCACCAGTCCTAGGCAGCTGGGGAGCTTAGGAGCAGGTGCGCTCCCGGAAGTATTTACTGCTCCAACCACACCTTGGGTGATGTCACATGTTGGGATGGAGTCAGGAGAGAGTGAGGAACACATCTGCTCCACTCCAGCCACAGCTGGAGAAGGCCCTATAAAGACCAGATGGCCTAATCCAGGCCAGACAGCCTGAGCTCTGGGCGGGGCCACCACCTGCCTACCTGCCCCACCCTAGCCATGAGGATCCACCTGTCTTGACTGCTGCCTCTGAGGCTGGCATGTTCAGGTGAGCCAATGCGCACCCCTGCTGTGGGTCCCCCCTGGGTCCCTGGGGGTGCTGGCGGCCACCCTGACAGCCTGGGCGGGCCTAGCTGGACCGGCCTGTGCAGTCAGGCACCCGTGCTGCTCAGAGGGGGAAGCTGGGGCACAGAGGGCAGGACTCGCCAGAGGCCCCACAGGAGGTGCAGCCTGAGCCTGAGCCAGCGCAGGGCCACAGCCTGGTCCCTCCGCCCCATTCCCAGCCCCTGGGCTGCCTGCCCACTCTGTCTTCCTAACTCCCCCAGGGGCACCGTTTGATTGCTGCTGCTTTTGCCCAGTCCTGCAGAGTTGCCCCCATTGGCCTGGTGGGCTTTGAGGGGTACTGGGGGTGCTGGGGATTACCTGGTAGCCTAGATCTCTGGCTGCTCAGAGCTTTGGTTCCCTAACCCAGGTGATTTCTAGTCCTCTCCCGAGAAAGCGGAGACGACTTCTTTATCTGAGCCTAAGTGTGCACCATGGAGCCGCAGCACTTGCAGGGCCCGGTGTCCACATGGGTGGGCGGTGGAGGACAGGGTGCAGGGCTTGGTAAGATGGTGCTTTCCCAAAAGCAGAGTCCATGCCTGACGGTTGTGATGTGGGAGGCCAGGCAGGGACCAGGGCTTGGTCTCTGACCACCAGCTGTGCCTCCCCCAGCCCAGGCACTGAGATGCCATGAGTGCTCTGCAACAGGGAATTGAGGGAATTGTTTCCAGCCCACATCCTGCCAAAACACCAATCGCTACCTGGACCAGTGAGTGCCTCTCCTCTGGGTGGCAGGTGGGCAGGGCGGTGTCCCTGGGCCTCAGCAGGAGGGCAGGGAGTGGTGGGGAAATCAAAGGGGCTGGGGAGACTGGTTTCTAATCAGAGCTCTGATGTTGGCAAGCAACGCCTCAGGCAAATGCCGCAACTGCCGGGCTCTCTATCTCCTTCCTCCAAAATGAAAATAGCAAGTGGCCTCCATCCTAAGGTCCTGAGAGTGGGTGAGATATTCCACATGAAATGGCCCACACAGTGCTGGCACCCAGGAAATGCTTAATTTAAATCCTTGTAATTACTGAACAGAGGGCAAAGTCTGCTGAGAAAGGAAGAGGGAGAAAAGTGGGACAGTGGGTAAGACCTGGAATCTGCTCACACACTGAGCCTTGACCTTGGTCACACACTGAGCCCTGACCCTGGTCACACACTGAGCCCTGGGCCCTATTCATACACCAAGCCCTGGTCCTGGTAACACACTGAGCCTTGACCCTGGTCACACACTGAGTCCTGGTCTATGTCACACCCTGAGCCCTGGTCCTGGTCTCACACTGAGCCCTGACCACATACTTAGTCACATACTGAGCACATACAGTATGTATGTCACATACTGAGCCCTGGTCCCTGTCACACACTGAACCCTGGCCTCTGTCACACACTGAGCCCTGGTCCTGGTCACATACTGAGTCCTAGTCCCTGTCACACACTGAACATTGACCCTGGTCACACACTGAACCCTGGTCCCTGTCACACACAGAACCCTGGTCCTAGTCACACATTGAGCCCTGGTCCTGGTCACACACTGAACCCTGACCCTGGTCACACACTGAACCCTGGTCCCTGTCATGCACAGAGTCCTGGTCTTGGTCACACATTGAGCCCTGGTCCCTGTCACACACTGAACCCTGACCCTGGTCACACACTGACCGCTGGTCCCTGTCACACACTGAGCCCTGGTCTTGATCACACACTGAACCTTGGTCCTGGTCACACGCTGAGCCCTGGTTCTTGTCACACACTGAGCCCTGGTCCTGGTCACACACTGAGCCCTGGTCCCTGTCACACACTGAGCCCTGGTCCTGGTCACACACTGAGCCCTGATCCCTGTCACACACTGAGCCCTGGTCCTGGTCACACACTGAGCCCTGGTCCCCGTCACACACTGAGCCCTGGGGCTGCACTTGCCTCTTGCTGTGCATCCCTGTAAGGTGGGAGAACAATGAGGAAGAGTCAGGCAGGCTTTTGCCTGCCGAGAGGGGCAGGAATGAATTTCACAGGTCTTAAAAAACAGCCCTCTGCACTCTGTTTTCCAGCTCCCCCAGGTCAGCCAACGATTGTTATAAAATCATGTGCTTACACCTGCCCTGGCTACTAAGAGAGCCTAGCCACCTCCAGGGCCTCGTGTTGCAACACGGGTCTCTGCAACAGCACAGCAAGCCTCAGAGTCAGCTGGGGACTGCTGGCCCTCAGCATCTGGGTGGCCTGACTCAACAGATAGCAGTGGGCTCAGCCCCAGGAATGCTCAAGAGTGGATTAGGAGTCTGCAGCCGGGTCGCATCTGCCGCTGACTTGCTTTGTGACCTTAGGCAGGGCACTTGCCCTCTCTGGGCCCTACCTCCAACTGGAGGGATTCCAGGAGAGAATGGACACGCACATGGGCGTTACAGGAGACGTTGTGGCCGCATTTGAGCATTGTCTTTGATGCTGTCCAGGGTACTGCATTGTGTGAGAGTTGGCCACCTGCTGGCCTCCAGGGGCTAGCACCATTAGGCGGCCACAGCAACAAGCCTGTTAATGATGCCAAGGCCGAGGCACCTCTGATAGTACAGACCACTGCCTTCGGGCCTTCATCTTTACCTGCATTCCAAGGCTGGGTCCTCCTAAGAACCTGGAATCATACTCAAATGTGCTGCTGTAAGTTGGGTCCCAAGACCATTGGCAAACAGAAACCCTGTGGCGGGACCCCCTGGTCTGTGTGCAGGGGTGGAGCGGCTGCCCACATGGGGACAGGTGCGCCCCCAGCACTGGGTGGGTTAGCTCTGGTGGCAGCAGGAGCTGATGCAGGCAATGCCAGGCTGCCTGGGCATCCCCAGCTCCCGCAGCTCCCGAAGAACACGGTGTCCCCAGGGGCTGGGCCCTGAGGGATGCCCTCCTGGAGGCGGAAGCACTAACCCCAACCAGAATCTCAGCTCTTAAGAACTGCAGTCCACTCTGGACTTCCAGAGCACTGCAGAGCAGGATGACCAAGGGTCGGGCTTCGTCCAGCTGGGAGACTGGGCTTCAGGGCTGGGGCACCAATGCTACTCCCCAATCCCCTCCGCCACTGCCTCAAGCCCAGCCTCTGGTCTTGGTCAGTGTGTTAATCCGCACATCCTTTAATTAAAAGCCCCATGAGAGTCACTGCCTGTTCCTTGAGCGTGTTAGTTGGTTCTGTCTTTAGAGACCCAAAACCCTAAGATAGCACCTCCCCCAGTCTCTTCAGAGGAGCCCCTTAGACAGGCATTTGTGAACACAGCAGACTTCACTGAAGCTTCCCTGGAAGGCCTTTTTGTACGGTGGGTGGCTTCCAGCATGGGAGGTGTCCACAACCTCCCCATGGGGGCTCTGCGGCCCTCCTCCTTCCTCTCATGCCCTCTCCTCTGGAGGGCATGTGCACAGGTGGCTTCCCTAATGTTTTGCAGTCCTGGGACTGGGCTGGGCTGGGCCACTTTCCTAACAAAGCCAGGGCTGTGCCTCAGCTGCAGCCCAGGGTCAGGGCATAATCCTGGGCTGACTTCACTCTGCAGCAGGGAAACTGGTGTGGCCTGTGTCCTCAGAGCCCCTAATTGTCCCTTAAGCACACAAGGGCTCTTGAGATGAAATGGTCCCTCTAACCAGCAGGCTCCTGGGACACAGTTAGCTCCAGGCAAGACCTTCTGCTGAGACACACACTCAAGCACCCAGCAGAGGCTGCTCCTGTGAGTTAAGTGTTTGCAGCTGGTCGAGGGGACCTATGGGTGCAGATGCTGGTCAATGCCATCGGCGGGCGGGTGGGTCTCTGACTTTCTCCCGCAGGAGCTTCTTCAGGCCGAGTGGGGGTGTGGGGCTCTCCCACCTGCAGGGGACCCTATGAACTGCATCCCAGGAGCTGGTTGCATATGGAAATGGTTCCGTAGCTGATTCCTTGGGGATGGGGGGGTCATCAAAAGGGGCTCCGGTGGAAGTTCCCCACCCAACCCAGTCCCAGCAGGGTGGCCTGGCGCAGCCTCAGACAGCCTCTAATGACCAGGGCCCTCTCCGTGGGTCTGGAGTGGCACTTGGTGAGCATCTCATTACGCTGTGGGGGTCCTTGAAGCCTGTGTGCACACTGTGAGCTCTGAGCTCGGGCGTGTGCCACTGGATCTGCCGTCTAGAAGAAGGTGGGGCAGCAGGGTGCACAGCACGCTGAGGACAGCCATGAGACATCTGTCCAGGTGATGGACGGTGGGCTGTCTCTGGGCCTAACAGTGGGTTGTGAGCATTTTCTCAGGTCCTTAGAAATTGGGTCTTTTCTTTTCTTTTCTTTTTTTCTGAGATAGAGTCTAGCTCTGTCGCCCAGGCTGGAGAGCAGTGGCGTGATCTCAGCTCACTACAACTTCCGCCTCCCGGATTCAAGTGATTCTCCTGTCCCAGCCTCTTGAGTAGTTGGGATTACAGGCACCCATACCCGCCACCATACCCGGTTAATTGTTGTATTTTTAGTAGAAACAGGGTTTCACCATATTGGCCGGGTTGGTCTCGAACTCCTGACCTCAAGCGATCCTCCCACCTCAGCCTCACAAAATGTTGGGATTATGGGTGTGAACCACCACTCCTGGTTAAAACTAGGTCCTTTCTGATGGGACCCCATCACCTGTGGCATGGGCACCCTGGGAACGCAGACTCAGGCTGGCCCCCGGCCTGTCCCTGCCCCAGGAGGCAGCACCTGTTCATGCTGGGCCGTGGGAGGCATTCCGTGGGCTTCTCGGGGCCCAGCACAACCCAGCCGCACGGTCCCAGCGGTGCGCAGAGCCCCTCTCCTTGACTCCCTCTGTCTCTGTCTCCCTGGCCGTAGACCCTCTTCCCCTCCAAATCCTGGTCTCAGGGCTGCTTTAGGGGTCTGAGGGGAGACAGTGGGTGCCCGTCAGTTTCTCCTGTTCCCCGCCTGCATTTTCCTACCATGAAGAACGAAGTCATATGCACAGGTGGTATCTTGGATTATTTCTTTTCAGTCAAATTCTAAAATTGCATGATGGGGTCAAAGACCAGGAACAGTGTAAAGCTCTGGGCGCAGGTTAGCTCGCCACCTTCTGGGAGGACCCAACGCACTGCGGTTTGCCTGGACACTCACTCCCAGCCCCACACGAAGCTGGCTTTCATGATTGAAAACAAAATAAAACAAGAAGGCTTGTAAACAAGCCGGGCTCAAGAACATCTCCTTGCTCTGACTTCTTTTTCATTGGTGGCGAGGCTGGGCATTCTGATGTGTACAGGTCGCTTTTATCTCTTTGTTTATGAATCAAAAGTCCCCACTTCCAGCCTGGCGTGGTGGCTCACATCTGTAATCCCAGCACTTTGGGAGGCTGAGGCGAGTGGATCGCTTGAGGTCAGGAGTTTGAGTCCAGCCTGGACAACATGGTGAAATCCCATCTCTACTGAAAGTACAAAATTAGCCGGGCGTGGTGGCACGTGCCTGTATTCCCAGCTACTTGGGAGGCTGAGGCAGAAGAATCGTTGAATCCAGGGGGCGGAGGTTGCAGGGAGCCGAGATTGCACCACTACACTCTAGCCTGGGCAACAAGAATGAAACTATGTCTAAAAAAAACCCCAAAAAACAAAAGCCCCCACTTCCTATTATTTTTTACACATGACAATTTTGACAATCATTTCTTGTTCATTTTTTTCTTTGTTCTTTCCTCAGTTTATCTTTTTTGTATTTTTCCAATTTGTTTTCTCCTTTTTTTAATTTTAAAAATTGCCCTTGAGAAAATGAACAATTACTTCTGTATTAAATGTGATAAGCCCTTGTCACATATTTTTCAGTTTTTAATATATTTTTAAATTCACTTATGCAGAAGGTTGACATTTTTATCATCAATCTGTCAAGCCTTTCTTTTCATGCTTAGAACATCCTTGCCCAAAATAGAAGCAAATTCGCATGAAGCTGAGTAATTTTCCACTGAACACTTTGATCCCTCTGGGTCTTGATAACATTTAGTGTCCACAGGCTTCGGGGGAGGTGGGGGAAGCCTGGCTGGGGGGTTCTGGCCTCTGCCTCACGCTTCCTCCCCTCAATCCCAGCCTGTCACGTCCACAAGGTCCAGCAAGGACCAAGCCTGGACAGGGCGCCGGGATGTGCGTCTCTCTCCGGGACAGCGCTGCCCGACTGTGCCTGTCCAGGGCCTATACTTGCTCCTCCATGGGCCGGATGGTGGGATGTGGGGTGGAGGAGCACACGAGTCCTGTTTCCTCAACTGCGCTCACAGCCTCCTGCGTGAGCTCACCGTCCAGCCAAAGGTGTTTGCGTGAAATGAAGGTGGAAGGATGTGCCCGTGGGGTGAAAGGCCTCAGAAGCATCCAGGGTGGGCAAAGGGAAACGCTGAAAGCCACGTGTGCTCAGGATAGGCCTCACCTGCCTGGGGGCTGTCACTGCGGCAAACTGGGTGCTTCTGGTGACCCATCCTTGTTTTCCTGAATGGAACTTGACTGCCAGCCCCACCCGTGGGGGCAAGGACAGCACCGTCTCTGGGAAGCAGAGCTCAACAGCCCTCGGGCGCCTCCTGGCCTGCCCCGACTGCAGACCCCGCCACCTGCTCCTCTGGAGCCCATGCCCTTGCTGACCTCCTGGGAGGCCAGGCGCTGGGGACACCCTTGCGGGGAGCTGGCAGGAAGAGTCCGGGGACTTGCCATGTCCCGCCTCAGCCCCCAGGCAAAGCATCTTCGCCTCCCTCTCCAGACTGTGTGACTCTCCCCTCAGTCACTGTGGCTGACCCGGAGCACACAGCAGGTGCTGGGACCCAGGGGTCTAGGAGCCGCCGTGCTGAGAAGTGATTGGTGGAGAGGACACTGGGCGCCCCTGACCCCGGGGCCTTCTGGGAGAACACGCACCTGCCCCGCGGTCTCAGGGGCACCCCACAGGCCCCCAGGAACTGCTGTCCACCTTTGTGTCACGCGTCCCGCACCCAAATCCACGCTGGACCACAGACTCCTGCAGCCGCGATGCAGTCCCGGGCGGCCTCCCAGAAGAGGCGGGGCCTGGTCAGGAGGGAACCGCATCCCGGTGCTCTCTCCCAGGGCAGCTGGTGATGTTAGCAGGCGCTTCGTCTTCCTTCCAGAGAGAATTAGGATTCTTTATATCTTTATTAATTTTTTTCGAGGTAGGGTCTCTCCGTCTGTGGCCCAGGCTGGAGTGCAGTGGCACAATCGCAGCTACTGCGGCCACCACCTCCTGGCTCAAGTGATTTTCCTGCCTCGGCCTCCCAAGTAGCTGGGACCACAGGGGTTTGCCACCACTAACTTTTTCTTTCTTTCTTTTCTAATTTTAGAACTTTTTCTAATTTTTGTAGAGATGAGGGTCTCACTATGTTGCCCAGGCCGGTCTCAAACTCGTGGCTTCAAGAAATCCTCTTGTGTCTGCCTCCCAAAGTGCTGGGAGTACAGGCGTGAGTCACAATGCCTGGTCCGTGTTAACTATTTTAACTGGAGTTCCTAGAGCCTTGATTTTAAACATTAACGTGTCTTGTAGATATATTGTTGTTAGGACCTACAGATGCATCTAATTCTTTTTTAAATAACAGTTGCCCAGTATAACAGAGCCGCGGCTTAGATAGTACCCCTTGCATGGAGACTTCAGTGGCCTCCAGCTTTTTGTTATTACAGATTTGCACACCTTTTACACATGTCTTCGTGCCCAAATCAGAGTATTTCTGTCAAAAAGATTCCTAAAAGTGAAATTTCTGAAAACAGAGGAATGCCCACATATTTAACATTTTGGTTACCCCTGCCAACTGGCCCTCCTAAAAGATGGCACCGGTTTATACAGGATATAAGCGTATTCATTTCCCTACACCCTTGAAAACACTGACTTTTATCAGGCGTTTACATTTTTGCACCCTGATCTGGGCGGGGCCGGGTGGCATCTCATCACCGCGTTGAATTGCTTCCCTGGATGTTCCCGTGGGGGGTCCTGTCACTTCCTCATCTGTGAACCGCCTGCTCAGGGCCTCTGCTCTTTTACACTGGGTCTTTACGTGCTTGAGATGTTACTTTTTGCTTGTTACACCTACTGCAAATAATTTGTCCTGCTCGTCATTCACTGTTTTTTAAAAATCTTCAGTTAATGGCTGTTATGTAAATATTTTCACTTTTGAATAATTTAAGTGTATAATTCTCCAATATTTCTGCACTCTAAGACTGTAAACAAAATTACTGACGGTTTTCACTGAGGTGTTTTTCGGGTTTTCTGTCTCTCTTCCTCTCATTCCAAATGGGTAAGACATTGTTCCAATGCTGCTGACTCCAAGCACTGGTTGGAACCACCGTGCTGATGCCTGTGTTAAATTCACACACGTAGACACACACACACAGAGACACACACACAGACACACAGACACACACACACACACAGACACACACAGAGACACACACAGACACACAGACATACACACAGACACACACACACACAGACACAGACACACAGACACAGACACACACACATAGACACACACACACACAGACACACACAGACACAGACACACACACACACAGACATACACAGACACACACACATAGACACATACACACACATGCATGCAGACACACACGGACACAGACACAGGCACACACAGGCACAAACACATGCACACATTCAGACACACACACAGACACACACACATGCATGTACACATGCTTGCACGTACACATGCACACAGACACATGCACACAGACACATGCACACACACAGACACACACACTCAGACACACACACATACACATATGCACCCACAGACACACACACACGCACCCCCACACATACACACATGCACACACACATACACATGCATGCAGACATGCAGACACACATGCACACACACAGACACGCACACAGACACACCCACCCACACACAGACACACGTGCACACACCCTCCCACATACACATGCACACATGCACTCACAGACACATGTGCACAAACACACAGACACACACGCACACACACAGACACACACACACACAGACACACACACAGACACACGTGCACACACCCCCCCACATACACATGCACACATGCACTCACAGACACATGTGCACACACACACACACACACATACACACACACACATACACAGACACACACACACACACCTTTGCATTCTGATCCTCTGATGTGTTTGTTCGTCTCCTTGCCAGTACTGTAATGTGTGCATCTCCAGCTGTATGAAAGGTCTGAGATCTGCTGGCGTAAGCTCTTGGTTTTTCTTGTACTTTCATACTTCTGCCTTTGCTGCACATTTAATCTTCCAGATTCATGTTACACACATAACTCTTGTTGGGAGGATATTTGGAGTTTTCTTATGTTTATTGATTTGGCCAGCTGTGGTGGCTCATGGCTGTAATCCTAGCACTCTGGGAGGCTGAGGTGGGAGGATCACTTGAACCCAGGAGTTTGGGACCAGCCTGGGCAACACAGGGAGACCCCGGTCTCAAAAAAAAACAAAAAACAAAAAACAAACAAACAAAAAAAACGGAAGAAAGAAATTAGCTGGTCATGGTGGCCCACATCTGTGGTCCCAGCCAGTCAGAAGGCTGAGGTGGGAGGATCACTTGAGCCCAAGAGTTCGAAGCTGCAGTGAGCTGTGTTCATGCCACTGCACTCCAGCCTGGGTGACTGAGCGAGACCCTGTCTCAAAAAAATAAAAAAACTTTACTGGGAGAATCGACACCTCTACCACAGTGGTCCTCTCATGTGGAAGCATGGTCTGTCTATTTCCGTTCAGGTTTTAAGCGCTCTTCAGTAAAGTGTAACTTTTTTAGCAGGGAGTGCACACTGAGTTACCCTGGATGGTTTATCATTGTTCGCCCTGTGAAGGAGAGCTTACAGTTATTCTAAGGGGTTATTGGTGGTATTCACATAGGAAAGTTCGTGATTTTTGCTTGTTCTTACTCACATGAAGTATGTATGTATAAACTTATGTACGCATGCATGCACATGTGTGTGTACAGGCATATATGCACAAAACACACGCACACATGTGGGTCCACACAGGGCATATGTGTAGGCAGGTATCCGTGTGCTTTCATGTATATATGCGTGTATGTGTATGAATATGTCCATGTGTATGCATGCATGTCTATATGTATGCTTTATTTTTTGAGACAAAGTCTTGCTCTGTTGCCCTGGCTGGAGTGCAGTGGCGCTATCTTGGCTTACTGCAACCTCCACCTTCCAGGTTCGAGCCATTCTCCTGCCTCAGCCTCCCAAGTGGCTGGGATTACAGGCATGTGCCGCCACGCCTGGCTAATTTTTGTATTTTTAGTAGAGATAGGGTTTCACCATTTTGTCCAAGCTGGCCTGGAATTCTTGATCTCAAGTGGTCCACCCTCCTCAGCCTCCCAAAGTGCTGGGATTACAGGCATGAGCCACCACACCCGCCAATATGCACTTTTACATAGGAGAGGTATACAGCCGGTGGAAATGCTCCAGTTGAGAGGATGTGGTGGAACACGGGAATGGGAAGAGCGCTTGCTGCTGTGGGGCACAGAGGGGCCGGGAAGGGTGGGCTCCATGGCTCAGTGGGGGAGGGTGCTGTGCATGGGATGGAGCTGGTGTGGGTTCCGCTCCTCAGGCTGGGATGGGGGTAGGGTTGAACTATTAGGAATTTGTAGGATCCAGTACCTACCTCCTGCCTACAGAGCTTAATTTCTTTCAGTTGTTTATTTTTCAGATTTCACTGTGAAGACTGTCACTGCAGTGGTGTTTGGTAGGTAATTAGTTTATGCCTCTTTGATGGCAGGGTCCTGTGGCAGTGAGGTATGGTGTGAGACTGAGGACAACGGTGGGGCCAGGGTTTTGAAATGGGAATGGCAGTTCTCAGGTTTCATTACATCGACTTTCATTTATTCATTGCACACTGTGTGATAGGGCAGGTGTGGCTCTCACGGTCGGTGCAGCTGTGGCATTTTAAGGCTCAGGCTGGGGATGGCGTGGGCACAGACAGAAGGCAGGTGGTCACTGGGTGATGCAGGAGCCCCAGGGCTGCCCCAGCCTGCCCCTGCCTGACCTGATGGGGAGGACCCCTGCGTCTCACCTCACCTCGGCCCTGTGGTGAAGCCGGCAGAGTAAGGCCTTCGTCTTGTGATTAGCAAGAAAGTGGAAAAGCTGCGGGAACCCCAAACACTTTCAACTTTGAGAAAGCTGTGGCTGTGATGTGAGTGACAGATGGTATAACTTCTGTTTTCAGATTTTGATTAACTCGTTTTCTTATTTTTCTTGTCCCTCACAACCCTCCTTCCCCAAAATGAGACTTAGAAAACTGCACTTCCCAGGCTCCCCTGCTGCTAAGGGCAGTCATGTGATGGGGCTCTGCCAATCAGAAGCTCAGGGTGAGACTTGCAGGGAGACCGAGTCCAGGACTCTCCAGCTGGTTTGGGGTATGGCAGGTTCCAGGTGGTTCTGGGGCTGTGGGCCAGTCCTTCATAGGGTATAGCTAACTGGAAGTCTCTAAGGGGCACCTATGGGTGTTATCAAATTCTTTTAGCTTAATAAGAACGCTGGCTGGGCACAGTGGCTCATGCCTATAATCCCAGCACTTTGGGAGGCCGAGGTGGGCAGATCACCTGAGGTCAGGAGTTCGACACCAGCCTGGCCAACATGGTGAAACCTTGTGTCTACTAAAAATACAACATTAGCCAGGCATGGTGGCACATGCCTGTAATCCCAGCTACTTGGGAGGCTGAGGCAGGATAATTGCTTGAACCCGGGAGACAGAGGTTGCAATGAGCCGAGATCACGCCATTGTACTCTAGCCTGGGCGACAGAGTGAGACTCTGTCTCAAAAATAAATAAATAAATAAATAAATAAACAAACAAACAAATATACATAAATAAAAGTCAGAATGTATATTTGATGATCATAGTTATGTATATGTGAAATGAAGGACAGCAATGATACAAGGGATGGGTGAGTAGAATTAAAAATATCTTATTATTTATTTATTTTGAGATGGAGTCTTGCTTTGCTGCCCAGGCTAGAGTGCAGTGGGATGATCTTGGCTCACTGCAACCTCTGCCTCCCTGATTCAAGCATTCATCTTGCCTCGCTTGCCAAGTAGCTGAGATTACAGGCATGCGCCACCACACCTGGCTAATTTTGTATTTTTAGTAGAGACAGGGTTTTGTCATGTTGGCCAGGATGGTCTCCAGCTCCTGACCTCAGGTGATCCACCTGTATCAGCCTCCCAAAGTGCTGGGATGACAGACATGAGCAACTATGCCCTGCTTAAGAATATCTGATGATTGTAAAGTGCTTGCGTTACCTCTGAAGCTGTATAGTGTTATATGAAAGTGGACTTGGAGGATGAATTTTAAGTGTATATTGCAAACTCTAAGGCAACCACTAAAGAAGTGAGACCCAGCCTCTAGGAAAAAAAAAAAAAAAAAGGAAATGAGCTATTAAGCCATGAAAAGAAATGGAGGAACCTGAAATGCATATCACTAACTGAGATAAGTCACTTTGAAAAGGCTACAAACTGTGTCATTCCAACTATACAACATTTTGGAAAAGGCAAAAGCATGGTGATGATGAAAAGATCGGAGATGCCAGAGGCTGGGGCAGGATGGGTGAGCAGCCAGAGCATGGGTTTTCCTTCCCTCTTTTTAAGGCAGTGAAAACACTCGTAGAATCCTGCAAGGAGGGATACAAATCACAAACCATTTGTCAAAACCCACAGAATGTTCACCACCAGGAGGAGACCCCATGTCAATCCAGGACCCTGGTTGATAACAGCGTATCCAGATTCCTCACATGGAACCAGCGTGCTCCTGTGGTGCAGGATGTGCCTGTGTCAGGGCAGGGGCTACATGGAAATTTTCTGCAGTTTTGGATCAAGTTTGCAATGAACTAAATCTGTGGTATAAAAATAAAGTCTATTAAAAGAATCCAAGGCCCCCTCTCATCTCATGATAAGATAAAGTCCCCATCCATTTTGCTCCTTTCAGTCCTGGAGAAAGGAGAGGCCATGTCCCACCACCTGCCACCAGCATAGACCCCTGTCCAGACCCCACGCATCTTCTCAGCATCCTCAGACCAGCAGGACTTGCAGCAATAGTGGATTAGGCACCTGACTTCTCCTTCATCTACCTTTGGCTGGGGGCCTCCAGCCTTGACCTTCGCTCTGAGAGTTTCAGGCAGGTCCAGAGCCAGTTCTCCCATGACGTGATCTGTTTCCAGGGCAGGTTCCCGGGTGAGATAAAAGGATTTGGGCTGAACAGGGTGGAGGGAGCATTGGAATGGCACTCAGAGCAAAGGCAGAGGTGTGCATGGCAGCGCCCTGGCTGTCCCTGCAAAGGGCACAGGCACTAAGCACCAGAGCCGCCCGGGCCCCTAGTACGGTGCTGCCCTTTGAAGCCATACCCCAGCGTCCAGGCAACAGGTGGCTGAGGCTGCTGCAGATCTGGAGGGAGCAGGGTTATGAGCACCTGCACCTGGAGGTACATCAGACCTTCCAGGAACTGGGGCCCATTTTCAGGTAAAGCCCTCCCTGGCCCTCGCTGGGAACACCCAGAGCCCTGCCCCTGCTGCCCAGGACCCTGCCGGGCACACAGCACTGCTGTTCCCAGCAGGCCCCGGCACTCTGCATCCTTTGGAGGATGGGGAGGGAGTGCTGCACGTGCTGGTCTGTGGCTCTGCCAGTGCAGGGGATGGTGCAGAGCAAACCCCAGCTCGCTGCAGAGAGGGCAGGACTCAGAGGCACTAAAGTTGAGAGGGTCCGAGGACCCAGCAGGAGGGCTTCAGCTGTGAAGCTGCTAATCCCGGAGCGGGATGGGTGGACAGGAGACACTTTGGATTGGGAATGCAGAGTGCGGACGGGGAGACATGACCCCATCCAGCAGGGCCTTGTGCTTGACCCCATAGATACCACTTGGGAGGACCACGAATGGTGTGTGTGATGCTGCCGGAAGACGTAGAGAAGCTACAGCAGGTGGATAGCCTACATCCCCACAGGATGAGCCTGGAGCCCTGGGTGGCCTACAGACAACATCGTGGGCACAAATGTGGCGTGTTCTTGCTGTGAGGGGCGAGCTGGGATCTGGGAGCAGGGTGGGCAGCCTGGGTGTGGTGGGGAGGTGAAAGGCAGGACCCGAAAGCACATCCACTCTGAGCCTGTGTGGTGGGCTGTGAGGGTGAGCACCCAGCCCGGAGGATGGCCATCCCGTGGGGTCACGTCTGCCCTGCAACTAGGGGAAGCAGGACAGTGGTGGAGAAATGGGCACGGGCACCTTTGCAGAGGAGAGAACGCAGAGCAATGAGCCCTTCTGTGTAGCGAGAACCCGCTCTGCACCGACCTCGGCGGCTTCTTTCTCTTGCGGTCTGGGGACTCTCCTTCCCACAGGTCAGAAAACTGGGGTCCTGAGAAGGGGACTCCCACTGGCCCAGGTCACAGGCTGTGAGCGCTGAGCCTGGTGTTGACCAGGGCCGCAGCCTCCCTCACGGCGCTCATGGTCCCTATAGTCCCGGTAAACCTTCGTGATGGGGACAGTCCTGGGCAGGAGGCAGGTGGGGACGCAGGTGGCTGGTGGCTCCATTGTTCTCAGAAGCAAGGCACGAGGTGGGGCGGTTGATGGCACTGGGGAGGATGTTTCCTGGCCCGTGGAGAGGGTGGCGCCTGGTCAGGTGGACAGGGAGAGGCTGGCGCTTGAAGTCGGTCACCTGCAGGGACGTTGCCATTAGGACAGGGGAAGGACTGGACGAGGATGTCACAGTGGCGACAGCCCCCACTCCATGGCGGGAAAGGAATTCTCTTGGGAATAGCGGGATTTAGGTAAAAGGGCAACTGTGGTTCAGGGCCTTCACTGAGGCTGGCCGACAGACGACATCTGGGTGGGAGTCAGGACCCAGGAAGGCAGGTCCAGGAGGCTGTGTGCGCATAACAGAAGGAAGGAGAGTGCTCCGGTGTGTGTGCGTGTCTCGCATCTGTGCACATGCTGTGTGTTCCTCTGCACCTGCATTTGCACATGTGTGCATGTGCGTGTACAAGTGTCTGTGTGTGCATGTATGATGTGTGGTGTGTGTGCACGGCTGTCTCTGTGTGTGCATGTGCGTGTACACATGTCTGGGTGTGTGCATGTATGAGGTGTGGTGTGTGTGCACGGGTGTCTGTGTGTGCGCATGTGCGTGTACACGTGTCTGGGTGTGTGCATGTATGAGGTGTGGTGTGTGTGCACGGGTGTCTCTGTGTGCGCATGTGCGTGTACACGTGTCTGGGTGTGTGCATGTATGAGGTGTGGTGTGTGTGCATGGGTGTCTGTGTGTGCGCATGTGCGTGTACACATGTCTGGGTGTGTGCATGTATGAGGTGTGGTGTGTGTGCACGGGTGTCTGTGTGTGTGCATGTGCAGGTGCCGGCATGGGTGTAGTGTCTGTGCACACGTGTACATGTGTCTCTTCACACATGTGTGTTGAGGTCTTGCACGGGCACACGTGTACATGTGCATCTTCTGTCTGTCATCACTGTCAACTCGGACAGCAGCCGGCTGGACATAAATAAAGGAGTTTTGCAGGAATGTGGCTGAGAGAGGAAATTCCTCCCCACCATTCCATGGGGGCATCCATGGAGCCCCAACACACTCTGGCTGTGGGTGAGGATGGCATGAGGCACAGAGCTCGGTTCCTGCCCTGCAGAAGATGCAGATGCTTCACAGAGACAGGCAGAGACTGCTGCCCCAGAGGCACTGTGCCCAGGACAGGGAAGGGCAGGGAGGAGAGGGCAGCGAGGGGCTCTCCCCTCGAACACTGTGTGGGCGAGATGGGCAAAGCTTGATACCAGAGATCACCTCCTCCTTAGGAGAAAAGCCCTCCCCCCCACTACAGGGAGGGCCTGCATGGGTGAGGTGGTGCCAGCCTTGGGGTGCCAGGTCCCAGGAATGATCTGTTACCTCCTCAGCACCTGCGGGCAGAAACTACCGTCTCATCCCTGATTGGACCTGAGTGGCCTTTGCCCAGCACCTGGAGGCCGCTCTGAGAAAAGGCTGCAGCTCGAACACAAACAGGCAGCTTCCGCCAGGGCCCCCAGTCAGCTCCCTGCAGGCCGATTCCCCTCAGGGACAAGGAGGATGGGATACGGGTCAGGGCCTGTGTCTTGCTGGGGCGGCCTCACAAGCTCTGCCCTGGCCTCTGTAGGAATGGGCCTGAATGGCGCTTCAATCGATTGCGGCTGAACCCAGATGTGCTGTCGCCCAAGGCTGTGCAGAGGTTCCTCCCGATGGTGGATGCGGTGGCCAGGGACTTCTCCCAGGCCCTGAGGAATAAGGTGCTGCAGAACGCCCGGGACAGCGTGACCCTGGACGTCCAGCCCAGCATCTTCCACTACACCATAGAAGGTGTGGGCCAGGTGGGAAGGTCCAGCCTCAGAGACCCTGGAGTGGCCAGGGACGGGGACGGGGGGCTGGAAGGAGTGGGGGGAGGCAGCCCGGAGGCCCGGGGCTTCCTTGTGCTCAGCAGTTCATCCTCCCCGCAGCCAGCAACTTAGCTCTTTTTGGAGAGCGGCTGGGCCTGGTTGGTCACAGCCCCAGCTCTGCCACCCTGAGCTTCCTCCATGCCCTGGAGGTCATGTTCAAATCCACCGTCCAGCTCATGTTCATGCCCAGGAGCCTGTCTCGCTGGACCAGTCCCAAGGTGTGGAAGGAGCATTTTGAGGCCTGGGACTGCATCTTCCAGTACGGTGAGGCCAGGGACCCAGGCAGTGCTATGGAGAAGGGACACCATGGGGGCCCAATTTGTTCCACTCCACCACCCAGCGGGGAATGGAGGCCACAGGGAGGGGCTGGGGATTCCTCACCTTCCTGCCAGGGAGATTGGGAGTGAGGCTGGGGCTGGGCTGGGCTGGGCTGATCCGGAGAATTTGGGATGAGAGCAGGGAGACTTGGGTATTGGGGCAGCCTGGGCAGGAGGAGGACACTGAAGGACGCTTCCCAGCACCAAGGACTGAGGCCTGTGTCCCGCTCCCCGGACAGGCGACAACTGTATCCAGAAAATCTATCAGGAACTGGCCTTCAGCCGCCCTCAGCACTATACAGGCATCGTGGCGGAGCTCCTGTTGAATGCAGAACTGTCACTAGAAGCCATCAAGGCCAACTCTATGGAACTCACTGCAGGGAGCGTGGACACGGTCAGGCCGGCAACCAGCCCCACCCAGAGAGGGTGATGCCAAGCCTGCCTCCCAGGCAGTGCCTGCCAATGCCACACAGCACCCACATGCCCCATCCCCAGGCTACGGGCCCTACATTTCTGTTGCCCTCAGCCTTTCCCCTCCATTTATTAAGGGATGAGATTTGCAGGGGAGGGGAAATGGGAGCTCCCCCTCACAGGAGACAGAGTTTGCAGTTACCTGTGTGGGGAAATGTGCTCCAGGCTGGAAGACAGCTGGACGAGGCCCTGGACACACAGCAGCTCAGTCCCCATTGGAAAGCTCTGGGTGTACGAGGAGAAGGAGGGATGAGAGGTGGCTGGAGGACTCCACAGGGCACCCTTCCCAGTGTGCCTGGTCACCTGGGGCCAGAAATGGAGATCCATGGGAGGGCAGGGTTGTGAGGAAGACAGCAGCACAGGCTCCAGCCAGTGCAGAGGGGACTGTGGGTGCCCCGTGGGGAGGATCCAATGGAAGCAGAGGGAGCTGGGGCTCCAGGACTCCCTGGATGATGCTGAGGTTTGGCCCCCCTGCCCTAATGGTGGCTGTGAGAACCCACCCTGAAGAGGCTGCAGGGAACCTGGGCGTTGGTGGAGATGGGGGTCACCTTTCCCTGAAGAAGTCAGGGAAACTGGCCCAAGTGGTCATCAAGGTTTCAGATCCAGGGTCCCAGGGCTCTGTCATGCTCAGGGCATGCATGTCTCCACCCCTCACAGGGAGGTTGTCCTGGGAGGGGTGTCCCGGGGGCTGAGTCCTCCTGTGCAAGGTCTGACCCTGCAGCTGTGGCTCCTGCAGACGGCATTTCCCTTGCTGATGACACTCTTTGAGCTGGCTCGGAACCCCGACGTGCAGCAGGCCCTGCGCCAGGAGAGCCTGGCCGCCGCCGCCAGCATCAGTGAACATCCTCAGAAGGCAACCACCGAGCTGCCCTTGCTGCGGGCGGCCCTCAAGGAGACCTTGAGGTGGGTGCTAGCTGAGCCTTCCCTGTGGCCCTGGCCCCTGCTGGAGAGCAGCCCCCACTGGGTGGTGGCAGACAGAAGCTGGGCTGATAAGCAGCGTCACCCAGCAGCCCATTCCCCCTGCACCTGCTCTTCCTCTCCCTCAAGGACAGGGAGCTCTTCTTCCTCTGCAATCTCTCTTCAATGCCCTGGGATTAACGTGGGGCTTGTCCTTCTGGGCTTGGGGCTGCTCAAGTTAGGGGAGGTTTGGCCGGACTCAGCAGGTGCAAGGAAGCACTTCCTCAAGACCTGGGCTTCCCGTGGGCCAGGGACTTCTAGCGGGGTCTTGGGTAGGAAGGCTGCAGAGGGCACGGGAAGCCCCGTCCAGCTGAGGACCCTTTCTGTGGATGCCCCCACCTCCAGGCTCTACCCTGTGGGTCTGTTTTTGGAGCGAGTGGTGAGCTCAGACTTGGTGCTTCAGAACTACCACATCCCAGCCGGGGTGAGTGAGCCCCACACCCCTCCAGCTGAGAACCTTCCTCCCCAATCATTCCCTGATCCCCGCTCTGCACCGTCCGCAGACACTGGTGCAGGTTTTCCTCTACTCGCTGGGTCGCAACCCCGCCTTGTTCCCGAGGCCTGAGCGCTACAATCCCCAGCGCTGGCTAGACATCAGGGGCTCTGGAAAGAACTTCCACAACGTGCCCTTTGGCTTTGGCATGCGCCAGTGCCTGGGGCGGCGCCTGGCAGAAACGGAGATGCTGCTGCTGCTGCACCATGTGAGCAGGCCGGGGGCGGGGGCGGGGGCGGGACCTGGGCAGCAGAGGCGGGGCCTGCACCCTGGGGGCGGGGCTTGCATGGTGTGATTGACATCTGGGAACCGGATGGGGCCTTGGCTGGTTGAGGTCGGCGTGACCAGGGAGGGTCTGTGCTGAGCAAGACAGTGTAGGATCTGGGTGAGGTTACTTCTAAACAGTGAGGTGGGGACTAGGGGAGTGGGGTGGAGCCTGTACAGGATAATGGGGCTTGGGCAAGACCTGGGTAGGATTCAGTCTGGGCCTGGTCTGTAAGGTGGGGCTGGTCAGGAATGGGACAGGTTGGGGCCCAGGCTGCTGCTCCCCCTTCAGCATAATTGCTGCACCTGGGAGGATGGGAGGAAGCTGCCCCAGGTCCATGGGCTGCTGACCAGGCCAGATGGAAACCCAGCCTCTGTCCTAGGTGCTGAAACACTTCCTGGTGGAGACACTAACCAAAGAGGATATAAAGATGGTCTACAGCTTCATACTGAGGCCCAGCACGTTCCCCCTCCTCACTTTCAGAGCGATCAACTAGTCGCGCCTCTGCACCCAGGGTCCCAGCCTGGCCACCAGCCTTCCTCTGCCTGACCCCAGGCCACCCTTCTTCTCTCCCACGTGCACAGCTTCCTGAGTCACCCCTCTGTCCAGCCAGCTCCTGCATAAATGGAACTCCCCAGGGCCTGCAGGACTGGGGCTTTCCAGCTTTACCAAACAGCAAGGCCAGGGCACAGCTGGGGACGATCTTGCTGGCTGGGCCTGGCCTTGTCCCCAGCCCCACCTGGCCCCTTCTCCAGCAAGCAGTGCCCTCTGGACAGCTTGACTCTACCCCTCCCAACGCTGGCTCCAGGCTCCTCGTGCGGCCATGCAAGGGCACCGTGATTCTGTCCCTTGCCCTCCTGCCTACTCTCACATGTCCCTGTTCCTCTCCCCTGGCCACGGCCTCTGTGCAGACTGTGTCAGAGTCATTAAGCGGGATCCCAGCACCTCAGAGTGCAGTCAAGCTCCCTCCTGCAGCCTGCCTCCCAGGCAGCTCGAGCATGCCCTGAGCTCTCTGAAAGTTGTCACCCTGGAACAGGGTCCTGCAGGGTAGAGTAAAAAGACCCTGTGGTCACTTGTCCTGACACATCCCCACTTTCAAGTGATACAACTGAGTCTCGAGGGACGTGTGTTCCCCAGCTGATCATGTCAACCCCATGCCCCAGGCCTCGTCTTTCATGGACCAGGCCTCATTCCAGCAGCGAGTGTTGGGTCCTCTGCTTCCCGTGCTGTCCCCTGGGGAAGGTCCTGAGGATGCTGTGAGGAGATGGAAGGGTCATGTGGGGTGGGAATCTTGGGTGTGGTTCCAGAAATGTTTCTGGGAACAGGAGAGACAGGATTGGGCCAACAAGGACTCAGATGCCTTTTATTTATTCACTCATTCCTCTGGTTGATACGGAGCCATGCCACGTGCCACGACCTGGGGTGGGCACAGAGAGGCTGCAGTTCCCAACATGAACCTGCCTTGGGCCTCATGTGCTCCTAATCCAGCAGAGAGAGTTGACCCCTCCTGAACTGGCCACTCCACAGTTCTCCTGTGCAGGGAGAGGAAGCGCCCAGCCAGATCCTCTTTATCCCCTGGGACTTTCACTGGGGCAAAGATCTCAGCAGCCAGTTCATGGTGGCTGATGAGGATCAGAGCATTTGTTTCCCCTTGGAGGGGGAAATACTTAGGTTATCATTCCAGGTGTGTTTAGTAGTTCTGGGACTCAGGGCCTCAGGCCAGTCACCCTGTGATTGCAGGTCACTTCCCCTCCCTCGGCAATGCAGCGCAGCCTGGGAAAGGAATAAGGGAGGAGCGAGGTGCACACCTCAGAGTTGGCTTTCTTGTTTATGGGGCTCTCACAGATACCCGTCCAACTCCCTAGTCAGCACCAGATCATGGGATCCTAAAATAAACCTTGGAAAAATATTTTAAAGCCTTTTATCTCAAAATTATTATAGATACATTCCAATTTGTTGACATATATATAGAGATGGGTCCCCCACACCCTTCACACAGCCTTCCACTGTCAGCAGCTTGCATTTATATAGAACAGTCTTCAAAACAGGAAATTGACAGTGGCACGATTCACTGAGTTTATTCAGAACTTAGCAGTGAAATGTGTGCCTGCGTGTGCATGTGTGTGTGTGCATGTCTGTGTCTGTAATTCCAGGCAACTCTGTTCCATACGTAACTTTTTGTGGTTTTTAAATGTAGGCTTAATTCTTACTCAGTTGTGGTGAGACCCACAGGCCAGGAGACTACTGTGGTTGAAAAACAGTCTGCTACTGACAGCGTGCAGTGGCAGGGGCTGTTCTTGCCATCATGACCACATTGCAAGCATCCGGGTCAATCTGGAGGCAGAGGTTTAGTTCTTCCTGGGGGAGGAACCAGTGAAAGCAGGGTAGGCAGGCTTGGGACTGATTGCTTTGCATGATTACCCAGGGTTCCGAGTCACGGGGATTGTTGCTGGCTGTCTGGTGCCTGACTCTGGGGGCATCTGTGCAGGGGAACTGTGGCCTGGAGTGTGCGAGCCCCATGGAGAAGGTGGCTGGCACAGGGCTTGCCCTGGTGAGACTTCACAGGAAAGGCATTCACTGGGGGGACCTTGACCATCTGTAGTAATTGGCCAGCCCTGGTAGGGCATCCTTTCCAGGATGCAAGCCCAGAAAGGCATCAGAAGCACAGAAAATAAAAATGATGATTACATGATTGGCCTGGTGATGCTTGGATGCCATATTGAGAAAGCGCTAGGGTCATGAGAGATGAGACATTACAGAGCAGGGTGTCAGATGCCCTAAACAGCAGGAAGACTTTAAATAGACATGTGAGTAGAAGGAGGGAGCACGAAGCACAGGGGATCTTTGTAGGTGGTCCGTAGCTCGGCTACCTACAAATCCTATAGATCCATAGTTCGGCTCTCCGTGAATATGCTATTAGCCAATGAAGTAGATCTGAAATTTCCAGAGTCTCTAACAGTATCTGGGTGGGGTTGCAAAGTGTATTTAAAAGTGTGATTATGTATATATTCATATGTACAACATGATTTTATTTTATTTCATTAAAATTGCTTTTATTTCCATAGGTTATTGGGGAACAGGTAGTGTTTGGTTACAAGAGTAAGTTCTTTAGTGGTGATTTGTGCGATTTTGGTGCAGCCATCACCCGAGCAGTATACATTGCACACTATTTGTAGTCTTTTATCCCTCACCCTTTTCCCACCCTTTCTCCCTGAGTTCCCAAAGTCCATTGTATCATTCTTTTTTTTTTTTTTTTTTTTTTTTTTTGAGACGGAGTCTCGCTCTGTCGCCCAGGCTGGAGTGCAGTGGCGCGATCTCGGCTCACTGCAAGCTCCGCCTCCCGGGTTCACGCCATTCTCCTGCCTCAGCCTCCCGAGTAGCTGGGACTACAGGCGCCCACAACCGCGCCCAGCTAATTTTTTGTATTTTTAGTAGAGACGGGGTTTCACCGTGGTCTCGATCTCCTGACCTTGTGATCCGCCTGCCTCGGCCTCCCAAAGTGCTGGGATTACAGGCGTGAGCCACCGCGCCCGGCCCATTGTATCATTCTTATGCCTTTGCATTCTCATAGCTTGGCCCCAACTTATGAGTGAGAACATACGATGCTTGGTTTCCCATTCCAGAGTTACTTCACTTAGCATAATTCCAGATCACTGTGAATGCTATGACTTCATTCTTTTTTATGGTTGAGCAGTATTCATATATATATATATATATATATATATATATATATGCAGTATTCCTATATATATATATATATGCACAGTTTCTTTATCCACTCGTTGATTGATGGGTGTTTGGGTTGGTTCCACATTTTTGCACTTCCAAATTGTACTGCTGTAAACATGCGTGTGCAAGTATCTTTCTTGTATAATGACTTCTTTTCTTTTGAGTGGATACCCAGTAATGGGATTGCTGGATCAAATGGTAGTTCTACTTTTAGTTCTTTAGGAAATCTCCACACTGTTTTCCACAGTGGCTGTACTAGTTTACACGCCCACCGGTAGTTAGAAGTGTTCCCTGTTCATTGCATCCATGTCAACATCTATTTTTTCTATTTTTTGATTATGACCATTCTTGCAGGAGTAAGATGGTATCGCATTGTGGTTTTGATTTGCATTTCCCTGATCATTAGTGATGTTGAGCATTTTTTCTTATGTTTGTTGGCCATTTGTATATCTTCTTTTGAGAATTGTCTATTCGTGTCCTTAGCCCACTTTTTGACGGGTTGGTTTGTTTCTTTCTTGCTAATTTGTTTGAGTTGACTATAGATTCCAGATATTAGTCCTTTGTCAGATGTATAGATTGTGAGGGTTTTCTCCACTCTGTGGGTTGCCTGTTTACTCTGCTGACTGTTCCTTTTGCAGTACAACAGCTCTTTAGTTTAATTAAGTCCCAGCTATTTATCTTTGTGTTTATTGTATTTGCTTTTGGGTTCTTGGTCATGAAATCCTTGCCTAAGCCAATGTCTAGAAGGGTTTTTCCAATGTTATCTTCTGGAATTTGTATAGTTTCAGGTCTTAGATTTAAGTCTTTGATCTATCTTGAGTTGATTTTTGTGTAAGGTGAAAGACGAGGACCCATTCTCATTTTCCGGCATGTGGCTTGCCAATTATCCCAGCACCATTTGTTGAATAGGGTGCCTTTTTCCCACTTTATGTTTTTGTTTGCTTTGTCGAAGATCAGTTGGCTGTAACTATTTGGGTTTATTTCTGGGTTCTCTATTCTGTTCCATTGGTCTATGTGCCTACTTTTATACCATTACCATGCTGTTTTGGTGACTATGGCCTTATAGTATAGCTTGAAATAAGGTAATGTGATGCCTCCAGATTTGTTCTTTTTGATTAGTCTTGCTTTGGCTATGGGGGCTCTTTTTTGATTCCATAAGAGTTTTAGGACTGTTTTTCCTAGTTCTGTGAAGAATGATGTTGGCATTTTGATGGGAATTGCATTGAATTTGTACAACACGATTTCAGTGCACTTGACAACTACACATATATTTGAATAATACTACTTGGTGTGTTGCTTGTGTCAAGGTAGCAAGTTGATCAATTATGTTTTTGGAGGATAACAATGGGCAAATTAGGAAGGTATATGTAAGGATTAGTGGCATTTGTGTGTAACCAAGGAAAAAGAGTGGTTGTGATGGTTAGAGATGCAGGGCAGAAGGTCATGGTAGGATCCTGGAGAGGATTAGTAGGAGAAGTTCCTGGAGAGTGAGTGGTCCTTTCCCTGGGGGTAAGATGTTGATGTGAGACAAGTACCTTCTGGGGAAAGCAATAATCTCCATTAATTTTCAGAGTGGCATAGAGAGTATCAACCTTTTCCAGGTGTCCCTTGGGCATGGGAGTGTAGGGGTGTGGGTGGTCCTGGAGATCAGGGATTTTATAAGGACCATGGGTGTTATAGGTGAGTTGTGTCTCCCAGAAGTTTCTGTGTTGAACTCCTAAGCCCAGGACCTCAGAATATTACTGTATTTGAAGACAGAGTCTTTAAAGAGATAAACAATGTGAAACCAGGTCACTGGGATAGACCCTAATCCAATATGACAGGTGTCCTAGGAGGAAAAGGGATTAGAACCCAGGCACAAACAGAGGGTGTCGCTGTGATGTGGTCTATAAGCCAAGGAGAGAAGCTTGAGCAGAAACCACCACCCCCAACACCTTCGTCTTAGTCTTCTAGCCTCTGGAATTATGAAAAACAACTTTCTGTTGGTTAAGCCACCCAGTTCAGGTACTTTGTTATTGCAGCCAAAGCAAACTAACGTGATAAGCTAAGCAGTCAGGAAGCTGCAGAAACTCATTACAATTACTAAAACCAAAGAAAGAAAAGCAATCCATGTCCTGTGTCCAGTTCATGCCTTCGTGTAGCTGAACCCAGGCTCGGCTGCTTGCTGCATGAAAACCAAACTCGAGAGACAAGAGTTGGTGGGAGGAAAAGCAGGGGTATTCAACAGCCAGCAACCTGAGGAGATGGCAGACTAGTGTCACCAAGACCATCTTAATACAGTGCAAATTGTAGGCTCTTTTTAGTTAAGGGAAAGGGGAAGAGGAGGGAGGCGTGATTGAGAGGTGACCCACGACCACAGACTCCAGGGAGCCAGCAAGCGTCTGAGGAGGTTGAAAACCTCTTTGTCCTTGGTCAGGTCTCAACGCCCCTGTGAACCTTTAATAAAACATAGTTGGCTGTTTACATGTTTTTCCTTTGATCTCAGAGTTAGTTTAAAAACTACATGAACTGCTGTTTTTGTATTATTAACTCAGTGCTCTAAAATTATCCTCCCCCATGTGCAGGAATCGGTAAAGGCCCTTTAAACAGAAAATGGAGTGAGCTATGTGTGTTCACTTGTTGCTTTACTTTTAGATTAGGAAAGGCAGTCCATGGGCATTGCTGGGGAGCTGAGATCTTAGAGCCTGGGATGAAGTTGTGTCCTGAGTTGGGGGAGAAATCTTCTCCAATGGCAAGTTCTTGAGCTGAGGTGAGGTCCTCCAAGGCGATGTCATCTCCTGAGTGTTCTCCTGGGCCAGAGTGATGCCATCTGGGATGTGCGCATAGCATTTTCTTTTTAGTGGACACCTGCTTGAGTTGATGCGGGTCTTGTGTTTATAGCTCTATGGTTTTATAATGAGCCTGAGGCCGAGCTCCAGCATTAATTGCTCTGTAGGGCAGGCCCACTTATTTGGTCAATTGCCATGGCCCTGAGCCTAAGTTGTGTGGTTAATGAAGGTCAAGCCATAGGGGCCTTTTGGTCATAAGGCTTTTATCAGCCAAACTCAAAGGCACGTGGTCCTCAGCACAGCCCCAGCAGGACAAATACTGAGGTCCACATTAGGAGGGCTGAGCCCTCCAGATTCCATTTAACAGATTTTTTGTTTATATTTTTTGTTTTGATGAAGGTTTAGGCTCAAATGGGTCCTGTATCGGATGAGCAGATGCCTGACCCATGGTACAATCCATGGTTAATGGATCCCCAGGAAACAATTCACCCCCCAGTCTGGTGGCCAACCCTCCTGGGATGAGGAGGGTTGGCAAACAAAGACCCAAAATTTACAAAGATGAGGGAGTCAACATAATAAGTTTTCCTTTACATGAAGGTGACACATATGCCCCTTTACAAATAAGAAAGGGAAACTGAAAAATTTTAAAACTTGGTGTGAGATGAGTCAGTCAAGCAGCCTGGAGTAAGAAGAGGTTAAGGCCTGGAACAACAGTATGATCCATGTCAGGGACATGATCCACGTTCTTCAGGGACATGTGACAGTATGATCCATGTCACAACCACTCTTTTTCTTTGGTTACACACAAATGCCACTAATCTTTACATATACTTTGCTAATTTACCAATTGTTACACAGACTAGGATTTGAAAAAGAGTTGTTTGAGGAAAATACATTTCTATCAATTAAATTAAATTAAATTTGGGGGACATATCAGGTAAATGAAAGCTCTATTGACTGTGTTTTCCAAGAGCCTAGCATTGGGTACTTTAAGAACTACAAAACATTTGCTGAAAGAAATCATAGATGATATAAACAAATGGAAAAACATCCCATGCTTATGGATCAGAAGAAGCAAAGTTGTTAAAATGGCCAGACTGCCCAAAGCAATATACAGATTCAATGCTATCCCTATCAAACTATCAATGTCTTTTTTCACAGAATTAGAAAAACTACTCTAAATTTAAAAGAAACCAAAAAAGGGTCCAAATAGCCAAAACAATCCTAAGCAAAAAGAACAAGGCCAGAAGCATGACACTACCTGACTTCAGACATTACCTGACTTGGGCACAGACCATGAACATAGACTCCTCAAAAGAAGGCACGCAAGCAGCCAACAAATACATGAAAAAATGCTTCAGACTACTGATCATTGGAGACATGCAAATCAAAACCACCAAAACCAGTGAGATACCATCTCATACCAGTCAGAAAGGCTATAATTAGTAAGTAAAAAAAAAGATGTTAGTGAGGTTGTGATGCCCATCAGGTTCAATGGTTCAAGTGTCAAGTTTAAGTCCAGAATTCCTCTGTTAGTTTTCTGCTCTAATAATCTGTCTAACGTTAGTGGGGTGTCTCCATGTGGCAGTGCTGCTGCTTCTTGTAAAGGCTCCACCTTGGGCCTGTGTGGGTGGGTGTTGGTTGTGGTGTTGTCAGCTGGTTGGGCTGGTCTGACCTCAGGCCTTGAGGGAAGTGGTCAGGTGTCAGCAGAGTTGAAATGGAGTAGGTAGCTCCCCAGTTCCCAGACCTCTGGATGGCCCACTGGACAGCATTCATGAGTTCTAAAGGGGCTGGACCTGTGTCAGGCTAGCTCAGGGTTCAGGTGCTGGCTGTGATAAGGAAGGGGACAGGATGGTTCCCAGGTCACTGGCCAAACTCTCAGACAGGGGCAGGCAGAATGCTTAGGTGGTGGGAGGCTGAAGGAAGATCACAGACCTGTAGGGGCTGGGTTTTCAGAAAGGCTCTGGGCTGCAGATAAAATGTTCAGGCAGGGGCAGGGCAGCTATGCTGTGGACCTTTCACTGGGGAGGACAGGACCCCTCAGCTGGGTCCACGGAGACTGGTGGCTGTGGGATATGTGGCATGCTGACACTTCCCTCCTACCCAAGCAATGCTAAACTTCACTGCTGGGGGCATGCAAGGGTGCCAAGCATTGTCTGTTACCTCTGGGAGTTTTGACCCAGAGGAACACAGAGGAACAGCCCACCACAGTGTCCAGGCGGGGGTGGGGTTACTGTACTGGAAGCCCAAGCCAGTGAGCTTTGTCTGGCAAGGAACAATGGGGGTTGGGGAACATCATGTGGGCTGCAGTCTGGGTGCATGCCAGGAGAACACAGAGCTGTGCTCCCACAGTGTTCAGGTGGGGATTAGGTACCGTGCTGGAAGCCTGGTGGAGCCTTGCCTGGTGAGGAGAAGCACAGCAGTCTGGCCATTCCTTGGCACCACAGCTGTGGGCTCTATTGGGGCTATGGCAGCTGGCACAAGGCTATTCGGGGATCCAAGACCTGTGGGGCTCCATGTGGGCTTAAATGGTGCCTCTGCAAAACTCCAGCTAGCTCCCTGTGTCAGTCTGGAGGCCTGGGGGTTGGGGCATCAGAGAGGTTCTCCCATGCCCAGGATTGCAAAGGTCCAAGAGGGAGGTGTGGACCCCTTGTGGACTCTCACTCACTCAGCCTTTCCCTAAGTTAGAGAGCTTCTCCTGGCTCCAAACCGGTGACCTCCTTCCCTGTTCCCATGTCTGCTGAATTCATGAGTACACTGGGTTATGACAGGGGTGGCTGGCGATAGTGACTGGCTGTTGTTCACGAACAGATTCTCGTATGTACTGGATTATTAAAATCCTCCTCCATCGAGGTCACACTTTGGTAAGCATTAGCATGGGGCGAGCTTCAGTCCTCTCTGTTCTCTGTGGGTTCCCTTGCTTCCTGATTGAGGCCCAGTGTGGTCTCTCAGATGATGCACTTGAAGAGCTAGTGTTTCCTGGCTACCTTGTTTCCTCTCCAGAGAGTGGCACACACTAGCTGCTTCTAGTTGGCCATCTGGAACCCCCTCCCCAAGGTTTTCTGAATATATTTTGGGACTCTGTGGTTTGATATGTATATGGCTACAGTTGTTATCTCTTTTTGATGAATCTTCTCTAGAATAAGCCAGAGTTCTCCAGAAATACTGAATCAAGATGAGAGAGGGATTTATTTTACAGAATTGGTTCATGAGAGTGTTTCTGCTGGGAAGTCCAGAATATGCAGGGTAGGCTAGTAGTCTGAAGATGCAGAGAGAAGCTAATGTTGAGATCTTGATTCAAATGCTGTCTGGAGACAGCATTCCTTCTTCCTCAGGAGACCTCCAGCCATCCTCTAAAGGACTTACTAGTTTGGATGAGGCATATCCTCATTCTGGAGTATAATTTACTTTACTCAAAGTTTACCGATTTAAATCTTATTCATATCTAAAAAATTTCTTTTCAGCAACAACTTGACTAGTTTTTGACTTTTATGAAGTGAATTGTGCCCGTCCCCATTTATATGTCGAAGCTCTAGCCCCAAATGTGACTCTGTTTGGAGGTAGAGCCTCTAAGAAGGTAATTAGGGCGAAGTGAGGTCACATGTATGGGGTCTCAATCCAGTGGGGCTAGTGTCTTTATTAGAAGAGGAAGAGATACCAGGAGTGCTCATGCAGGGAAAAAAGGCCACGTGAGCACACAGAGGTAAGGCAACCATCTACAGTCTAAGCAGAGAGGCCCAGGAGAAACCGTGCCTTCTGGTACCACGATCGTGGACTGCTCAGCATCTGGAACTGTGAGAGATAAACGTTTGTCATTTAAGCCACCCAATCCATGGCACTTTGTTATGGCAGCCACAGCAGACTCATGCATAGCCTAGCCAGATGGAAACCTAAAACCAATCATCACATTCCATTCTTCTCATCTTGGCACCCACACACAGCTCCTTAAATCATACTTGACCTTCAAATAAAAATAAAAACAAGGTCATACTTCACCTAACGTGATACAACTGTCCTAATCCTCTCCCCAGAAGAAGGTGCAAAAACCCTTGGTGGTGTTTATTCTTCTTGACTTTCTGCACAATAAATACTATGATATAGTCAACACATCTTATTTTATATAAAGTTATGAGATGAAATAAAAATGTATAGTTTTGACAGCAGCATTGAATGCAGAAAAAATGCACATTCAAAGAAAGTATGTATGTATCCCAAAAGGAACATAATGCTTCCCATCCATGATGAAACAGGCTGGCTGTAATAGACCTGCCACCAGGTTGCTCACTGATCTCCCCAGGGAGCGTATCACTCTGCGAGTTATCTGTTGGTGCATGCTGCTGGCAGACTGTGCACTCAGCAGGAGCTGTAGCCGATTTGGCACCGTCAGTGCAAAACCACATTGCTGAGCAAGCATAACCCCCTTCCTTGCTCCCACGTTTGCTTAATTCAGGAGCACATTGGGCAATGACAGGCATGGCTGGGGAGCTGGTGTTCACGAATAGGTCATCCTATCTACTTGATTATGAAAATCCCCTTCTACTGAGATCACGCTTTGATAAGCATTTACATGGGACACAAAGATCCTCACATGTTTTGCCTGTTCAGAGAGATCTATCAACATGACTCTTCCTCAAAATCTCTAGTCACCCATTTTACAGTCCTCTTGCTTCCTAGATCCTGACCCCCAGCCAAATCATTGGCAAAAGCCCATAAATCTGTATATCATTGCATGCCTGGCCATTTCTCCCTCCAAGCGTAATGAACAACCAGGCTCAGTGCCCAAAGTTCTGCCCACTGGGAGAATTTTCCTCTGCCTTTGTCCTTCAGGGACATCTCGGAAAGTAGCTGCAGTGCTGCAGCTGTCTGTTTTGGGATGACAGCAACATCTCTTGCAGAACTATCTCTAAACCTGACTTTAGTTTTCTTGTTTTCTGCCAGCTAAATACAGGTAACCACATAAGACCATAAGTGCAGGCTGGGAGAGAGAAGATGGTGTAGCAGGATTGTGGACAACATGGACATTAGGGCCACTTCTCCATATAACTTATTTGTGCTTTCTGGGCCTCCTTGAGGCCACATGAACATGCTCCTTCCATTCCATTCATTGACAGAGTGCTGCTGGGATATGTTAAGGCTTAGTGGTTTATGCAACACCCCACGAATCAAGGACAGTCATGTGGTAATTTAGCGGCCCCTGGTAAAGTGTTTATTCTCTACTAAGACCCAGGAGCAAGCAAAATCTCTTTCTCAAAGGAGAGTAGTTATCAGCACAGGATGACAGAGCTTTGTTCTGCAATTCCAGCGGTTTGTGCTGCGATTAACCTACCAGGCCCAACCAAGGCTCCAGAAGGCTTGCCTATCTGCCACTGCCACTTCAGTTATCATTGGATCTGCTAGAAAATGTGGCACAATGAGCAGAGCAGGTTGCACGGTGGCCGGGACCTGTTGCTGAGCCTTCCACTGTCCTGGGTCCCACTCATAAGTAGCAGCACTTTAGGTTAAAACAAAGTGGGCTGGATCATACCCAGATGAGATATATGTTTACCATGAAAGTCCTAAGAGTCTACTAGGCAATGCGCCTCCTTTTTGATTGCAGGAGGGACCAGATGTTACAGCTTGTAATTCACCTTAGAAGAGATATTTAGACATGCCCCACACCACCAGATTTCTAGAAATTTCGTGGCCGTAGAAGGGACTTGAATTTCTGTTGGGCTTATTTCCCATCTGTCTTAGTCCATTTTGTGGACTATAACAGAAACACTAAAGACTGAGTGACTTATAAAGAATAGAAATTTATTTTCCCACAGTTGTGGTGGCTGAGAGTCGAAGATCAGGACACCAGCAGGGTCAGTGTCTGGTGGAGGCTGGGTCTCTGTGTCCAAGTGGCACCTTGAACATTGCATCATCTGGAGGGAAGGAACAATGTGTCCTCACATGGTAGACGTCAGAGGGCATAAGGGTGATGAAATCCCCTCTGCCAAGCCCCTTTACAAGGGGACCTAATCCCATTCATGAGGGTGGAGCCCTCATTGCCTAACCATCTCTCAAAGGCCCCAGCTCTTAATACTATCAAATCGGCAACAACTGGATTTTGGAGGGGACACATTCAAATCACAGCAGCACACTTTCATACAAATGTCTCTTTTTTAATTATTGTACTTTAAGTTCTAGGGTACATGTGCACAACATGCAGGTTTGTTACCTATGTATACATGTGCCATGTTGGTGTGCTGCACCCGTTAACTCGTCATTTACATTAGGTATATCTCCTGATGCTATCCCTCCCCCCTCCCCCCTCCCCACAATAGGACCTGGTGTGTTTTCACACAAATGTCTTAATAATCAGTCTAGAACAATTGGTATGTCTTGCTTCTAGGTCTAATTAGCATTACATTATAAATGTAATCCATCAGTGTGACATCTTTCAGAAAGGAAAGGTGATCCTTACAAAGTAAATTATGACAAGATCCCTACAAATTAAATTATAACAAGGCTGGAGAGTTAATAGATCCCTGAGGAGGACAGTGAAGGTATACTGCTAACCTTGCCAGCTAAAAGCAACTGCTTCTGGTGTTTGTTACTGGTAGAAATGGAGAAAAGTGCATTTGTCAGCTCGGTAGCTACATACTATGTACCAGGCATGCATTCACTTGCTGCAATGAAACCACATCTGGTACAGTAACTGCAATTGGAGTGGTGGCTTGGTTAATCTTATAAAAATCCGCCTTTCTCCAGGATTCATTTGTCTTCTGCACAGGCAAAACAGGAGAGTCAAATGGGGATGTGGCAGGAATCTTCACCTGTGCATTTTTCAGGTTCTGACTGGTAGCACTGATCTCTGCCATCCGTCTAGGAATGTTACTGCTTTTGGTTGACTATTTTTCTTGGTAGATGCAGTTCTAATGGCTTCTACTTGGTCTTTTCCACCATAATATCCCTCGCTGCATAGAAGAGGCAACCAGTGTGGGGACTCTGCCAGTTGTTGAGTATGAATACTCCAATCATGCTTGAATTGTGGCGATAACCACAGGATGGATCCTGCAGGAGGATACTTGGAGGATCATCTGCTTTACTCAAAACCTACTTATTTAAATGATGGTACAACCTAAAAATACCTTTCCACCAAAATCCAGACTAGTGTTTGACCAAAACTATACCATAGCTTGGTTAATGACATATAAAATTAACCATCACAACTATTATATCAATATATAATGACCTTCTTTGCCTTTTGTAACATTTTTTACGTAAAGACTATTTTGTCTCACATGAGCATGGCCATCTAAGCTCTCTGGTTACTATTCCCATGAAATATCATTTTTCTACCTTTCCCTTTCAACCTATTTGCATCTTTGGATATGATGTGAATCTGCTGAAGACAGCATGCAGTGGATCACAATTTTTATCCATTTTGCCTTTTCAATGGAGAGTTTGAACCATTTATGTATGAAGCAATTACTAATAAATAAGACAACTTCTATAATTTTTCTATTTGTTTTCTCTGGGTCTTCTACTTTTTATTTCTACCACAGAAATACAAAGGATTATAAGGCAATAGTGGAGTCTATTTCTTTAGCTTGCATTAATCTGATGTTTTGACAAATTTGAGAGAGATTTTCTCCTTGGACACCAGGAGGAAAAGAAAAGAAAGAAAAAAAAAAAAAGAAAAGAAAAGAAGGGGGGAAATTAAAAAGACAAGAAAAATAATCGTACTGCCTTTGTTTTTGCAGTTTGGGTCTGTGTTTGGGGCACTCCTGGGAAGCCAGCCAGGATGATTATAATTAGACACTGTCTTAGCATGTGTCCTGCCCTGGAGCTTGTGGTTTTTCCAGATATCCCAGTACAGGTTGGCATTTCAAATCCTTTAGTTTCTCAAAGAAACACTCTTCCAAGCTTTTTCTTCTAGTGTTTTGACAAATTTTTTTTTTCTTTCCTCAAGTTGAACCTTTTTCCTTTGATGATATCAGGTTACTCAGCTGCCTTACAGTATTTTTGATAGCTACAATATTTTAGCTACTTTTCCACTTGAATAAATTCCAAGTTAGGCAAAACAAAGGCAAGGCCCTTGCATCAGTTCCTCAGGTAGTCCACAGAAAGGTTAGAACAAATAATGACAATTTTGGGGAATAAGCGCTGCCCTGATCCTTCTGTATCCAGACCTCAGCATCCCACACTGGTAGCTTGAGCTGCCATCTTCAAAGACAGCCACTGATCTGGGGTGGGCAAAGTCAGGGCAAGTAAAAATATGGCAAAGCTTCTCTACAATATAAGAGTTGTCACTTTCTTCATGTAGCATTTACATGGTTGCTCGAAACAATTAATTATTTTCCAGAGCCCTGACAAAGTTAATTTGTGCAGTTTTTGCTTGATTTTTCAATGTTACTCTGGTGGGTCACACATTTAGAGATGCCCACTGCTTTTTTGCTGAAGCCTTGGATTTCTTTGGAGATGATAGAAATTTCTAAAATTGGAGGTACGTATTTGTGACTATACATTTAATCATATACTTTCAGTAAGTGAATTATTTGGTATGTGAATAACTTCTCGATAAAGCTATTTACAAATAGAATCAGGCCAGGCGTGGTAGGTCACCCCTGTAATCCCAGCACTTTGGGAGGCTGAGATGGGACTTCAATACAACACTTTTAGGAATAAACAGATCATCCAGACATAAAATCAATAAGGAGAAATCAGAATTGAATACATTTTAGACCAACTGAATCTAACAGACATCTACAAAACACTCCATCCAACAGTAGCACAGTACCCCTTCTTCTCAAGTGCACACAGATCATCATCCTATGTAGGTAATATGTTAGATGAATGAACAAGTCTTAAATTTAGGATGATTAAAATCATATCGAGTATCTTTTCTGGCAACAATGATATAAAACTAAGAAATCAATAACAGTAGGAATTACAGAAAATTCACAAATATATAAAAATTAAACAACATGAACAACCAATGGGTCAAAGAAATTTAAATAAAAAATTTAAAATATATTGAGACAAATGAAAATGGAAACGCAATATAGCAAAATGTATGTGATGCAGCAAAAGCAGTTCTAAGAGGAATGTTTATAGCAACAAATGCCTGCACGAAAAAAGGAGAGAAATATCAAATAAACAATGTAACATTACACCCAAAGGAACCAGATTTAAAAAAAAACAACAACAACAACAACAACAACAAAAAAACAACAACGTTAGCAGAAGGAAGGAAATAGAAAAGATCAGAGCAGAAGTAAACAAAATAAAGATTCCAAAAGCAATACAAAAAATCATCAAAACTAAGAGTTGGTTGTTTGAAAAGATAAACAAAATCAACAATCCTTTAGCTACATCAAATAAGAAAAAAAGAAAACTGAGGGTAAAATCAGAAGTAAAGGCTCAGAAGTAAAATCAGAAATGAAAGAAAAGACATTGTAACTGAAACCACAGAAATGCAAAGGATTATCAGATTCTACTATGAATTATTGATTGACAACACATTATAGAAGAAATGGATAAATTCTTAGACGCATACAACCTACCAAGGCTTCATTATCAAGAAATACAAAATCTGAACAGACCAGTAACAAGTAAGGAGATTTAATTGGTGATTAAAAATTTCCCATTAAAGAAAAGCTCAGAACCTGATGGCTTCATTGCTAAATTCTACCAGACCTTAAAAACAACAACAACAACAAACTTCTCAAACTCTTCAAAAAATTGAAGAGGAGATAATATTTCCAAACTCATTTACAAGGCCAGCATTACCTTACTACCAAAGTTCAACAAAGACATCAAAGAAAATAAAATTTCAAGCCAATGTCCCCGATGGACATAGATGCAAAATTCCTCAACAAAATGCTAGCAAATTGAGTTCAACTGCATATTAAAGGGATCATTCACTATGATTAACTGAGATTTATTTCAGTGATGCAAGAATTGTTCAACATGTGCAAATCAACAAATGTGATTCACTACATTAAGAAAATGAATGGCCTTAGGATCATCTCAATAGATGCAGAAAAACACTTGATAAAATTCAACATCCTTTCACGATAGAAACTCCCAGCAAATTAGGTATAGAAGGAATGTACCTCAACACAATAAAGGCCATATATAGAAATCCCTCAGCTAATATCATACTCAATGGTGAAAATTTGAAGGCTTTTCCTGGAAGATGAAGAATAAGACAAGAATGTCCATTCTTGCCATTTCTATTCAACACAGTGCTGGAAGTACTACATAGAGCAATTAGGTAAGAGAAAGAAGTAAAAAGCACGTAAATTAAAAGGGAAGAAATTAAATTGTCCTCATTTGCAGATGGCAATAATCTTATAATAGAAACCCTAAAGACAGCAACCAAAAAAAAAAAAAAAAAAAAAACCAAAAAAAACCCCCCAAAAACTGATAGAACTAAAATAAATTCAATAAAGTTGCAGGATTAAAAAAGTCAACAGACAAAAATTCATAGCACTTCTGCATACTAGTAACAAACTATCCCCCCCACCAAAAAAAAAAAAAAAAAAAAAAGAAATGGAAAAAAAACCAATTTTCCCGGGCACAGTGACTCATGCCTGTAATACCAGTTACTCAGGGAGTTAGGGGGTGGGGCTGAGGTGGAAGGATCATTTGAGCCCAGGAGTTCAAGGCTGTAATGAGCTGTAATCGTGCCACTGCACTACAGCCTGGGTGACAGAGCAAGATCCCATCTCTTAAAAAAAAAAAAAGAAGGAAAAAATCCCATTAATAATAGCTACAAAATTTTTAAAACTTAGGAATAAATTTAACCAAGGAGGTGAAATACCGATGCACTGAAAACTATAAAACCTTATTAAAAGCAATTGGGGAGAGGAGGTGAAGCAAGATGGTGGAATAGAAAGCTGAGCCAATTGTCCCCCTGATAGCAGTGGTGTGATGTGGAGTGCATTTCAGTGCACAGGGGGAGGGAGAGTGCAGCAATTGTGAGGCATTCAACTCAGTGCTACCCTACTAGAGCAGAAAGCAAAACCAGACCAAACTCAGCAGACGCCTGCCCATGGAGGGAGCATTAAACCAGCCCTAGTTCACAGGTTCTGAGGGTTAGTAACAAAACAACCAAACAAACAAAAACAAAACAAAATGAAACAAAAAACCCAGCCCTAGCCAGAGGAAAATTGCTGATCCCAGTGGTACAAACTGGAGTTGCCTCAAGCCTCGTTACCACAGACTAGAGTTTCAAGTTTATTTAGAGCACCTCTAAATAAAGGGGACCTCAGGACTTCGGAGATCCCCTTTAAAGCACCTTTAAATAAACTTGAAAGGCAGTCTAGGCCACAAGAACTGCAACTCCTGCTGTTGAACTGGGCCCAGAGCCAGTGGACTGGTGGGCACGTGAGATACTTAGGCAATAACTGGGGCAGATAAGGGAGTGCTGGCATTACACCCCTCCCCTAACCAGAGACTGCACAGCTTGCAGCTCAAAAGGATACCTCTTCCTTCTACTTCAGGAGAGGAGAGAAAAGAGTGGGGAGGACATTGTCTTACATCTTGGATAACAGTTTCAGCCACAGCAGGAGTGGGCACTGGTCAGAGTCCTGAGGTCCCCTTTCCGGGCCCTAGCTCTCAGATGACATTACCAGACACACCTTGGGCCAGAAGGCAACCTGCTGCCTTGAAGGAAAGAACCAAGTCTGGCAGGATTCATCACCTGCTAACTGAAGAGATCTTGGAACTTAAATAACAAGCAGCCATACCCAGGTTCTTCAACAAGGGCTTTAGGTGAGAATCTGAGACTTGCTGGCTTCAGGTGAAGCTTAGCAGATTCCCAAATGTGGTGAGAGAGAGAGACCCCCAATACAATAGTAAATGGAGACCTCAATACCTCATTTTGACTATCAGACAGATCTTCCAGACAGAAAATCAACAAAGGAACATCAGACTTAATCTGCACTATACACCAAATGGACCTAATAGATATTTGCAGAATATTTTATCCAACAGCTACAGAATACACATTCTTTTCCTCAGCATGTGGATCATTCTCAAGGATGGACCATAGGTTAAGTCACAAAACAAATCTTAAAACATTCAGAAAAATAGAAATAATCTTGAGCATCTTCTATGGCCACATGAAATAAAACTAGAAATCAATAACAAGAAGAATTTTGGAAACTATAAAAGTATATGGAAGTTAAACAATATCCTCCTGAATGACCAGTGGGTCAATGAAAAAATTAAGAAGAAAATTGAAACATTTCTTGAAACAAATGATAACAGGAAAAAAAAAACCCCAAAATTTATGGGATACAGCAAAAGCAGTATTAAGAGGGAACTTTATAGCTGTAAGTGCCTATCTCAAAAAGGAAGAAAAACTTCAAATAAAACCTAAGGAACAGAAATAAATGAAATTGAAATGAAGAAAATGATACAAAAGATCAATGAAACAAAAAATTGGGTTTTTTTCTGAAAAGATAAACAAAATTGACAAAACTTTAGCCCAACTAAGAAAAAAGAGAGAAGATTCAAATAAATAAAATCAGAAATGATAAAAGAGATATTACAACTGATGCAGAAATTCAAAGGATAATTAGTGGCTACTATGAGCAACTGCATGCCAATAAATTGGAAAATCTAGAAAAAAATGGACACATTTCAAGACATAAAAACCTACCAAGATTGAACCTTGAAAAAATAAAAAAACCTGAACAGACAAATAGCAAGTAATGAGATTTACTCCATAATAAAATGTCTCCAAGTAAAGAGAAGCCCTGGACTCAATGGCTTCACCACTGAATTCTACCAAGCATTTAAAGAAAAGCTAATACCAATCCTACTGAAACTATTCCAAAAAACAAAGGAGGAAGGCATACTTCCGAACTCATTGTGCAAGACCAGTATTACCCAGATACCAAAACCAGACAAGGACACATAAAAAAATTAAAGGCCAATATCTCTGATAAATATTGATGCAAAAATCCTCAACAAAATACTATCAAATTGAATTCAACAATACATTAAAAAGACCATTCATCATGACCAAGTGAGATTTATCTCTGGGATGCAAGGATGGTTCAATAAATGCAAATCAATCAGTGTGATATATCCTATCAACAGAATGAAGGACAAAAACTGTATGATCATTTCCATTGATGCTGAAAAACATTTAATAAAATTTAACATCCCTTCATGATAAAAAAAAAAACACTCAAAAAACTGGGTGTAGAAGAAGTATATTTTGACATAATAAAAGTCATCTATTACAGACCCACAGCTAGTATCATACTGAATGGGTGAAAACTGAAAGCCTGTCCTCCAAGATCTAAAGAATGACAAGGATGCCCACTATCACTGCTGTTATTCAGCATAGTACTGGAAGTCCTAGCTAGAGCAATCAGACAAGATAAAGATATAAACAGCATCCACATTAGAAAGAAAGCAGTGAAATTATCCTTGTTTGCAGATTATATAATCTTATATTTGGAAGAACATAAAGACTCCACAAAAAAAACTATTAGAACTTATAAACAAATTCAGTAAAGTTGCAGAATACAAAATCAGCTTACAAAAATCAGTAGCATTTCCATATGCCAACAGTGAACAATTTGAAAAAGAAATAAAAAGTAAGTCCATTTACAATAACCACAAATAAAATTAAATACCTGAGATTAACTAAAGAAATGAAAGATCTCTATAAGTAAAACTATTAAACAGTGATGAAAGAAATTGAAGAGGGCACCAAAGAATGGGAAGATATTCCAGGTTCGTTGATTGGAAGGATTGATATTGTTAAAAAGTCCATACTACCCAAAGCAATCTACAGATTCAATGCAGTCCTTCTCAAAATACCAATGACATGCCTTACAGAAATAGAAAAAACAATCCTAAAATCTATATGGAACCACAAAAGACCCAGAATAGCCAAAGTTACCCTAAGTAAAGGAACAAAACTAGAGAAATCACATTACTTGACTTTAAATTATGCTGCAGAAGTATAGTAAGCAAAACAGCAGGGTACTGGCATTAAAACAGACACATAGATCAATGGGATAGAATAGAGAGCTAAGAAAAAAATCCATACACAACAGTGAACTCATTTTTGACAAAGGTGCCAAGGAAAAGACAGTCTCTTCAATAAATGGTGCCGAGAAAACTGGATATCCATATGCAGAAGAATGAAATTAGACCCCTGTTTCTCACCATATACAAAAATCAAATCAAAATGGATTAAAGTCATAAATATAAAACTTCATACTGTGAAACTACTACAAGAAAACATTGGGGAAACTTTCCAGGTCATTGATCTGGGCAAAGATTTCCTGAGTAATACCCCACAAACACATGGGACCAAAATAAAAATGGATAAATAGGATTACATCAAGTTAAGAAACTTCTACACAGCAAAGGAAACAATTGCCAAGGTGAAGTGACAACCCACAGAATGGGAGAAAATATTTGCAAGCTACTCATATGACAAGGGAGTAATATTCAGAATATATAAGGAGTTCAAACAACTCTATAGGAAAAAAAATCTAATAATCCAATTTAAAAATGGGCAAAATATTCGAATAGACATTTCTCAAAAGAAGACATACAAACAGCAAACAGGCATATGAAAAGCTGCTCAACATCATTATCATCAGAGAAATGCAAATAAAAACTACAATGAGATATTATCTCACCCCAGTTAAAATGGCTTATATTCAAAAGACAGGCAATAACAAATGTTAACAAGGATGTGGAGAAAAGGGAGCCCTTCTACACTGTCAGTGGGAATGTACATTAGTGCAATCACTATAGAAAACAGTGTGGTGATTCCTCAAAAAACTAAAAATAGAGCTACCATATGATCCAGCAATCTCATTGCTAGGTATATACCCAAAAGAAAGGAAATCGGTATATGGGATCTGCACTTGCATGTTTATTGCAGCACTGTTCACAATAGCCAAGATTTGGAAGCAACCTAAGTGTGAATCAACAGATAAAAGGACAAAGAAAATGTGGGAAATATACACAATGGAGTACTATTCAGCCATGAAAAAGAATTTGATCCTGTCATTTGCACCAACATGGCTGGAACTGCAGATTATTACATTAATTGAAATAAGCCAGGCACAGAAAGACAAGCATTGCATGTTCTGACTTATTTGTGGGATCTAAAAATGGAAACAATTGAACTCATGGAGATAGAGAGTAAGATGGTTACCAGAGGATGGGAATGGTAGTGAGGGCATGGCGGTGAGGTAAGAATGGTTAAAATATAGAAAGAATGAATAAGACCTACTATTTGATAGCACAACAGGGTGATTATAGTCAATGACAATTTAATTGTACATTTAAAAACCACTAAAAGAGTATAATTGTGAGATGGTTTGGCTGTGTGTCTCCATCCAAATCTCATGTCAAACTGTAATTCCCACGTGTTGGAGAAGGGTCCTGGTGGGAGGTGCTTGGATCACGGAGGGGTGGTTTCTAATGGTTTAGCACCATCCACCTTGTGCTGTTTCGTGATAGAGTTCTCATGAGATTTGGTTGTTTGAAAGTATGTAGCACCTCCCCCTTCACTCTCCCTCTCTCCTGCTCTGTCATGGTGAGATGTGCCTGCTTTCCCTTCATCATCTGCCATGAATGTAAGTTTCCTGAGGTCTCCCAGCTATGCTCCCTGTACAGCCTGCAGAACTGTGAGTCAACCAAACCTCTTTTCTTTATAAATTACCCAGTCTCAGATAATTCCTTATAGCAGTGTGAGAATAGACTAACACAGAAAATTGGTACCAGAGAAATGGGGCATTGCTATAAAGATAACTGAAAAGGTGGAAATGACTTTGGAACTGGGTAATAGGCAGAGGTTGGAACAGTTTGGAGGAATCAGAAGAATACAGGAAGATGAGAGAAAGTTTGGAACTTCCTAGAGACTTGTTGAATGGTTTTGACCAAAATGCTGATAGTGATATGGACAGAGATGGTCAGGCAGATGAGGTCTTAGATGGAGATGAGGAACTTATTGGGAACTGGCATAAAGGTCACTCTTGCTATGCTTTAGCAAAGAGACTGGTGGCATTATGCCCCTGCTCTAGAGATCTGTGGAACTTTGAACTTGAGAGGAATAATTTAGGGTATCTGGCAGAAGAAATGTCTAAGCAGCAATGCATTCAAGAGGATACCCAGCTGTTTCTAAAAGCGTATTCTCATATGCATGAAGAAAGAGATTATCTGAAACTGGAACTTATATTTAAAAGAGAAGGAGAGTATGAAAGCTTGGAAAACTTGCAGCTCGACCATGCGGTAGAAAAGAAAAAACCATTTTCCAGGGAGGAATTCAAGGCTGCAGAAATTTGCATAAGTAAAGGGCAGCCAAATGTTAATAGTCAAGTGCATTCATCCTTTCTTATGCTGCTATAAGGACATACCTGAGACTGGGTGATTTTTAGAGAAAAGAGGTTTAACTGACCCACAGTTCTGCAGGGCTGGGGAGGCCTCAAGAAACTTACAATCATGGCAGAAGGGGAAACAAATACATCCTTCTTCACACAGCTGCAGCAAGGAGAAGTGCACAGTGAAGGGTGGGGGTGGGGAGCCCCTTATAAAACCACTAGATCTTGTGAGAACTCACTCACTATCACAAGAACAGCATGGAGGTAACTGCCTCCATGATTCAATTACCTTCCACTGAGTCCTTGCCATGATACATGGGGATTATGGAAGCTACAGTTCAAGATGAGATTTGGGTGGGGACACAGCCAAACCATATCACCAAGACAATGGGGACAATGCCTTCAGGGCATTTCAGAGACCCTCGTGGCAGTCCCTCCCATCATAGGCCTGGAGACCTAGGAAGGAAAAATGGTTTTGTGGGCCAGGCCCAGGACCTCGCTGATCTGTGCAGCCTCAGAACATTGTGTTCTGCATCCCAGTGACTCCAGCTCCAGCCATGGCTAAAAGGGGCCAAGGTACATCTCAGGCCATTGCTTCAGAAGATGCAAGCCCCAAACCTTTGCGAGTTTTAATCAGTGAGGCCCTGTGGGTGTGCAGAAGGCAAGAGTTGAGGGTTGGGAGCCTCTGTCTAGATTTCAGAGGATGTATGGAAACACCTGGATGTCTAGGCAGAAGTCTGCTGCAGGAGCAGAGACCTGATGGAGAACCTCTACTAAGGCAGTGCAGAGGGGAAATGTGGGGTTGGAGCCCCCACACAGAGTTCCCACTGAGACACTGCTCAGTGGAGCTCTAAGAATAGGGCCACTATCCTCCAGACCCTAGAATGGTAGATCCACTGAGAGCTTGCATCATGCAGCTGGAAAAGCCATAGGCACTCCACGCCAGCTTGTGAAAACAGTCACAGGGGCTGTACCTTGTAGATCCACAAGGTTGGAGCTACTCAAGGCCTTGGGAGCCCAGCTCTTGCATCAGCATGAGACATGGAGTCAAAAAAGAATATTTTGGAGCTTTGAGATTTAATAACTGCCTTGCTGGATTTGGGACTTGCATAGGTCCAGTAGCCCCTTTGTTTTGGCCAATTTCTCCCATTTGGTATGAGAGCATTTACCCAATGCCTGTATACCCCATTATATCTTGGAAGTAACTAATTTGTTTTTTATTTTATAAGCTCATAGGTGGAAGGAACTTGCCTTGTCTTAGATGAGATGTTGGACTTTTGGGTTAAAGATGGAGTGAGTTAAGACTTTGGGAGATTGCTGAGAAGGGATTATTGTATTTTGAAATGTAAGAAGGACATGAGATTTGAGAGAGGCCAGGACAAAATGGTATGGTTTGCCTCTACGTCCCCACCCAAATCTCATGTCTAATTTTAATACCCATGATTGACAGTCCCCCAAATTGAAAAGTGTTAGTGAGGATGTGGACAAAGGGGAACTCTTGTATCCTGTTGATGGAAATGTAAATTATCATAAATTATTGCAGGAGGGGCTTGGTGGGAGGTGACTGGATCATGAAGGTGTTTCTAATGGTTTAGCATCATTCCCCCAGTGCTGTCTCGTGATAGAGTTCTCATGACATCTGGTTGTTTGAAAGTGTGTAGCACCTCCCCTTTCTCTCTCTCTCTCCCCCCGCCCTCTCTCTCTCGTTCTCTCTCTCTCTCTCTCTCCCTCCCTCCCTCCCTCCTGCTCTGCCATGGTAAGACGTGCTTGCTTCCCCTTCACTTCCCACCATGATTGTAAAGTTTCCTGAGGCCTCCCAGCCATGCTTCCTGTACAACCTGCAGAACTGTGAGTCAATTAAACTTCTTTTCTTCATGAACTACCCAGTCTCAGATAGTTCTTTATAGCAATGTGACAATGGACTAATACAAATTGGATTGCTTGTAACAGAAAGGATAAATGCTTGAGGAGATGGATACCTCATCCTCTACGATGTGATTATTACACATTGCATACTTGTATCAAAGCATATATCCCATGATATGGGTTGGCTCTGTGTTCCCACCCAAATCTCACCTTGAACTGTAATCCCCATAATCCCTAAATGTGAAGGGCAGGACCAAGTGGAGGTAATTGAATCATGGGGGCAGTTTCCCTCATGCTGTTCTCGTGATAATGAGTTAGTCTCATGGGATTTGATGGTTTTATAAGTGTCTGGTATTTCCCCTGCTTGCACTCATTCTCTCTTCTTCCACCCTGTGAAGAGGTGCCTTCCACCATGATTGTATTATTTGTAAATTACCCAGTCTCAGGTATTTCTTCAAAGCAGCATGAGAACAGACTAATACACCCAATAAATATATACACCTACAATGTATTCACAAAAATTAAACACGAAAAATACAAATAAAGAAATTGAAGAAGACACAAAAAATGTGAAGAAATCCAGTATTCATTGACTGGAAGAATTAATATTGTTAAAATGTCCATACATTCCCCAAAATCTACAGATTTAATACAATTCCGATTAAAATTCCAAAGACAGTTTTCAAAGAACTAGAAAAAACAATCCCAAAATTGTTAGAGAATCACAAAATAATCCTGAATTAGCCAAAGCAATTTTGAGCAACAATGAACAAAGCTGAGGGGCATCACACTACTTGACTTTGAAATATACTACAAAGTTATAGTAACCAACACAGATGGGTATTGACATAAAAACAGACAGAGACTAATGGAACAGAACGCAGAGCCCAGAAATTAATCCATGCATTTAAGGTCAATTGATTTTTGACAAAGATGCCAAGAACATACAGGGGGGAAAGGACGGGCTCTTCGACACATGGTGTTGAGAAAACTGGAGATCCATGGGCAAAGAATAAAATTAGACCCTTATTGCACTAGACCGTTCTTGCATTGCTATAAAGAAATATCTAAGACTGGGAATTTCTGGGAAATTCATAAAGAAAAGCGGTTTAATTGGCTACGGTCCTGCAGGCTATAAAGGAAGCATGGCGCTGGCATCTAATCAGCTTCTGGTGAGACCTGAGGAAGCTTACAATCATGGGGGAAGGCAAAGGGGGAGCTGGTGTACCAGATGATGAGAGTGGGCATGAGAAAGAGAGGGGGAAAGTGCCACATTCTTTTGAACAACAGATCTCATGTGAACTCAGATGGCTTATTTTCTACTAAGGGGACACTCTCAGCCATTCATGAGGGATCTGCCCCCATGATCCATTACCTTCCACCAGGTCCCACCTCCAACACTGGTGGTCACGTTCCAACCTGAGATTTGGAGCGGACACACATCCAAACCATATTAAAAATTTTTAAGATATCACTTACTTCCCACCATATAGAAAAATCAACTCAAAATGAATTAAAGACTTAAATGTGAAACCTGAAACTGTAAAAATCATGGAAGAAAACACGGAGGAAAGAATCCACAACACTGGTCTTTGCAAATTTTTTTTTTTTTTTGATATTAACACAAAACCATAGGCGACAAAAGCAATGATAGACAAATAGAACACATCAAACAAAAAAAATCTTCTGGGCAACCAAGAAAGCAATCCACAGAGTGAAGAGAAATGGGGGCTAAATACCTGCAAATCTATAACTGATAAGGGTTTAATATACAAAATATATAAGGCACTCAATTCAATAGCAAGAAAACAAGTAACTGGACTAAAAAATGGGCAAAGGACCTGGATTATCTATTTCTCAATCTATTTCTCAAATTCCCAGCCTCAGATATTTCTTTATAGCAATGCAAGAACAGTCTAGTGCAATAAGGGTCTAATTTTATTCTTTGCCTATGGATACCCAGTTTTCTCAACACCGTGTGTTGAAGAGCCTGTCCTTTTCCCTGTGTATATTCTTGGCATCTTTGTCAAAAATCAATTGACCTTAAATGCATGGATTAATTTCTGGGCTCTGCGTTCTGTTCCATTAATCTATGTGTCTGTTTTTACGCCAATACTCATCTGTGTTGGTTACTATAGCTTTGTAGTATATTTCAAAGTCAAGTATATTTCTCAAAAGAGGATGTATGAATGGCTGACAGGTATGTGAAAAGGTGCTCAACATCAGTAATCATCGGAGAAATGCAAATTAAAACCACAATGAAATATCACTGGCTCACGCCTATAATCCCAGTACTTTGGGAGGCCAAGGCAGGCAGATCATGAGGTCAGGAGTTTGAGATCAGCTTGGTCATCGTAGTGAAACACTGTCTCTACTAAAAATACCAAAATTAGCCAGGCATGGTGGCACGTGCCTGTAGTCTCAGCTACTCAGGAGGCTGAGGCAGGAGAATCACTTGAACCTGGGAGGCAGAGGTTGTGGTGAGCCAAGATCACGCCACTACACTCCAGCCTGGGCAACAGAGTGAGACTCTGTCTCAAAAAAAAAAAAAAAAAGAAAGAAAAAGAGGAAGTATCACATGACACTGGTTAGAATGGCCTCTATAAAAAAGGAGGAAGATGACAGTGTTGTGAGGATGTGGACAAAGGGGATTCTAGTATCCTGTTGATGGGAATGTAAAGTATCACAGCCATTAGGGAAAACAGAATGGAAGTTTCTTAAAACTTAAAAATAAAATTACCATATGACCCGCCCATATCATGGTGCGTCTATACAGATAAAGGAAATGAAATCAATATGCTGAAGAGGTGCCTGCACTCCCATGTTGATGGCAGCACTATTCACCATAGGCAAGACATGGAATCACCGTAAGTGTCCATCCACAGATGAATCAAGAAAATGTGGAATATAGACACAAAGGTTTTAATTCAGCCTTAAAAAATAAGGAAATCTATTATTTGTGACTGAAAGGAGCTGGGCACATTCCTCAGCCCCGGGCTCAAAACTCCCTGAGCCTAGCACAAACACATCCCATCCTCCCATCCCACCACCATATATCTCTCAAACTCCCTGAGCTATAGGGCCAGTACAAACACCACCTGGAAAGTCTCCGATAAGGAGACAGCCGTTCAAGGTTACTGAAAGCGCAGGAATTTCTTTGTTCCCCTACAACTTTCGGGCTATAAAAAGCAAACGCTCGCATTGTTCGGGGCCCTCTTGCATACTGTGTAAAGGAGGGACCAAGTTCGAACTTGTAGTAAAGATCCTTGCCGCTTGGCTTTGACTCTGGACTCTGGTGGTCTTCTTTGGGGAACAAACAGTCTGGGCATAACATCTGGGGGCTCGTCCGGGATTCCCCAAGCCCACCAGACCCCTGGTCAACGGATCTGCTAGGATCGATCTACTGATAGGTGAGCTGGCTCGTCTCCGTTTGTCTGTCTGTGTCTGTGTGTCTGTTCTGAATCTGAATCTCTGACTCGCGAGGTCTGAAACTGAGGCTGGCACAGTCCTGGCGGACGCGCTATAGGACAGCCAGTGGAGACCGGTGGGAGACGTCCCCTGGCTCTCTTCTGATTTAAATTGCGATCTGAGTTGCCGGAGCGGGTTCGCGATCCGGGCAACAGTCTGAATTGCCCCGGTCCCCGGGTGCGCGCCTGCCGTCTGAATTGCCCCGGTCCCCGGGTGCGCGCCTGCCGTCTGAATTGCCCCGGTCCCCGGGTGCGCGCCTGCCGTCTGAATTGCCCCGGTCCCCGGGTGCGCGCCTGCCGTCTGAATTGCCCCGGTCCCCGGGTGCGCGCCTGCCGTCTGAATTGCCCCGGTCCCCGGGTGCGCGCCTGCCGTCTGAATTGCCCCGGTCCCCGGGTGCGCGCCTGCCGTCTGAATTGCCCCGGTCCCCGGGTGCGCGCCTGCCGTCTGAATTGCCCCGGTCCCCGGGTGCGCGCCTGCCGTCTGAATTGCCCCGGTCCCCGGGTGCGCGCCTGCTGTCTGAATTGCCCCGGTCCCCGGGCTCCCGGCTTCCGGCGCGCGCTCGCGGCCCCGGTCCCCGGGCTCCCGGCTTCCGGCGCGCGCTCGCGGCCCGGTCCCCGGGCTCCCGGCTTCCGGCGCGCGCTCGCGGCCCCGGTCCCCGGGCTCCCGGCTTCCGGCGCGCGCTCGCGGCCCCGGTCCCCGGGCTCCCGGCTTCCAGCGCGCGCTCCCGGCCCCGGTCCCCCGGGTTCCCGGCTTCCGGCGTGCTCCCGGCCCGGTCCCCGGGCTCCCGGCTTCCGGTGCCACACTTCCGGCCCCGGTCCCCGGGTTCCCGGCTTCCGGCGCGCTCCCGGCCCGGTCCCCGGGCTCCCGGCTTCCGGCGCCACACTTCCGGCCCGGTCCCCGGGCTCCCGGCTTCCGGCGCCACGCTCCCGGCCCGGTCCCCGGGCTCCCGGCTTCCGGCGCCACACTTCCGGCCCCGGTCCCCGGGCTCCCGGCTTCCGGTGCCACACTTCCGGCCCCGGTCCCGGGGCTCCCCGGCTTCCGGCGCCGCACTCCCAGCTAGCTATCAGTAATAAGTCAGATCAGATTTCCTCTATTGGGATTCTAACCCACATTCCTTTACAAAAAGAGACACAGAAAGTGAGACTGGAAAAAAAAAAAAATAAGTGAGAGAGAGACCATAGAGATGGGAAAGGGAGAAAGTGAGAAGGGAAATCGGAAAGAGAAAGGGGAGAAAACGGCAGATGTGGAGAGTCAGAGAAAGAGACTAAGTATAAAGGAGAAAGGACACGAGATGACAGAGAGACAGAGAGAGAAAGCGCGCGCGAATGAGATAGAAACTTAAAGAAAAGACCCTGTAAGTATGTCAATCAAAAATTTAGACAGAAACGGAAAAATTAGAGAGAGAGATAAAGGGACGGAGCAGGCGGAGGGGAGGCCGGCTCGCTGAAAGGGAAAGTAACTTTAAAAGGCTGGGGGGGCGGACGCGAGGGCGCACTTCGCGGACTAGGCCCCCCCCCCCCCAGCCGCCTGACTCCACGGTGGCTTTACCCCTTCGGGAAATAAAACCCCCAGATGACACAGAAATCCCCAAGCTCCAGTACTGGCCATTCTCCACCAGTGATCTGTATAACTAAAAGGCTCAGAGTGCTCGGTTTTCAGACAACCCCAAAGATTTACTGGCTTTACTGGATAGTGTCATGTTCACCCACCAGCCCATTTGAGATGATTGTCAGCAGCTCCTCCGAATCTTGTTTACCATGGAGGAGCGAGAGGGAATACAGGTAAAAGCTGGAAAGCTGGTCCCGGGGGACGACAGTCAACCGACTGCTAACCCTGACCTCATAAACGTGACCTTTCCTCTGACCAGGCCGGCGTAGGACTACAACACGGCAGAAGGTAGGGGACGGCTACACCTTTATCGCCAGACTCTAATGGCAGGTCTCTGGGCAGCTGCTTGCAAGCCCACTAATTTGGCTAAAATATATTCTATTCGGCAAGAAAAGACAGAGAGCCCAGCCACCTACTTAAAAAATTAATAGAAACTTTTAGACAGTACACCCCCATAGATCCAGAGGCTCCAGAAAGTCAGACAGCTGTTGTAATGTCTTTCATAAATCAGGCAGCCCCAGATATTAAAAAAACTCCAAAAACTAAAAGACTTGAAAGAAAAGCGGATTCAAAACCTCCTTCAGATAGCCCAGCAGGTTTATAATAACAGAGATACTCCAGAAAAAAGGCAATTTAAGGCCACTAAAAAAATGACCAAGGTCCTGGCAGCAGTAGTACAGAAAGAACATCTACAGCCAGAGTACACCCAACCTAGGCGGCCCCCCCCCAGGCATGATAATCTGAAAAAAAAAAAAAAAGACCAATGTGCCTACTGCAAGGAGGCTGGCCACTGGGTAAGAGACTGCCTCGCTACTGCCCAACCCGGACCTGGACGCCCCACTCCATGACTGCACCAAGATACTAGCTCAGGTGCACGGAGTTCGAGAAGACCTGCAGGATCGCCCACTTCCTGACGCCGACCTCGTCTGGTTCACTGATGGGAGCAGCTTCATGCATCAGGGCCAGAGGTACGCTGGAGCGGCAGTGACTTCAGAGACTAAGGTAATCTGGGCGGAACCCCTGCCCCCGGGGACATCGGCCCAGAAGGCCGAATTAATAGCGCTCACCCAAGCTCTTACCTTAGGGGCGGGGAAAAAGCTGACGGTATATACAGACAGCCGATATACTTTTGCAACAGCACATATACATGGGGCCATTTACAGGGAGCGGGGGTTACTGACGGCTAAAAGAAAAGAAATAAAAAACAAGCAAGAAATCCTAGCCCTGCTAACAGCCCTATGGAGGCCAGAAAAGTTAGCCATTGTGCATTGCCCAGGGCATCAGAAACTAACTACTCCAACTGCTCAAGGCAACTTTCTAGCGGACCAAACTACAAGAAAGGTGGCGAAGGCTCCCAGCCAACTCCTTGCACTCCAGCTCCCTGACCCGGGCCCCCGGGACTTGCCATATTTCCCTGATTATTCAGAACAAGATCTCCAGTGGATTGACAAGCTTCCCCTGAAACAGATCCAGAATAGGTGGTGGACTGATACTAATGACCAAACCATCCTACCAGAAAAATTAGGACAACAAGTGTTAGAACACATCCACCGAACCACCCACCTGGGTGCTCGGCGGATGATAGACCTGATCAGACGCTCTAAGCTCAAATTCAGACATACAGCCGAGATGGCCAGCAACATCGTGACAAGTTGCAAAGTCTGCCAGCTTAACAACGCCTACCCCCAATCCCAGGCTGCAACGGGAACAAGGCTCAGGGGAACCAGGCCCGGTATCTACTGAGAAGTAGATTTTACTGAGATAAAGCCAGGAAAATACGGGTATCGGTACTTACTTGTCTTTGTAGACACTTTTTCAGGGTGGACTGAAGCATTCCCCACCAAGAAAGAGACTGCTCAGGTTGTAGCAAAGAAAATCCTGGAAGATATCCTCCCCAGGTATGGCTTCCCCGTCCAGATAGGGTCAGATAATGGGCCGGCCTTCGTCGCTAAGGTAAGTCAGGATTTGGCTTCCATCCTTGGGGCAAATTAGAAACTACATTGCGCTTACAGGCCCCAGAGTTCAGGACAGGTAGAGAGAATGAATCGGACCTTAAAAGAGACCTTAACTAAATTGACTATGGAGACTGGCGCTAATTGGGTGGTCCTTCTCCCCTACGCTCTGTTCCGGGCCCGTAACACCCCTTACAGACTGGGCCTTACTCCTTATGAAATTATGTATGGCAGACCCCCACCCTTAGTTCCCGGCCTAAAAGATGATCTGCTCAAGTCCGAAACAGAAAATGTCTCTGAACTCTTGTTTTCCCTACAAGCCTTGCAGAAAATTCATCAAGAAATCTGGCCCAAGCTGAAAAAACTATATGAGACCGGTCCCCCGCCGACACCCCATCCGTACCAGCCGGGAGACTGGGTCCTGGTCAAGCGACACCGACAAGAGACCCTAGAACCCAGGTGGAAAGGACCACTCCAGGTACTCCTAACCACACCCACCGCCCTGAAGGTAGAAGGCATCGCATCGTGGATCCACTACACCCACGTCAAGCCAGTGGACCCAACCTCTGATCTTCTGGGACCAATCACGGCGGCGGCTGAAGCACCGGACACATGGACTGTGGACAGAGCTAGAAACAACCCCTTAAAACTCACCCTGCGCCGACAACATAGCTCACTGCAAACATGCAGTTAGGTAGTCTAACCCTAATGTTAGTCGCCCTAGTGGCCGCTGGAGAAATCACAAAACCAGCTCATAATCCCTTTGTCTGGAGATTCTGGCTTTATGAAAACCGAGCCCACCCTGGGCAACCTCATAAGCCCGGAAAATTATTGGCCAGTGCTGATTGCCCTTCCTCAGGGTGCAACAGCCCAATTCTACTAAATTTTACCGGTTTTCAAATAGCCAAACCTATGACACCAATAATATGCTTTGAGTTTGATCAGACTAAATACAATTGTAAACACTATTGGTGGCACCAAAATGCTGGCTGTCCTTATAACTATTGTAACATCCACAGGCCCCGTTATTGGGGAGAGAGAAAACAGTTAGACCCTAAATGGCCCTTCTATCGTAGACGGGATAAAGACTTTCCATATACATGGATAGTTAGAGACCCCTGGAACTCCCGCTGGACCACACCTCAACATGGGGCTGTATACTACTCCCCCTCCTCCACATGGCCTAGCAGTCACCTCTATCTGTGGCGAGGCCTAGTGCAAGTACTGCCCCTGGTCCACGGGAATATCCAACGACAGGAAAACAGACTAACACAAGACTTACGTCCTTTCTCCTGGTTAAAGTTATTACAAGAAGGACTGGAACTTGCTAACCTTACGGGACTTCATAGCCTGTCTGGCTGCTTCCTGTGCGCCACTCTAGGGCGTCCACCGCTAACCGCTGTCCCTCTGCCATGGGGACCCTCTACCTTTGCCCAAGCTAACAACCTCCGAAACCACTCGTATGCTCCTATCCTGAACGTGCCCCTATACCTAAACCCTAGTCAGGAGAAGTTTCCCTACTGTTTCTCAGGAACCAATTCCAGCCTCTGCAGCATCACTGCAACGCCCCCTAATATTACCTTAAGGGCTCCATCAGGCATATTCTTCTGGTGTAATGGAACCTTATCTAAGAACCTACCTAGTCCTTCTGTTAATAACCTACTATGTCTCCCTGTCACATTAGTTCCCCGGTTGACTCTACTAACTGCTGGCGAGTTCTTAGGGTATACCGGTAACTGGACTAGTGCTGTTATTCACCCAGACCCTAGACCAAGACCTGCACGAGCCATATTTCTCCCCCTCATTGCAGGAATCTCCCTCACCGCATCCTTCATTGCGGCCGGACTGGCGGGGGGAGCCTTAGGTCACACCCTCATAGAAAGTAACAGGTTATACCAACAATTTGCCGTTGCTATGGAGGAGTCGGCTGAGTCCCTTGCCTCCCTTCAGCGGCAACTCACGTCCCTAGCTCAGGTAACCTTGCAAAACCGGAGGGCCCTAGACCTACTCACTGCAGAAAAAGGTGGTACATGTATATTTCTAAAAGAAGACTGTTGTTTCTACATAAATGAATCAGGACTTGTAGAGGACCGGGTCCAACAGTTACGCAAGTTAAGCACTGAAGTAAAAACACGGCAGTTTGCTTCAGCTGCAGACCAATGGTGGAATTCCTCTATGTTTTCTCTGTTAGCCCCCTTCCTTGGACCCCTGCTAAGTCTACTATTTCTGCTTACCGTAGGACCTTGTGTTGTTAACAGAATTTTACAATTTATTAGGGAGAGATTTGACACCGTACAACTCATGGTCCTCAGAGCCCAATACCAACCTGTAAACGCTGAAACAGAATCAGACTTATAAGACCCAAGATTGGCTCTAAAGATACCTGAAAAGAAGGGGGGAATGAAAGGAGCTGGGCACATTCCTCAGCCCCGGGCTCAAAACTCCCTGAGCCTAGCACAAACACATCCCATCCTCCCATCCCACCACCATATATCTCTCAAACTCCCTGAGCTATAGGGCCAGTACAAACACCACCTGGAAAGTCTCCGATAAGGAGACAGCCGTTCAAGGTTACTGAAAGCGCAGGAATTTCTTTGTTCCCCTACAACTTTCGGGCTATAAAAAGCAAACGCTCGCATTGTTCGGGGCCCTCTTGCATACTGTGTAAAGGAGGGACCAAGTTCGAACTTGTAGTAAAGATCCTTGCCGCTTGGCTTTGACTCTGGACTCTGGTGGTCTTCTTTGGGGAACAAACAGTCTGGGCATAACAGTGACAACATGGGTGAACCTGGAAAATGTTATGTGAAATAAGCCACGCACAAAAAAGGCAAACGGCAACACACAATCTCACTTATATGTGGAATCTAAAAAAGTAGAACCCACAGAAGCAGAGAGTGGAAAGGTGGCTACCAGCGGCTGCGGGCAGGGAGGCAGAGGTGTGTGGAGGGCTGCGGTGGGGAGCACTGGTCAGCAGGTGAAAGGATACAAAGTTTCAGTTAGCCGGGGAAAAAAGGCCAAGACACTGATGATGCCACACGGGGACCATGGTTAATAACCATGGACTTGAAAATCTCTAAGGGAGTAGACTTGATGTATTCTAAACACACACAAAAAATCTGAGCTAATAAACATATTATTTAGCTTGATTGTGGCCAAAATTATATTTCAGCTTTTATATATGTGGGGAAAAGAAAGAGAGATCAGCCTGTTACTGTGTCTATATAGAAAGAAGTAGACATAAGAGGCTCCATTTTGTTCTGTATTTGAGATGCTGTTAATCTGTGACCCTACCCCCAACCCTGTCCTTGCAAGAGACATGTGCTGTGGTGACTCAAGGTTTAACGGATTTTGGGCTGTGCAGGGTGTGCTTTGTTAAACAAGTGCCTGAAGACAGTATGCTTGTGAAAAGTCATCACCATTCTCTTAATCTCAAGTACCCAGGAACACGCACACTGCCAAAGGTCGCAGGGACCTCTGCCTAGGAAAGCTAGGTGTTGTCCAAGGTTTCTCCCCATGTGATGGTCTGAAATATGGCCTCGTGGGAAAGGAAAGACCTGATCATACCCCAGCCTGACACCCATGAAGGGTCTGTGCTGAGGAGGACTAGTATAAGAGGAAAGAAGGCCTCTTGGCAGTTGAGATAGAGAAAAGCATCTGTCTCCTGACCACCCCTGGGCAATGGAACATCTCGGTGTAAAACCGATTGTATGTTCTGTTTACTGAGAAAGGAGAAAACCGCCTTAGGGCTGAAGGTGGGACGTGCTAGCGGCAATGCTGCTCTTTATGCACTAGAAAGGTTTATAGAGATGTTTGCATATGCATATCAAGGCACAGCACTTTTCCTTAAACTTATTCATGTCACAGAGATCTTTATTCATATGTCTTACTGCTGACCTTCTCCCTACCATGATCCTATTATCCTGTCACTTCCCTTTTCTAAGATGGTAAAGATAATGATCAATAAATACTGAGGGAACTCAGAGACCGGTACCGGCGAGGGTCCTCTGTATGCTGAGTGCCGGTCCCCTGGGCCCACTTTTTCTTTCTCTATACTTTGTCTCTGTGTCTCATTTCTTTTCTTTTTATTTTATTTTATTTTATTTATTTTGTATTATACTTTTAAGTTCTAGGGTACATGTGCACAATGTGCAGGTTTGTTACATATGTATACTTGTGCCATGTTGGTGTGCTGCACCCATCAACTCGTCAGCACCCATCAAATCGTCATTTACATCAGGTATAACTGCTAATGCCATCCCTCCTCCCTCCCCCCTTCCCATAATAGGCCCCGGTGTGTGATGTTCCCCTTCCCGAGTCCAAGTGATCTCATTGTTCAATTCCCACCTATGAGTGAGAGCATGCGGTGTTTGGTTTTCTGTTCTTGTGATAGTTTGCTACGAATGATGGTTTCCAGCTGCATCCATGTCCCTACAAAGGACACAAACTCATCCTTTTTTATGGCTGCATAGTATTCCATGGTGTATATGTGCCACATTTTCTTAATCCAGTCTGTCATTGATGGACATTTGGGTTGATTCCAAGTCTTTGCTATTGTGAATAGTGCCACAATAAACATACGTGTGCATGTGTCTTTATAGCAGCATGATTTATAATCCTTTGGGTATATACCCAGTAATGGGATGGCTGGGTCATATGGTATATCTAGTTCTAGATCCTTGAGGTATCGCCATACTGTTTTCCACAATGGTTGAACTAGTTTACAATCCCACCAACAGCGTAAAAGTGTTCCTATTTCTCCACATCCTCTCCAGCACCTGTTGTTTCCTAACTTTTTAATGATTGCCATTCTAACTGGTGTGAGAAAACCTAGGTAGTACCATTCAGGACATAGGCATGGGCAAGGACTTCATGTCTAAAACACCAAAAGCAACGGCAACAAAAGCCAAAATTGACAAATGGGATCTAATTAAACTAAAGGACTTCTGCACAGCAAAAGAAACTACCATCAGAGTCAACAGGCAACCTACAGAATGGGAGAAAATTTTTGCAATCTACTCATCTGACAAAGGGCTAATATCCAGAACCTACAAAGAACTCAAACAATTTACAAGAAAAAACAAACAACCCCATCAAAAAGTGGGCAAAGGATATGAACAGACATTTCTCAAAAGAAGACATGCATACAGCCAACAGACACATGAAAAAATGCTTGTCATCACTGGCCATCAGAGAAATGTGTCTCATTTCTTTTCTCAAGTCTCTCGTTCCACCTAACAAGAAACGCCCACAGGTGTGGAGGGGCAGGCCACCCCTTCAATATACATATTTCAAAACATCATGTTGTACAGGATAGATGCATGTAACTTTAATTGTCAACTAAAAGTTAATGAAATAAAAATTTTAAAAAGTAAAAAAATACATGTGGTTTAATACAATTAATGCCAACTCATTCCCTTGTTTTTTGCTATGAACCTTGCAAGGAGATGAATAATCCAAGGCTCTTGGATAAGATAAAGGCCCCATCCATCTTGCTCCTCTCAGCCCTGGAGGAGGAGGGAGAGTCCTTCCTCCCCTCTCCCCCCTGCTCCGCCCCCCGCTCCGTCTACCCTCACGCACCCTCAATCAGTCCCCGCCTCCAGCCCTGACCTCTGCCCTCGGTTTCTCAGGCAGGTCCAGGGCCAGTTCTCCCATGACGTGATCCCTCTCCGATGCAGGGCACCAGCAAGATAAAGGACTGAGGCTGAACAGGGTGGAGGGAGCATTGGAATGGCACTGAGGGCAAAGGCAGAGGTGTGCATGGCAGCGCCCTGGCTGTCCCTACAAAGGGCACGGGCACTGGGCACCAGAGCCACCCGGGTCCCCAGGACAGTGCTGCCCTTTGAAGCCATGCCCCGGCGTCCAGGCAACAGATGGCTGAGGCTGCTGCAGATCTGGAGGGAGCAGGGTTATGAGCACCTGCACCTGGAGGTGCACCAGACCTTCCAGGAACTGGGGCCCATTTTCAGGTAAAGCCCTCCCTGGCCATCGCTGGGAACACCCAGAGCCCTGCCCCTGCTGCCCAGGACCCTGCCGGGCACACAGCACTGCTGTTCCCAGCAGGCCCCGGCACTCTGCATCCTTTGGAGGATGGGGAGGGAGTGCAGCATGTGCTGGTCTGTGGCTCTGCCAGTGCAGGGGATGGTGCAGAGCAAACCCCAGTTCGCTGCAGAGAGGGCAGGACTCAGAGGCACTAAAGTTGAGACCTTCCGAGGAGCCAGCAGGAGGGCTTCAGCTGTGAAGCCGGTAATCCCGGAGCCAGGAGGGTGGACAGGAGACACTTTGGATTGGGAATGCAGAGTGCGGCCGGTGGGAAATGACCCCGTCCAGCAGCGCCTTGTGCTTGGCCCCACAGGTATGACTTGGGAGGAGCAGGCATGGTGTGTGTGATGCTGCCGGAGGACGTGGAGAAGCTGCAGCAGGTGGACAGCCTGAACCCACGCCGGATGAGCCTGGAGCCCTGGGTGGCCTACAGACAACATCGTGGGCACAAATGTGGCGTGTTCTTGCTGTGAGGGGCGAGTCGGGAGCTGAGAGCTGGGAGCAGGGTGGGCAGCCTGGGCACAGAGAGGAGGCAAGAGAGGCAGGACCTGAAAACACATCCGCCCTGGGCCTCTGTGGTGGGCTGTGAGGGTGAGCACCCAGCCCGGAGGATGGCCATCCTGTGGGGTCAAGTCTGCCCTGCAGCTGCGGGAAGCAGGACAGTGGTGGAGAAATGGGCACGGGCACCTCTGCAGAGGAGAGAACGCAGAGCAATGAGCCCTTCTGTGTAGTGAGAACCCGCTCTGCACCGACCTCGGCGGCTTCTTTCTCTTGCGGGCTGAGGACTCTCCTTCCCACGGGTCAGAAAACTGAGGCCCTGAGAAGGAGACTCCCACTGGCCCAGGTCACAGGCTGTGAGTGCTGAGCCTGGTGTTCACTGGGGCTGCAGCCTGCCTAAGGGCGCTCGTGGTCCCTGCTGTCCCAGCAAACTTTCTTGATGGGGACAGTCCCAGGCAGGAGGCAGGTGGGGACGCAGGTGGCTGGTGGCTCCATTGTTCTCAGAAGCAAGGCACGAGGTGGGGCGGTTGATGACACTGGCCCGTGGAGAGGGCCATCCTCTCCTGGCCCGTGGAGAGGATGGTGCCTGGTCAGGTGGACAGGGAGAGGCTGGTGCTTGGAGTGGGTCACCTGCAGGGATGTTGCCATTAGGATGGGGGAATGACTGGACGAGGATGTCACAGTGGCAACAGCCCCCACTCCACGGCAGGAGGATAACGCTCTTGGGAATAGCGGGATTTAGGTAAAAGGGCACCCGTGGGTAGGAACCTTCACTGAGGCTGGCCTATAGACAACATCTGGGTGGGAGTCAGGACCCAGGAAGGCAGGTCCAGGAGGCTGGGTATGCATAACAGAAGGAAGGAGAGTGCTCCTGTGTGTGTGCGTGTCTTGCATCTGTGCACATGCTGTGTGTTCCTCTGTACCTGCATATGCACATGTGCTGTGTGTGCATGTGCGTGTACACAAGTGTCTGTGTGTGCATGTATGAGGTGTGGTGTGTGTGCATGTGCGTGTACACAAGTGTCTGTGTGTGCATGTGCAGGTGCCGGCATGGGTGTAGTGTCTGTGCACACGTGTACATGTGTATCTTCACACATGTGTGTTGAGGTCTTGCACGGGCACACGTGTGCTTGTGCGTCTTCTGCCTGTCATCACTGTCAACTCAGGACAGCAGCCAGCTGGACATAAAGGAGTTTTGTAGAAAGTTGGCTGACAGGGGAAATTCTACCCCACCATTCCCTGGGGGCATCCATGGAGACCCAACGCATTCTGGGCTGTGGGTGAGGATGGCATGAGGCACAGAGCTCGGTTCCTGCCCTGCAGAAGATGCAGACACTTCACAGGAGCTGTTGCCCCAGAGGCACTGTGCCCAGGACAGGGAAGGGCAGGGAGGAGAGGGCAGCCAGAGTCTCTCCCCTCAGGACACGGTGTGGGTGAGGAGGGCAAGCTTGACAACAGGGGTCAGTTCCTTTCTTGCAGAAAATCCCTCCCCCCCACCACAGGGAGGGCCTGCATGGGTGAGGTGGTGCCCAACTCGGGGTGCCAGGTCCCAGGAATGACCTCAGTTACCCCATCAGCACCTGCAGGCAAAAGCTACCGTCTCACCACTGCTTAGACCTGAGTGGCCTTTGCCCAGCACCTGGAGGCTGCTCTAAGAAAAGGCTGCAGCTCAAACACAAACAGGCAGCTTCCACCAGGGCCCCCAGTCAGCTCCCTGCAGGCCGATTTCCCTTGGGGACAAGGAGGATGGGATATGGGTCAGGGCCTGTGTCTTGCTGGGGCGGCCTCACAAGCTCTGCCCTGGCCTCTGTAGGAATGGGCCTGAATGGCGCTTCAATCGATTGCGGCTGAACCCAGATGTGCTGTCGCCCAAGGCTGTGCAGAGGTTTCTCCCGATGGTGGATGCAGTGGCCAGGGACTTCTCCCAGGCCCTGAGGAAGAAGGTGGTGCAGAACGCTCGGGGGAGCCTGACCCTGGATGTCCAGCCCAGCATCTTCCACTACACCATAGAAGGTGTGGGCCAGGTGGGAAGGTCCAGCCTCAGAGACCCTGGAGTGGCCAGGGGACGGGGGCAGGGGACTGAAGGGAGTGAGGGGAGGCAGCCAGGAGGCCCGGGGCTTCCTTGTGCTCAGCAGTTCATCCTCCCCGCAGCCAGCAACTTAGCTCTTTTTGGAGAGCGGCTGGGCCTGGTTGGCCACAGCCCCAGCTCTGCCAGCCTGAACTTCCTCCATGCCCTGGAGGTCATGTTCAAATCCACCGTCCAGCTCATGTTCATGCCCAGGAGCCTGTCTCGCTGGACCAGCCCCAAGGTGTGGAAGGAGCACTTTGAGGCCTGGGACTGCATCTTCCAGTACGGTGAGGCCAGGGACCCAGGCAGTGCTATGGGGAAGGGACGCCATGGGGGCCCACTTTGTTCCTCTCTACCACCCAGCGGGGAATGGAGGTCACAGGGAGGGGCCAGGGGTTCCTCACAGTCCTGCCAGGGAGATCGGTGTGAGTCTGGGGCTGGGCTGGGCCGATTCGGGGAATTTGGTGTGAGAGCAAGGAGACTCGTGTGTTGGGGCAGGCTGGGCAGGAGGAAGACACTGAAGGACGCTTCCCAGTACCAAGGTCTGAGGGCTGTGTCCCGCTCCCCGGACAGGTGACAACTGTATCCAGAAAATCTATCAGGAACTGGCCTTGAGCCGCCCTCAGCAGTACACCAGCATCGTGGCGGAACTCCTGTTGAATGCGGAACTGTCGCCAGATGCCATCAAGGCCAACTCTATGGAACTCACTGCAGGGAGCGTGGACACGGTCAGGCCGGCAACCAGCCCCACCCAGAGAGGGTGATGCCAAGTCTGGTTCCCAGACACTGCCTGCCAATGCCACATGGCACCCACGTGCCCCATCCCCAGGCTACGGGCCCCACATTTCTTCCTTGATATTGTGATGTGATAAACACATTTGCAGGTTGCCTTGGTTCGAATGGGGGTTCCTTTCTCTGGAGGACTCAGGGAAAGGGGTTTGGATGGGAACTGGGATTTGAAGTCTTGGGCCCCAGGGCTCTGTTGTGCTCAGGGCATGCATGTCTCCACCCCTCACAGGGAGGTTGTCCTGGGAGGGGTGTCCCGGGGGCTGAGTCCTCCTGTGCAAGGTCTGACCCTGCAGCCATGGCTCCTGCAGACTGTGTTTCCCTTGCTGATGACACTCTTTGAGCTGGCTCGGAACCCCAACGTGCAACAGGCCCTGCGCCAGGAGAGCCTGGCCGCCGCCGCCAGCATCAGTGAACATCCCCAGAAGGCAACCACCGAGCTGCCCTTGCTGCGGGCGGCCCTCAAGGAGACCTTGAGGTGGGTGCTAGCTGAGCCTTCCCTGTGGCCCTGGCCCCTGCTGGAGAGCAGCCCCCACTGGGTGGTGGCAGACAGAAGCTGGGCTGATAAGCAGCCTCACCCAGCAGCCCATTCCCCCTGCACCTGCTCTTCCTCTCCCTCAAGGACAGGGAGCTCTTCTTCCTCTGCAATCTCTCTTCAATGCCCTGGGATTAACGTTGGGCATGTCCTTCTGGGCTTGGGGCTGCTCAAGTTAGGGGAGGTTTGGCCGGGCTCAGCAGGTGCCAGGAAACACCTTCCTCACGACCTGGGCTTCCCGTGGGCCAGGGACCTCTAGTGGTGGGTCTTGGGTAGGAAGGCTGCAGAGGGCACGGGAAGCCCCGTCCAGCTGAGGACCCTTTCTGTGGATGCCCCCACCTCCAGGCTCTACCCTGTGGGTCTGTTTTTGGAGCGAGTGGTGAGCTCAGACTTGGTGCTTCAGAACTACCACATCCCAGCCGGGGTGAGTGAGCCCCACACCCCTCCAGCTGAGAACCTTCCTCCCCAATCATTCCCTGATCCCCGCTCTGCACCGTCCGCAGACACTGGTGCGCGTGTTCCTCTACTCGCTGGGTCGCAACCCCGCCTTATTCCCGAGGCCTGAGCGCTATAACCCCCAGCGCTGGCTAGACATCAGGGGCTCCGGCAGGAACTTCTACCATGTTCCCTTTGGCTTTGGCATGCGCCAGTGCCTGGGGCGGCGCCTAGCAGAAGCGGAGATGCTGCTGCTGCTGCACCATGTGAGCAGGCCGGGACTGGGGAGGGGCCTGGGCGGGGTCCAGGCAGCATGGGCGGGGTTTGAGCAATGTGGGAGTGGCCTCGGAGGAGTGGGCGTGGCCTGCATGTTTCCTGGACCGGGTAGGGGGGTTACTGGGAGAACCTGGGCGAGGTTGAGGCTGTGTAGGTCCTGGGCAGAAGTTGGTATGGTGAGGAGGGTACCATCTGGGTGAGGCTGCTGTTAAACAGAGTCAGGTGGGAACTGGGGAAGTTGGGTGGAGCCTGTACAGGATAGTGGGGCTTGGGCAATACTTGGGCTGGATACATTCTGGGTCTGGGCTGTAAGATGGGGCTGGTCAGGAATGAAAGAGGTTGGGGCCCAGGCTGCTGTTCCCCCTTCAACATAATCCCTGCAACTTTGCGGGTCTGAGGAGGCTGCACCACGTCTATGGGCTGTGAACCATGCCAGATGGCAACCTGGCTTCTGTCCTAGGTGCTGAAACACCTCCAGGTGGAGACACTAACCCAAGAGGATATAAAGATGGTCTACAGCTTCATATTGAGGCCCAGCACGTTCCCCCTCCTCACCTTCAGGGCCATCAACTAATCACATCTCTGCATCCAGGGTCCCAGCCTGGCCACCAGCCTCCCTCTCTGCCTGACCCCAGGCCACCCCTCTTCTCTCCCACACACACAGCGTCCTGAGCCACCCCTCTATCTAACCAGCCCCAGCACAAATGGAACTCCTGAGGGCCTCCAGGACCAGAGTTTGCCAGGTTATGCAGCAATGCCAGGGCCCAGCTGGGGAGGATCTTTCTGACAGGGCCTGACCTTGTCCCCAGCCCCACCTGGCCCCTTCTCCAGCAAGCAGTGCCCTCTGGACAGCTTGACTCTACCCCTCCCAACGCTGGCTCCAGGTTCCTCGTGTGGCCATGCAAGGGCACCGTGATTCTGTCCCTTGCCCTCCTGCCTACTCTCACATGTCCCTGTTCCTCTCCCCTGGCCACGGCCTCTGTGCAGACTGTGTCAGAGTCATTAAGCGGGATCCCAGCACCTCAGAGTGCAGTCAAGCTCCCTCCTGCAGCCTGCCTCCCAGGCAGCTCGAGCATGCCCTGAGCTCTCTGAAAGTTGTCACCCTGGAACAGGGTCCTGCAGGGTAGAGTAAAAAGGCCCCTGTGGTCACTTGTCCTGACACATCCCCACTTTCAAGTGATACAACTGAGTCTCGAGGGACGTGTGTTCCCCAGCCGATCGTGTCAACCTCATGCCCCAGGCCTCGTCTTTCATGGACCAGGCCTCATTCCAGCAGCGAGTGTTGGGTCCTCTGTTTCCCGTGCTGTCCCCTGGGGAAGGTCCTGAGGATGCTGTGAGGAGATGGAAGGGTCATGTGGGGTGGGAATCTTGGGTGTGGTTCCAGAAATGTTTCTGGAAACAGGAGAGACAGGATTGGGCCAACAAGGACTCAGATGCCTTTTATTCACTCATTTTTCTGGTTGATATGGAGCCATGCCATGTGCCACGACCTGGGGTGGGCACAGGGATGCTGCAGTTCCCAACATGAACCTGCCTTGGGCCTCCTGTGCTCCTAACCCAGCAGAGAGACCCCTCCTGAACTGGCCACTCCACAGTTCTCCCGTGCAGGGAGAGAAAGCACCCAGGTTGAGTGCACGCCCAGCCAGACTGTCTTTATCTCCAAGGATTTTCGTCAGGGTAAAGATAACTGCAGCCAGCTCCTGGTGGCTGATGAGGATCAGAGCGTTTGTTCCCCCATGAAAGGGGAAACCCCTATGGCATCATTCCAGTGGTGGTCAGTAGTTCCAGGACGCCCTGCAGGACTCAGCCAGTACAGGGAGAGGAAGTGCCCCAAGTTGGGAGCACACCTAGGTAGAGTTCTTGGTGTTAATCTATTCAGGCTGCTCTAAGAAAATGCCATAGACTGGGTTGCTGACAAATATTAGAATTCTATTTCTCTTGGTTCTGAAGGCTTAGAAAGCTAAGATCAAGGTATCAGCAGGTTCTGTGTCTGGTGAGGACCCACCTCTTGTTTCACAGGTGAAACCTTCTTGCTCTTTCCTCACATGGTGGAAAAGGGCAAGACAGTTCCAGGAGACCTCTTTTATAAGGATGCCAATTCCATTCAAGAGGCCACTGCCTGCATTCCCTTCCCTTCTCAATGGCCCTGCCCTGCTATTACCATCACCTTGGTGACTACATTTCAGCCTATGGATTCTGGAGGCAGACCCAAAAATTCAGATTAAACTATTCTGCTTCTGGTTCTCTAAAATCTACATCCTTCTCATATACAAAATACATGCGTTTCTCCCCCATAACCCCAAATAATCTTAACTCATTTTAGCATCAGCTTTAAAGTTGTAGTCCAAAGTGTAATTTAAATGTTATCTGAGTCAAATATGGATAAGACTCAAGGTACAACTTATCCTGAGTCCAACTGTTCTTGCTGTGAACCTATGAAATCAAACATGTTACGTGCTTCCAAAATACAGTGGTTGGAGAGGCATAGGATAAACATTCCCATTCCAGAAAGGAGAAACAGGAAAGAAGAAAGGAGTAACAAGTTTCAAGCAACTCCAAAATTGAATGTGACCAACAGCATTAAACCTTAAGCCTCAAGAATAATCTCCTTTGACTGGATTTTCCATCTTCTGAACATGGTGGTGCAGGGATTGTTTCTCCTGGGGCTTCAGGATGCTCTGCCCCCACAGCTTTGCTGGGTGCAGCCTGGCTTGCAGCTCTCATGAATTGGAGTTGCATTCCTGCAGGTCTCCCAGACTGGAATCAGGCACGGGTAGCTCCACCTGCCTGGGATCCTGGGTTGTCCTGCTCCGCTGGCTCCATTAGGCATGGCTTTCACAGCAGCCCTCTGCCTCAGTCTTGTGCCTGAAGTTCTGGGCCACTCCATCCCTTGATATCCAGGTGAAGGCTTCCACACCCACAGCTCATGCAACCTTCACTCCAGCAGAAATGACCCTATGCTGACACCACCAAGGTTTACTACCTGTGCCCTCTGGAGGGGCAGCCACTGTGGCACATGACACACATAAGCTCACTGGAGCCCACCTGGGGTGGTCAATGAGCAGAACTCCAGCATCTGGGGAGCAGAGCCTTGAGGTAGTACAAGGGAGTGAGTGCCAAGGTTTTACAGAAAAATGCAGTCCATCCTTTAAAAATATTCTGTCCCCCCAGACTCTTGCTCTTTGGGTGTGTACTGAGAGTGGCAGCCCCAGTTATTTCTAAAATGCCTCCCCGGTCATTCTTCCATTGTCTTGGTGAACAACACTTGGCTGATCTATAATAATCTTATCAAATGGTCCCTTGGCCACACCCTTGGTGCTCTCTCCAGAGCATGCTTTCTCATATTTTGCAATATGGACAGACTGGCAATTTCCCAAATCTTTAAGTTCTGCTTCCCTTTTGATTATAAAAAATCCATCTTCAATTTATTTTTTGCTTCTTCTATTTTACAATAAACATTCAAGAGCATCAAGTTGCACCTTAAACACTTGGCTTAGAAATTTCTTCAGCCAAATATCTTATTTAATTACTCACCAGTTCTACTCTACATAAAACACTAGGACGTAAAGTCAATTCAGCCAAGTTCTTTGCCACTTCATAACAAGGACTACCTTTCCTCCAGTTTCTAATAACATGTTCCTTATTTCTGTTTGAGATTCCATAAGAATGGCTTTTACATTCTATATTTCTAGTAACATTCTGTCCCTGACCACTTAGATATTCTCTAAGATGGAGGCTTTCTCTACAGCCCTCCTCCTCTTGTTCTGAGCCCTTACCAGAAGCATCCTTCAGGGCCTGCTCATGGTGACATAGGCTTTCTCCAGCATGCACTTCAAAACCCTTCTAGCCTCTACCCAATTACCCAGCAGCACCCCCATTTTTCAGTACCAATCTTCTGTCTTAGTTTATTCAAGTTGCTACAACAAAGTACCACAGACTGGGTGGCTCGGAAACAACAGAGATTTGTTGCTTACAGATCTGGAGCCTGAGACGTCCAAGATCAAGGTGCTGGCAGATTTGGTCTCTGGGGAGGGTCTATTTCGTGATTCACAGATAGGACATTCTTACCGTGTCCTCACATGATGGAAAGAAAGAAAGAAGCTCTCTGGGGACTCTTTGGTATGGGTGCTTTCACTTTCAATAGCATTTTGCAGTTTTTCTTGCACATATTCTGAAAATTTTCCTGTACATGTATCCAGCAGTGGAACTTCTAAAAAAAAAAAGGATTGGCAATAGGGTTTGGAGGAGCCGGAACCCAGATATCCAACATAGCAGGCAGGGTCTTTTTTGGAAAAGAGCACAGTCTTTTTTTTGAAAAGAGCCCTGCTCACATATCTCAGCCCTTTTACTGATAGAGAGGGACTGTTGGGCTCTCTTCTTCCTTAAGAGTTATCCTTGGAGACGTCCACCTCTGGCTGGAAAAGAATTCCCCAGCTCCAGTCTTCTCACTCTCCTAGGTAAAAGTGTGTGAGTGTTGTGTGGAGAAGAGCACAAGCTTGAGGCAGCACAGGGGAACGTGTCCCTGAGGATTGCAGAAACTCTGCTTTGCCTGAAGAACTTGTAATGGCGTCCCTGAGGGAGCTGCCTTGTAAGACACTGTTGATTTGTCTCAGAACCTACTCCACTATCTCTCTTTCCTTCTAGACCTAAAGCTTCACTTAAGTACCAGCAGGCCCCAAAAGATGAGGTAAAAGTGTGACCCAGGAGGAGCTGTGCTACACTCTAAAACAACCATGTGCCATTTCCAAACATGCAGATGCATCAGGGGAACACAAATGGAAATGAATATTAAGTGGGTGGGATCATGGTTGAACAAAAGAAAAGTTAGATTCAGGCTGAATAAATTGATATGGGCCCTCCAAGCAGAGCTTCTGGATAGCTTGAGAGTTAGAAACGGGCTCTAATAGTTTGGTTAGTTGGCTGAAATATGAACAAAAGATGGCCCACACGAAATGAATGCCAGGACAATCTTAGTTCACCGTAGAGGAACATATCCAAAGCCTGAAGGAGATCGAAATGATAAAGCAGATTGATCATACAAGATCTGCGCCAATCCACGGAGGTCACCCATCTCTGGAGGCCCAAGGACACATCTTTCACCATGACTGTCAGAAATAAATTTGGGAAAGGAGTTTTTTTTTTTGTTTTTTTTTTTTTTTTTTTTATCCTTAAAGAGCTCTGTGGGCACTCTTCTCTGTAGGTCAGGCATTATAGTGGGAACTGCTGTCGCTTAACTTGGATCCGTAAAGGCAGTGGAAATAATTGCAGTGGGAGGGGTGCAGCAGGGCCATGTGGCAACCCTTAATAACCAGATAAGCTGGTATGGCTGCAGTAATGAACAGCATGGTCAAAGCTGCACTCAGAAGAGTCTGCCTGGCAGAGGCAAATGGCATTGTCTAGTTGATCACGGTGTTCCTAGATGCCAAATAAATAGATATGGAGTCCACTAAATCCTTATTTGATCTGTATAAGCACAGGAGTTCTGAGTCAAGTGGACAGAAATTGAGCCAGAATCATGGTCCCTGAATCAATTCCCACACTGAGCCAGTTTACATACCCAGAACTGCTTGAATGAAAGGGTAGGCCAGTTCCTCTTGAGGAAAGACCCCATGACACTGCCAACAATTTATACTGTTAATCTTGCTCACATCCTGCCCCAAAGAGACTCACAGCCTTTTACCAGAGTGACTTTGCACTGGGGAAAAGGCAATCGTCAGACTTCTCAGGAATTTCTAAATACAGGCTCTGAATTGACACTAATGTCAGGAGAGCCCAAATAAAAGGGATTATAGAACTCAGATGATTAATGGAATTTTAGCTCAGGTCCATCTCACTGTGGATCCAGTGGGTCCCGAAACCCATCCAGTGCTTATTTCCCTCAGTTCAGAATGCATTATTGGAATAGACATACTCAGGTCCTGAACAAAATCCCACAAGGCTCTCTTGACCTGTGAAGCAAGGGTTATTACTGTAGGAGGAGCCAAATGGAAGCTACTAGAATTGCTTCTGCCCAGGAGATCAGTAAATAAAAAGCAATATTGCATTTGCAGAAAAAATTACAAATGTTGGTGTCATATCAAGGACTTGAAGAGTGGAGGGATGATGATTCCCACCATACTCCCACTCAACTAGATTATTTGGACTGTGCAGAAGACAGACGGATCTTCTAGAATGACAATAAAGTACGGTAAAGTTAGCCAGATGGTGACTCCAAGTGCAGTTTCTGTGCCCAATATCATTTCATTATTACAGCAAATTAATATGTCTCCTGGTACCTGGTTGCTATGATTTCAATGTCCCCTCCAGAATTCATGTTGAAACATAACCCAGAAGTGGCAGTGTTTATTTGTGGTGCCTTTGGGAGGTGATTAGACTATGAAGGGTTTTGCCCCCATTAATATATTAATCCATTCCTGGATTAATGGGCTGTCATGCAAGGGAAGTTGGTGACTTTATAAGAAGAGGAAGAGAGACCTGAGCTAGCACACACAATCACACTTAGCCCCTCGCTGTGTGATGCCCTATGCCACCCTGGGACCCTTCAGAGAGTCTCTACCAGCAATAAGACTCTCACCAGATTCACCTCGAGCTGGCAGTTTCTCAGACCCCATAACTGTGAAAAATAAATCTCTTTTTATTTACAAATTACCCAGTTTCAGGTATTCTGTTATAAACAACAGAAAATAGACTAAGACACTATTATGCAGGTATTGACTGACAAATGCTTTTTTTTCTAAATTTCTATTAGTAATGATCACCAGAAGTAATTTGCTTTCAGCTGGCAAAATCAGCAATACAACTTTTCTGTCCTAATGGCTATGATAATCGTATATGTTAACTTAAGTAGGATACAGTATCCAGTAACTCAATCAAACATGATTTATGAGTATTAGTTTGTTGTTACCTTCCTATAAAGAAATACCTGAGACTGTGTAATTTATTTTAAAAAGAGGTTTAATTGCCTCATGGTGCTGCAGGCTGTACAGAAAGGATAGAAGCTTCTGCTCAGCTTCCGGAGAGGCCTCAGGAAACTTACAATCATGGCGAAAGGTAAAAAGGAGGCAGGCAAGTCTTACATGGCTGGAGCAGGAGTAAGAGAGCATGAAGAGGTGCTACACACTTTTAAGCAACCAGATCTCATGAGAACTCACTCATTGTCCAGTACCAAGGGGGGATGGTGTTAAACCATTCATGGGAACTCTGCCCCCATGATCCAGTCACCTCCCACCAGGCCCCACCTCCAACATGGGGGATTACAACTGAAAATGAGATTTGGATGGGAAAACAGCCACACCATATCACTCTGTGTCGTGAAGGTATTTTGCAGATGTGGTTAACATCAACAGTAAATTGACTTTGAGTAAAGAAGATTAGGATCATTCTAAAAAATGCGGTGGATCTTATCCAATCAGTTGAAAGGGCTTAAAAGCCAAATTAATGTTTTCTGGAGAAGAAGAAATTCTACCTCAAGACTGCAGCATCAACTCCTGCCCAAGAGGTTCCAACCTACTGACTTGGCCTACAGATTTTGAACTTACCAGCCCCCCAAATCATGTACAAACACACACACACACACAAATAGTATATATTTAGAAAGAGAGAGAGAGAGAGAGAGATCCATTGGAACTAATGCTTCTGTTTCTCTAGAGGACGTTCACTAATACATTTGGTGATATGGTTTGGCTGTGTCCCACCCAAATCTCATTTCAAATTGTAATCCAAATATGTCAAGGGAGGGACCTGGTGGGAGGTGATTAAATCATGAAAGCAGTTTCTCCCAGGCTGTTCTCATGACAGTGAGTGAGTTCTCACAAGATGCAGGTGTTGATAGTGTCTGGCGCTTCCACCTTGTTTCTCTCCCTCTCCTGCTGGTTTGCGAAGAAGGTCCTTGCTTCCCCTTCACCTTTCACCACGATTGTAAGTTTCCTGAGACCTCCCCAGCCACGCAGAACTGTGAGTCAATTAAACCTCTTTATAAATTACCCAGTCTCAGGCAGTTCTTTATAGCAGTGTGAAAACAAATTAATACACTTGGATATAGGAAAAGGCTTTTCAATAAATAAAAGCTTGATAAATCTGACAACACAAAAAAGCCTTTTGCATGGCAAAAATGTAAACAAATCAAAAGACAACTGATGAACTAGTAGAAAATATTTGCAAAATACATAACAGATAAAGTGCTAATGTCCTCAAAATATAAAGTGCTTAAAGATGACTGACTGCGATCAGCTACTGGGCACTTCTCTCCCAGAGAGGAATCAAAATCATGAGTAAACACTTACAGTTCAAGTAGATCATCTAAGAAAGCACACTGAAATTCAACAGAGAAATGACAGGAATCACAGACAGGCTAGGAGAGTGAAGATGGCACCCTCCGAGCTAGTAAGGGCACAGTTGGGAGAGGCTCCTTAATGTGGGGCAAGTAGTGGGCAAGTGAGAGACACAGGTGTCCACATCTCTGCCATGGACCTTTATAATACTAGACATGGGAAAGCCCACTCAAGTCCCCCAGACCTCCAGGGAGCTGCCTGGAGACAGCACAGAGGCACCCCTCAAACCTGTGTGGATTCCCACAGGCTTTTGATCCCTGAACAGCTTAATACCAGCTGCTGCTGCCATGCCAGAGAGGGAGGCTGGGCACTTTTGCATTCCCCAAAGACAGATGCTGCAACTGTGCTATGGAGGAGCAGGCAGACTACGCATTGCATGGCTGCCGCTCCCCACCAAATGGGGTGTGCCTGCATTGGCAACAGGGTCCCAGCACAGCCACCCCATAGCTCAGCATTTTCCTGAGATCCCAAACCCCAGAAACCACTGATAAGCCCTGTGGATCATGCAGTAGTCACTGCCACAGCTGCCTCCACCCCTGCCTCCCATAGTTCAGGGAGGGAGCAGGGAGGCCAGGCACCTGGACATGCCCCAAACAGCAAAATCCAGCGCTGCTTCTGTGGGAGGGAAGTGCGATGGGTCAGGCACTCTGCAGTTGCCAGTCTCCAGTGTCCCAGCTTGGGGGGTCTGCCTTCCCTAGTGAAAGAGGCACAGCACAAGCATCAGCTCTCGCCTGACCTTTTCAGCTGCAGCTTGGAGCCCTTCTGACAGCCCCCACAGGCCTATTATCTGCCCTCAGGCTCTCACTGCCTGAGCATCCTGCCTGCTCGCACCTGACAGTTTGGCTGGTGGTCAGGGACCAGTCTACCCCCCCCATCACGTCCAGCACCTGAACTCTGGGCCGGCCAGATCCTGGTCCAGTCCTGTCAGCACTCATATATGCCATTCACTGGCCATCTCGGGATCTAGGAATTAGATAATTACCTAGCTTATTGTGGCACTGCTGGTACCGGACCACTCCCCCAGGGCCTGAGGTGGGCTGACCCAACCAGCTGACATCACTGCCACTGAAACCCACCCACACAGGCTGAAAGGCAGAGGCACTCCCCACCTGCCTGCCCATCTCTATGTGGAAGAGCAGCAGTGACCACCCTGGGGAACAGGTGAGCCACAGAGCTGTCTGTATCAGGCTGAGTGGAGGTTTTATCCCAAAACCACTCACGTGGAGAGCCGTGGGACAGGCATTTCTGTGGCTGTTACGCCGTGGCCTGGAGATAGACAACAGTGTGCATCTGAACTGAAAGTCATGAGCCCTGGCACAGGGGTATGATAGGGAAACAGACTGCATTCCTGCCTATCTAGGACATAGAGCTGGTGCAATCCCCCAGGTGCCTGTGCTTGCCATTGGGGTATTTATGGGCAAGCCAGGGGATCCACCTCTGCCTAGCTGTGTCCCCCATCCACTGAACAGATAGCTCAGGGCGCCAGGCACTCCACTGTCCAGCCCATCACCTGAAACAACAGAGAGTGCCTCACAGTAGACAAAGGTCTGGTTCATACCCATCCACTTGTGCTGCAGCCGATTCTTACCCGTAACTACCACCTACTGGCCTGCAGGTCAAACTGCACAGCTCACTATAAAACCTGCTGACCAAGGTGCAGACGGCTATAGAAGGGAAGCCAAAAGACCCTGCCCAATGTACTCCACAGTCACACCCCCAAGAGTTGGGAGGAATAATACAGAAAAAAAATCAGAATGAAAATAAATTCAAAAATAAGAAGTGTCAGCTTCTCCAAATGAGAAGGAACCAGCATAAGAACTCTGGCACCATGAAAAATCAGAATGTTGTGACCAAAGGATCACACTAGCTCTTTATCAATGGACCCCAACCAAAATGAGAACTCATAAATGACAGGTAAAGAATTCAAAGTATAGGCTGTAAGGATGCTCAATGAGATCCAAGAGAAGGTTAAAAACCAACAGAAAGGAACCATGAAAGCCAAAGCCTTCCAGGAAATGAAGAAAAAGGTAAATATCTTAGAAACAAAAACCCAACAGAACTTGCGGAAAAGGAAATGTCATTTAAGGAATTTCAAAGTACATTTGGAAGCTTTAACAATAGAGTACACCAAGCAGAAGTAAGAATATCCAAGCTTGAAGACAGGTCATTTGAATTAATCCAGTCAGACAAAAATAAAAAAGAATTATAAAAAATGAACAATACCCTTGAGAAATATGAGATTATGTAAAGTGACCAAGCCTACAACTTATAGGCATTCCTGAAAGACAAGAGAAACTAAGCAACCTGGAAAACATATTTGAGGGAATAATTCAGGAAAATTTCCCTAAACTTGCTAAAGAAGTAGACATCCAGACACAAAAAATTAAGAGAACACCTGTGAGATATTATACAAGACAAACATCACCAAGGCATATAGTCATCAGACTATCCAATGCCAATACCAGAAAAAAACTCTTAAGGGCAGCTAGAAAAATGGGTCAAATCACCTGTAAAGAAAAATCCATCAGACTAACAGCAGAATTCTCAGCAGAAATCCTACAGGCCAGAAGAGATCGGGGGCCTATTTTTAGCTTCCTTAATGAAAAAAAAAATGCCAGGCAAGAATTGTATAACTCTGGCTAGTTAAGCTTCATAAATGAAGGAGAAATAAGGTCTTTTCCAGACAAGCAAATGCTAAGAGAATTTGTTACCACTAGACTACAATGAATACTCAAAGGAGTTCTAAACATGGAGACAAAAGGACAATACTTGCCATCATAGAAGGACATATGAGTGCAACACTCACAGATTCCATAGAGCAGTTACACAGTTTAAACTCCAACACAACTAGCTAACAACACTATGATAGGAATAAAACCTCACATACCGATATTAACTTTGAATGTAAATGGACTAAGTGCTCTACTTAAAAGATAAAAAGTGGCAAATTGGATGAAAAAAAATAAGACCCAATCATTTGCTGCCTACAAGAGACCCGCCTACTGGCTAAAGACACCTTCATACTCAAAGTTAAAAGGTGGAAAAAGATATGTCATGCAAATGAAAAGCAAAAGCAACCAGGAATAGCCATTCTTATATCAGATAAAACAAACTTTAAACCAAAAACAGTTTTAAAAAAGTCAAAGAGGGCATTATGTAAGATAAAGCATTTAACTCTCCTAAATATATATGTACCCAACACCAGAGCACCCAGATTCATACAAGAAATACTAGTAGACCTAAAAAAACAGGTTTCTAGCAATACAATAATAGTGGGGACTTCAACACCTCATTGACACCACTGGACAGATTATTGAGACAGAAAATCAAGAAACACTGGACTTGAATTGGACTATAGACTAAATGAACCTAATAGATATCAGCAGAATATTCTACCCAATAATCACAGAATGTACATTCTCGTCTATGCATGGAATACTCTCCAAAATCAACCATATGCTTGGCCATGAAGCAAGTCTCAACATTAAAAAAATCATATCAAGCATCCTCAGAACACAGTAGAATAAAATTAGAAATCAATATCCAGAGGAACTCTCAAAACTACGTAAGTACATAGAAACTAAACAATTTGTTCAAGAATGATTCCTGGGTAAACAACAAAATTAAGACAGAAATAAAACAATTCTTTGAAACAAATGAAAGTAGAGATAAAACATATCAAAACCTCTGTGGTACAGCAAAAACAGAGCTATGATGAAACTTTATAGAATTAAACACCTACATTGAAAAGAAAGATCTCAAATCAACATTGTAACATCACACCTCAAGGAACTAGAACAACAAGAGTCTGAGTCCGAGAACACTTCTAAGGAGCTGCCCAGGCACACTGGGTGCAGGATCTACCTAGCTCTTTTCTGCAGCTCCCCTGGCTGCTTGCCCAAACTAAAATCTAGCAGAAGAGAAGAAATAACAAGAATCAGAGCAGAATTAAGTGAGACTGAGACCAAACAGAATGACACACAGGATCAGTGAAATTAAAAGTTAGTTTTTTGAAATGATAAACTAAATTAATGACCACTAGCTAGACTAACCAAGAAAAAAAAGAAGATTCAAATAAGCACAATCAGAAATGATAAAGCTGACATCACCACTGATACCACAAAAAAACCCAAAAGATCATCAGAGAGTACTTTGAGTACCCCTATGCACACAAACTAGAAAATGTAGAGGAAATGGATAAATTCCTAGAAACACACAATCTCCCAAGATTAAACCAGAAAGAAATAGAACTACTGAACAGACCAAGAAGGAGTAATAACATTGAACCCATAATTTAAAAAAATCTTCCAACAACAACAGAAAAGCACAGGATCAGGCATATTCACAGTGAAATATTACCAGATGTACAAAGAACATCTAGGACCAAAGTAACTGAAACTGTTTCAAACAATCTAGAAGGAGAGATTTTATGGAATGCTTTTTCTGCATCTATTGAGATGATTACATGGCTTTCATTCTTAGTTCTGTTTATGTGGTGAGTCACATTTATTGATTTGTGTATGTTGAGCCATCCTTCCAACCCTGGAATAAAATCCACTTAATTGTGATAAATTGTCTTTTTGATGCACTGTTGAATTTTGGTGTCATAGAGTGAGTTAGGGAGGAATCAGGCAAGCACACTACAAAGAAAACTATGGGCCAGCATCACTCAACACAGAAGCCAAAATTCTCAACAAAATACTAGCAAACTGAATCCAACAGCACATCAAAAAGATAATTCGTCCCTTTATTACAGGGATGCAATGATGGCTCAACATATGCAAATCAATAAATGTGATTCACCACATAAACAGAACTAAGAACAAAAAACATATGATTATCTCAATACATGCAGAAAAAATCATTTGATAGAAGCCAACATCCCTTCATGATAAAAACTGTCAACAAACTAGGCATTTAAAAATACCTCAAAGTAATAACAGCCATATATGACAAACCCACAGCCACTGAATGGGGAATATATATGATGAACCCACAGCCACTAAACATCATGGGGAATGGGGAAAGGTTGACAGCATTTCCCCTAAGAATTGGAACAAGGATGTCCATTCCTTGTTCCACCACTCCTATTCAACATAATACTGAAAGTCCTAGCCAAAGCAATCAGGCAAGAGAAAGAAAGAAAATAGAAAAGAGGAAGTCAAATTATCTCTGTTCACCAATTACATAGTCGTGTACCTAGAAAGCCCTAAAGACTCCTCCAAAAGACTCCCAGACTTGATAAACAACTTCTGTAAAGTTTCAAGATACAAAATCAACATACAAATATCAGTAGCATTTTTATACATCAGTAACATTTAAGCCAGGAATCAATTCAAGAACTCATTCCCATTTACAATAGACCACACACACACACACACACACACACACACTCTCTCACACACACAACCTAGCAATACATTTAAGCAAGGAGGTGAAAGATTTCTACAAGGAGAACTACAGAACACTAATGAAAGAAATCACAGATGACACAAACAAATGGTAAAACATTTCATGCTCATGCATTGGAAGAACCAACATTGTTAAAATGACCATATTGCCCAAAGCAATCTGTAGATTCAACACAGTTCTTATCAAATTACCAATGCCATGTTTTACAAAATTAGAAAAAAATTTCTATAGTTCATATGCAACAACAACGAAAAGCCCAAACAGCCACAGCAATCCTAAGCAAAAGGAAAAATCTGGAGGCATCATATTGCCTGATTTTAAATTGTGCTACAAGACTATAGTGACCAAACAGCATGGAACTAGTACAAAAATCGACACGTAGATCTATCAAAAAGAATAGAAAACCTAGAAATAAAGCCACATACCTACAACCAACTAATCTTTGACAAAATTGACAAAAATAAACAATGGGGAAAAGACACTCTATTCAATAAATGGTACTGGGAAAATTGGATAGCCACATACAGAAGAATAATACTGAACCCCAACTCTCACCATGTGTATTGAGACGGAGTTTTACTCTTGTTGCCCAGGCTGGAGTGCGATGGCATGATCCCGGCTCACTGCAATCTCTGTCTCCTGGATTCAAGCAACTCTCTTGCTTCAGCCTCCCAAGTAGCTGGGATTATAGAAGCCTGCCACCACGCCCGGCTAATTTTTTATATTTTTAGTAGAGATGGGGTTTTGCCATGTTGTCCAGGCTGGTCTAGAGCTCCTGACCTCAGGCAATCCGCCCACCTTGGCCTCCCAAAGTGCGGGGATTACAGGCATGAGCCACCGTGCCCAGCTCTCTCACCATATACTCTAAAGAAATTAAATTAAAATGAATTAAAGACTAAATGTAATACCTGAAACTATAAAGACCTTAGAAAAAACCCTAGAAAAACCCTTCTGGATATGCCTAGGCAAATAATTTATGATGGAGACCCCAAAAGCAAATGCAACAAAAACAAAACAAGACAAATGAGACTTACTTTAAAAAGCTTCTGCACAGCAAAAGAAACAATCAACAGAGTAAATAGACAACCTACAAAATGAGAGAAAATATTTGTAAATTATGCCTCTGACAAAGGAGTAATATTTACAAGAAACTCAAACAACCCAACAAGAAAAAAACCAAACAACACCATTGAAAACTGGGCAAAGGACGTGGACAGACATTTCTCAAAAGAAGAAATACGAATGGCCAATGAACACATGAAAAAAATGCTGAAAATTCCTCATCATCAGAGAAATGCAAATTAAAACCACAATGAGATACTGTCTCATACCAGTCAGAATGCCTATTATGAAAATATTAGAAAACAACAGACATTGGCATGGATGTGGAGAAAAGCGAGTATTTATACACTGTTGGAGGGAATGTAAATTAGTTCAATCTTTATGGAAAAACAGTATGGAGATGTCTCAAGGAAATAAGAATAGAACTACCACTTGAGCCAGCAATCCCGCTACTGGGTATCTACCCAAAGGAAAAGAAATTATCATATAAAAAAGACACCTGCACTCATATGTTTATGGTAGCACTATTTACAACAGCAGTCATGGGACCAACCTAAGTGTCCATCAACAGTTGATTAAAGAAAATGTGATATATTTGCACCAGGAAATACTACAAAGCCATAAAAAGAATGAAATCATGTTATTTGTAGCAACATGGATGGAGGTAGACACCACTATGCTAAGCGAAGTAACTGAGAGATAGAAAATCAAATACTGCATGTTCTCACTTACACGTGGGGGCTAAACAATGGATGCACACGAATATAAAGACAAATAATAGACAATAGGAGTTTCAAAAGGGAGGAGGGTAGGGGGCTGAGTGTTTAAAAATAACCTGTAGGTACAATGTCCAATAGCTGGGTGACGGGTAGACTAGAAGCCTAACCCCCACAATTACATAAAAAACCCATGTACCAAACATGCACACGTGACCCCTGATGTGGTTTGCTCTGTGCCCCCACCCAAATCTCATCTTGAATCGTAATCCGATTTGTAATCCCCAAGTGCTGAGGGAGGGTCCTGGTGGGAGGTGACTGGATCGTGGGGGCAGTATTCCCCATGCTGTTCTCCTGATAGTGAGCGAATTCTCATGAGAGCTGATTTTTTTTTTTAATTTTTTTTTCCTGGCACGAGGCTTTTTATCCTAACAGCACTGGGTGGGCCCAACCCACCTGCCAGACAGTTCCTGGAGTGAGGCTGGTCTTTCCCGGCAAGTAAGACACAGTTTTGTTGGGTGAGTGAGCAGCTCCTCCCTTAGTCCAGGGAGAGCCCCGCTCCACTGGGTGATGAAACGCTGGCTTTTTGGAGGCCTGGCAATGCACGAGGCTCTTCCTCTCCAGGAATGCCCAGGCTCACATGGTCCACTTCAGACATCTGGTCTCCTGGTGGGTCCCCAGACAACACATGGTGCAATACCAGGCACCACAGCTGACACAGGTGTAGGAGAGGGGAAGACGCCAGACAGCGCAGAAGGAGCACTGCAGCTGCGATGCGGACCCTGCACAGGCTGTCAGGTAGTTGGGGCCCTCGGCCACACTCAGGTTCTGCTCCTCCAGCAGGGCCTGAAAGATTTTTTGGAAGCAAAGTTGAAAATGATCACTTCAGGTTTTCTTCTTTTACCATCTGGTATCCGCATCATCATCGAACCGAGGCAGTCTCTTGCTGAGCTGAGGGAGTCCCACATGGGGGTCATCCTGGAAGTTGTCATTCTCCAGGGTCTCCAGCTGCCAGTTGATGCGACACTGCCAGGTGGCCCAGTCCAGCACCCACTGCTGCCCAGGGTCCTGGGAGTGGACTTCCTTGAATAGAAAGAGACCCTTTGCTTACTTCCTTGACACGATTCCAGACCTTCTCCATGTCCAGCAATGCTGCTCAGGCTCCAGCTTGGCTCCTCTCCCTGCCTCTACAGAGGTGGCTGGCCCTCTTCTCTGCTCAGTCTATGCACTCTTCCTGAAGTTTTCTCCTTCACCATTCGCACAACCCAACTGATCTGACGGTTTTATAAATGACAGTTTTCCCTGCTCTCTCTCCCTGCTGCCACCATGTAAGACATGCCTTGCTTCCCCTTTGCCTTTCACCATGATTGTAAGTTTCCCAAGGTCTCCCCAGCCATGCAGAACTGTGAGTCAATTAAATCTCTTTTGTTTACAAATTACCCAGTCTCCAGTGGTATTCTTTATAGCAATGTAAAAACGGACCAATACAACTCCCAAATCTAAAATAAAATAAAATTTTAAACGCTTAGAAATTGAGAGAAAACTTTAAAACCTGATAAAAAGGTAAAAATTCATGAACAGAGAATTCACACACACACACACACACACACACACACACGTGCCCTTAGGTCTTCACCTCTATGGTATTCTTCCCTAAGATATGTAACTTCAGGCTAATCATGAGAAAACATCAGATAATCCAAATTGATTGGCATGCTGCAAAACAGCTGACCAGAATTCAAAGTATCAAGGTCATGTAAAACAAGGGAAGACTGAGAAATAGCTATGGGTCAAAGGAGACTAAGGAGACATATTCACCAAATGCAACGTGGTGTCATGAATTGTTCCTCAAAACAAACACGAGAAAGGACATTAATGGAAAGCTGGTAAAATACAAACACGTGCTTTAGTTAATATCGCTGTAATAAAGTAGTTACTTAGTTTTGAGAAATGTGTTGTGATTATGTAAGATGCTAACTCAAAGGAAGATAAGTGAAGTGGATAAAGGAACTCTGCACTCTTCTGACACTCCTGGATAACTCTAAAATTATTTCAAAATATATATGGAAATATAAATACACGAGACTACTCAGTGAAGCATTGTTTGTAATTGCAAAACATTGGAAACAAGCTGAACGTTCACATACACAGTAGTGGTTGAATAAACTATGGTACATCCATACAAAGGACAACTGTGTACTTATAAAAAGAAGGAAGAAAACTCCTGTGATTATCATCAGAGCAAATTCCAGGATCTATTAAAAATTGTGTATACAATTTTTGCCTTTTGTTTAAGAAAGAAGAAAGAAAAAGAAAGTAAAGAAAAAGAGGAAGGCTAAACCAGAACTATTGAGATTGTTTACATACGGGGTGTGGGTATGGGATGGGAAGGAGAGAGCGAATGGTGTGATGCCACTTCTGACACTTCCCTGAATATACATCGTTTTGTATAGTTCCTACTTCTGTAACCATTTCACTTACACAACTGGAAAATAAAACAAAAAGGAGGTGTTGTCAGCAAGATGGAGGAGCAGGAAGCTCCAAGTCCTTGCTTCTCCACTGAACTGCTAAATAAACATTATATGGACTAAAACAGATTTCTGAGAACTCTGTAAACAAGAAGTTGCAAGCAACCAAGTGAATGCCCAATTAAGAAAAAGTCACTCGGCTGGGCGCAGTGGCTCACGCCTCTAATCCCAACACTTCGGGAGGCCAAGGCGGGTGGATCACGAGGTCAGGAGATGGAGACCATCCTGGCTAACACGGTGAAACCCCGTCTCTACTAAAAATACAAAAACAAAATTAGCCAGGGGTGGTGGCGGGCACCTGTAATCCCAGCTACTCGGGAGGCAGGAGAATGGCGTGAACCCAGGAGGTGGAGCTTGCAGTGAGCTGAGATTGCACCACTGCACTCCAGACTGGGTGGCAGAGTGAGACTCCATCAAAAAAAAAAAAAAATCCACTCAAACAAGTAGAAGATTTCATGACATTTTTCTCACCTTGGCCCACCATCTCGCAGCACAGTGTGGCATAGTTGGAAGAAAACTACCCAATTCCCAGTTCCTCCCTTGGGATTAAAGGAAAAGGGTGGAAATGTATTCTAATGTTCTGGCTTGTTTGGGGATTGTCCAAGGGACTTGTTTCTGCCTTGCCTGACTCAGAGTGCTGATGAGAATGCAGGCATAGATTGGATACCAGGTTGGAGGCCACCGAAAGCAGTGATGGGCACCACCATACTTTAAAGATGCAGGAAGTCTGCATATCTTTAGGTGACTGGGGCAAGAAATTAAAAGCAGAAAAGTACAATAGAAATCCAAGGCTTCCGAGAAAAAGCAATGTATATATGGAGTATTGTGATGGTTAATATTGAGTGTCAACTTGATTGGATTGAAGGAGGTAAAGCATTGTTCCTAGGTGCGTCTGTGAGTGTATTGCTGAAGGAGATGAACATTTGAGTCAGTGGACAGGGAGAGGCAGACCCACCCTCAGTGTGGGTTGGCATCATCTAATTGACAGCTGGCATGGCTAGAATAAAGCAGGCAGAAGGAGGTGGGAGAAGTGGACTTGCTGAGTCTTCCAGCCTTCATCTTTCTCCTGTGCTGGATGCTTCCTGTCCTTGAACGTCAGACTCCAAGTTCTTCAGGTTTTGGACTCTTGGACTTACATCAGTGATTTGCCAGGGACTCTTGGGCCTTCGACCACAGACTGAAGTGCACTGTCTGCTTCTCTACTTTTGAGGTTTGGGACTCAGACTGGCTTCCCTGCTTCTCAACTTGCAGACAGCCTATCATGGGACTTCACCTCGTGATCGGGAGAGTCAGCTCTCCCTAATAAATGCCCCTTCATATATACATCTATCTTATTAGTTCTGTCCCTCTAGAGAGCCTTGACTAATATAGGTATATAAAAGCAGCTGTATAAATGAGGAACTGGAATAAAAACACACATATAGATCCAAGAAAAACACATCCCTATAAAATATTTCAGAGAACCTGAGCCTTTAAGCCCAGCTGATTAGGGAAGATATTCTGCCTGCATGAAGCCAGTCCACAAAGACTAGGAGGGGTGGCAGTTTTTTCAAATGCCCAAGTCCCAACAAAATATCACAAGGCTTACAAAGGAATAGGAAAACAGTATCCATCCAAAGGAAAAAATCTTCTAGAAGCTGACCCAAAATAAGTCAGGTCTCTGACTTACTTGAATTTTAAACTATCTTAAATATGCTCAATGAGTAAAAAGAGAACATAGATGACTAATGAAATGAGGAAAACAACTTATGAACACAGTAAGAATATCAACAAAGAGATAGAAATTATTTTTGGAAAGAACCAAACAAATTCTGGAGCTAGAAAATACAATAACTTAATTTAAAACTCCACTAGCAGGGTTTAACAGCAGACTTGAACAGGCAAAAGAAAGAAGCAGTGAACTTGAAGAGAGGTCACTTGAAATTATTAAGTAAAAGGAGAAAAAGAAGAAATAATTAAGAAAAGTGAACAGAGCCAAGGTATTTATGGGACGCCATTAAGCATCTATGGATATTTGAAGAGAGGAAAGAGAAAAGGACAGAGAGTTTATTTGAAGAACTAATGTCTGAAGAATCTCCATATTTGAATAAAGAAAGTTAAATATGTGAACAAATATAAAAACCTGCATTACTGTAATTTTAATATGAACTCCACTTTTAAATCTTTTGTAGGAGTTAAAAGACAGAGCATAACAATAATTATAGATACATGTTAATGGGTACACAACACATAAAGGTGTGATCTGTGACATCAACATAAAGTAGGACACAATCAAAGAAGAAAATTACAGGCCAATATCACTGAATTACAGGCCAATATCACTGATGAACATAGATGCAAAAATTCTCAAAAAAATACTAGCAAACTGAATTGAATGACACATTAAAAAAAATCATCCAGCTTGATTAAGTGAAACTCATCCCAGGGATGCAAGGATGGCTCAACAGATGCCAATCAGTAAACATATTACATCACATCAATGGAATCAAGAAAAAAGCTATATGATCATTTCAACAGATGCTTAAAAAGCAGTCAATAAAATTTAACATTCCTTCAAGGCAAAAACTGTCAACAGATTGGGTATAGAAAGAACATACATCAAAACAATAAAGACCATATATGACAAATCCACAGCTAATGTTACAGTGAATGGAAAAAAATTGAAGCCTTTTCTCTAACACCTGGAACAAGACAAGGACAGTCATTTCATCACTTCTATTCAACATAGTACTGAAAGTCCTAGCCAGAGCAATTAAGCAGGAAGGCAAATACTGTGATTGCACTTACATGTGTTATGCAGAATAGTTAAATTCATAGAAGTGGTAGAATGGTAAAAGTTACCAGGGGCTGGAGTAGGTGAAAATGGGGAGCAGTCGAAGATTGGATAAAACCAGAAAAAGAATGAACCCATATTTCAAATGATTAGCATAACTACACTACTGTTGGGCAAGGGAAGTAACTCAACTAATCACTGAACATCGTTTCGGCTGAACATTGAGGCTGAACCTCCTCATTCTAAATATGAAAACACTCTAATCAAATATTGTACTCTAATGAGTGGATTTCTTTTTGGAAAAATGTGCACAACTCTTAAATGACTTTCTGTACATTCTAAGACAGGGTAAATGAATAAATATGTTTGGCCAAAGGAAGCATATGCCTTGAAGACATATGCCAAAGGAAGCACTGTTGAAGTACAGAGTTACACTGATGGAAAGGTGGCAGGGCGAGATGGACCCAGAGTGTTGGATGTGGGTGGTGGAGAGGGAGAAAGTGGGCCCCCATGGCGTCCCTTCCCCATAGCACTGCCTGGGTCCCTGGCCTCACCGTACTGGAAGATGCAGTCCCAGGCCTCAAAGTGCTCCTTCCACACCTTGGGGCTGGTCCAGCGAGACAGGCTCCTGGGCATGAACATGAGCTGGATGGTGGATTTGAACATGACCTCCAGGGCATGGAGGAAGTTCAGGCTGGCAGAGCTAGGACTGTGACCAACCAGGCCCAGCCGTTCTCCAAAAGGAGCTAAGTTGCTGGCTGCGGGGAGGATGAACTGCTGAGCACAAGGAAGCCCCAGGCCTCCGGGCTGCCTCCCCCCACTCCCTCCAGCCCCCCGTCCCCGTCCCTGGCCACTCCAGGGTCTCTGAGGCTGGACCTTCCCACCTGGCCCACACCTTCTATGGTGTAGTGGAAGATGCTGGGCTGGACATCCAGGGTCAGGCTCCCCCGAGCGTTCTGCAGCACCTTCTTCCTCAGGGCCTGGGAGAAGTCCCTGGCCACCGCATCCACCATCGGGAGGAACCTCTGCACAGCCTTGGGCGACAGCACATCTGGGTTCAGCTGCAATCGATTGAAGCGCCATTCAGGCCCATTCCTACAGAGGCCAGGGCAGAGCTTGTGAGGCCGCCCCAGAAACACACAGGCCCTGACCCATATCCCATCCTCCTTGTCCCTGAGGGAAATCGGCCTGCAGGGAGCTGACTGGGGGCCCTGATGGAAGTTGCCTGTTTGTGTTCGAGCTGCAGCCTTTTCTCAGAGCGGCCTCCAGGTGCTGGGCAAAGGCCACTCAGGTCTAATCAGGGATGAGACGGTAGTTTCTGCCCGCAGGTGCTGAGGAGGTAACTGAGGTCATTCCTGGGACCTGGTGCCCCAAGGCTGGCACCACCTCACCCATGCAGGCCCTCCCTGTAGTGGGCGGGGGGGGCTTTTCTCCAAGAAAGGAGGTAACCCCTGTTGTCAAGCTTTGCCCACCTCACCCACACTGTGTCCTGAGGGGAGAGCCTCTCGCTGCCCTCTCCTCCCCGCCCTTCCCTGCCCTGGGCACAGTGCCTCTGGGGCAGCAGTCTCTGCCTGTCTCTGTGAAGCATCTGCATCTTCTGCAGGGCAGGAACCGAGCTCTGTGCCTCATGCCATCCTCACCCACAGCCAGAGTGTGTTGGGGCTCCATGGATGCCCCCATGGAATGGTGGGGAGGAATTTCCTCTCTCAGCCACATTCCTGCAAAACTCCTTTATTTATGTCCAGCTGGCTGCTGTCCGAGTTGACAGTGATGACAGACAGAAGATGCACATGTACACGTGTGCCCGTGCAAGACCTCAACACACATGTGTGAAGAGACACATGTACACGTGTGCACAGACACTACACCCATGCCAGCACCTGCACATGCACACACACAGACACCCGTGCACACACACCACACCTCATACATGCACACACAGACACTTGGGTACACACACATGCACACACATGTGCAAATGCAGGTGCAGAGGAACACACAGCATGTGCACAGATGCAAGACACGCACACACACAGGTGTGCTCCTCTTCCTTCCGTTATGCGCACACAGCCTCCTGGACCTGTCTTCCTGGGTCCTGACTCCCTCTCAGATGTCTATACACCAGCCTCAGTGAAGACCCCCACCCTTGGGTGCCCTTTTACCTAAATCCCACTATTCCCAAGATAATTCCTTTCTTGCCATGGAGTGGGGGCTGTCGCCACTGTGACATCCTCGTCCAGTCCTTCCCCCATCATAATGGCAACATCCCTGCAGGTGACTGACTCCAAGCACCAGCCTCTCCCTGTCCACCTGACCAGGCGCCACCCTCTCCACGGGCCAGGAAACATCCTCCCCAGTGCCATCAACCGCCCCACCTCGTGCCTTGCTTCTGAGAACAATGGAGCCACCAGCCACCTGCCTCCTGCCCGGGACTGTCCCCATCACGAAGGTTTGCTGGGACAGCAGGGACCATGAGCGCCCTGAGGCAGGCTGCAGCCCCGGTGAACAGCAGGCTCAGCACTCACAGCCTGTGACCTGGGCCAGTGGGAGTCCCCTTCTCAGGGCCTCAGTTTTCTGACCCGTGGGAAGGAGAGTCCTCAGCCCGCAAGAGAAAGAAGCCGCCACCACGGTCGGTGCAGAGCGGGTTCTCGCTACACAGAAGGGCTCATTGCTCTGCATCTTCTCCTCTATAGAGGTGTCCGTGCCCATTTCTCCACCACTGTCCTGCTTCCCCAACCCCCAGGGCAGACGTGACCCCATGGGATGGCCATCCTCCGGGCTGGGTGCTCACCCTCACAGCCCACCACACATGCCCGGGGTGGATGTGCTTTCCAGTCCTGACTCTCTTGCTTCCTCTCCATGCCCAGGCTGCCCGCCCTGCTCCCAGCTCTCAGCTCCCGACTTGCCCCTCACAGCAAGAACACACCACATTTGTGCCCACGATGTTGTCTGTAGGCCACCCAGGGCTCCAGGCTCATCCGGCGTGGGTTCAGGCTGTCCACCTGCTGCAGCTTCTCCACGTCCTCCGGCAGCATCACACACACCATGCGTGGTCCTCCCAAGTGGTACCTGTGGGGCCAAGTACAAGGCCCTGCTGGACGGGGTCATGTCCCCCCTGGCCCCACTCTGCATTCCCAATCCAAAGTGTCTCCTGTCCACCCATCCCGCTCCGGGATTAGCAGCTTCACAGCTGAAGCCCTCCTGCTGGGTCCCTGAAACCTCCCAAACTTTAGTGCCTCTGAGTCCTGCCCTCTCTGCAGCGAGCTGGGGTTTGCTCTGCACCATCCCCTGCACTGGCAGAGCCACAGACCAGCACGTGCAGCACTCCCTCCCCATCCTCCAAAGGATGCAGAGTGCCGGGGCCTGCTGGGAACGGCAGTGCTGTGTGCCCGGCAGGGTCCTGGGCAGCAGGGGCAGGGCTCTGGGTGTTCCCAGCGAGGGCCAGGGAGGGCTTTACCTGAAAATGGGCCCCAGTTCCTGGAAGGTCTGGTGCACCTCCAGGTGCAGGTGCTCATAACCCTGCTCCCTCCAGATCTGCAGCAGCCTCAGCCACCTGCTGCCTGGACGCCGGGGCATGGCTTCAAAGGGCAGCACTGTCCTGGGGACCCAGGTGGCTCTGGTGCCCAGTGCCCATGCCCTTCACGGGGCCAGCCAGGGCACTGCCACGCACACCTCTGCCTTTGCCCTCAGTGCCATTCCAATGCTCCCTGCACCCTGCTCAGCCTAAATCCTTTTATCTTGTCTGGAACCTTCCCTGGAAACAGATCATGTCATGGGAGAACTGGCCCTGGACCTGCCTGAGAAAGCGAGGGCAGAGGTCTGGGCAGTAGGTGGGGACTGATTAGGGGTTCATGGAGACAGAAATCGGGGGACAGAGTCCCCTCCCTCCTCCTCCAGGGTGGAGAGGAGCAAGATGAATGGGCCCTTATCTTATCCAAGAGCCTTGGATTACTCATCTTCTTGGAGCAAGGTCCCACACAGGAAGGAAGGGCGGAGGGCTGCACTTCCAAATTACCCCACTGGCATTTCGCCTCCTCTTCCAGGCCCTCTGCTGGGTGCATGGAGCAGGAACAAGAGCCCGCACGGGCCCCTCCCAGTGAGGGGCTCAGTCCTCTTGGGGCAATTCGGTGAGTCCCCAAGGGCAAAAGGTGTCACAGAAGGAGATGAAAACATGTCCAAGGCCGGGTCTGGGCTGACCTCACTGATCCAGCTAAGGAGCAGGGAATACCCAGGAGACCACAAGAGGCCAGGTGCTGGGAGCCACACCCAGGCTGGAAGGCAAGCAGCGCTTGCCTGCATCTGTCCTCGTCCAGGCAGGGGCCCTGTGACAGCGGCTCACATCCCCCTTTTCCGTCCTAAAACGTGTTGTCTGTAGTTCTGTAGTTCAGATTCATAGAGCCATGAGGGGCCTATGATGACTGAGTTGAGTTGGGACGCCTGGTCACTTCCCCTGCCAGGCCTGAAGCTGCCCGTCCCCCTCGCTGATGCTGTCCGGCAGGGCCCCCGCCTTCCCTTGGGAGGACAGATCAGTGGGACCCGGCACTGCCTGTCCACCCTCCCTTGGAAAGGCACTCACTCCAAGTCTAGGGGGGTGGCACCTGGCCATGGGGGAGGACAACAGGGTTCCTGATGCCCTGGGAATGGCGCCCTGGGGCACCCTGAGGCAGGTCAGAGCCCGCACAGCCACACCAGCCGAGGCCAGAGTGAGGCTGGACTGCCCCTGTGGTAGCTGTGGCCTGGGGCCAGCCTAGAGGAAGGGGCCTTTCATTCTCACTGCTCACACCGCCACGTGTCCCCAGGACTCCACGGGCCCGGGGAGGGTGTGCATCACACCCCGCACAGCACTGCAGAGTTCCCAGGCAAAGCTCTCACAAGCAAGACAGTGTCTGCGTGGACCCCATCGTCTCGCCTGTGTCCGATGAAGTGGGACCGAGTTAGGAAACCTTTCAACTTGCCCCATCCCACAGGCAGAAAGGGCCGACCACAGTGGGAGACTTGCAGCCGAGTGGGCGATGCCACCTGGCCGCAGCCACCGTGTGGCCCGGAAACCAGAGAGGAGCAAGTGCAGCGTCTGTCCCGTCACGGGCAGTCACCCCTCAGCATTCTCGTCAGGGCTGCAGAGCTTGCAGGCTAACTGGGGGACCGCCGGTTGGCTCCTTTTCTCTGGGTCATGCTCACAGGGACGTCCAGAGGTCCCCTTGTGCGTTTTGCTGGTGTCTGGAGCCAGGGCGTGAGGACATGAAGACGGCTTGAGTTTTAGCAGGTGCCTATCGGTGGCTGCTTGGGGAACGTGTAGACTGTGGCCTCTGCCTTCTGATTATGTTTTTAACACCAAGTCAAGTCCTTCCAACTGCCGGAGGGGCCACGACGGGCACCGCAAGGCTGAGTGGGGAATTGACTGGAGATGAAGCTGAAGGGGAAGCCGGGGGCAGCCGAAGTGTAGTTGGGGGAAAGGGTTTCCAGCCCGGCACACAGGAGGGCAGGCCTGGCCAGGAGTGGGCAGCAAGGGGGCGTGAGGCCTGGGCTGGGGGCTGCGGGGAGCCAGGTGAGGTGCTGGGAGGGTTTTCACAGGGGAGGGCAAAGATCCATTTGTTATTTTTCATTTTACTTTAATCAGTTTCCCACTCCCCATTCTTCCTCAGGAATCTCAAAGGCCTCGGCCCCTCAGCAGCTGTGATGTGCCGTGTGTCCCCGTGTGCCTCCCACCGTCGTGTCAGAGCTGGCCTTGGGCAGGCTGATGCCATTGGACTTCCCAGCACGTCCTTGGTGTGGTGGTGCAATCTGCCCGGGCACGCTGGACGGTCCTCCTGCCCGACCCTGCCTGTGTGCACCCTCCCCTCTCCCATCGGCTGGGTCTGTTCTCATCTGTTCTGAGAGTTTCTGGGCCTGTGGCCATGAACCAGCGTTTCCCGTCCCTCCTCAGCCCACCCACAAGGAGGCTGGGGCCCCAGAGGACCCCAGAAGGCCCCTCCCATCCAGAGGGAACTGTGGGTGCAGCTGAGGCGTGGAGGCACCAGAACAAGCACCCTGGACTTGCTCTAGACTCTGTGGCTTCCCACATGCCCTGACCTCGAAACCTGGAAGCAAATCCCGTAACTCATTTCCTGCAAGGCCTCAGTCATGTCACCGTGTGACACAGGGAAGAGGTGCAGGTCCTAAGGGCCCCTGCCCACCTCGCCTCCGGGGCCCTCTCTCTGCCCATAGGTGTGGTCGCACCCCGCTGGAATCTGCCTCCTGGAGAGGAAATGGTTCGACAGGGCTGACCTGGGACATTTCCTCTAACTCAGCTGTCGGGTGAGGGCCCAGCCAAGCCCCAGAGGCAGCAGAGAGGGGCAAGCAGAGGGCACCCTGGTGGTGCGGGAGCCCCCACCCTGATGTTCTTCCCCGGATGGGGGGGTGCCAGGGCTGCCTGGAGATCCCGGGGCTGCAGTCATGGGGCAAAGTCAGAGCAACTGTCCTCGAATAGGCTGGACGCCTCCAAGGTGCACTGTGGAGGAAGAGGGGCTCCCTCTCTGGGGACAGACCAGGCCTCCGCTTTCAGGGTCTCCTGTGAACCAGGCTCGGCCAGCCCTCAGGCCTGCAGCAGAACTGTCCACCTCCCCTGGGTCTGTGGGTCCTGCTCATTACAATCCTTTCTGGCCCCAAACCCAGTGTCCAAGCCTGCACCCCATGATAGTTTGAAAAGTTCTCAGGTTCCTCTCGAGCTCTGAGAAGCAACTCAAACCTCAGCCCTGACCCAGCACGCTCCATCCGCTTGCCCTGGGCTAAGTTCCAGTAGCCCTTGGCCAGAAGCCTGTGTGCCCAGCAGTCGCTGGAGTAGCGGGGCTGTCTACCTGCAGCTGTGTCTCCTGATCCCAGCCAAGAGGACCGTGAGTGTTAGGGCTGGTGCAGAAAGCAGCAGCCCCTCGTCTGTAGCCTTGCACATAATATCTCCTTTACTGCACCAATTTTACTCCTAGGGCCTTGGCATTAGTGACAGCGGTGTCACTAATACAAACAGAAAAACGCAACACAAACAGAGCAATGGGTGGGCGTGGCGGCTCACACCTGTAATCCCTGCCATTTGGGAGGCTGAGGCAGAAGATCACTTGAAGGCAAGCGTTCCAGACCAGTCTGGGCAACAAAACAAGGCCCCATCGTTACCAAAAATTAAAAATTAGCCAGACGCGGTGGTGGCACCTATAGTCCCAGCTACTCGGGAGGCCAAGGCGAGAGAAACGCTTGAGCCCAGGAGTTCGAGGCTGCAGTGAGCTGTGATCACCACTGCACTCCAGCCTGGGTGACAGACTGAGACCAAAAACCCACACAAAGCAGCAAAAGGAAGAAACCGAAAATGGAGGAAACAGCAACCAAAATGCCTGTTGACTGGAGAACGTTTTTGCCCACGTGGTCCATGCACACGCGAGGTGAGTTTTCGCCACTGTGGAAATGAATTCTTTCAGGCTCACGTGAAGATGAGGGTGATCAACAGTGCAGGGACTCACGGTGCAGCCTTGAAGGGAAAGAGGGAATGTCGGGAGACTGTGTCCCACGTGGTTCACAGGCATTCAGTGAACCGCTTACAGAAGCAGCAAAGGCCAGAGAGAGAACACTGGGTGTGGGTGCCTGTGCTGGGGAGGTGGGAAGGTTGGTCTCTGTGAACGTGGAGGAGGTGGGACTTACTGCCTGTGTGGCAGGGCTTGGGTTGGGTGGAGTGTTTGTGACGTCTCAAAGATAGGGTCTAGGAAAAGGCAGCAGAATGCCAAGTCTGGAGGCCCCAGATCAGTGGTGTGGCACAGCGACGTGTGGACAACCTGGTTGCTCCAACAGACTTGGTCCCAGCAGTGCTGATCAGTGGGCGTGGCCTCCCCCACCTCCACTGTGGGGGGCTGCAGATGAGAGGGTGCTTGCCAGCTCGTCAGTGTCTGTGAGGACCAAGAGGGAGATCCAGCAGGGCTCAGAGCAGACACGCAAAGGAAAAATCAAATGCAGGGGGGATCTGAAGACTTCCTGCCACATCTACAAGGAGTCAGGACTGTGGGAGCTGCCCAGAGGCAGTGGTGTGGACTAGAAGAAGGTCAAAATTCACAGAGGTGCATCTCATGGAGGCACATGAGGTGGTGTGTGTCAATACGGCTAGGAGGACACTTTGTCAGCAAGCAAACCTTCCTTGAGAGAAACCAAGCCAGGGCCAGCAAGGTGGAGTGGCTGCCAGGGAGGGCAGGGCAATGAGCGGGAAGACACGGACGGAGCACAGAATTCGGGGCATGCAAACGCCACTCCTCGGGGGAGTCTGCAGGAATATCCCTCCTGTGTGTTCATACCTTGAGGATGGTGGGGAAAGTGGGAGTCCTCTTCTGGCGCCTTGCATTGTCCCAGCCCCATCTCCTCTGCCCTGGCAAATTCTCTGGGCCTACACAGACCCCACCCCGCCATCAGCTTCCTTCAAAGACCCTTAGTAAAACACTAGTGAACGGAATCCAGCAATATATAAACAGAAGTATACACCATGGACAAGTGAGATTTATTCCAGGAAGAAAAGTTGGTTTAACCTTCAAAATTAATGATTGCAATAAACCGTATCAGCAGAAAAAAGAAACAAAAATCACATCCTCATCTCAATAGATGCAGAAAGTGCGTCTGAAAAATCTACCACCAATTTCATTTTAAAATACTAAACAAACTACAAATAGAAAGGAGCTTCTTCAACCTCATAAAATACATTTACGAAAACCTCACAGCTAACTTCCCCCTTAATTGTAAAAGCTAACTACTTTCCTCCGAAGTTAGATCAGGAGCAAGGACATCTGCTCACCACTGCTATTCGACACTGTATTAGAGGTTCGAACCAGAACAAGTCGGCAATAAAAATAAACAGAGATCAGCCAGATGGAAAAAGAAAAAGTAAAACTGCCTCTCTTCAAACTTCACATGATCTTTTATATAGAATATCCTAAGAAGCCCAGTAAAAACAGTACTATTTCTAACAAAAGTAGTTTAGCAAGATTTCAGGATACAAGCTCAATATGCAAAAATCATTTGTATTTTCTCTACTTGTAATGAAGAATCTGAAAAAGGAATTAAGAAAATAATTCCATTTTCAGTACCATCAAAAGGAATAGAATACATAGGAACGCATTTAACAAAAGAAGTTCAACACTTACGCTCTGAAAACTACAGAACACTGTTGAAGAAAACTGAAGATCTAAATAACTGAAAAAGCATCCCATCCATGTTCATGGGTCAGAAGACATGATGTTGCTGAGATGACAATGCTCCTCACATCAATCTACAGATCCAATGCAATCCCTATCACAGTCTCAAAGAATCCCCAAAGAATCTCTTCTTTGTAGAAATTGGTAAGCTGATTATAAAATTCATATGGAATTGCAAGAGACCCACAAATGCCAAAATAGTTTTGAAAAAGAATAAAGTAGAAAGACTCACACTTCCCAATTTAAAAATTTACTACAAAGTAGTAATAATCAAAACAGTGAAATACTGGCACAAGGACAGATATATAGATCAATAGAACAAAATTGTGAGTCCAGAAATAAAACCATACATCTATGGTCACCTGACATTTTTTAAATTGTACTTTGAGTTCTAGGGTACATGTGCACAACGTGCAGGTTTCTTACATATGTATACATGTGCCATGTTTGTTTACTGTACCCATTAATTCGTCATTTACATTAGGTATTTCTCCTAATGCTATCCCTCTCCCAGCCCCTCACCCCATGACAGGCCCCGGTGTGTGATGTTCCCCGCCTTGTGTCCAAGGGTTCTCATTGCTCAGTTTCCACCTATGAGTGAGAACATGCAGTATTTGGTTTTCTGTCCTTGCGATAGTTTGCTCAGAATGATGATTTCCAGCTTCATCCATGCTGCTACAAAGGACATGAACTCATCCTTTTTTATGGCTGCATAGTATTCCATGGTGTATATGTGCCACATTTTCTTAATCCAGTCTATCATTGATGGACATTTGGGTTGGTTCCAAGTCTTTACTATTGTGAATAGTACCACAATAAACATACGTGTGCATGTATCTTTATAGCAGCAGGATTTATAACCCTTTGGGTATATACCCAATGATGGGATGGCTGAGTCAAGTGGTATTTCTAGTTCTAGATCCTTGAGGAATTGCCACACTTGTCTTCCACAATGGTTGAACTATTTACAGTCCCACCAACAATGTAAAAGTGTCCTATTTCTCCACATCCTCTCCAGCACCTGTTGTTTCCTGACTTTTTAATGATCACCATTCTAACTGGTGTGAGATGGTATCTCATTGTGGTTTTGATTTGCATTTCTCTGATGACCAGAAATGATGAGCATTTTTTTATGTGTCTGTTGGCTGCATAAATGTCTTCTTTTGAGAAGTGTCTGTTCATATCCTTTGCCCACTTTCTGATGTGATTGTTTGATTTTTTTTTTTTTTTGTAAATTTAACTTCTTTGTAGATTCTGGATATTAGCCCTTTGTCAGATGGGTAGGTTGCAAAAATTTTCTCCCATTCTGTAGGTTGCCTGTTCACTCTGATGGTAATTTCTTTTGCTATGCAGAAGCTCTTTAGTTTAATTAGATCCTATTTGTCTATTCTGGCTTTTGTTGCCTTTGCTTTTGGTGTTTTAGTCATGAAGTCCTTGCCCATGCCTATGTACTGAATGGTATTGCCTAGGTTTTCTTCTAGGGTTTTTATGGTTTTAGGTCTAACATTTAAGTCTTTCATCCATCTTGAATTAATTTTTGTATAAGGTGTAAGGAAGGGATCCAGTTTCAGTTTTCTACATATGGCTAGCCACTTTTCCCAGCACCATTTATTAAACAGGGAATCCTTTCCCCATTTCTTGTTTTTGTCAGGTTTGTTAAAGATCAGATGGCTGTAGATGTGTGGTATTATTTCTGAGGGCTCTGTTCTATTCCATTGGTCTATATCTCTGTTTTGGTACCAGTACCATGCTGTTTTGGTTACTGTAGCCTTGAAGTACAGTTTGAAGTCAGGTAGCGTGATGCCTCCAGCTTTGTTCTTTTGGCTTAGGATTGTCTTGGCAATGCGGGCTCTTTTTTGGTTCCAATATGAACTTTAAAGTAGTTTTTTCCAATTCTGTGAAGAAAGTCATTGGTAGCTTGATGGGGATGGCATTGAATCTATAAATTATCTTGGGCAGTATGGCCATTTTCACGATATTGATTCTTCCTATCCATGAGCATGGAATGTTCTTCCATTTGTTTGTATCCTCTTTTATTTCATTGAACAGTGTTTTGCATTTCTCCTTGAAGAGGTCCTTCACGTCCCTTGTAAGTTGGATTCCTAGGTATTTTATTCTCTTTGAAGCAATTGTGAATGGGAGTTCACTCATGATTTGGCTCTCTGTTTGTCTGTTATTGGTGTATAAGAATGCTTGTGATTTTCGTGCATTGATTTTGTATCCTGAGACTTTGCTGAAGTTGCTTATCAGCTTAAGGAGATTTTGGGCTGATGTGGTGGGGTTTTCTAAATATACAATCATGTCATCTGCAAACAGGGACAATTTGACTTCCTCTTTTCCTAACTGAATACCCTTTATTTCTTTCTATTGCCTGATTGCCCTGGCCAGAACTTCCAACACTATGTTAAATAGGAGTGGTAAGAGAGGGTATCCCTGTCTTATGCCAGTTTACAAACAGAATGCTTCCAGTTTTTGACCATTCAGTATGATACTGGTTGTGGGTTTGTCATAAATAGCTCTTATTATTTTGAGATACGTTCCAATAATACCTAGTTTATTCAGAGTTTTTAGCAAAAAGAGCTGTTGAATTTTGTCAAAGACCTTTTCTGCATCTATTGAGATAATCATGTGGTTTTTGTATTTGGTTCTGTTTATGTGATGGATTACATTTATTGATTTGTGTATGTTGAACCAGCCTTGCATCCTAGGGATGAAGACAACTTGATCTTAGTGGATAAGCTTTTTGATGTGCTGCTGGACTCGGTTTGCCAATATTTTACTGAGGATTTTCGCATCGATGTTCATCAGGGAAATTGGTCTAAATATTCCCTTTTTTTTTGTTGTGTCCCTACCAGGCTTTGATATCAGGATGATGCTGGCCTCATAAAATGAGTTAGGGAGGACTCCCTCTTTTTCTATTGATTGGAATAGTTTCAGAAGGAATGGTACCAGCTTTTCTTTGTACCTCTGGTAGAATTCGGCTGTGAATCCTTCTGGTCCTGGACTATTTTTGGTTGGTAGCCTATTAATTATTGCTTCGATTTCAGAGCCTGTTATTGGTCTATTCAGCGACTCAACTTCTTCCTGGTTTAGTCTTGTGAGGGTGTATATGTGTCCAGGAATTTATCCATTTCTTCTAGATTTTCTAGTTTATTTGCATAGAAGTGTTTATAATATTCTCTGATAGTAGTTTGTATTTCTGTGGGACTGGTGGTGATATCCCCTTTATCATTTTTTATTGCGTCTATTTTATTCTTCTCTATTTTCTTCTTTATTAGTCTTGCTAGCAATCTATCCATTTTGTTGATCTTTTCAAAAAAGTAGCTCCTGGATTCATTGATTTTTTGAAGGGTTTTTTTTATGTGTGTGTGTCTCTATCTCCTTCAGTTCTGCTCTGATCTTAGTTATTTCTTGCCTTCTGCTAGCTTTTGAATTTGTTTGCTCTTGCTTCTCTAGTTCTTTTAATTGTGATGTTAGGATATCAACTTTAGATCTTTCCTGCTTTCTCTTGTGGGCATTCACTGCTACAAATTTCCCTCTACACACTGCTTTAAATGTGTCCCAGAGATCCTAGTACACTGTGTCTTTGTTCTCATCGGCTTCAAAGAATATCTTTATTTCTGCCTTCATTTTGTTATTTATTCAGTAGTCATTAAGGAGCAGGTTGTTCAGTTTCCATGTAGTTGTGCAGTTTTGAGTGAGTTTCTTAATCCTGGGTTCTAACTTGATTGCACTGTGGTCTGAGAGACAGTTTGTTGTGATTTCTGTTCTTTTACATTTGCTGAGGAGTGCTTTACCTCCAACTATGTGGTCAATTTTGGAATAAGTGTGATGTGGTGCTGAGAAGAATGTATATTCTGTTGATTTGGGGTGGAGAGTTTTGTAGATGTCTATTAGGTCTGCTTGGTGCAGAGCTGAGTTCAAGTCCTGGATATCCTTGTTAACCTTCTGTCTCGTTGATCTGTCTAATATTGACAGTGGGGTGTTAAAGTCTCCCATTATTATTGTGTGGGAGTCTAAGTCTCATTTTAGGTCTCTAAGAACTTGCTTTATGAATCTGGGTGCTCCTGTATTGGGTGCATATATAGTTAGAATAGTTAGCTCTTCTTGTTGAATTGATCCCTTTACCATTATGTAATGGCCTTCTTTGTCTCTTTTGATCTTTGTTGGTTTAAAGTCTATTTTATCAAAGACTAGGATTGCAACCCCTGCTTTTTTTTTTTTTTTTTTTTTTTTTTTTTGCTTTCCATTTGCTTGGTAGATCTTCCTTCACCCCTTAATTTTGAGCCTATGTGTGTCTCTGCACATGAGATGGGTCTCCTGAATACAGCACACTGATGGTCTTGACTCTTTATCCAATTTGCCAGTCTGGGTCTTTTAATTGGGGCATTTAGTCCATTTACATTTAAGGTTAATATTGTTATGTATGAATTTGATTATGTCATTATGATGCTAGCTGGTTATTTTGCCCATTAGTTGATGCAGTTTCTTCCTAGCTTCAATGGTCTTTACAATTTGGCATGTTTTTGCAGTGGTTGGTACTGGTTGTTCCTGTCCATGTTTAGTACTTCCTTCAGGAGTTCTTGTAGGGGAGGCCTGGTGGTGACAAAATCTCTCAGCATTTGCTTGTCTGTAAAGGATTTTATTTCTCCTTCACTTACGAAGTTTAGTTTGGCTGGATATGAAATTCTGGGTTGAAAATTATTTTCTTTAAGAATGTTGAATACTGGCCCCCACTCTCTTCTGGCTTACAGAGTTTCTGCTGAGAGATCCACTGTTAGTCTGATGAGCTTCCCTTTGTGGGTAACACGACCTTTCTCTCTGGCTGCCCTTAACATTTTTTCCTTCATTTCAACCTTGGTGAATGTGACAATTATGTATCTTGGGGTTGCTCTTCTCGAGGAGTATCTTTGTGGTGTTCTCTGTATTTCCTGAATTTGAATGTTGGCCTGCCTTGCTAGGTTGGGGAAGTTCTCCTGGATAATATCCTGAAGAGTGTTTTCCAGCTTGGTTCCATTCTCCCTGTCACTTTCAGGTACACCAATCAATCACAGATTTGGTCTTTTCACATAGTCCTGTATTTCTTGGAGGCCTTGTTTCTTTTTACTCTAAACTTCTTTTCTCACTTCATTTCATTAATTTGATCTTCAGTCACTGATATCCTTTCTTCCACTTGATCGAATCGGCTACTGAAGCTTGTGCATGCGTCACGTAGTTCTCGTGCCATGGCTTTCAGCTCCATCAGGTCATTTAAAGTCTTCTCTACACTGTTTATTCCAGTTAGCCATTCATCTAATCTTTTTTCAAGGTTTTTAGTTTCCTTGCAATGAGTTCAAACATCCTCCTTTAGCTCGGAGAAGTTTATTACTGACTTTCTGAAGCCTACTTCTGCCAACTCATCAAAGTCACTCTCCGTCCAGCTTTGTTCCATTGCTGGCGAGGCGCTGCAGTCCTTTGGAGGAGAAGGGGAGCTCTGGTTTTTAGAATTTTCAGCTTTTCTGCTCTGGTTTCTCCCCATCTTTGTGGTTTTATCTACCTTTGGTCTTTGATGATGGTGACCTACAGATGGGGTTTTGGTGTGGATGTCCTTTTTTGTTGATGCTGATGCTATTCCTTTCTGTTTGTTAGTTTCCCTTCTAACAGTCAGGTCCCTCAGCTGCAGGTCTGTCAGAGTTTGCTGAAGGTCCACTCCAGACCCTGTTTGCCTGGGTATCACCAGTAGTGGCTGTGGAACAGCAAATATTGCTGCCTGATCCTTCCTCTGGAAGCTTCATCTCAGAGGGGCACCCAGCTGTATGAGGTGTCAGTTGGCCCCTACTGGGAGGTGTCTCCAAGTTAGGCTACACGGGGGTCAGGGACCCACTTGAGGAGGCAGTCTGTCTGTTCTCAGAGCTTAAACACCATGCTGGGAGAACCACTGCTCTCTTCAGAGCTGTCAGACAGGGACTTTTAAGTCTGCAGAAGTTTCTGCTGTCTTTTGTTCGCTATGCCTTGCCCCCAGAGGTGGAATCTACAGAAGCAGGTGGGCCTCATTGAGCTACAGTGGGCTCCACCCAGTTCAAGCTTCCTGGCCACTTTGTTTACCTACTCAAGCCTCAGCAATGGCAGACGCCCCTCCCCCAGCCAAGTTTGTTGCCTCACAGTTCGATCTTGGACTAGCAGTGAGCAAGGCTCTGAGGGCATGGGGCTTGCTGAGCCAGGCACCGGATATAATCTCTTGCCATTTGATAAGACTGTTGGAAAAGCTCATTGTTTAGGTGGCAGTGTCCCGATTTTCCAGGTACAGTCTGTCACAGCTTCCCTTGGCTAGGAAAGGGAAATCCCCCGACCTCTTTTGCTTCCCAGGTGAGGTGATGCCCCGTCCTGCTTCGGCTCACCTCCGTGGGCTGCACCCGCTGTCCGATCAGTCCCAGTGAGGTGAACCAGGTACCTCCGTTGGAAATGCAGAAATCACCCGTCTTCTGCATGGATCACCCTGGGAGCTGCCGACCGGAGCTGTTCCTGTTCGGCCATCTTGGAATGCACCACCCCTGTCACCTGACTTTTTTACAAAGGTGCCAAGACCATCCATTGGGGTCAGAATAATCTTTCAAACAAATGGTATTGAAACTTTATAACTATGTGGAAAAGAATGAAGTTGGGTCCTTACCTCAGACCACATATGAAAATTAATCTGAAATTGATCAAAGATCTAATCATAAGAGCAAAAAATAACAGTCTTATAAGGAAACATAGAGGTAATCCTTACTGACCTTGGGTTTGGCAAAGGTCATGGCACCAAGAATATTAGCAACAAAAGAAAAAATAGATAGTTTTGACTTCACCAAAATTGAAAGCGTGTGCTTCAAAGGACACTCTCAAAAGTGAAAGAACAACCCACAGAATGGGAGACAGTATTTGCCACTCATCTATATGATGAGGGATTTGTATCATGAGTATATAAAATTCTCTTACAATCAAGGAAGATAAACAAATGGCCAAAAAACACAGGCAAAGATACTCAATGTCATCAGTCATATGGGAAATGCAAATCAAAACCATGATGAGACGGCACTTCACATCTACTAGAAAGACTAAAATCAAAAACATCAGAGAATAACAAGTGCTAGAACCCTCATACATGGCTGGTGGGGCTGTAAAATGGTGCAGCCACTCTGGAAAACAGTCTCAGTCTCTTAAATAATTGCATAGAGAGTTACCATAGAACCCAACAATTCCGCTACTAGGAATATACCTAAGAGAACACAAGTCCAGGTTTCCATGACGGCAGTGTACAAGCAAGCTGACTTCCCTCCCATCTCAAAGAAAACCAAAACCAAATACACAGCACTGAGATTATCACCAGCAATATCCCAGAACTCAAACATGAGGATGCGAGAGTTCCTGGGGCCACAGAAAAGTAAAAAAACTCCTAGACCAGATGTAAGAAAATGGGATTTACATGCCCACAATGCCCCTCTCCCCAGTCTGCTCAGCACCAAATGTGCAGAACATTTCTCCCTGACTCCCAATTTCTACACTGGACAAAGTGACATGGAGGCAGACAGCCAGCTTCCTTCTCATGTTGGGTTTCCTGGCAGGAGACCTGCCCCTGCTTCAACCCAGGGGTATCATCAGGAGTGCCTGAAGGGAAAAATATCTCTGAGGAAAGTCAGAGACAAAAGGGGAAATGGGACTCCCATCCCACCCTTGAAAACTCTGCTGTGTAACTCAGCCAAAGGAGACACCAAATCAGAGTGACTGTTCACAGTGTTACGTTGTAGGAGGTAAGTCCCACAGGCTCCCAGGCATGCAGCCCTGGTCAGCCTTCCCACATGACCAGGATATCCCACTGGGGCCTCTCTCTTTGGGACTGGCAGCACTCTACTGTTGCCTAGAACCAAGGCAAAGTTGGGCTTAAGTTGCCACCTAGTGCAGAAAAGGAGGCAGCAACCTAGCAGGAAAAAAGCAAAAGAAAAGAAACAGATAAATTACAAAGATCTCTAATAAAACATATCCAGTAAAAAGGTTAGGTGTGGTGGCTCACACCTGTAATCCCAGCACTTTGGGAGGTCAAAGTGGGAAGATCGCTTGAGCCCAGGAGTTTGAAAGCAGCTTGGGCAACACGGCAAAACCTCATCTCTACAAAATAATACAAAAATTAGCTGGACTGAACTACTCAGGAGACTGAGGTAGGAGGATCACCTGAGCCTGGAAGGTGGAGCTGCAGTGAGCCATGATCACCACTACATTCCAGCCTGGGTGACAGAGTGAGATCCTATCTTTAAACACACACACACACACACACACACACATACACACAGACACACACAAACAAAAAAAAACAAAGAAACAAAAAGAAGCCAGACAGAGAAGTCTGAAATAAATACATAATTCTTCTGTGCAAGGACATAAACATACATTCACAAGAAACAACAGCAAACAGGGAGCCATGACCTCCGCAACTGAACAAGGCAAGGAACCAGTAACTGACCCTAAAGAGACAGCAATATGTGAATTATCTGACCAAGAATTCAAAATAGTAGTTTTAAGGAAACTCAGTGATCTCCAAGATAACAAAGAAAAGCAATTCAGAAATTTATGAGAAATAATTAACAAAGACATTGAAATAATCTAAAAAATCAAACAGAAATCTTGGAACTCAGAGATATATTTGCTGAACTGAAAAATTCATTACAGGCTCTCAACAGCAAAATAAATGAAGCAGAGGTAAGAATCAGTGAGCCTGAAGACAGCTATTTGAAAGCATACAAAGGAGAAAAAAGAGAGAAGAATGAAAAGGAATGAAGATAACCTATAAGATACAGAAAATTACCTCGAAAGACCAAATCTAAGAATTACTGGTGTTCAAGAGAGAGTTAAGCAAGCACCAGGGGTAGGAAGCTGATCAAAAAATAGTAACAGAAAAATTTCCAAAACTTGAGGAAGAGATAAATATTCAGGTACAGGAAAGTTAGAGAACACCAAAGAGATCTGACCCAAAGAGGACTACCCTGACACATACAGTAATCCAACTCTCAAAGGTCAAGGACAAAGACAGGACCCTAAAAGTGGCAAGAGAAAATAGGCAGACACATAAAGGAGCTCCAGTTCATCTGGCAACAGAATTCTTAAAGGAAACTCTACAGACCAGGAGTGAGTGGTATGACATTTTGAAAGTGTTGAACAGAAAAAAAATCCTCAACTGTCATCCAAGAATAATATATCCAGCAAAACTGTACTTAAAATATGAAGGAGAAATAAAGTCTCTCCCAAACAAACAAAAGCTGAGAGAATTCACCACCACCACATCTGTCTTACAAGAAATGCTAAAGGGAGCTCTTCAAACGGAAAGAAAAAAACACTCATGTATAAAAAGAAAATATCTGAAAGTATAAAACCCAGGGTAAAATTAAGTACACAGACAAACCAAAATATTGCAATGCTATAATTGCAGTGTGCAACCCACTCATAACTTTAGTATGAAGCGCAGAGACGAAACTACCAAAATCAATAATAGCTACAGCAACTGATACTATAATAAAACCACAGAGTAATCCCTGAATACAGAGCGAGGGAAGGAAGAACAGATATGAATGGAGACTCCACTATGAGTGCTCAAGTACATGCCGGCAAACAAATGCTCATGAACATCTTCACTAAACAATATATTTTTTTTTATTTTTCTCTTACAACAAACCATAAATGGGCCACCTAGAAGAGCAGTGGATAAGGGTCTCTGGCTTACAAGGGAATAATGGAAAGCAACATTTCTCTGTGGAATGGGTGAAGATGGTCAGACCCTCCAAGGAGGGGTCCTCATGGCAATAGATTGCTGACTATGATAGAGGCAAAGCTCAGGAACAGTTTTGACTCCCCCAGCCTCACAGTTCCTTCTGGAAGCTCCTCTTCAATTACTTCATCGGGTAACATGTCCCTTTCAAGATTAGTAGGTCCTCCTGCATTGCAAACCATGCTATTACAACAACGAACCCAGTAGAAGCTATTAGTTTTGAAGATTTTTCTTGGGGCTTCAGGAGGCTGGTGAGCTGCATATAGAAACGTGCAGTTGAATGTACAGTTCTTATAAACAAGTAGCTCACGAGGGTTTATGCCTGAAAAAAAACAGCAGCAATGAAAATAACTGATTTCACATTTTCTGCTTGTAAATATTGAAGCACATACACCTCACATTCAACCATAATTAGCTCCGTGTGCACATTCTATACCCCCAGCTGTGACAATATTGTTTAGAATACTTGACCGAGAGAGAATATCCAAGTACACTAACGGGTCTCATCACTCCAAGAACAACTACTTCTGGAGATAGTTTTCTATCTAAGCTGCCATCTTTAGGCCTCTGGCCCTCCCAAAATAATATCATGGTACCTTGTCATGTAGCTACGCACAATGAAATGTCCTGTTCATTTTTTGTGGTAAGAATTCTACAGCTCCAGAAATCAAATGCAGACCAGAAGTCATGTTTCACTTATGGTCCAGAGATCGCACGGACCTTTAACAGAGGGGTCCATATTAATGTAGCATTATCCAGATTTTCTGCAGTTGGCAAGACCCTTTTAGGGTAAACTCCTTCCTGGGACCCTCAGCCTGGTGTTTCAGTCTCCTGAGCCCTTGGTGCCAACCTCCTCCCCAGCACAGACTTGATGCAGCATTCCAACTAGGTACATGTTATCCAATGGACAACCCCTCTGGTGAAGGTTATCGATAGCAACTAATGTGATCACGACTAATGTGATCAATAATCTTCACTACAGGGCTTGTCCAGTGGCCTCAGCTGACCAATGCTACCTGATCAAAGCTCCACCTAACACCTCCTTCAAGAATCCCTGGGTTAAATACCTTGGTCCTCATCACTACTTCCATTCCCCTTGAAGTCTATCCAGTGTTTACACAAATACTTTATTCTGGAACTTACCATAATTGATTTATCTATTCATGGATCTGGGTCTTGTCTCCTCTATAACACCTGAAACAACTGATGAATACGAACCAGTCACTTGTTTTCTGTTATTTTCCACTTAAAAAGTTTATTGGAGTTCTACATTCTACAGAAATGTGCCTGACCATAAGTCCACAACTCAGTGGATTTTCCCTAAGTGCCCACAGCCAGTACTCAGCATGTAGCACCAGACACAGAGCTGCACGACAGCCCCATGACTCTTCACTCTGCTCTTCCACACAGACACTACTGTAAGCAGCCCAGGCCAAAGATAGGAAATGTATGGACTTCTAAACCTATAGGTTAGTTCTGTTTGGTTTTGAACTTTATGAAAGGAAATTATACATTATGTCTGATTTTGTGGATGGCTTCTTTTGCTCTATTCTGTGTTTATGAAATTTATCCCTATTGTTGCACACTGTTGTATATTGTTCATTCTCATAATTGTATAGCATTACATTGATGAACATACCACGATTTATTGTTGATGGACATTAAGGTTGTCTCTGGTTTTTGTTTACTCCAAACAATGCTGCAATGAATACTGTTATATTGTATTTGCCTTGAGGTGAGCCTGCATAAGCTTTTATTAAATTAGCTATGTACCTATTTAGAAGCACTGAGTCTCAGTGTTTGATATGCAGCTTTAGCAGACAACGTCGAAGGGTTTTCTACACTGGGTTGAATTTATCTATAGTCTGAGGGATTGTGCACACTTCAGAACCCTGACAACACTTGGTATGATCATTTTAGGATACTGAGTCATTTCCTGTGGTGTTATCGTGTTGTGGTTTTAAGCTGCATTTCTTTCAAGAAGAATGACACTGAACAACTTTTCTTATATATGTTACACATTCAGACACCATTTTCTGGTAAATTCCCTTTAAGCCTTTTGTTTAAAATTCCACTGGATGATCAGCTTTTTATTAATTCATAGGAAGAAGTTCATTATATTATGAATACAAGTATTTTAGTAGATACATGTTTTGAAATGCTTTGTCCTCATCTGTGGCTCGCGGTTTTACTATTTCACAGGTATCTTCTTAGGAACAGAAGTTTTGAAGTTAAAGGTAAATCAACCTGTCAATTTCATTCTTATGTGACTAGTACTATTTTGCTCAATTTTTAAAATTCTTAATTCCTAAAAGTCACAAATACAGCATTTTACATTTTTCTCTAAAAACTTTATTGGTTTAAAATTTACACTGAGATCTACAAACCACCTAAAACTGCTTCTTTTGTATGGTGCAAATATTGTGTACAAATATCTAACATATCCACCACTACTTAGTGCAGAGAAGTGTCTTTACCTACTGCACTGTACAGTCAACTTTGTCAGAGATCGAGAAACCAGATGTATGTGGCTTTTTCTGAATTATTTCTCTTCTAGTGTTGTATTTTTCAATCCTGACCACAGGATCCAACACCTAACTGTTTTGATTAAGAAAACTATATGAATAATCTTGATAGTTCAAAGCACAAGTCCTCGAGCTTTTTTCTTTTTCCCCAAGGCTGCTTTGGCTTTCCTAGCCCTTCATATTTTCAAAAAGCATTAGGCACCAACTTGTCAAAACACACACACACCCCTGCTGAGACTCTGACTGAAATTCTTTTGGATTTGTAGGTTAACTGGAGAAAAGATATCCTTACTCTGTTGAGTTTCATGGTCCATAAGTATAGTGTACAATTCCATGTGTTTAAGTCTTTAATGGTGTTTTAAGTCTTCAATAGGTGTTTCTGCAGTTTGAGTGTTGAAATCTTGCACAAATCCAGTTAGATTTGTGGTACTTGATTTTGTGATACTTTAAAGAGCAGCAGTCCTTGGATTTCATTTTCAATCTGTTTCTTGATGTACAAAAAGACAAGTGATTTTGTAAACTGATTTTTGAATACTTATCTTGTATCCAGGATCTTTCCTAAAGGTATTTGTTATTTGAAGTTTGTTATCTCTGATGAATAGTAAGCAGTATAAATTCTTTCTTTCTGCTCTCCATGAGACTTAATCCTTCCTCTTGGCTAACTGAGCTACCTAAGAACTCCAGTTCCATTGGGAATAGAAGTGGTGATGGTAGACATTTCCCTCAGAGGTTTGGAAAGGGTGTTGGATTTTATCAAAGCATTTCAGCATCTACAATAATCTCTGCCCTTTTTCTTTGTTAATATGGTGAATTAAACTGATGGGTTTCAAATTGTAAACCACATTGCAATTCTGTTATTGAATCCACAAGGTAGTAGGGTTATGGAATGTGTGTGTGTGTGTGTGTATGTGTGTGTGTAAATGAACCTTTTATTTTAAAAATAGTTCTAGGTTTTCAGAAAAGTTGCAGAGATAGTGCAGAGTTCCTATATGCCTCATACCCACGCCCCTTGTCTCAGCACACTGCCTATGTTTCTTTCCGTAGAGGTCTTTTGCTTACCATCCTGCACAGCCCCAGAAATCAGCAAATCTCCTGAAGGAAAAATGTCCCAGCATTCCAGCATTCCCAATTTCTTTGTCCTAATATCCATCAGGGTTCATTCAGGAAAATGGAGCCCTTAAAACAGTCTAGGTCTAAGTTATTAAATACAAGTGTTACAGCTGCCATGACCATGGGGAAGCCAAGAAAGGAAGTCAGTCAGGTGAGGCTGAAGATCAGAGGAACAGTCCAGAGCTAGGTCACTTACACTGGGGCAGGCTGGAACAGCCCAACTTTGCATGGCAATATCAAAGGCCATGTACCTTTATCCTCTCAAGTAAGGCTCTTGCAGAGATGTTTAAACTGCTCCATTGGAGTACCCATCACCTACGCAGGCCAGTGGCCAAATGCCTGCTGTCGTCTTAGGAATTGCTTTCAGTCAAAGGCTCAGAAGTAGAGAAGATGGGGTGGACATGAAGGAGGACAGATCGGAGTCCGCCAGTGTCCATTACCGCACAAAACCATCGTGACCTTCCAGAAGAGTGATCTCTGCTTCACCCACACCTTGCAAATCTCACTCAAGTTCCTCTTTTTGCCAACTATTACCCCATGAGGGATTCATGGGAAAGACAGTTTTCAGACTCATTTAGAGGCAGTAATCATGCCATCAAGGTCCCCAGCAGTGGCCACTCTGGAGACAAAGCCCAGATTCTCAGCCTCCTGCCCATGTCCCAAATCAGCAGTTGGTCTGAAGAAGAGATGTGCATGAATCTCTTCTCACACTGCTATAAAGAACTGGCTGAGACTGGGCGATTTATAAAGGAAAGAGGTTTAATTGACTCACAGTTCCGCATGGCTGGGGAGGCCTCAGGAAACTTACAATCATGGCAGAAGGGGTAGCAAACACATCCTTCATATGATGGCAGGAAGAAGTGCCGGGGAAAAGGCCTTTATAAAACCATCAGATCTTGTGAGAACTCACTTACTATCATGAGAACAGCATAAGGGTAACCACTCGCATGATTCAACTGCCTCCCACTAGGTCCTTCCCATGACATGTGGGGATTATGGGAGTTACAATTCAAGATGAGATCTGGGTGGGAACATAGCCAAATCACATCGAGGTGGTAATCAGGGGATTGTTTTTGTGCAAAGCTTAGAACACAGAATGACATGTGAAGTTGCAAGCACAACCACAGAAACTGGGGACAAAACGGCTAGAAGAAAGGCCCTGAGCAGGGCTCCAGGCAAGGCCTCCACCTGTACACCATGATGTACACTGGCTGCACCCTCCCTGCTTGCTCCATTGGTCACTGGGCCTCTGGCCATACATCTTCATCTTCTGCAGGTTAGCGCCCTGGGGAGACGGGGCACCTTCCTCAGAGCGCCAGAGGGCTCTGAGGAAGAAGCAAGAGTATCCTGGAAGTGAAGGCTCTGCCCTGACCTCATGCTTGGCCTTCCCATCTGTGTGTGGTAGGCATTTCTCTGAGGGCAGTCCATGGCCCATGCACTGCTTTGACCTGCCGAGCTGGAAGCACTCTCTAGACTACCAGAAATTGAAAGGCCAGTGAGGACTCGCCCAGGCAGCATGGGGTGTCAACACACACAACCAGAGACAGTAGAGGCTCTGAGGTCCGGCAATGCTCTTACCCTCTGGAGACACTGCAGATGTGTGGACAGATTGTACCACTTTGCAGAGTACCTGGCTCTACAAGATGATGCATGCTGGCCTATCATGAGGCTGAGACCAAGGCCTATGGAGACGCACTCAAGATGGGAAGACATGAGGGAAGGGGAAACAGCTGGGTTCAGAGAAGAAAGCAGACTGGCCCTGCCCCAGAGACTATCCAGGTAGGAGACTAATCTACAATGTGTCAGAATGACAAAAAGGTACTTACGGATGGAGATTGTCATACAGCGCCTAACATGATACGGACATGTTCTAATTTCGGGACAGTTGAAGTCATTTATGACCGCACAGTCATGGCATCTCAAACTGTAGGTCCCTGAGAGGGGAGAGAGCAGGCTTCAGGCTTCTGCTCCACCACGACTTTTCTACCCATTACCAGCTCACTCTACCCTCCCTCAATGGCCAGCCCTTCCCCTCTGCTTCCAAGGACTTCTCCTAGCCTGCGCAGCTCAGCTCTCTATGCAGTCTGAGTGTCGCCCAGGCTAGCTCCTGGAAGGCAGGCCAGGCACAAGGAGAGCTTTCCCTGCTCTCCAACACAGGCTCCAGGAAGCGCCACTGGTGGTCACATACAGGATTGCTATGCTCTGCAGACCTGGCCCACCTCACCAAGGAAGACTGGATACTCACAGGGGTCCAGATTCCTCCTGGATTTCCCTGGACACAACCCCTCCTGCCTGGCCCTGATGGGGAAGGGCCACATCAAGGTTCCCCTTTGGTTCCCGGTCAGCTGCTCTTCCATCCTAACCCTCTCCTTGCTCATGACTACTCCTGGACTGCCCTAGTGCCCAGCCCTGATTACACAGCAAACGTAGGCCCCAGCTGGCTGAGACATGCTCCACGTTGCAGCCAATCATTCCAGTTACCCCCAGCAGCCCCAGGTGAATTCTCGTCCTCTCCGGGACAGTGAGAGGGAATGATACTTACACTGAGCACCAACGGTAACATTGGCTGCCACCAGTGGGAGCCCCACGGCTAGGAGTAAGGCAAAGTGGAGCATCACTTCATGCAGGAGCCTGGACCTGAAGGTAAGAAGACCCAGACAACACATTAGTGAGCCATGGCTCCTTGGCCAGCTCTATGTCCCTGGCGTCAGTGGTCTCATGAGTCTCCCTGACTCTGCCCACCTGAATGCCTCCCCCACTGGGCCAGCAGCTCCTTGGGTAAGGCACTGGGGTCGGGCAGGTCTGACCCACACACAAGTCTTTGCCAGGCCTGTGCCCTCACCTCAGACAAACTTGCCGTCACTCCTCGAGCCAGGGAGGTCCTGGGGCTGCTTCATGTGGCAGCTCACCTAAGGGTCCCCATGCTTCAAAATATTTCTCTGTATCTACTGGTTGATTCTGAACCTCAAAAGCAACTTGTGAAATGTTCTCAAATACTGCCCATTGACGTGCTTTCTGCTCTCACATGCAACTCAGCAACATGAGAGCTGAGGTGACTACAGGTGGGGAGCGAGGACAAAACATGCCAGAAGCCCAACTTGAAGGCATCCTCAGTGGCATTACGAGAGAACTCCCCTCCCAAAATCTAGTCTTCTTCCACCCTGGGCATCACCGAGCCATCAGTTAATTACTGGCAAGGGGAGGATCTGGGGCACCTCACACCTGAGTCCTGATGCCAGCACTGTGGGCTCAGAAACATCCCCCAGGTCACCAATCAGTTGCCACAACTGAGACATTTTCTCGCAGGGACACAACTGCACCCTTATTCCTGCAAATGCACTGTCTCCATCCCCTACCTGCCTTCAGCAGCCTGACTCAAGGGGGAAGCTCCATCTCCCTGATTCGGAGCAGGTCAGTCCTCAGTGCTCAGTGGGGCAACTCCCTGGGCACAGTTGCTGACGGCTGCTGACTCCCCTCATTCTGAGGCCCCACTGGAGGGGGTCAGAGCCTAATGTGTAGCTCCCCCCTGCAGGAGCAGCTGGGGCCACAGAACCAGAAGCTGACTGTGCAGCAAGAAGCCACACCCAGGGATAGGGATGATCAGGATCCAGTACCCACTTTGCCCCACCCTGTGTACTAAGTCCAGCTCCAGTGGGGAAGGCTGAGATTCAAAATGCCCCTAGCCCTAGGTCATCAAGTTTGGGAAGAAAGATGGGTTGGTACCTCTGGGATGCAGGAGACCAAGACTGAGGGCCTGTCAGTGTCTACCCTTGGAAGGGGCTCCTGACTCGCCTGGCCAGTCAGCCTCCCTAGGTGGATCTCCCACCCACCCCATGCCCATTCCCCTGAGACCCAGCAGCCCTGTCTCTACTCTGTCCTGCCTGCTCTCCCTGGATGCCTCCTTTACTCATTCAACACTTGCTCCCAAAGCTGGGCTCAAGGGCACCTACTGACGCAGAGCATGTACACTGAGGCTGTCTTCCTCCATGAGGGCACAGCAGACATTCTGAACACCCTTCCACTGTCAATGCCCAGAGCACATGCAGGAAAACTCACATTAGATGTGTTCACTGATTTCCAGCTGGATCTTGGGGCAGATGGGAAAATACCCAAGAGCTACAATGGAACACTAGAAGAAACCGAGCTGGAAAGTCCACAGTAACAGTATGATTTCCTGGGGCACAGGTTGACACCCAGAGCCCAGAGCTTTAGGATTTTGTAGTTGAACAGGTTCTGGAGACAAAGCCAGGACCAAGGTGAGTGGGAAATGAGAGCTTGGATTACTTCACAGAGCATGGATCCTCAAGACCAAAAGTGTCAGAGAAGCAGAGTGGGCTAGAAAATGTGGATCGTCATCATCAGCAAACAGAGACCCTGGCAACTTTGGGCCTCATCTTCCAGAGGATGCATGAAAACAGTGTGTTTCCTGGGAATTCCTTACCCAGAGACTTTCTCAACAGTCAGGCTGGAGTTAGAACATATATGACTGTGTGATTGCAAACCCCAGACAGAAAAACCACTTGCAAGTGGCCATGAGTCATCCTCATCCTGGGAAGCCAACAGAAACCATCACTGGAGGGGGACATACCCTCCACTCAGACCCCCAGCCTCCGGTTGACTAATGACAAATACAAATGTGCCACAGACAACCAGAGGCACAGAAGTGATTAAGCCCCCAGGAGCAACAGCGGAAGAAACAAAACCCAAGTTAGACTCCCAAGGAATTCCCATATAGGAATGATTGGATGCCAATGTAAACACACATGCTTAAAAAGTCAGGAAAAAAATCATGTTACTTCCACTTCTACATGGGATGCAGTAGGTTGTGGCTACTCAGAATGTGACAACTGGGCAAATCAATCCACAGAGTTAAAAGTCACATTTGAAAGGCCCTTGGACAGATATAGAAGCACTAAGGCTAACGTAAACCGAAATTCCAAAGAGGGCAAGCCCTTCCCAGGGTACCCTTTGTCATTCCAGATACATTTGTCAGTTTGGGCACCAGCTGAAAGCCAGGCTGGCTACAGGCAGGGACTCCAGTAGGGAATGCAAACCAGAGTGCTTGGCTCACAGTCTTGGCTTACAGGGGACCAAAGTGGCCCAGAATCTCCAGGTACCCTAAAGATCAAGCCAGTTTTCCCATGGAAGGGCCTCCAAGTGCCATGGTGGGAGGGACCCTGGGGAGTCAGAAAAGGCCAAGTAGAATCCCCCCTAGTGTGGCAGATCCCAGGAGACAAAGTGCCCCTAGAAGGAGCCTGCCACAGTCACACCACTGGTCTCCATCATAAGCCAGTGGGCCAGGAGGAACAGGTGTGTGGGATGGGGTTCAAGGGGAAAGTCAAAGCCTAGAAAGGGACACTTGTCTGAGCTGACACTTGTCTGAGCTGACCATACTAATTGGGTCATCCTTGTCACACCCAGCTAAATTAGAGTGCCGGGTGGGGAGGCCATTCAGCACTCAAGGTAGAAAACATTGCTCCAAGAATGTACTTCTCTGAGGCCTGGCTGCTGAAACTGCCTGCGGTAACCTGAAATCAGTTTTATCTGATGGCTACTGAGACCACCTGCTGCAACTCTAAGCCTCGGTTCACCCACTGCTGTCATTCATTCACTCATCAACCAGAGCTTGCCAGCTCCCCAAAATCCTACTAGTGCCAATGAAATTCAGACAGCAGACAGCAATATGTACTATTTCTCTTTATAAAAAGAGGCACAGTTTCTCTCTCTCTCTCTCTTTTTTTTTTTTTTTTTTTTTTTTGGAGTCTCGCTCTGTCGTGCAGGTTGGAGTGCAATGGCGTGATCTTGGCTCACTACAACCTCCACCTCCCGGGTTGCCACACTCTGTGGGAGAAGGGGAAGGACACCGCTCAAGATGGCTTCAGTTAGGGTTAGAGACAGGGCCGGCTCCAGAGGTGGCCAGGGTCAGGTTGAAGCTGCAAGATCCCAACTGGCCTCCACCTTTGAGCAAGCCAGTAGGCGGGGCCTTCCCACAGGCTCCTGGAGAGAGGAGAGGGTGCACATCCCCAGTAGTAACATGCAACCATCTCCAATCTTTCCAGCTATTTTGTACACAGTGCAAGACATTCAATAAAAACATCAGAGGATATTTACGAATCAGGAATAAATTATTGCTAATCAATAAAACAACAATAGAAATAAACCCACACTTCACTCAAATGTTGACAGTAGCATACAAGTGCTTTAAAAATTCTAATGAGAGCATGAAAGAGAAAAAGATTACAAAATTGATTACTAAACTGATTTTTTAAAGATGAAAAATATTTAAAAATAACTGGATGTGTAAGAGGCAGAAATAAGGGACTATAGTGTGAATTATTTCTATACCACCATACTTCTGACCCTAAATATGTGAGTTTTTACACACAAACCAGTTCTCCAACTCTCTGGACACTAAGTGACTGTCCAACATTTCAATTCAATTCTGACACTGCCTTGGGTAGGGCAGACCCCACAGGTGAAGGGCTCAGTCCCACCCTATTGCCCCCACTTCAGATGCCAATCACAAGTCTGGGCCACCTGTACTTCTGACTGCTCAGTTATAAATCAAGGGTTTCCAAGACCTCCTCCTCCTAGATAATTTGCTAGAACTGTTCACAGAGCAGAAGAAAACAGTTTATTTACTATTACCAGTTTATTACAAAGGTGACAACTCAGGAACCATCAAAGAGATGCATGGGCCAAATACAAGGTAAGCTTAAGATGGCTTCAGACAAAAAGAGTTGGAATATTTTATTACCAGCACACCCACTACAAGAAATATCGACTTTATAACATATATAGAAATAAAATATATGACAATATCCCAAAGCAAAGGAGGCTGTAGAACTGAAAGGCAGAAACAGTTATGTCAGCGTTGGCGAGCGCAGGCTTCCAGGCAAAAAACATTGCAAGAGGTAACAAGGACCGATACTTCAGAGCCGAATGCAGTTTCGGACACTCAGAGTCCATTTTCTGACTATGGTGGCATTAAGCAATAAACCACCCCTAGAAGGATTAACTGGAAAATCCTCATCTGTCTGGAAATTAAGAACACACTTCCAAATAAGAAATGGACCCCCAAATCCTTCTCAATAGAAGTCAAGAATATTTTGGGCCAAGTAATAATAAAGAATGAAAAATAGAAACCTGGCAGAAGCAGCCCGAAGGGACACGGAAGGAAAAGCAGGGCTCCATCAGAAAAGGAAGAAAGACTGGAAGCGAAGGCCTCCTTCTCTCCTTCGAAAGCAAGGAGCCAGAAAAGAACGAGGAGCAGAACGTGGAAAGGGCTGCGGTCCCGTGACCCCCGCCTTGGGGAATCACAGTCAGTGTGGGGGTGGGGCGGCCCCCGGGACACTCCGAGGGAGAGGGCTCACGAACTGAATGGGGCCCCCACCCCCAGACTCTCGAGGGAAGCTGAGCTCCAAGGGGAGGGGGATCCGGGGACCCCGAGGGAAGTGGAGTTGGGGTGCTGGCATCTCCCTGGGACCCTTGAGCATAGTTGGGGGGCCTCCCTGGGACCCTGATGGGAGTGGAGTTCGAGGGATCCCCCGGGACCCTGACGGGAGTGGAGTTGGGGGTCCCCCGGTACCCCTGAGAGTAGCTGGGTTTGGGGGTCTCCCCGGGACTCTGAGGGGGTGGAGTTGGGGGTCCCCCGGTACCCCTGAGAGTAGCTGGGTTCGGGGGGGTCCCCCTGGGACCCTGACGGGAGTGGAGTTGGGAGTCCCCCGGTACCCCTGAGAGAAGCTGGGTTTGGGGGTCTCCCTGGGACTCTGAGGGAGTGGAGTTGGGGGTCCCCCGGTACCCCTGAGAGTAGCTGGGTTCGGGGGGTCCCCCTGGGACCCTGACGGGAGTGGAGTTGGGAGTCCCCCGGTACCCCTGAGAGAAGCTGGGTTTGGGGGTCTCCCTGGGACCCTGACGGGAGTGGAGTTGGGGGTCCCCCGGTACCCCTGAGAGTAGCTGGGTTTGGGGGTCTCCCCGGGACTCTGAGGGGGTGGAGTTGGGGGTCCCCCTGGTACCCCTGAGAGTAGCTGGGTTCAGGGGGTCCCCCTGGGACCCTGACGGGAGTGGAGTTGGGGGTCCCCCGGTACCCCTGAGAGTAGCTGATTTCGGGGGGTCTCCCTGGGAACGTGACAGGAGTGGAGCAGGGAGTCCCCCTGGTACCCCTGAGAGTAGCTGGGTTCGGGGGGTCCCCCTGGGACCCTGACGGGAGTGGAGTTGGGGGTCCCCCGGTACCCCTGAGAGTAGCTGGGTTTGGGAGATCCCCCTGGGACCCTGACGGGAGTGGAGTTGGGGGTCCCCCGGTACCCCTGAGAGTAGCTGATTTCGGGGGGTCTCCCTGGGAACGTGACAGGAGTGGAGCAGGGAGTCCCCCTGGTACCCCTGAGAGTAGCTGGGTTTGGGGGTCTCCCCGGGACTCTGAGGGAGTGGAGTTGGGGGTCCCCCGGTACCCCTGAGAGAAGCTGGGTTCTGGGGTCCCCCGGGACTCTGAGGGGGTGGGGCGCCCCATCCAGGAAGCGCGGGGCACCCCCAGGCGGCGTCCGCGCGGCCCCAGCAGCTGCGGAGGAGGCTCCCGGCCGGGCTGCCTCCGCTGGGCCCCGGGGCAGACTCCAGTCTCACTGGGTCCGGACCCGCCTCAGAAACTGACCTGTGTCCCTCGGGGCCTGCCCTGTGCGTGACCGCCGCCTCCAGCCAGCCGCGCCTCCGCCGCCGGCCGCCCCACCCCCTTTCTGGAACTTTCCGGGCCCTCCCCGGCCGCACAGCTCCGCCCTCCCGCCGGACCCTCGAAGCCCCGTCCCCAGGCTCCAGGCCTCCAGCCCATCCTCCCGTGTCCGAAGCCTGGCAGGGTCCCCCGGGGGCTCCGGTGAAAACATTTCACACAGAAATCTGCACGCCCGGGCTCCAGCCACACTCCCTTCAGGAAAGCCACGGGGAATGTTCTAGAAGCCCACGCCCCTGGCTGCTGGAGAAGCGGGACAGCAGCCACCCTTGGCAGCCTGTAGGCACCACCCAGGCCCACGCTGCCCTCAAGGTCCCAGTCCACCCACCGCATTCCTGGACCCTCCCTCTAGGTGGTCCTGCCACCACCATAACCCCTGGGGACCCCGGGAGCCCCTCCGCTGGGGGCTCAGGGTGGGACCCCGTCGCCTCTGGAGCTGGTCCTGTCCCTAACCCTGACCTAGGCCAGCTGAGCGGTGCCCTTGCCCTTCAGCCCCACCAGCGCCCACCTGTCCAGAGGTTTCAAGGGGGCACCTGCCTGGCTGTCGCTTGAGCTCCTGCCATTTTGCCTTCAAGCTGTGTGTGGCCAGTGACCGCTGGCTTCACCCGAGCATCTCCTGCACGGTGTGACTTGTCTCTTGTCGAAGTCACACAAAATAGATGAATTTCTGAAACTGAAATGTTTTATTTGGGAGAAAATAACTGCAATTAGGGGCATGGGGGCAGACTGGCTGGCCTTCAGTATGTCCGAAGAACAAAGAAAAGGCTTTTGTAAATTCGCGGTGGCTCACGCCTGTAATCTCAGCACTTTGTGAGGCTGAGGCGGGCAGATCACTCGAGGTCGGGCGTTCAAGACCAGAATGGTCAACATAGTGAAACCCCGTCTCTACTAAAAATACAAAAATTAGCTGGGCGTGGTGGTGCATGCCTGTGTCCCAGCTACTCAGGAGGCTGAGGCAGGAGAACTGCTTGAACCCGGGAGGTGGGGGTTGTAGTGAGCAGAGATCACGCCGTTGCACTCCAACCTGCACAACAGAGCAGGACTCCGTCAAAAAAAAAAAAAAAAAAAGAGAGAGAGAGAGAGAAACTATGTCTCCTTTTTATAAGAAGAAGAGAAACAGTACATATTGCTGTCTGAGTTTCATTGGCACTAGTAGGATTGGGGAGCTGGCAATCTCTGGTTGATGAGTGAGTGAATGACAGCAGTGGGTAAACAGAGGCTCAGAGTTGCAGCAGGTGGTCTCAGTAGCCAGGCCTCAGAGAAGTACATTCTTGGAGCAGCGTTTTCTACCCTGAGTACTTAATGGTCTCCCCACCCGGCACTCTAATTTAGTTGGGTGTGACAAGGGTGACCCAATATGTTTGGTCCCTCACACCGGTCACACCGAATCCTCAGCTCAGACGGTTTTCCCATACTAGGCTTTGACTTTCCCCTTGAACCCATCCCACACACCTGTTCCTCCCGGGCCACTGGCTTAAATGGAGACCAGTGGTGTGACTGCGGCAGGCTCCTTCTAGGGGCACTTTGTCTCCTGGGATCTGCCACACTTTTCGCCCTTTTCGGAATTTCGGTTCATGCAGGCCTTGGCGAGTTCATATCTGTCCAAAGGCCTTTCAAATGTGACTTTTAACTCTGTGGATTGATCTCCCTCCCTTCTCAGATCCACTCAGGCCTGGCCAGCAGGATCATTATATGCTGAATGTCCATACCTGGCAATCCTAAAAAGTTCTGCATTCTACTGTCATCCTGTGTCACTCACCCACATCATGGCAAAAGCCCTGAGAGTCCTGCACCAGGAGTGAGGGAAAAGATACTGGTCCTCCAGAAATTTCCTTCAGATTCAATACCTTTAACCAAGAGACTCATCCACCACCCCACCCTTGGCCCACTTCCAGTATTCCCCAGTTGAAATTACGATCCATACTTGCAGTTTAGTTCCTCCAGGCTGGCACATATAGTAAAGATCTGACCCTTTGAGGCCTGTGTTGGGGCTATAGAGGCCCCCTACCCTGCAGAGGTGGGTGCTGTGGCAGCTTTGGTGCCCCTGGCACATCTCCCTCTTCTGTCTTCTTCAGGAGCTGTGTCAACATCCTCATCCAGTTAGGTGAGTTGTCCTCTCCTGCCTCCTTATTTCCCCCATAGCTTCAGCTTTATCTAGAGGTGGGAAGCTTTCTCCCACCGTCTGGTCCATGTGCATAGTTGTTGGCTGGCTGACTGCCAGTGGTGACTGATGGCTGCCTCCTGAAGAGCTGCCATGACCAGGAACCTCCAGCCGTGCACATCTGCCACCATCTGGAACAATGGACCTGACTTGGTCATCATAAACCTGGCCTTGGATTCCCATAATTGGGGCATGACCAGTGATTCTGGGGCTGTTCCATTCAGTGGTGAGCAGGGTGTGGTGCAGGGCCAGCCAGTGGGCCCCTTGCCTTCACTCCATGCAACAGGCAGTCATCATGTCATCCTGAAGGGTCACTCCAAATAGTTGGCAACCGATGCCAGTGAACCCCCACATTGGGACTTAGCTTGGAAGGGTTCTTGTCTTCACCCAGGAAAGAATTCAAGAGTGAGCTGACAGTGAAAGAAAGTTTCCTAAAGCAACAGTGTACAGTGAAATGGATAGTAAAACTTATAAATTATAAATCCCTAGAAAGACTGATCATGACTAAGAAGACACAAATTATCAACAGCAGGAATTAAAAAGGTGACATCTCAAAATTTAAAAACATAAAAAGATAACATCTAAGGCTAGGAAAAAAGTTCTTAAAGTTACACTGAAAACCAAATCCATAAACAGAGCAATTGATAAACTGGACTTCACCAAAGTTAAAAGTTTTACTTCGCTATTGACTCTGTTATTAGGATGAAAAGAACAGCTACAGACTAGAAGAAAATATTTACAAGCCATAATCTGACAAAGAAGGTTTATCTAAAACATATAAAGAACTCTTAAAACTCCACAGTAAAAAAAAAAAAAAAATCAATGAAAATATGGGCCAGCCATATAAATGGACATTTCATCAGCAAGCAGATATCGGTGGCAAATAAGCACGTTAAAAAATATTCAACATCCGGCCGGGCGCGGTGGCTCAAGCCTGTAATCCCAGCACTTTGGGAGGCTGAGACGGGCGGATCACGAGGTCAGGAGATCGAGACCATCCTGGCTAACACAGTGAAACCCCGTCTCTACTAAAAAATACAAAAAACTAGCCGGGAGAGGTGGCGGGCGCCTGTAGTGCCAGCTACTCAGGAGGCTGAGGCAGGAGAATGGCGTAAATCCGGGAGGCGGAGCTTGCAGTGAGCCGAGATCGCGCCACTGCACTCCAGCCTGGGCGACAGAGCAAGACTCCGCCTCAAAAAAAAAAAAAAAAAAAAAAAATTCAACATCCTTGTCCTTCATAAAATGCAAATTTAAGCCACAATGAGATATTGCTACATACCTATGAGAATGGCTAGAATAATAAATAGTGACCACACCAAATCCTGAAAAGGATGCAGAGTAACTGGATCACTCATACACAGCTGGTGAAAATTTAAAATGGTACAGCCACTGTGGAAAACAGTTTGAAGGTTTCTTATAAAAATGAATACACAACTACCATACATTTCATAACCCAAGCTGCACCAGACATTTGGAGAAAGCAGAAACTGGAATCCTACCCCAAGACACCTCAGGTGACATGGATAGCAGAGGTCTTTAAGGTTTTTAACAGTAAGGACCAGGCAGACAAGGAAAAAAAGGATGAGAGAATGAAAAAGAAGGCAAAAGTTTTGGCTGCTATAATTACAGGTCTGCCTCAAGGTGACCCTAGGCAACAGAAACACTCCAGACAAGGGATGACCAGACCTCAACAAGCAGCAATAGGATTGAGGCACAATCAATGTGCTTATTATAAGAAGGAGGGGCACTGGAAAAGGGACTGTTCATTCCATCCTGTGAAGTCATGACAGAATCTCTCCAACCCACTCCTCTTGATGCTAGACTCTTGCATGAAAAGGCCACCCCCTCTGCTGGATGTAGCCCAAGTGCTCTCCCAGTTGCAGTCTTGAAGCGTTCTGTCGGCATCACCACTGCAAAGCCTCAGGTCACTCTCAATGTGGCAGGCAGGAAACTTAAATAACTATTGGATACTGGGACCATCTACTCTGTCCTGACCTAACCTGCGGGACCTCTGCAATGCCAACTGTATGGTGATGGGAGTAGATGACCAGGAGAAGGTAAAATGATTTGCCTTTCCTTTGACTTGTGAAATTGGATTTAAGGGTGCTACTCATTCTTTCCTATATGTCCCTGAGTGTCCCCTTCCTTTAATAGGTCATGATTTATTATCCAACCTGGGAGCCTCAGTTTCCCTCCAGGGGAATGCAATATAAATCTCAGTATCTCTGAGAAGAGAATCCATTTACTGGCCCTTTTGGCTCCCAGAGGTCAGAAGTTGCCTCCTGTCCTGGAAGAGATGTTATCTCAAGTGGCAAAGTTTATATGGGATGCCAGTACTCTGAGACAAGCCATCACTGCAGAGCCTATTAAGATAAAACGTAAGCCAAGCATACCCTACCCATGCAAGCCCCAATACCCTTTGAGGACAGAAGACCTGCAGGGAAATACAGCTCCTTCTGGGAAAATTCCTACAGCACAGGCCTATTCAGCCCTGCCAGTTACCTTGTAATACCCCAGTGCTGCCTGTGGAGAGATCAAAAGGGGAGTACTGGTTTATTCAAGACCTTAGGGCAGTGAATGACTCAGTTGTTCCCAGTCATCCTATAGTTCCCAATCTATCCACACTCCTCTCTCAGATCCCTGGGCACACTCAGTTTTACGTGGTGCTGGATCTAGAGGACACTTTCTGTTGTATTCCATTGAATCCCAAATTCTCCTACATGTTTGCCTTTGAATGGAAGTATCCAGAGACCCAGTACACTTCCCAATATACCTGGACAGTGCTACCCCAGGGGTTTCAGGGTAATACAATATAAGTCTCAGCACCTCTAGAGAAGGGAATCCATGTACTGACCCTTTTGGCTCCCCTTAAAGGCCCGGATCTCCCAGACACAGGTTTAACACTGAGGGTTCATACTTATCCCAGAAACTAGGATGCTTGCCCCAGACTGAAAGCAGGCCATCGTTTCACCACCAGTCCCTGGTAGTAGAAGACAGCTGCATGGATTTCTGCGGATAACTGGTTTCTGCCGGGTTTAGATCCTAAACTTTGGCCTCATACTTAAACCCACTCAAGTGTGGAGAAAAACAACCATCCCACTGGGTAGAAGCCTGTCAGCAAGTATATGAAACCCTAAAATCTGAGTTAGGAAGGCCTCTGCCCTAGGACTCCCAGATTTGTAGAAGCCTTTCTTCCTATCTGTATATGAGAGGTTCAGGCCAGCCCTGGATGTCCTAATTCAGAATCTGGAGTCCATCCAATGGCCAGTAGTTACTTTTCAAAGCAATGAGACCCAGTAGCCCAGGGGAGGCCCAGCCGACTTAGGGCAGTGGTGGCCACCAGCCTCCTGGTCAGAGAGGCCTCCCAACTCACATGAGGCCAAGTCCTTCAGGTTGACACTCCTCACCAAGTCCCGAATGTGTTAGAAATAAAAGAGCACCACTGGCTGGGGAAGCCCAACTTTATAGCAGGCCCTGCTGTTAGACACCCTCGACTGAACCTTAAAGGTGTGTTAGACCTTGAATCCTGCCACCCCAGTTCCCTCACCCACTTCAGAGACACAAACACACTTGTGTGGACACTTTAGACCAGACTTATTCTAGCCAAATGGACCTGCAGGACTCCCGTTAGAAAATCCAGACAAAGAATTGTTTATATCTGAGAGCAGCTTTGTAGAAAAGGGAGTCCGGAAGGCAAGCTATGCTGCTGTTGGCCTGAACCACATTGTAGAAGCAAAAGCCCTTGCCCCAAGCACTTCCACTCGGGAAGCAGAGCTCAGATCCCTAGTCAGGGCTCTAATTCAGGGAAGGAAAAAGACTTAATGTATATCTTGCCTCTGAGTATGGATTCCTAGTGCTCCATGCTCATGCAGCTGTGTGGAAAGAGAGGAGATTGTGGAGTGCTAGGAGCTCCCCCACAAAACATAAAAAAGTGATTCTGTCCCTTCTTGAGGCAGTTCAGCTCCCTGCCCAGATAGCTGTCATGCACCGTGAAGGGCCCCAGCAGGCAATTATTTAACCAGCCGAGGAGACAGCTGAGCTGGTGAAGCTGCCAAACAGACGGCTCAGACAGAGTGGCTTGGCCCCTTAGCTCCTGTAACCCATGTTCCTACTAGGAAGGAGGGGCACTGGGAAAGGGACTGCTCATTCCTTCCTGGGAAGCCAGGCCAGAACAAATCTACCCAACCCGCTCCTCTTGTTACTAGCCTCTTCCTAGCCATTTTCTTCTAGACAAAGATTTAAATCAGGCTGTAAAATACATCATTAACTTGGGACAAGTTCAGCAGGCAATCTCCCGATATGATAATCAGATGTGACCTCAGCCAGGTCATGGAGTTTCAGATCATTTCCCTGCTAGCCCAAGTGCACTTGTCCTACTCAAGACATGGCGAGAAGGAAGCCCAGAGGCTCAGTTCACTGAGAAATGAAAGGGTCCATACCAGGTTTCCTTGGCCACTGCAACAGCTATACAGTTGGAAGGACTTGTCTCTAGAATAAAATCTTTTGCTTCCAATGGACAACAGGCCTGCTTGGAGAAAACAGTCTACTCCTGTAAACCTGTAGAGGATCTCAAGTATTTGTTCAAGAAGCTGCCTCTGGAAGACAGCAGTGGTTAAGTAACATCCTTATATGAATGATATATACCATATATAAATGATATATGCCAGGGGATATGCAGACCATCACCAGGACCCTGGCTTGCTGCTCGCCAACTGCACAATTCGTAACCTGAACCTCACCATTCTCAGTGACACCAGGGGACATTCGAATTTGTGCTCCTCTTGGAATTGTTTTCCCTTGAGGCCACCCTAATAACCTCCTGTGGTCCACTGCCTGCTTTCCCTATACTTTTCCTCTGTTGGCTCAGGCCTATTCTTGCAGAGACAATGTATGATTCACAGATGAATGTGCCTTGGGATCGATGGGGATAAATGGAGTAACCACAACTGCACCCCCCAACATCAGGCCTCTGTCTAAGGAAGGCAAGGCCTTGGCATGGTGCTAGCAGGAATAGGCCTGACTATTGGCCTAGCAGCCCCTTGGAGAGACCTGACATGACAGATTGGTCATGTAGTGGACCAGACTGGGCAGGCTCTAGAAGGTGTGAAGCCCTCCCTCAATTCTCTCAAAACGTGGTGTTGGATAACCATTGCCCCTGGGTTACCTACCGGCAGAACAAGGAGGTGTATGCATAGTCACGAACACCTCCTGCTGTGCTTAGATAAATACTACAGGGCAAGCAGAGGTGAACATCCCAGCAATCTACAACCAGACAACGGGGCCCAGCAGAGGAGTCAGTTCCAACTGCTGCCTTAGCACCTCTCTCTCTACAAGCTGGTTTCTTCCTTCCTTAGGACCATCAGCAGTTATCCTTCTTTTGATTTTTGGACCATGCTTGTTTAACTTCCTGGGAAACCTTTTGTGTTCTAGATTGCAACAACTTTCCTGACCGTACATGCTTCCAGTGTGTTCCAGAAGCCCTCAGCCCTAGCACATCGACCCCTTAAGCTGCAGGAGAGTTCCTTTCCTCTCAGATAAAGGTAAAGGTGTAGGAATGACACTCGCCTTCAGCAGGAAGTAGCTCCAGAAGAAGAGACATTTACCCAAAATCCCTTAAGATGAAGATGAAATCTCTCAGGGGGAATGAAGCAGGTTGGCTGACTTCCTGTGGTGACCTGGTCTAAGGGAGAAGAACAAAGCCCCTTACTCAAGCTCTAGCTCACCTGACTTTCAGTCAATCAGCCCCCTGAAGTAGGGGGCTAGGGACTTACCTGAAGCCCTGCATATGTAGTTAGACTTAAATTCCAACCTGGAGTTACCCCTTCCTCATTTTAATGCTAAAAATCACACCCGGAGGTGGAGATTTAAATTGCTAATGCCACATGCCATGTATGAAAAAGCCACTGCATCAGTGCCAGACAAACACCCCCTCTACACACCCTGACGCCCACCTACCTTGCTGGGAGAAAATGGAATCCAGGCCAAGAGCAAACCCCAGCCAAAGATGTGCAGCCTCCAACCAGGCACGGGCATGAGGTAGCCAGGCAGGGGCGTGGAGGGTGACTGCTGGCATGGTTTTATTAGATCTGCATGAGTATTGCCAAGGTTGGCTGCCCAGGGCCCCTGTCATAAGGAGGATGACGGTGACCTGGACGGCAACCAAAGACCTCACACTGGGAGAGCACAGCCAGGCTTAGGAGCAGGATTCTGTTCCAATGCTCGTCAGTAGGTCTTCTAAGCTACCTGGGACTACGGGAAGCATGTTTTCTGTGCAGGAGCCATTTCCCACCATCTCAGGCCTACATTCTTATCACCCCCATGGCCCCCAGGCTGTGTGCCCTTCCTGTGAAAGCTGCTGGCCCTCTGGATGCCAGTCAAGGCCACTGTGGCGAATAGCCAGCACAGCGTCCAGCATGTAGGAAGTAAATAAATACTTGCAGAACAAATGAATAAATGAATGCTTTACCTTATATGACATCATACAGGCTGTAGTGTAGGAGCCTTACCTGCTTCCTGCTTGCAACCCCAGAGACTGCCAGCGTCCCAGTGTTAGGACAAGCCCCAGCCCACACGCCAGCCCAGCCTCTGCAGCAGAACCAGCAAGGCGGTGCTTCCCACCGGCATTCCAACCTCCAGAGACATCTGCAGGCCCCCTGGGCCCACACGGTCCCAGAGTCCTCCAAGCACCAGGCTCTGGGCTGAGTCCTGCAGGCTCAGGGAAAGTGCTTCCTTTCTGCTGAGTGGACTCAGCACGTTGGGAGTGGCCTTCCACTGCGAGAGGTGGAGCAGGGGGACCCGAGGCCACCAGCGTGTGTCCACTGAAAAGTGGCCTGCCTTCTCCCTCGCTGACTGGGATGGGTATCTGAGCTCACAGATGCAGAGCTCTGGAAATGGAGACCCTCAGAGCCATGCTGGTGATGCCACCTGAGGGCCTCCTCAACGCCGGCCCTGCTGGCGTCCTCCAAGCTGCAGGAGGAAGAGATCAAGGGTAATCCCACACCTGCTTGACCCACTTTGTCCTCAGCTACGCCCTCTCCCAACCTGGCAAAGGGGTGTGAACTCAAGGTCTAGGCCCAGCAGAGGGGCCCCACACCACCCGCAACTGTGACCTTGCCTGTCCCTTTGCTCTCCCAGGTCCCAGTGAGGTTCTGCACCTGGACTGGGCAGGAACGGCCTTTTGCAGGCTGGTTTTGCTGGATGGCCCCGCACCCTCCCTCTGGGCTCCTGCACCCTATGCTGCTGCCCCCACCTGGGCTGTAAGCCCCACCCCTTGTGCCTCAGCCGTCCCTTCTGACTGACCTTGCTGTGGGCAGGCTTTCACGGGGTCCTTCTGCACATGCGGGATTTGGCTCAACCCCGGCAGAGCCCAGCCAGCCTGTCTATGACATGGGGCAGTGGGGAGGGGAGGGAATGAATGAATGACTGAACCAAGGACCCACCATGGGCAGGACTAAGCTGTCGGGAGGCAGCACTGCCCTGCTTTGAGGGATCTTAGGCTCCAGAGTCAGGTGCAGAGCCTGCAGGGCGTCTTGGTTTCTGACCCTAAGGGATGCAGGCGTGGCTTCCCTTCATGGGTGAGGTTGTATCTGGAAGATACAGCAGAGGTTTGCAGGGTGGGCCCTAGGAAGGCCGTTGGGGAGGCTGGACACTGGCCCAGCTTGCACCTAAGGACATGACAGTTCCACACCCACTTATCCTCAAAGCCAAAAGAACCCCAGGAATTCAGGGACAAGAGGGCTCTGGGTGGTGTGATGGGAGGCTTCCTGGAGGAGGCAGAGGAGAGAATCTGAGGAGAGGGTAGAATGAGGGAGACCTGCAGGCAGGGCACAGTCAGTGGCAGTGGCAGGGGCCTGAGCTTGGCCAGCATCCAGGCATGGGTGTTGTGGGACTCACTGTCATAGGACTGTGCTCTGGCTACCTGTGAGCCAGGCTTTCCTGGGGGTGGGCTGTGGGAGTGCCCGGAGGGTTCCCAAGGCCCATGAGAGCTGGAGGCTGGGGTAGGCAGGCTTTGCAGCGTGAGCTGGTGCAGAGGCACCCCTGCCAAGCTACTCACCGCTCCACACTACCTCCTGCCTCAGTTTCCCCGAGGTGCTCAGGACAGGAAGCACAATTGCTCAGAAGAAAACCCTCCTGAGGGAGTCCCTCTGCGAACAGACGTGCTGTCAGGCAGGCCACCCCCTGCCCTTAGGGCCCTCAGCAGACAGGGCCGGCTCTCCAGCCTGCAGACCCAGCCCAGGTACCCACTTGCCGGCCCTGGGTCACACCCTTGGTCCAAGGGGTGTGCACCTGGCCTCCCCTAGATGTTTTGGCCTTGTCTACAGAAGTCACAGTCCCTTTGGGAAACTCCTGAATTTGCCGCAACTGGGTAGAGTCCATCTCTGTACTCTCCTCCCACCAGTGCGCAGTATCCTGCCTCTGCCCCTTCTGTGAGTTGTACCTCTGGCCTTCGGTGAGTTGTGGCCATGGTCCAGCTGCCCATGTGGCCAGGGACATTCATTCAACAATGGTGACAGCTGTGTCTGAGGGTCCCACAGAAGTGCAAGGTGGGATGCCACTCCAGGGGTCCCCAGCAGGCAGCAAGAGTGGGCGGCCTCACAAAGCCTGTTCAGTTTAGGGAATTCTCTCCGGAATACTCCTGGAGAGGCCACAACCCCCACCCCATCTCTTAGCCACGTCCTCCTCCTGCCCACCTCCCCCAGGGCGTCCCCCAGCCAACCTGGAAACAAGGACTGCGACTCCTGTCTCCTGGCCCAGAAGGCAGCTGGGGTCTCTGGGGACAGCCTGCTGGGCTGTGCCTTACCCTCCCCAGGCCTGTGAGGGGCACGGCGACTGTCCTGGCCCACCCTGGGCTGTGCCTCAGGCCCCAAGCCTGTGCAGCCTCTGTGGCTGCCTGCTGCCCTCACGGGTCTTTCTTAGCTGGGGTAGGGGGACAGGACACTTGGCCGTTTGCTTCCCAGAAGCCCAGCAGAGGCTTTGGGACCCAGTGCTATCGGCAGCCTCCCCCTCAGTACAACTGCCCCTTGGCACCCAGGCCCTCTCTCTTCTCCCACTCCCTCTTGTTCCCAAAGCGCACAGCTCTTGGCACCCCCTTCTCACCGCCCCCAGCACTTGGCAAACACATCCAGAGGAGGCCTTTGCTAAAAGGAGTCTGGGCCATGGGTCGGCATGGCCCTGTGGCGTCCACCAGAGGAACCCTGGCTGCAGGCTCCTCTCCCTCTTGCTGCAGGGTCACTGACTTCTAGGCATCTGGAGTGAGGGTCTCCAGGGAGGTCACACCCTGGCAGGCCAGAAATTGGGAGCCTCGTGAGGGACTCTGAGAGGGTTGAGTGGTTCGCTCAGGCCCCACATCCACAGGGGTGGACTTAGACTTGAATCCACCGCCCTGGGCTTCACCAGGCAGTTCCCCTTCCGGGAGCGAGAGCCCCACCCCGAGGCTGAGCCAATGAACTCAGGATCTGAGTGGACTTTGGGACCTGCCCTCCAGACTTGGGCCTTCAAATGTTTCAAACACTTTCCAGCCTATGGGCTCTCATTTCACCAACAGAAGCCCCTGGCTGGCCAGTAGAGCAGGCAGCATTAGCCTATTTTTCAGGCAAAGTGAGTCTGTGGAGAACAGTGGAAGATGGGAGACTGGGGCCAGATCTGAAGCCTGTGGGCCCCAGAACCACCGAGACCTAGAACCACCAGTCAGGTCCCCAGGAGGACGGAGCGTGGCCATGTTGCAGGTTACTCTCGGATGATGCTCACGGTCCCCACTTCCTGCTGGGCCCCATCACAGCCCCCACAGCCTGCCAGGACCGGTGAGCTGCGCTACTCTTCTAGATGTGTTTTCTGGGTGCTGGGAGTGGGATGACGCAGGTGCCGAGAGCCGCGCAGTTTGGGAACGGGAGGGAGAGGCGAGCAGAGGCAGGTGGGATGGTCCCATCCTGCAGGCAAGGAAACTCGAGGTCCTGCGCAGTATCGGGGAGCAGCGGGTGGGCAGCAGAGGAGGCTCTGTGGGGTGCCCAGTGTAAGCCGGCCAGCCACAGACCTCCTCCTCCCCATCTTCCCGGCTCCGCGGCTCCCTGGGCCCGGGTCCCTCTTGCCCCCCATTGTCCTAGGTGACTTGGATCAGGCCCCCACAGCCAACACTTCCTCTTCACAGCACTGTCCCTCTGTTTCTCTGGGGTTTTCCTTGGTCCCAGGACTCTGCCAGACACACACATGCCCCTTTAATTCTGGGGACAACTTGGGGCTGGAGGGATCATGATCCCCACTTCATGGATAAAGAGTGATAAGGAGAGGAAGGAGACCGCCACGCAGCCCACACTGCAAAAACCTGGTCTGCCAGAGCCCAGAGCCAGGCATCTCAGCACACAGTGTGGCCATGGCAGGGGAACCGCAGGCCCTACCCTCCTCCTGCCTGGTCCATTGAATCTGACCCCCCAAAGCCGCTGGGCCTCCCTGGCCCTGCTCTTGATGAGATGCAGCAGGGTGGCTAAGCTCTGGAATGGCCCTCATCTTCCCTCTGGGGGCAGGACAGCTTCCTCCCTCTCTCCCACACTAGCCTCGGTCAGTCATGGGGGGAGAAGCACTTGGGGGCTGGACCAAGCCTGGTGCACTCCGGGGTTGGTGTGTGAGTGCAGTATGAATAGTGTGCAGGTGCGTGCACAAGTGTATATGTGCTTACAGGTATATTCACATGCAAATGTGTGAATGTGACTATATGTGAGTAAATGTAAATGTGTGCATGTGTGTGCAAATGTTTGAGAGTGTCAGAGTATGTGTGAAAGAGGATGTGTTATGAGTGAGTGCACATGTGAGCCAGTGTGTCACTGTGATGAGTGAGTGTGCTTGTGTGTATGTGTGTGAGTAGATGTATGTATGAATATGCTTGTGTGAGTGCTTCTCTGTGTGTGAGTGTACTGTATGAATGCATTGTGTGTGTGAGTGTGCGTGTGCGGGAATGTGTGTACCTGTGTGCATGTGTATGTCTGTATTGTGAATGTGTGAGTGTGCACGTGAGTGCAGTCTGTGTGTGTGTTGTGTGTGTGAGTGCGTGCGTGTGTGTCTGTGTGTGTATTTTGTGTGAGTGCACATCTGTAAGTGTGCATATGTGTGCATATGTATGCATACGCTTGTGAGTGCATGTCTGTGTGTGTGTGCATGTGTAGGAGTGTGTGTACATGTGCGCATGTGCTTGTGTAAGTAACGTCTATGTGTGTGAATGTGTGTCTGTGTGTGTTTTTTGTGTGAATGCGTGCATGTGTGCATGTGTGGGTATGTGTGTGCCTGTGCTTGTGTGTGAGTACATGTCTGTGTGTCTGGATTGTGTTTGTGAGTGTATTGTGTGTGTGTGAGTGTGTGTGTATGTATTATATATGTGTGTGAGACAGGAAGAGGAGGAAGAGGTGCAGGGCTGAAGCCGGGGGCGTCTGCAGAGCAGATGGGGCTGTGGTGTAGAGGGATTTGGGGTGTACTGGATGCTGTGGTTCACACCAGATGCCAAAGCAGGATTCCATGTGCAAGAACATTTTGCCAGAAACGCCTGTGAAGGATGAGAGGGAACAGGAGTGGGAGGCGAGAGCTGTGGGACACTGCATAGCTCTGACAGTCATGGAAGGAGGGGGGCCTCCTGGATGGCGGGGCCATTCTGAGATGTCGGCCAGCCTGAGACGTCCCAGCCAAAGCTGCCCTAAGAGGAGGCCACAGAGGAGCAGCCCCCGCCATGCTCCATCATCAACTGGGAGCACCGTAGGGCTGGCAGGTGGGGCCAGCTGCTCCTCTCAGCTGAAGGACCCCGAGGGTGCACTGCCAGGGCTGCCCGGCAGGGGTGCTGGTGGTTCAGTTATGAGTTTGGCTCCATTCCCACCCTCTGTACTTGGTTTCAGACGCAACTCTGCAAGCCACATTTCCACTTTGCCAGCGGGGGCTGCAAGAGGCAGCCTGAGTGATGGTGAGCTGGAGGCTGTCCCTGGGCACCGCCTTAAACAGGGTAACTCATCTGTCTCACTGCCAGGCTGTGGTCAGGGGGGTGCTGAATTTCCATCCCACATCGTGGGCAGAGAACTTCAAGGCAGTGTGCTCGGAGACAGAAGCCCTTGCGGATGTTCCCTGCCTGGCTGGTGAGCTCCTAATGACCCTTCCGGGGCCACCTCCAGTCCCCCCAGTTGTAGGCCCTGCAGGAGCAAGCCGTGGCTCAGCCCCAGTCTGCAGGGAAGGCAAGCCGAGCTGTCCCAGGTGAGCCCTGAAGCCTGCTGGGAGCTGAGAGGGAAGCCTAGACACCCTTGTTTATCTAGTTTGCCACCTCCTTGCTCCTGGAAAATACCAGCCGCACCCCACACTCAGGAACAAACGCATCCCTGCCTCCTGCTCCTGGCTGACTAGATCGGGTGGAAACATGTGCACCTGCCTGCCTGGGAAGCCGGTGTGAATCATCTTTGTCCTCCACCTCCCCGCCCCGGTCTCTGCTCCCAAAGGAGCCAGCACAGCTCAGGGAGGGGCCGAACTGGACATGCCTGGGCAAGCATTCATGGTGCAGCTGTGTACCACACTCAGTGAGCCTGGAGCCCAGAGGCTGGGATCCTTCAAAATGGGTTTCCGAAAGCTGGTGTACTCCCTGCTCCAGGAGGCCAGAGGCAGCAGGGAGAAAGGGGTTGCAGGGACAAGGTTCTTGGTGGGAAGGAAAGAGGGGAAGAAGCAGGGTGGCCAAGAGCAGGTGCTGGGACAGCTTGCAATGCCCAACTTTTTCCTGGTGGCTCCCCAGCTCATGCCCCTTTAAGAGCCCCGTAAGCCTGAGCCCCCAGCTGCTCTCTGATCCCTTTGTGAAGTGTTCTGTCTCCGAGCAAACTGGCATTCCTTTGCTTCCCCCAAACTCTGTTCCTAGATCCGAATACATCTTCCAATCATGATGACCAGGGCCAGGGCTCAGAATGTGAGCAGTGGCAGCCCGAAATAATGGAAAGGATCAGAATCCAGTCTAAATTTATTCAAGTGCAAAGCTGAGAATGACCATTTAGGTAACACAGACCCCAAAAGAATGAGGTCAGTGCTCCGAAGCTGAAAAGTTAAGGTCTTGCTTTTATATACAGATAAAACAAAGGCATTTAACAGGCTTACCATTTTTTTCGTACAAGTCCAGTTTATGAGATACAGCAATTTGATTACAACTTGTTTTCCTTTTCCAGTTTAGAAGTATATTTAACATTCCATCTCAGACAATGTGATAGTCGTGAAGTGTCTGTCTAGGAGAAGTAAAAGGGAAGTCAGTCCATAATGAGATCAACAGTGAAGAGGGAAGTGGTCTTCTCTGGTACCCTGTTGTCTTTTACAACATACTGCAAAATGATGTAGGTAAAGGAGAGGCTAATATAACGAGAAGAACAAAGGTTTCCGCTGCCTGTTTACATGATTCGGGTCCTATAGTCACACTCCTTTAAGTCTCAAAATAATTTAAAGTTCCAACAGATTTGATTTTGAATTACTTAATTTTTACAGCAGGATCAGCATTAATGTATGTCCAGAGTCAGGCCACAGTGTGGGGTCACACCCCAGACTCAGCCTGTGACCACAGTCAGAGATCAAAGTGTGTCCAGAGTCATGCATAGTGTGAGAGCATGACCCAAAGTGTGGGAACAGGTCTCAGTATGTGATCAGAATCAGGGCTCAGTGTCAGATCAGGGCTCAGTGTGTGACCAGGATTGGGGCTCAACATGTATCCAGGATCAGGGCTCAATGTGTGTCCAGAGTCAAAACAGAATGGAAGCATGATCAGGGCTCAGCATGTAGCCAGGGTCAGAGCTAAGTGTGTGTCCAGGGTCAGGGCTCAGAATGTGACCAGGGTCTAGGTTCAAGCCATGCCTGTGAGAACATCTACTGTGGAATGATGATTGACGGGCATGAACTGTGGCCTTAGCTTCATTATCTCGGCATTTTATCTCCTGAGACAAACCATTCCCAGGTCTTCAATCAAGCTACCAAAGACAGAATGGTACTGCTTGCATGGCAAAACAAGACCCAAGATGTGGTCTTCTGGGGACCAGGACAATAGCTGCTCTAAGCAACACCAGCCCATGTGGCCTAGGAAGTGTGGCGATTGCCCTGAAGAGCTCTGCCAGCCACACAAACCCCACCATCGAGCCCCTCACTTCTATAGGCATTGCCACATTTTTGATAGAAACTTATTACTTTTATAATTGTTTAGATTTACAGAAAAGTTGCCAAAGATAGTACAGACAGTTCCTATATTCCCCACGCCCAATTATCCCTATTTCTTTCTTCTCCTTCTCCTTCTCCTTCTTCTTCTCCTTTTCCTTCTTCTTCTTCTTCAACAAAGTCTTACTCTGTTGTCCAGGCTGGAGTGCAGTGGCGCAATCACAGCTCACTGCAGCCTCAACCTCCTGGGCTCAAGTGATCTTCCCACCTCAGCTTGCCAAGTGGCTGGGACTGCAGGCATGCCCCCCATGCCTGGTTAATTTGTTATTTTATTTTATTTTTTTTGTAGAGATGGGATCTCACTATGTTGCCCAGGCTTGTCTCAAACTCCTGGGCTCAAGTAATCTTCCCACCTCAGCCACCCAAAGTGCTGGGATAATGGACGTGAACCACCTCACCCAGCCGATATCCCTATTTCTTTCTTTTTGCTTTTTTTTGAGTGCCCTAAACCCTGGAATGCTGCAACTCTTACAGACTCCTAGATACAAAACTTTGGTAGATTTGGGGGAAATAAAGGAGAATTCCCTGGGTTACCAGGTAAAAAGTCTCTCTCTCTTCCTTCCCTTTCTGGCAGAGGAAGTCTCTGCACCAGGCTGCCTGGAGTTGGGGGAGGGATAAGGTGGTCACGCTAATGGCCATGACAGCTGGCACTGCACAGGGTCACATGTACAGCCTTGCAGCCCAGCACGGTACTGGGGCTCACCCCACGCCTGTGGTCACTACTGCCTGGCTGTTGCCAAAGTTTATTCCAGGCCAAAGACATTTTATTCAGCAGAACGGGGTTGGTCCCATCAGGACAGTGGAGTCCCTGCTGGTCCAGGGTGGGTCTAGAAACACTGTCCAGAAACAAAGGCATGGAATCCGGGGGTTCAGGAGTCTCCCTGGTGCTTTATTTTAGTGTGGCTGAGCTGATACCCAAGTCACATGACAAAGCCCTCTGTATTCTTCCTTCTCCTTTCTCCACGTGGAGCGAGTCCCTGAGCTGCACTGCCTGGAATTGGGGGATGCGTGACACAGGCACACCCTTGGCCACCACAGCTGGTGCCACACCTGAAGTCTACACCTCTGTATTAGTCAGGGTTCTCTGGAGGAACAGAACTAATAGGATAGATGTGTATATAAAAGGGAGTCTGTTAGGAGAATTGATTCACACAATCACAAGGTAAAGTCCCACAATTAAGCCGTCTGCAGGCCGAGGAGCCAGGAAGCCAGTCTCAGTCCCAAAACCTCAAAAGTAGGAAAGCCGATAGTGCAGCCTTCAGTCTGTGGCCAAAGGTCTGAGAGCCCCTGGAAAATCACTGGTGTAGGTCCAAGAGTCCAAAAGATGAAGAACTTGGGGTCGGATGTTTGAGGGCAGGAAGCATCCAGCACGAGAGAAAGAGGGAGGCCAGAAGACCCAGCCACTCTAGTCCTTCCATGTTCTTCTGCCTGCTTTTATTCTGACCATGCTGGCAGTTGATTAGATGGTGCCCATCCAGATTGAGGATGGGTCTGCCTCTCCCAGTCCATTGACCCAAATGTTAATCTCCTTTGGCAACACCCTCACAGACACACCCGGGAACAATACTTTACATCCTTCAATCCAACCAAATTGACTTTCAATATTAACTATCACAACCTCCAAGACCAGTGTGGCACGAGGGCTTACCCAAGGACTATAGTCCATGTGTCCTGACTGCTACCTAAATTTACTCTGAGCCCAAGCCACACTAGTCAGCCAATGGTGAGGCTGGTTGGGACTCAGTTTCCTCTTGCTGGGGTGGAGGATTCCCCTCCAGCCCAGCACTGTCCTCAATGCTCCTTCCATGGGCACTGGCAGAATTCTTCCCTGTGCTGTGTTCCACTGTGACAGGGCAGTTCTGAGCTCCGATGCAACGTTGCACACTCATTTTGCTCTCTCTTTCCCAAGCCCACAGATTCTTTCTCTATGCTGTGCTGCCTGTGGCTGGGGGAGGGGTGATGTAGATAATGCAAGACTGTCTTTCCTAGCTTTTCTTTTCTTTTTTTTTTTTTTTAATTATTATACTTTAAGTTCTAGGGTACATGTGCACAACGTGCAGGTTTGTTACATATGTATACATGTGCCATGTTGGTGTGCTGCACCCATTAATTCATCATTTACATTAGGTATGTCTTCTAGTGCTATCCCTCCTCCCTCCCCCCACCCCACGACAGGCCACGGTGTATAATGTTCCCCACCCTGTGTCCAAGGGTTCTCATTGTTCAATTCCCACCTATGAGTGAGAACATGCGGTGTTTGGTTTTCTGTCTTTGCGATAGTTTGCTCAGAATGATGGTTTCCAGCTTCATCCATGTCCCTACAAAGGACATGAACTCATCCTTTTTTATGGCTGCATAGTATTCCACGGTGTATATGTGCCACATTTTCTTAATCCAGTCTATCATTGATGGATATTTGAGTTGGTTCCGAGTCTTTGCTATTGTGAATAGTGCTGCAATAAACATATGTGTGCATGTGTCTTGATAGTAGCATGATTTATAATCCTTTGGGTATATATCCAGTAACAGGATGGCTGGGCCAAATGGTATTTCTAGTTCTAGATCCTTGAGGAATTGCCACACTGTTTTCCACAATGGTTGAACTAGTTTACAGCCCCACCAACAGTGTAAAAGTGTTCCTATTTCTCCACATCCTCTCCAGCACCTGTTATTTCCTGACTTTTTAATGATCACCATTCTAACTGGTGTGAGATGGTATCTCATTGTGGTTTTGATTTGCATTTCTCTGATGGCCAGTGATGATGAGCATTTTTTCATGTGTCTGTTGGCTGCATAAATGTCTTCTTTTGAGAAGTGTCTGTTCATATCCTTTGCCCACTTTTTGATGGGGTTGTTTGATTTTTTTCTTGTAAATTTTTTAAAGTTCTTTGTAGATTCTGAATATTAGCCCTTTGTCAGCTGGGTAGATTGTAAAAATTTTCTCCCATTCTGTAGGTTGCCTGTTCACTCTGATGGTAGTTTCTTTTGCTATGCAGAAGCTCTTTCGTTTAATTAGATTCCATTTGTCTATTTTGGCTTTTGTTGTCATTGCTTTTGGTGTTTTAGTCATGAAGTCTTTGCCCATGCCTATGTCCTGAATGGTATTGTCTAGGTTTTCTTCTAGGGTTTTTACAGTTTTAGGTCTAACATTTAAGTCTTTCATCCATCTTGAATTAATTTTTGTATAAGGTGTAAGGAAGGGTTCCAGTTTCAACTTTCTACATATGGCTAGCCAGTTTTCCCCGCACCATTTATTAAATAGGGAATCCTTTCCCCATTTCTTGTTTTTGTCAGGTTTGTCAAAGATCAGATGGTTGTAGATGTGTGATGTTATTTCTGAGGGCTCTGTTCTATTCCATTGGTCTATATCTCTGTTTTGGAACCAGTACCATGCTGTCTTGGTTACTGTAGTCTTGTAGAATAGTTTGAAGTCAGGTAGCATGATGCCTCCAGCTTGGTTCTTTTGGTTTAGGACTGTCTTGGCAATGCAGGCTCTTTTTTGGTTCCATATGAACTTTAAAGTTGTTTTTTCCAATTCTGTGAAGAAAGTCATTGGTAGCTTGATGGGGATGGTATTGAATCTATAAATTACCTTGGGCAGTATGGCCATTTTCACGATACTGATTCTTCCTATCCATGAGCATGGAATGTTCTTCCATTTGTTTGTGTCCTCTTTTATTTTGTTGAGCATTGGTTTGTAGTTCTCCTTGAAGAGGTCCTTCACATCCCTTGAAAGTTGGATTTCTAGGTATTTTATTCTTTTTGAAGCAATTGTGAATGGGAGTTCACTTATGATTTGGCTCTCTGTTTGTCTGTTATTGGTGTATAGGAATGCTTATGATTTTTGCACATTGCGAAATCCCTATTTCAACATCTTATATTCCTGTGGTCCATTTGTCACAATTAATGAACCAATATTGACCCATTATTATGAGCTGAATCCACACTTAATTCAGATTGGCTTCATTCTCCCCTACTGTCTTTTTCTCATCCATTACACCCTCCTGTGTGACACATACTCATCGTGTATCCTGAGGCTCCTCTCGGCGGTGACAGTTTCTCAGACTTGCCTTGTTTTTTGTGACCTTGACAGTTTTCAGAGGTACTGGTTGACTATTTTGTGGAGTGTCTCTCAATTTTCCTGGTGTTTTCCTCATGGTTAGACTGTAATGGTCATTTTGAGAAGACTGAAGCAGAAATAAATCACTGTTTCTGTCACCACATCAAGGGTGCGCACTGACATTGGGATTCACCACTGTTGATGCTGACCTTGACTACTTCCATGGTGTTGTATCTGCCAGGTTTCTCTCCTGGTAATGTTTCTTCCCTGATATGGTTTGTGTCCCCGCCAAATCTCATCTTGAATTCCCACGTGTTGTGGGAGGGGCCTGGTGAGAGGTGATTGAATCATGGGGGCAGGTCTTTCCCATGCTGCTCTCATGATAGTGAATTAAGTCTCATGAAATCTGGTGGTTTTAAAAATGGGAGTTTCCCTGCACAAGGTCTCTCTCTTTGCCTGCTGCCATCCATGTAAGACCTGATTTGCTCCTCCTTGCCTTCCACCGTGATTGTGAGCCCTTCCCAGCCATGTGGAATTGTAAGTCCATTAAACTTCTTTCCTTTGTAAATTTGGCAGTCTCTGGTATGTCTTTCTAGCAGCGTGAAAACAAACTCATATATCCCCCACCCCATTTCCATGCTGTCATGGTTGGAAGGAAGTCACCAAGTGCAGTCACATCTGAGGGGTGGTGATTTAAGCTCCACCTTTTCAAGCAAAGTATCTATGTAAATTATTTGGAATTCTTATGCAGAAGATTGGTCTTCTCTCTCCAATATCCTTCTTTCTTCAATCCTTTATTGATATCATTATGAGCTTGTAAACATTTATTTTATGCACAGGATTATAATCCAATACTGTTATTTATTTTGCTGCTCAAATTGTTCCAGCTCTGGCCATTGGAAGGGTTTTCAGCTGCCTGATCTATTCCTTTCACAATCTGCACCATTTGGGGTCTTATTTTTTTAGGATTTTCTTCTTTTCTGGCCCCACATGGTCTTCCACAACCCGAATGTCCTTCAACTGATGAACTGGTTGACAAATGTGCTCTATTCACATGGAGTACATTCCGTGGAATCAAGCACTGACATAGGCGACAACAAGGTGAGCCTTGAGAACTTGGTGCTCAGGGAGAGAAGCCAGACACAGAGGCCACGTAGTATGTGATCCCCTTTGCATGAAAAGTGCAGAACAGACAAATTCACGTGGAGAGAAACTGGAGCAGGGGTTATCAGGGCCTGGGAGCAGGGAAGCTGGCCCTGACTGCTGATGGGCACATGTTTCTTTTTGGAGTAAAAACATCCCAAAATTAGATCATGGTGATGGTTGCACAACCCTGCGACTATGCTGTACTAAAACCACTGAACTGTTCACTTTAAATGGGTGAATTTCATGACATGGATTATATCTCAATAAAGAGGTTTGGTTTTGGTTTTGGTTTTGTTTTGTTTTTAAAGGTACTTCAGCCGGGCACGGTGACTCACACCTGTAATCCCAGCACTTTGGGAGGCCGAGGTGGGTGGATCACGAGGTCAGGAGATCAAGACCATCCTGGCTAACACGGTGAAACCCCGGCTCTACTAAAAATACAAAAAAATTAGCCAGGTGTGGTGGCGGTGCCTGTAGTCCCAGCTACTCAGGAGGCTGAGGCAGGAGAATGGTGTGAACCTGGGAGGCGGAGCTTGTAGTGAGCTGAGATCGCGCCACCGCACTCCAGCCTGGCGTGCGACAGAGCGAGACTCTGTCTCAAAAAAAAAAAAAAAGAAGAAAGGAAAAAAAAATACTTCAGGCTCATATTGTGTTCCCCGTCCCACCCCTAGAATCAGCCCTTTCTCCAGGTAGTGCTCGGTCCTGTGAGTGGAAGAGGATGTCAGGAGTCAAGATACAGGTGCTGGGCGGGCACCGCTGGTTGCTGGCTGGGTTTGGGCCTCCCCATCCACTGCTAAGCCCACCGCAGAGCAGCCTTCTGTGCTGGTCAGCATTGCTGTCAATCTTTTTCTTCAGACAACCAATTGCAGGCTTGGAGAGATGGGGGAGCTGGTCCAACACCCCACAGCATGGGCGTGAGTGGGCTGAGACCTGACCCGGGTCTGGTGGCTGTAGATACCTTTCAAGATGCCCCGTCTCTCCCTGCAGAAGGAGCTGGGATTCCTTGTGTCTTCTCTCTGGTTCGAGCCCAGGCCATGAACTCCCGAGAGTAACCCTGCATTCCCCTGGCACAGGGGCCCTCCTGGGGCACATGGGCATGGGAGCCCCATGCCAGCATCCAAGTCCCCAGCACCGCTCCTTTCCTGTGCTGGCTGCCGGCCGAGGGGTCTTAGCTGAAATCCTGACTCCTCCACCGGCACCCGGACCCAGTTTTCCCTGTGCGGATTGGGCAGGGAGGTGGCACTGGCTACCCTCCCAGGATCCTCCTCTACTCGGACAAGCTCATGCCACTAGGGTACCACTTGGGCCTCACCCATTCTGGGCCAGGGACTGGAGGGCTCCAGAGGATGTAAGGGGCCCTGGGCAGTCTCAAGGGGGTGTTGTGGGGCTCAGCAGGCATCAGGTGGAGGAGCAGTTGCCCGAGTGGGCCTTGAGCTGTGATTTATGAAGTGCTTCCTCACTGTGAGGCAAGGACAGGGATGCCCTCCACCCATTGGCTAGCGGCTGCCATGAGGTGAATGCAGGTTTCCAGCCACCAAACTGGGCACGAAGAGAACAAGGTCCTGAGACTCTCTAGAGACTCAGTGTGGCTGGCATTTGCCAACTGCAATTCTGGGGCTTGGGTCTAATGCCCCTCCAGCCCCTGCCCCCGGCACTGGCTAGAGAGAGACAAGGCTGAGAGAAAGGGAAGGATGGAAGGAGGGAAAAAGGAGGGATGGAGGGAAAGAAAGAGGGAGGAAAAGAGAGAGGGGTGGAGAGAGCGAAAGAGAGAGGGAAAGAGGGAGGGGTGGAGGGAGGGGTGAAGGGAAGTGGGAGGTTGGAGGCGTGAAGGGAGGGAAATAGGGAGAGGGTGGAGGAAGGGAAGGAGGAAGGAGGTCAGAGAAAACTGGAGGGTGGGAAAGAGGAAGGGGTGGAGGGAGGGAAGGAGGGAGGGGTGAAGGGAGCGAAGGGCTTTCAGAGGGAGGGAGCAGGAGCAGGACTCATCCACCGGTTCACTCAGAGGTCTGGGGCTCCTAAATGGGGACCCAGGTCCCTTCCTGGAGGTGGGATCAAGCTCCTCTGGGCTGGCAGGTTCCTTGCTGGGATATCGCTCCTGCAGGACCTCACCCATGCCCTTATTCCTTCACCTGCCCTGCTCATCCCTGAGTCCCCTCTCAGCCACCCTAGGGAGTTGAGTCTAACGCCAGGCTGGGGAGGCCCCATTAATTATGGCCCTGAGAGAAAGTCTGGGCTGTATTTGGAGAACACCCAGCTTATAAAAGACTCGGACTCAGCTTGTAAAATGCCTGATTAGCTTAAAGACGAATGGCCCAAGCCTTCCCACAGGCAGAGGAAGCCAGGGCAGCTGGCAGTAGGGCAGCTGGCAGTGGGCGGCCAGGCTTCATTCCAACGCCTACCCCCAGCCCGGTCCAGGGCAGCCCCTGCCCTCAGCTCTTCCCTCAGAGCCTTGCCTAAGAGCCCAGAAGGATGACCCCTCTCCCACACGCCCACCCTGTGGGGGCTGCAGAATCTTGGCTCCTAAAAGGCCTTTTGAGAAATCATTGAGTTGAGCATTTCTCAGAGCCTTCTGCTGAAGGAAAAACAGCTTTCACAGACTCCCAAGAATACAGACAACAGTTTGAGAACTGTGGTGTGCACAGGGTAAATCCAGCTGATGCCCATACTGAGTTTCCAGGATTCACTCTGCCCTGGTGCACCGTCTACACAAGCTAGTCCTCTACTCTCAAGATCCCGCCTCTCCACTCTAGTACTTCAAAATGCAGCCCAGTCCACCGGGTCTTCTCCAGGAAGGGGCGGATGGCCCTGGCACAGCCAGACTGCAAACTGTCACCCCACTGGCATCATCGGACTGTGATGATTTATGCTAATGCGGGTCCCACCACACACACACTGAGACTCATACACTCACACACTCTCTCACACACACTCATACACTCTCTAATACAGTTTCTCACACCCATTTATACACACACACACTCACATACTCTCACACTTAGTCACACACTGTCACACACATTCAGTCTCACGCTCAAATTCTCACACTTACACACTCATACACTCACTGACACACTTTCACACTCACATTCATTCTCATATACACTCATACACATGCAATCAACTCACACTCATACACTCATGCTATACTAACACACATTCTTACACTCACTGTCACACTTATACACACACTCATTCACTCACATCCACACTCATATACATGCACTCACACACTCGCATCCTCACCCTCACACTTGCATGCTCACACTCATACACTATACTAACACATACACTCATACACACACTCATACACTCAGTCATTCACACACTCATTCACAGTCTCACACTTACACTCATACACTCTGATACACACTTTCCCACTCACATACACTCACACACACTCATACACATGCACTCACACTCACACTTGCACACTCATACACACACTATACTAACACACTCATCATACACACACATTCATGCACTCACATTATACTAACACACACTCACATTCATACACTCACTAACACACACTCATACACTCACATACTAACACACGCTCATACACTCACATTATACTAGCACACTCACCCTCATACACTCACATTATACTAACACACCCTCATACACTCACATACTAACACACCTTCGTACACTCACATTATACTAACACCCCTTTGTACACTCACATTATACTAACACACTCACCCTCATACACTCACATTATACTAACTTGCTCTCATACACTCACATTATATTAACACACTCACACTCATACACTCACACTATACTAACACACTCACAATTTACACTCATACAGACACTCACACTCATACACTCACACTATGCTAACAGACTCACACTCACACACACACTCACACACTCACACTCATACACTCACACTATACTAACACACACTCACACGCTTACACTCATACACACATTCACACTCACTATACTAACACTCAAACACACACACTCATACAGATGCTCACACTCATACACTCATTCACACACAATTAGCACACATCCACACACATATGCACTAACACAGTCACACATAGCATCATGTACATTCTTAGTCTTAAACAGTCTCACACATTCACTCACATACACACACTTATACACATGCATTCACTCACACGTGTACACATACACTCACACTATACTAACACACTCACACATTCACACTCACAAACCTTCTTACACTCACACTCACACACATTCATACACTCACTGTCATTCACACACTCATACACTCACACATCCCCATACACTCACACACACTCATGCTCATACACTAACACATTCTCACACACGCATTCACTCACGTACACTTCTACACATGCACTCACACTATACTAACACACACTCTCTTACATTCGCACACACATTCTCTCACACACACTCATACACTCACTGTCATTCACACACTCATACACTCATACACACACATGCTTATACAGTAACACAGTCTCACTCACACTCTCATATACTCACATGTCACTCACAGTCTTACACTCACACACAGTCTCACACACAGTCACACTCACACATGCACCCACCCACCCCAGCCCCTGTCCTGCCTCTGCAGTGAGAAGGGGCCCAACCTTGTGCGGATTGGTTACTACTCAGGGCAGGGGGAGCCCAGTGCCAGGGCTCTCTCCCCAGACCACTGTTGCTGCTGTGACCCTGCCCCTTCTTCATTTTCACAGACTCAGAGCCCTGAGGCACTGGGATGGGGGGAGGAAGGGCATGTCACAGTCTGCACCATCCACAGTGGCACTGGCAGCTCACCATGGCTTTCCTCCTGGGGCAGGGCCCTGCAGAGAAGCTGGAGAAATGCTCCCTGCCTCAAGGTACCCATATGGGGCCTCCTGGCAGGTGTGCGTGGAGCCCCTCTCCCACCAGAGGCTGTGTCAGGGCCTGCAACACCTAGCCGTCCTGTCACACCACGGATCTCAGTTCCTCCCAACAGCCCTGACCCTCAACCCCACTGAGGGGTGGGTGAGGAAACCTTCCCAGGGCTGGGCTGAGGACTGAGGCTGTGTCTGCAAAGGTGCCTGCCCCAGAGTCCAGTCCCTGTCCCACCGCAGCTTTGCAGCTCACACGCTGCCAAGACCCAGGCCTGGAAGCCGCTAAGCCCAGAGGTGAGCTGGAGTGAGCGGAGCAAGAGGAGCTGAAAGGAACGGATCCTTCCTTTTCACTGGGGCCAAGGCAATGGGAGCCCACATGCCATGTGTCCCCAAATATGTAAGTTTTCAAAGGAGCAAAAAAACAGTTAAAATAAAATACTGTTGACAAGTATACCATCAACACCACAAGAAAAGCCTGGTGTTCATTCAAATTCCAGACTCCTTGGCCTTCATGCTGGGAGATGGCTGCAGAGAGAGCCAGTCCTAACCCTGGAGCTTGCCTACCCGCGACCCTGCATCCTGCATGGCCCCCACCTGGGCGTCCAGTCCCACCTTCCAGCCTTGGAGTGGGTGCCCAGCAGCTTGGCCTGGCTTCCGAGGGTGGATGGAGAAGAGGACCCTTGGGCTCTCGGGTCTGTGGAGAGGTCGGGGAAGGGATTCGGGCCCTCAGGGGCACCTCGAGGGCACAGGTCCAGACAGACGGAGGGTATCCAGAGTGCTCCAGACAAGGTGATCTTGCTGAGGGGACGGCAGGGGGGAAGCGTGTTCAGGGTAAAAGGCAAGGCCTGGGAAAGGCTGAAGGTGAGCGTAAGTGTCTCACGCACGGGGTGGAGAGGACTGGAGCCCATCCCAGTGTGGAGGGCAGACAGGACTGGAGCCCATCCCAGTGTGGAGGGCAGACAGGACTGGAGCCCATCCCAGTGTGGAGGGCAGACAGGACTGGAGCCCATCCCAGTGTGGAGGGCAGACAGGACTGGAGCCAATCCCAGTGTGGAGGGCAGACAGGACTGGAGCCAATCCCAGTGTGGAGGGCAGGCAGGGTGAGGAGGGAGGGGTGGAAGGAGACCAGAGGGGGAGCCATCCTGAGGCAGGGAGCCGTCGGGGGTTGGAGGAGAGACTCCTAGGGGATGTGAGCTTGTGAGCTGCTGCCCCTCAGCCTCCAGAACCCCAGAGAGACCCTAAGGATAGAAATGGGGCCAGCCTCACTGTAAACAGGCCATGTCCCGTGCCCCCAGAATATCCCTGTCACCCCACAGTCCCCCAGCCTGGCCTGGGGTTGGATGGGTAGTGATTCAGACATGGCTGGGCTGCCCTGTGCACCCTGGCTCTGCCACTGACCCAAGCTAAGCCTACCCTAGACAGGCAACACCACCCCCAGAAACTTGCCAGGAATGCACCATTCCAGGCCCCACCCAGTCCTCCACAGCCAGCATTTCGACCGGATCCTAGGTGATTTGTGGGCACACTAAAGCTTAAGCAGCACTGGCTCACAGTTTCCAGTCTCCGGTGCCTCAGTTTCCCCATTAGAATGGGTTTGGTGACCCCTGCTTGCCCTGGTGCAAGGGAGAGTGCAGAGGGGAGGGGGCCGTACATACTCAGAAGCAGTGGGGAGGGGGCTGTGCATACTCAGAAGCGCTCTGGGCAGTCCCCCCAGGCTGCAGAGGCAGAGCCATGGCCCTCTGAGAACTCCCAGGACAGGGCCCAAGCTGCAGGGAGTAGGGGCCCAGAGACTCAGGACCAAGGGACAGCAGAGTGGGGCCCAGGTGTCTTCTGCGAGTCCTGGAGGTGGGGCAAGTGAGGCCTAGTGGTGTGAGTCAGGCCAGCCCTGCTCTCCCCAGCACACCTTCCGGCTAAATTACCAGGTCTGGCTCAGTCGGCGGCCACCATATAAAGGCACCTTCGCACTGTGGCTCCCAGTCCCTGGCGATGAGGCTCCTCCTGGTGCTGCTGCTTCTGGCTGCTCTGTGTGCTGCCCTGGGTAAGATGCTGGCCACCCCCGGGGAGGGATGGGGACAGACTGGGCACCCCGGGGCCGGGCGCTGGCGGGGTCGGCTTTGCCAAGGACCACCAGCCTGGGCTGGGGGCTGCAGGGAGTTGGGGGAGGCCTCTTCCTACAGGGAGAGCTTCTGGGGTCTCTATGGCTTGTGTGGGGAGAGCCCCCGTGCTGGTCCTGGGCTCCAGCCTGGGTTCCGTCCCCCTTTTCCCAAGACAGAGGGGAATTCTTGGGATGTTGGACTCTTAGTGCTAAAACAGGAAAGTTCTAAGAAAACCAGGGTTAGTTCATCACCGCCCTTCTAGCCCCGCTCTACCTAGACCTTGATGACCTGGCTTTGGGGCCGGAAATGGGGCCAGGAGGCGGGGGCTGTGGGTGGAAGGTGATGGAGCGTGTGATTATCAGCTGAATAACTATCAGCTAGGGATAATTAGCCCCATCAGCTTCTCCCGAGCATGGGGTGAGGGTAGGGGAGAAGGGGGGAGGGCTGGGGACTTAGGGGAGCAGTCCTAGCTTGAGGAGGGGCCCACGGAAGGCTGGAAAGACAGATGGAGGGGCATCAGGAAAGTGCAGAAGTCAAGGTCAGGCTGCCCAAGCTAGGGTGCCCCGTTCAGATCCCTTCATTCCTGTATGGAAGGGCAGGACACCTCCATATATCAGGGGACAACCATGGGAGAGAAGGGGCCAAGGGTGCTGAGTCAGGACATGGGGACACTGGCCTGGGACACCTGTGCTCTCTGGGGCTCACTTAGCTTTTCTGGGAGGTTGGCCCATATGATGCTGACGGTCAGACAGCGCCTGCTGGGAGCTGGTCACTGCTCCCAGCATCTAAGGAGGTGACCCCTTCATTCCCACCACAGCCCGAGGGCGTAGGGACTGCCAGGATCCCTACAGAGAAGTGGCAGTAATGTGAGGTCCTTGTTCAGAGGAACCTAGGAGTGTTTCCCAGCCCCACCAGCACCAGGAACCCAGCTGCAGGCAGGGAGAGCAAGGATGGTCAGGGTCAGACCCCAAGAACATGGATATTAGCTGCACAGGTGCAGAAGATGCCATCCATGCAGCAGGCACCCGCTCTGAAGTCAGAGCAGGTGTGCTTTGCCCAGGGAACTGCTACAGGACACCCCCATCAGGACGATCCTACAGGAAGCCTACAGGGCACCCCCTACATAAAACCCCTACAGAACATACCTAAAAGATACCCCTACAGAACACCCCCTAAACAACATCCCCTATAGAATACCCCATACAGTATACCTCTACAGGACATTCCCTCCAGAGCACTCCCTACAGGACACCTATACAGAATATCTCTACAGGACACTCCTACAGAATATCCCCTACAGGAAACCCCTTCAGAACACCCCTACAGGATCCCTGTACGTGGCACGCTTCAGGACACTCCCTACAGGACACCCCTTACAGGAAACTCCCACAGGACACCTCTTATGGGAAACCCCTAAAGGACACCCCTACGATACACCCCCTACAGGAAACCCCTACAGAATACTCCCTACAGGGCACCTCTACAGAACACCTCCTAGAGGACACCCCTACAGAACACTCCCCTACAGGACACCCCTACAGAACACCTCCTACAGGACACCCCTAGAGAACACTCCCTACAGGACACCCCTACAGAACACTCCCTACAGGACACCCCTACAGAACACCTCCTACAGGACACCCCTACAGAACACTCCCTACAGGACACCCCTACAGAACACTCCCTACAGGACACCCCTACAGAACACCTCCTACAGGACACCCCTACAGAACACTCCCTACAGGACACCCCTACAGAACACCTCCTACAGGACACCCCTACAGAACATCTCCTACAGGACACCCCTACAGAACACTCCCTACAGGACACCCCTACAGAACACCTCCTACAGGACACCCCTACAGAACACTCCCTACAGGACACCCCTACAGAACACCTCCTGCAGGACACCCCTACAGAACACTCCCTACAGACACCCCTACAGAACACTCCCTACAGGACACCCCTACAGAACACCTCCTACAGGACACCCCTACAGAACACTCCCTACAGGACACCCCTACAGAACACCTCCTACAGGACACCCCTACAGAACATCTCCTACAGGACACCCCTACAGAACACTCCCTACAGGACACCTCTACAGAACACTCCCTACAGGACACCCCTACAGAACACCTCCTACAGGACACCCCTACAGAACACTCCCTACAGGACACCCCTACAGAACACCTCCTACAGGACACCCCTACAGAACACTCCCTACAGGACACCCCTACAGAACACTCCCTACAGGACTCACCTACAGAACACTCCCTACAGGACACCCCTACAGAACACCTCCTACAGGACACCCCTACAGAACACCTCCTACAGGACACCCCTACAGAACACTCCCTACAGGACACCCCTACAGAACACCTCCTACAGGACACCCCTACAGAACACCTCCTACAGGACACCCCTACAGAACACTCCCTACAGGACACCCCTACAGAACACCTCCTACAGGACACCCCTACAGAACACCTCCTACAGGACACCCCTACAGAACACTCCCTACAGGACACCCCTACAGAACACCTCCTACAGGACACCCCTACAGAACACTCCCTACAGGACACCCCTACAGAACACCTCCTACAGGACACCCCTACAGAACACTCCCTACAGGACACCCCTACAGAACACCTCCTACAGGACACCCCTACAGAACACTCCCTACAGGACACCCCTACAGAACACCTCCTACAAGACACCCCTACAGAACATTCCCTACAGGACACCCCTACAGAACACCTCCTACAGGACATCCCTACAGAACACCTCCTACAGGACACCCCTACAGAACACTCCCTACAGGACACCCCTACAGAACACTCCCTACAGGACTCACCTACAGAACACTCCCTACAGGACACCCCTACAGAACACCTCCTACAGGACACCCCTACAGAACACCTCCTACAGGACACCCCTACAGAACATTCCCTACAGGACACCCCTACAGAACACCTCCTACAGGACACCCCTACAGAACACTCCCTACAGGACACCCCTACAGAACACCTCCTACAGGACACCCCTACAGAACACTCCCTACAGGACACCCCTACAGAACACCTCCTACAAGACACCCCTACAGAACATTCCCTACAGGACACCCCTACAGAACACCTCCTACAGGACATCCCTACAGAACACCTCCTACAGGACACCCCTACAGAACACTCCCTACAGGACACCCCTACAGAACACTCCCCTACAGGACATCCCTACAGAACACTCCCTACAAGACATCCCCTACAGGACACTCCCTACAGGACACCACCTACAGGACCCCTTACAGGACTCACCTACAGGACACCCCTACAGAACTCTCCCTACAGGCACCCCTACAGAACACCTCCTACAGAAAACCCCTACAGGACACTCCCTACAGGATGCCCCTACAGGACACTCCCTACAAGACGTCCCCTACAGGACACTTGTACAGGACACCACCTACAGGACACCCTACAGGACTCAACTGCAGGACACCCCTACAAGATACCCCCTATAGGGCACCTTTCTCGCTGCCTCCACCCCTAAGTCCTGATACAAAAGGCTCAAAGATGCCTTTCTGGGCGGCACAACCTCCAAACCAGGATGTGGTGTTTCTGGCTTCTCCACCCACTGTCACACCTTGTCACAGCTCCTGGGGCCTCACACCCTGAACAATCTGGCCTTCCCTCTTCCCTGCTGCACTTTCTGTCCAAGTGTCTCTCCTCCAACTACAAATAGAAATCCATCCACCCATGTCCTTACAGGGCCACCCACTCCAGGAAGCCTTCCCAGATCTCCCTGCCCTCTATCAAAACTGTTCCCTCTTGGCCAAGTGTCTCCCCAGGGCATCCATGGTACCTTGCCCTTCTTCCATTCAGGGCCCTGAGACTGTACATCTCTCAGCCTTGCCCATGGAGCCCATGGACCCAGTCCTCAATGTCATTGGAAGCTGGGGGCAACCACACAGCACACAGGTGCCAGCCAGGAACACAGACCACCCATGTTCCTCCCACTTGCAGCCTGGACCAGGGCCTGGCTGCAGACCCCTACATGGCTGGGGTATGGGCATCACCAGCAGGCTTCAGGCAGATAACTCTCTCAACAGCCCTTAAGCACCTACTGTATGTGAAGTCCCCAGAGCCACACCTGCCCTAGGTAAGGCAACCCAGCTGCTTCTGGCTTCCCTGTCTGGAGCTCCCTGCAATCCTTTCACAGTAAAGAAGTGTGGGCCAGGGGCCAATATTTTGTGCATTTCATCATTTCCTCCTCCAAAAAGGCCACAGCATGGGCTGTTATTACTCTCATTTGGTAGGTGAGGACACTTTGATTCAGATAGAAGATGGGGACAGTAAGAAGTATAACACCTCTGAAGACACCCCTCCTTGTACACATCATGATGCCCCATCCCTTCTTCTGTCCACCATTTGCCACTCTACCCATGCATCCTTCCATCGACTCACCCATCCACCCACCCGCCCAACCACCCTTCCGTCCACCCATCCAACCATCCACCCTTCCACCCACCCACCCATCCAGCCTTCCATCCATCCATCCACTCTTCCATCCACCCACCGACCCACCCATCCACTCACCCACTCACCCTTCCATCCATCCACCCACCCATTCACCCTTCCAGCCATCCACTCCCACATTTATCCACCATTCACTCTTCCACTCATCCACTCACCATCTACCCACCCATCCACCCACCCACCCATTCACCCTTCCATCCACCCACCCCCCATCCACCATTCCACTTGTCCACCTGTTCATCCACCCACTCACCCATCCACCCACACACTCAACCACCCTTCCATCCATCCATCCAACCATACACCCTTTCATCAACCCACCTACCTATCCACCCTTCCATCCATCCACCCACCCATACATCCATCCATCCATTCACTCTTCCATCTACCCACTCACCCATTCCCCCCATTCACACTTCCATCCATCCACCCACCCATTCATCCACCATCCACTCTTCCATTCATCCACCAACCCATCTACCCTCCCATCCATCCACCCACCCCTCCACCCTTCCACTCGTCCACCTGCCTGCCCACACAGCCACTCACCCACCCACCCACCCATCCACCCTTCCATCCATCTATTCACTCTTTCATCCACCCACACACCCACCCATCCACCCATCCATTCACCCTTCCATCCATCCACCCACCCATCCACCCTTCCACTTGTTCACCTACCCATCTACCCACCCATCCACCCACCCTTTCACTCATCCACCCGCCCATCCACCCACCCTTTCACCCATCCACCTTTCCATGCACTCACTCACTCATCCACCCTTCCATCCACTCACCCACCCATCCACCCTTCCATTCATCCACCTACCATCCACTTTTCCACTTATCCAGCCACCCATCTACCCACACATCTGACCATCCATCCATCCACCCACCCACCCATTCACCTTTCCATCCACTCACCCACCCACTCACCCTTCCATTCATCCACCCACCATCCACTCTTCCACTTATCCACCCACGCATCCACCTATGCTTCTGACCATCCATCCATTCACCCACCCACCAACCCCTCCACCCACCCATTCACCCTTCCATCCATCCACCCACTCATCCACCCACCTGAATACTCTTCCACTCATCCACCCACTCATCCACCCATCCACCCACCCACCCATTCACCCACCCACCCACCCACTCATCCACCCAGTCTTCCAGTCATCCATCCTCCCTTCCACTCTTCCACTGTCCACCTGCCCATCCGCCCACTCACCCATCCACCCACCCACCCATCCACCCTTCCATCCATCCATCCACTATTTTATCCAGCCACCCACCCACCCATCCACCCACCCATTCACCCTCCATCCATCCACCCACCCATTCACCCTCCATCCATCCACCCACCCATTCATCCACCATCCACTCTTCCACTCATCCACCCACCCATCTACCCTCCCATCCACCCATCCACCCACCCTTCTACCCTTCCACTCATCCACCTGCCCATCCACCCACTCACCCATCCACCCATGCACCCATCCACCCTTCTATCCATCCACCCATTCACTCTTTCATTCCCCCACCCACCCATCCACCCACCCATTCACCCTTCCATCCATCCACCCACCCATCCACCCTTCCACTCGTTCACCTACCCACCCACCCACCCATCCACCCTTCCACTCGTTCACCTACCCATCCACCCACCCATCCACCCACCATTTCACCCATCCACCCACCCTTTCACCCATCCACCCACCCTTTCACCCATCCACCTTTCCATCCACTCACCCACTCATTCAACCTTCCATTCATCCACTCACCATCCACTCTTCCACTTTTCCACCCACCCATCCACCTACACTTCTTACCATCCATCCATCCACCCACAGACCAACCCATCCACCCACCCATTCAGCCTTCCATCCATCCACCCACCCATACACTCTTCCACTCATCCACCCATTTATCCACCCACTCATCCACCCAACCACCCACCCATTCACCCACCCATCTAGCCACTCATCCACCCACTCTTCCAGCCATCCACGCTTCCATCCACCCTTCCATCCATCCACCCACCCACTCATCCACCCAACCACCCACCCACCCATTCACCCACCCATCTAGCCACTCATCCACCCACTCTTCCAGCCATCCACTCTTCCATCCACCCTTCCATCCATCCACCCACCCACCCACCCACCTAACCAGCCACCCCTTCATCCATCCATCTTATCTCCTGATTTAGCTGATGTGGCTCCACTACATTCTCTAGCATCCCCAGTCCTCTTCCCAGTGACAGCTTCAGAGGACAGGGAGGCAGATGTGTGCATGAGTTTACAGGTGCTAAGGAAGCCATGGGAAGAAAAGGGGCTAGGAAAACCCTTCGTGAGACCTGGGGCAGCCTACACCTGCCCCACACATACCCCTCCCTCATGCTGACAGCCTGGCATTCACACACACAGAACAAGAAGGGACAGAGGGAGTGGTCACCACCATGAAGTCCCTAGCCCTTTGGCCCATCCCAGGGAACTGGAGGCTCCCCTGGAGGGAGGGCGGAGGAGGCAGCTCTGAGGGGCAAAGCTGGGTGGGTTGGGAGCCTGGCGCTCAGCCCCAGCCCCAGGCTCACACTGATGGGTAGCACACGTGGCAGCCCCAGTCCAGGCCCTGCACTGCCACGTGTGCTGCAGCCACAAGCACTGCGAGTCCCTGGTGAAGTGCTCCCTGACCAACAAGTACTGTGTGATCACATGGGCCAGTGAGTACCTGGGCCAGGCCTACCCACCCAACCCTGCCCCACCGGGCATCTCCCCACCTGGGTGCCCCTGCCCTGCCCTGGTCCAGACCCTGGGACACCACTGCCCTCCCAAAAGGATCCCGCAGCATCCACACCCTTCAGGCTGTCAGTGGCAGTGGCTAATGCACCTATGTTCATCATCACATCTTTCTGTGGGTGTTAGAGGAAGCCCCACAGCTCCCCAGCAGGATCGTCAGAACAGGGCCAAGAAGGGGCTTTACAGCTTAAACCAGAGGACACCCGTTTAAAATACTAGGGCAGGAGAGAGCAGGTGGTGTGTATGCAGAAGCCTGGAAAACGCAGCCCTCCTGGAAGGTGCCCCTATGTCCATCTCTGCCAGCCTCTGCCCTGGGTGCCTCTAGCTGAGCCTGGAGCTCTGCCCTCCTGAAAGGACACCCTTTCTGTCCTCTGGCCTCCTGTGGACCCTTCTTCATTTAGATCTGGTTCTTCTGAGCTGCAGGCTGAGCGGGGTCCCAGAGCTCACATATGGGGCAGTGGCAGTGACAGGCAGGGTCAGCATTCAAAGGCTGGAGGAGCCTGGGGGTCATATCTGAATCTTGAGGACCTGGGGAGGGCAGGAGGGAGGAAGCTCTCTGCAGAGGCAGTGGAGACCCTGAGAATGTAAAGCCTGGGAAAGGGCAGTGGGGCCAGAGACGGGGGGAACCCTGAACTGAGGAAGGTCCTGTCCCTGAGAAGGAAAGAGGCCTGGGATATGGTTGGAGGGGGAGGACTGATGGGCTCACACCCAGGACGGTCACATATGACCTGTGAGACCCTGGAGACAGAGTCACCCCTGAGCCTCAATGTCCATGTCCGGGAAGGGGATGAGGGATCTCTCTCCTGGTGGGTCTCTGTCACCATTGGGATCATGTCTGTGGGGGCCTCTAGCCCCCATAAATCACAGCTGTTGTGGTTCTGGGGCAGCCCTCCCAGGTTCCCTGTTCTGTGCAGGGGCAGGGGTGTTAGGCAGCCTCCCTGTGTGGTCCTGGGGACCCATCCTCTGGCCCGGTTTCCTACAAATCCCAATGACCACAAAGTCCCCTCCAGCTTGGACACAGAGCCACCCCATTTTACGGGGAGACACAGCATCCTTCCCAGGGTGCCAAGGTGCCTGGCGCTGCCCAGAGACACCAGCTGTTGCTCTCAAGGGTTAGGGGACACTCCCCCACTCTGGCCACACCTGATGCAGAGGGTGGCATGGTGAGAAGCTGCTCTTGCCTGCATCCCCCAACAGCTGCCCGCCAAGTGTATAATATGGGCCCCACACTGCAGTGGGCACTAGGCAGGAACAGAGAGGCCCGAAGCCCTGCCCCGTGGAGGACCTGCTGCGGGTGGTGGTCAGAAAACAACAACCCCCCAAGCTGCAAGCAAAGCCAGTTAGAGACGGGCCAGGGGCACTCTTCTCCCCAGGCGCCCCTTGCTGGAAGCCTCGGCGCTCCTCCCATACCCGCAAGGGCTGCTGTCCGCCCCCCGCCTCTCCTCCAGCTGGCCCCTAACTGTGCCTGCTTCTGTCTGTCCATCTGTCTGTCTGGCCAGGCAGCGTTTCCTGACAGAGATCTCCAGGGCCCATCCCCCAGGGGCCTCAGGCGTTACAGCCAAGCCTGACATGGGGTAATGGGGTGGCAGAACTGACACCTGGGGTGGGTAGCCGAGAGGACAGAGTGGACAGAAGGCGTCCTGAGCACACACCAGGGTCTAAAAGCCTCTGGCAGGCGCGCGTCCAGGCATAGGTGGGTAGAGGAAATCTACCAGGTGCCCTTGTACCCACCGGCAGTGACTTCAGCCGGTGGCTCCGGGCCCTCGACCTGCTGGAGTCACTCCATGTGGGTGGAAAAGCAGGGGCTGCCTGGCCCCCTGAGGGTCTGGGGGCTAAAGAGAAAGGCCCCTGGGTTCAACACCAACGGGTGTCACTATCGATCCCGCAGAGTGCCAGGCCCTGAGTGGTTCTGTCTGACTTCTGATTCGCTCCCTGGCAGCCCAGCTGAATGTCCCCATTTCACAGGCAAGGAAACAAAGGCCTAAGGCCCACGCTCTGACGTGGCCTCACTCTCCCTGGAGCTCGGGGCCTTCTCTCTCCAAACCATCTGACCAGTGACTGGTGTCTGGGCCCGCCCCAGGTCTCCCCAGGGATTACTCAGAGACGGGGCCAGCTAACGCTGCCTCTACTCCATTTTACCCATAAAAACAAAGCTCCTTACTTAAGAACAGAGTGTAGGTTCACTAACCATGGGACTTACGTAAAGAACCGCACACTGGGCAAGAGGTAAGGGGTCCCTCCGGGGAACACCTGCCGGCTCTGATGCTCTCTTCAGTCCGGGAGCAGCTTCCGTTCATCCAGACCTGGCAGCAGCTCTGTCTCTCTGCTTTGCCAGGGCTGGGAAAGAGCTGGACAGAACATGGCGCTAAACCCTGCTAGTAACTACACGCAGCTATGACTGCTATGCATTCGGCACCGGCCGTGCAGCCCCACTGCTCTGAACGCTCATCAAGAATTCATTCCTTTAACCCAAGACAGTGGCGATGAGGAAACAGCCATAGAAGCCCCCAGTCCCACACCCAGCTTTCAACAAGAGGCCCCTTGGGTCAAGGTTACAGCTTCCAGAGTGTTCTGAGCAGTGTGGGTTCAGGGAAGCAGCTCCCCTTTACCCAAGGCTACTGGGCTCTGAGTGGCCCCCACAGCGCAGGTGCAGAAGCCAGGGGAGTCTCACACAGACAGCAGTGCTACCTGAGGCTGCAAGCCTGCTCCTTCTTACCTGCTCCCCAGGGCCCCTGGCAGACCCTGCCTCCCTTTCCCTACAGGACATGAGCTTCTGCAGCTGAGCAGCCTGCCCCATCCTCATCCCTGACCATTTCCCGACTTGGACGAGCGTGGGACCTGGGCTTTTCCTCTGCTCCCTGAAACTCTGCAATGAGACTGGGGAGGGAGGAGCCGCTCAGTTGCTCCTGGCCCCAGATGTCATGGAGGAGCCTGGTCTGAGGGAAGACTGATCCCCTTGGGCCAGAGGAAGGACCTTGCCCATAGCAGACAGTCTGTCTGAAACCTGCTCCTCCAAGCTGCCACCCCAAGCCCCGTGGGCAGGGGCCTCCCCAGGGTCTCCCAGCACAGGCTGTGCCCATGATGCCAATGCGTCCCAGGCTTCGGGCCTCCCCGGGGCCAGGCAGCTGGCAGATGACACAGGGTACCCACAGAGCCTTCTCCTCTCTCCACAGCCAGCCCCGGCGGCATCCTGGTCATGAAGTCCTGCTCCCCGACGTGCTCCAACAGCACTGTGTCCTCCGACGGCTGCGCCCCCTCTGTGTCCTGCTGCCAGGGTAGCCAGTGCAACCACAGCGCAGCCGCAGGCCTGGTGGGCAGCCCCAGGACCCTGTGGGCCAACATCGCAGCCAGCCTGCTGTGGGCCCTGCTCTGGGCAGCCCGGTGAAGCCCTGCGCCTGGAGCTCTCGGCACGGGTCCCCTGCAGCCTAACCGGCTCCCACACACCCCACCTGGGGCAGCAGGGTCCTAGTCTCAGCTGCCACGCTCCCTCCCTCCTTTGCCCAGGCCACACCCAGCCCCTCCCTGGCCCTGAAGAGAGATGAAGGACCCCACCCCCTTGGGCTCCTGCCCTGGTGAGGGAGCTCTACCCCTGAGTCAGGGAATCGCTGATGGGATGCCTCAGAGGGGATGCCTGCTTCAAGACCAACACCTGCAAGATCCTTTGCTGGGGTCCTGGGACCCCTGGCCAGCTGCGAGTGAGAAGAGCCCCCCAGTTCTCTCCAGCAGCCTCTATCACTATTTCGGAGGCTAGGGGTTGAGGCACTCGAGCCGGGGATTTCTCCCCCCTCCCATGCTCGGCCTGACAGAACTCCCGTGCATGTGGCCGTCAGACCCTTTGGGCCTCCTCTTCTGCCCACAGTGGCCCTGGAAGAAAGGACACAGCTCAGGGGTTCAGGCATTGCATCCCTCTGACTCTATCCTCTCTGCCAGCCACCCAGTTCTCACCCCATCCCTCCTTCCCTCCATTCGTCCCTCCCTCCATCCATCACAAACCTGCCCAGGGTACCCTTGCAGCAGATACCCTGAGGAGGGGCCTGTCCCCAGGGCTCTCACTGGGGGCTCAGTCTGCTGGTCAGTGTCCCCAGCCCGAGGACCCATCCAGGTGAACACTGGCCTTTTAAATGGTCCCCTGGCTGCGCACTGTCGGGCTTGGGCGGGTCACCTCGGGGCTCAGTGTCAGGCACTGGAACTGGGGGGTGTCCATTCTCACTGGGCGCGGGGGATCGTCCTGGCCCTCCAGGCAGCGACACCTGCCAGCCCACCTCAAAATAAAGCTGTGAGCTCTGCCAGTCCTCATTCTCAGAGACGCCGGGTCCAGGGGGTATTTCTTGTCCCTTGGGAAAAGGGAAGGGCCCCTGCAGGTAGAGGTGGGTGGGGCCGCCCTACAGAGGGGAGGGTGGAATTCCTGGTGTCGAGGTTCAGGTGTGGGAGAAATGCTCGTGCCTTGTTACCTGGGAATCCTGAGTCCACACTGAGCCCTGCTCGACCATTGAGGCAGAAACACACGTGCAGTCAGTCCCAAGTGGAGGGGTTACCTGGGGTCCTCTGGGAAGCCCTTCTGAGCCTTGGTGTCCCTTGTCTATGCAGTCCCACCACAGGCTCCCATCCTGTGTGCTTGGTCTCAGCCCTGCAGGGCGCCCCCACACCCCGCAGCCCTACATCTCTGGTGGGGGCACAGGACTCCTTCGACCACCCTGGACAGGTTTCTCGAGGCCATGTCTCCTCCCTGAGATATTCCAGGGTGGCAAGGCCAGAACCACCCCCTGCCCAGGGCTTGGCTATGGGGACAGGTGCAGGGCCCTTCCTCAGGAAGCCACCCAGGTCCCAGCGCCCACAGTGTTCTCATGGTTTCTCTGCTCCCGTGGCCTGGGAGGCCCTTCCCTGGCCCAGAGGCCTCCTCTGTCCAGGTCTTGAGCCCTTGCCCTGCTGTTCTGCTCTTTCAAGCTTGGAAGCCAGGAAGAGATATCCTTTCCCTTCCCCGAATTCTTTATCCCTTGCCTCCCTTCCCCAGGTGATGGGCACAAACTTCCAGGCCAGATGAGTGACAGTGGGCCTCCTGCCTGGCAGAGCCGGCTCCCACAGCCCAGGCGCCTGAGCCAGGAGCCATCGTGCCAGCTGGGAACCTCCCTAGGCAGGTGTTTGCCTCCGCTCTGGGAATCTGAGAGGGCAGGTGTGCAGGCCAGATGCCCAGCCTCCCCTGCGGCCCTCAGCTTCAGCTCTCCACAGCTGCCGGCCTCCAGGCAGTGAGCTGGGCAGGATGTTCCCACAGCCGCCCTGGCCCGGGGCTGCCGCCTGCCACTGGACTCTTGTTCCAGAAGGAGGAAGGCCTCCCAGCAGCGCCCTCGGCCTGCCCAGTGCTTCCTCTCAGCCTCCCGGGGCCGCTGCCCCATCTCGGTGCCCCGAATGTCCCAGCGGCCCCCCCGCAGCCTGCCACTGGTCTCCCAAGCCTGTGCCTGTGCTGAAGAAGCAACTCTGCAGGAGGCACCCAGGAGCAGGGAGCGCGGGTCAGCGGGAGAAGCTCCAGAAGCTCCTGCTCCCCGAGAGGGCTTCCTCCCTGTCATCGCGCCTTGAGCTGTCCGGAGGCCAGTAGAGGGCCTAGCGGGTTGAGGGGACCTGAGCGAACCCCCGGGAGCCAGGCTGTCAGGATTTCCGCAGGCTCCCCAGCACAGCCTCCCGCAGGCCCCGGCCTGCTGGGCTCTAGGGATCCACGGGGAGGCTGGTGTGGGGTCGGGTGCTCTCAGCCATCCTGAGAGTAAAGTTGGAGTTTTCTTTTCTCAAGGAAGGTGGGAATCCTGACTCTTGCCTGAGGAGCCTTCCCAGGCAGCCTGACTCAGGAGGGCTCACCCTTCAGGGCAGGCCCCACCCTTGCAAGTCCCAACAGAAACCGCATCTGATGCCACCCCGCAGCCCACAGCCTCCGCCTGCAGGAGCCTCTGTGTCCGGAAGCCAGGCCCAGCAAGGAGGCTGTTTCCACAGGCAGCTGACCACACCCACTCGCCACAGGGGAAGAGCCGGGGCACGGGGAGCCCCACTCCTGGGTTGGCGAGTGCTCAGCAGGACCCCTGGGCTCTCCGGCTTCCACATCACTAAGTCAGCAGCCTGGAGGGCACCTCCTGCACGCCAGGCATCGTGGCTGTCCGATGCCACCGTGACAGACTGTGCCCGCCCTCGAGTGGGCAGGTGAGAGTGGGCACAGCAGGCAAAGTGACAAGCTCACGTGGGCTGCAGCGCCTGGCCAAGGTGTGAGGGAGGCAGGAGGGTAGGAAGGACAGGCCTCGGGGGCCGTGGCTGGGGCCCTCTGGAAGGCGCCAGTGTCTCTGACAATGGGGTCAATGTGCAAAGGCCTGGAGATAGGAAAGGGCTTGATGGCCTGACAGGACACCTCTCTGGGCACCAAGAGAGAAGGGGGTACCCGGCCCCCTGAGATGGACAGAGCACACAGCCAGCCCAGTCAGGGCCCAGAGGCAGGACAGGGAGGCTGAGAATGCGGGGAGCACTGAGGGGATCACCAGGGGAGGGACTGCATCCAACCCCAGTGCAGGGTGAGGGGCGGGACCGCAGGGCGGGGACCGCAGGGTGAGGGGTGGGACCGCAGGGCAGGGCGGGGCAGGCAGAGGCAGGCACAGCCCCCAGCCAGGAGGAGGCAGGGCCAGACTGAGGCCAAGGGAGGGGCAGAGGGAGGACGGAGATGCAGGCCTCTGGGGGCCCTTGCATGGCTGCTGCCGGTTTGAGGAGGAGCAGTTTGGTGGAGAGCTGGGGCTGAATGGGTTGGAATGAGTTACCTCTGAAATGCCCGAGGGAGGTCTGGGTCAGGAAGGAGAGGTCACCAGGCTCAGCAGGGCTCAGGCTGAGATGTGCAGGGCAGTGGAACCCAGAGCCAGCATTGTGGTTAGATCCTGCTGTCAGTGGGGCCAGCTCTGAAATGAAGGTGGGTGCAGCTTTCTCAGGTCCCTTCAATGCCGACCTGGTTCCTTGTGACCTGGGCAGGCAGTCAGAGCTGCTCCTCTGTCCTGGGCACAGCTGCATAGGCTCAGGGGCTCCTGGGCCTCCATGCTCCTTCCACTCAGCATCTCCTACTCCCCAAGGACCCACCCACTTCCCTTCTTACGTAACACCCTCTTGATCCCTTAAGTCCCTGGGGTCCTGGTGAGTTCCCTGGCAGGGCCTGGCATGGGCCTCTCTTCCCTCCCCTGGGGGCCTGGCCCGGTACCCAGTGAGGACTGCAGCAACACACACACCTCCTGCAGGGACAGTGCACCCCAGGCCCTGTCCAGGACCCAGCATCCAAGTGGGGTCCTCAGGACTCCCAGGCTAAGCAGGGAGCAGCCATGCTGGGCCGCTCCAGCCTCAAAACTCAGCAGTCACCTGATCTCAGGAGGAGCAAAGACAAGTCTCCTCCACCCAGGTCATGTGGGGACAGCTCACACGGCCCTGTGGAGGTGCTGGTGCCAGTGACAGACTGAAGACAGGGCATGCAGTGCATGGAAGATAGTTCTTTCCTTCTTAAGGCCTAGGATCCATGATGTCCACCCAAGTGATCCTGTAACCTTTAAAAAGCATGTGTCTACAGTCTGGGTGTTGCCGGCCCCAGAGCTCCATGACCTACTGCAGACCCAAGGGTCTCAGAACTCTTGCCAGGGTGGACTCCATGGCCTTTGAGAATTACCGTTTTGTCAGGGGCAGGTGTGGGTGAATACAAAAGGAAGAGTGGGTAGAGAGACAGAGGGACATCACTGTAACTAACGCCTACAGGACACATAAGTGGTATAAGGGCAGTGCCCACTGGTGGGAACACTGAACTAGGGACAGGCCCTGGAGGGACGAAGCCACTGCAGACCACCAAGTAACCCTTGCCTGAGAAGCACAGAAGGCTGGTCCGAGGTCTTGCTAGGACTTCCTGTGAGGGAGCTTGTCTGCACTGACTCATGGTGGGGAGTCCTGTGGTGGGATAGGAACTCCCACAGGGCAAGGGAGGACCACAGGCAGGTAAGAAGAAGAATGCCTGTCCTGAGGACAGGAGAGCAGGAGAGAAACAGCCCACCTACCAGGAGACCCTCTGGAAGGATGCACTCAATATCTTGGGAATTTTCCTTATGACTAAGGGAAAGGTCACACTGCGCCATCAGCACTAAATTCATCCCATGTCTTCCTAGGTGGCCAAAATGTCTGACCCACTTGCCCAGAGAAGGCAGGATGTGTGGAGGATGAATGAATGGATGGCTGAATGGAGGATGGATGGATGGAGCATGGATGGATGAGTGGTTGAATGGATGGATGAAGGATAGATACAGGATGGATGGACAGAGAATGAATGGATGAATGGATGGATCAATGGAGGATGAATGACAGCTGGATGGATGATGGATGGATGAGTAGATGGATGGATGGATGAGGAATGGATGGAGGACAGATGGGTGAGTGGGTGAATGGATGGAGGATGGATGATGGGTGAATGGAAGATGGATGGATGAGTAGATGGATGGAAGGAAGATGGAGAATGGGTGGATGAAGGATGGATGGATGGAAGGAGGATGGATGGATGGAAGGTGGACTGATGAGTGGATGGATGATGGATGGATGGGTGGACAAATGGTAGATTGATGGATGACTGGATGGATGAAGAATAGATGATGAGTGGATGGAGAATGGATGGATGGATGATGAATGGATGGAGGACAGATGGGTGATTGGGTGGATGGACGGAGGATGGATGAAGGGTGAATGGAAGATGAATGGATGAGAAGATGGATGGATGGAGGCTGGATGGATGGAAGATGGAAGATGGATGGATGGAGGCTGCATGGATGGAAGGTGGATGGATGAGTGAAAGGATGGATGGGTGGACAGATGGTAGATTGACTGCTGGATGAGAGATGAATAGATGGATAGACAATAGAAAAATGAGTGGATGGATAGATGGGTGGGTGCATGAGTGGAGAATGAGTGGGCAGATGGTAGATGGATGGATGCATGAAGGATACAGGATGGATGAGCGGGTAGGTATTGGGAGAGAATGAAGGCAGGGGATTGAGGGAGGAAAGTGAGGTGGGTCCTGTGTTCACCCGCCTTGAACCTACCTCATGGAGCTAAGGGTTGGCAGCCACAAGTTCCAGGCCACAACAGGAAGTAGATTGAGCTGTGGCCTAGCAGGGGGGAGAATCCAGGAGTGCAGCATTAGCACAAACCCTCTGACCTTCTTTAGAACCCTGGTGGGAGCATGTCCTAATGTGTGAAAATAACCCCCATCCAGTGGGGCTATTTCTCATCCAGGTTCCTTGGGTCTTGCAATTCTCGGGTTCTGTGTTCTGCAAGCCCATGCTAAGAGCCTGCAGTCTTGGAACTCTGAGGTCCCCACAGTTGTTTGTGCTGTGATTCTGTGGCTCCATGGCTGCACTCCTCTGCAAACTCTCTCCCACTACCTCAGGATGGACACAGTTCACACCCTGAGGGACTCTCCCTCATTGCCTAGACTTTGGCACCTGGGCATCCTTGACTAGCCCCCTGAATGCCAGCGCCTCACAGGAACTGTGCTGGTCCTAGGTGCTGAAATGGTGCCTCTCCCAGGGAAGGTGCCAGCCCTGCCTGTGGGCACCACCAGCCAGGCCTGAGAACAGGTTTGTTTCTCTTGGGTCTTAGGAACCTGGGGCCCCAGTCCAGCCCTTGCTGGGAACAAGCCGTGCCCCAAGGTGGAAGGGTTTCTCCATCCACGAAACTACTCCCTAGATTGCCACCCTGGCAGTGCAGGAAAGAAAGACCCGGCAAGGATGAGGGGCTTGTATGGAGGGGCAGAGCTGGCCTCCAGCCCTGGCCCCTGGCCCGGCCCATGGACACCAGGCGTACCCTGGGAGGGGTGGCTGGTAGCCGGGGTCCCGGGAGTGACCTAAGACTGGGGCAGGGCCAGGCATGACCCTGGGAAGCAGGTGAAAGAGACCTTTCCTGGGATTGTGGCTCCATGCATAAAGGTGACTCCAGCACTAGAGGGAGGAGTGGGGAGGCCTGGGTGTGAGGGAAGGGCCCGGGCCCAGAGGCCCAGCCTAGCTGTGGCTCCCGCTTGCTGGGTGATGCCGGGCAAGGCCGGGCCCTTGCTGTCCATGTGAGGACCCATTTGTGCAGGTGAGGGGCCGAGAGGAGCAGGGCAGCCTCTAGAAAGACACCACACACTCAGCCGCTCAGCTCGGGGCAGCCACCTGCCCCTGCAGGGGAAAGAGGCAGAAAAGGGGCCTGTCACCTGGGCCCCAGTGCCCTTGCCCGACATCCACCTGCTTACCAGGTGATGGCCACACACCCTTCCCTGCTTAGACAGCTCCACCCAGGTTGGTTCTCTCTCGGCCTCTCAGCCCCAGACCCTCAGCCTCTGCATTGTCACGTCCCTGCTGTGGGTCCTACAAAGCCAGCAATTGTCTGTTCCCACTCCCCACTGGTCTGCAGGCCCTGGGACCGGGGCCCTGTCTCTCTCCTCTCTTGGTCTCTGTTATACCCAAAGTGCCTTGCATATGGCTGCTCTTTATAAAATGTTGTTGAAGAAGGAATGAATGAGTGAGTGAATGAATGAATGAATGAATGAATGAATGAAGTGCCTCAAGGCAGAGGGATGCATTTTGAGCCCCTGGGGTGTGGCTGGGATTCTGGCTTGCCCAGGTGACAGTCTGAGGGTGAAGAAGCCCCTGCCTGTGCCCTGGAGCTTCCCAGCTCCTCCGGCCCAGGCATCTCCTCCGGCCCAGGCATCTCCTCCGGCCCAGGCATCTCCTCCGGCCCAGGCATCTCCTCCGGCCCAGGCATCTCCTCCGGCCCGGGGCCCCGCCTTGTCCACCGGGCACCCACTCAGCCAGCTCCTCCAGCCCGGGGCCCCGCCTTGTCCACCGGGCACCCACTCAGCCAGCTCCTCCAGCCCGGGGCCCCGCCTTGTCCACCGGGCACCCACTCAGCCAGCTCCTCCAGCCCGGGGCCCCGCCTTGTCCACCGGGCACCCACTCAGCCAGGACAGGGCCCAGGGCTGGGCTGGCGGAAGCCTGGAGTACCATGCTGTGCTGCCCTGAGCCAGGTGCTTCCCTCTCTGAGCCGCCACACCCCTGTGTGATCCTAGGGGCCCAGCACAAGGTAGAGGGTCAGAAGGTAGGGGAAGGGGCATAAGCAAGGAACTTCTGCTCCAGACAGAGTCTGCTCCAGACAGAGGCCTGGGCTTGTCCCCGTGCTGGGCTTCTCCCTGTGCCGGGTTTCCTGGTTCAGGGAGCAGCAGGCAAGACTAAGGGGGTGGGGTGGTGGTTTTCCCTGCCCCAGGCCCCTTCATCGCCTCTCCCAGGTGTTATTTCTGCTGCCAACACCCTGATGGTACCAACCAGGCCCAGGGCCCCAGCTCCAGGGGCTGAGTGGGAGGGGTGGAGTGGAGAGGGCCCAGGCTCTAGAGAATAGAGGAGGGAGGAGGGGGGAAAGGCTGGTGGTGATAGTGAGAAGTGCTTGAGACCCCACCAGGTTCTGCCCCACTCAGGGGGCATCCCGGCACCTGCCTGGCACTCTCTGACCCTCATTTCCTCACCGGTGAACAAGCACTGGGCAGGGACTGTCATGAGCGGCCACAATGGCTCCTCTCCCCATTCCATCCCCTGGCTCTGAGGCTCTAGTCAGATCACTGCCTACGAGAAGCCCTCCCTGACTGCACTGTCTCCATAAGCTCAGCTGTCCAAGAGCTCCTGGCGTCAGAATCACCCACTTTCTCCTGAGAGTAACCTGTGTGTAGGGCTACTCTTCCTGCTTTTGCTAGGACCACCCGGGATGGGCGGCTCATCCTCGTGGGCAGCCCTGCCAGGTCAGAGGCCCTCCTCCCACAGAACTGGAACCCCGCTCCGGCTTCCATGCCTGGCAGGGACGCAGCCACAGCGACGTCTGAGGTGTCCCACGGGGGTGAGCCAGGTGTGCAGGGCCCTCCTCCAGCCCCAGGTGTGGGGAGCCCACTCCCCCGTGACCCCACACTCTGACCCCACTCTCAGGCCACCTGACATCCTGGACCCTCCAGCACCACCAGGCCCAACAGGAATTCCAAACCTGTTCTTCCAGCAGCTCTCATGCCCCTGGCCACAGTGACTCACCCCTCCCCACCTGCCATGCCCACTGAGTCACCACCCTGTCACCAAGCCCTGAGCTCTGCTTCCCAAGGCCCCTGGAAGTACCTTCCCCAAAGCTTCCCATGCCTCTCGCTGTGCCCCATGGACACAGGGCCTTGGAGCTGGAGGAAACCTCCTCCCTCTGGGTGTGGGCGTGGACCTCTGGGTCACCTGCTTTGTCAAATGAGACTCCACGCGTCCCCATCAAGCCCCAGCCAGGACCGGACACCAGAGGCAAATGTGGGACTACCCCAGGGGGCTCCTGCCTGCACCTCTCCTGGTTTCCAAAGGCACCACCAGACACCCCCTCCTGTAGGTGGATCCTCCAGGCCCTGGCACTGCGTCAGGGAGAGTCCGGCCAGGAGCATTCTCAGGAGACATTTGCTGGGATCCCCGGCATCCGTGACGTGGGGCTTAGCAAGGGAGAGATGCCAGGAGGAAGGGCCAGAGGGTCTGTCTCAAGCCCAGGCCTGACTAGCCCCGGTACCCATGGTGCCCCCAAGAGCCTCAGCCCAGCCCAGGACCACCCTCCCAGGAACCAGCCCTGCCCTGCCCTGGCCCTGTTGTTGTTGGTTCATCAGCCACGTGGCAGCAGCGGAGGCTGGGCCCAGGGCTGACCTCCTTCTGTGCCCCCGCTCCCACTCACCATCCGCCTGGCCAGGGCAGGGGCAAAGCACGTCTGTAGGTCCCTCCACACAACCAGGTGGGTGCTGCCCAGCACAGGTGAGCGGCAGAGCGGGCTGGGCCGAGCAGGTGGATGGGGGCCCCGAGAGGTGGGCTCCTGCGCTAGGTGACGGGTGCTCAGGACCCCGTTTCCACGGAAAGAAAGTCCCTCCTGTGAGAGTAAAGACGGTGAAGGTGGGGACTGGCCTCCACTCAACAGGCAGCAGACCAAGAACCTGCTTTGAGGCCCTGGGTGCTGGGGCCCAGCCCCAAGGAGTTCACGGTCTTGGAGAGACTGGAGCCGGGACACCTAGAGAAATAGTTGCAAAGTAGCCAGGATGGCGCTGCCCCCAACGTAGCAGGAGCGGCCCGGAGAGTGGGGGAAGGAATCCCACGGGGAGGGGTCCTGGGGCCCTGGAGGGTGGGAGGCAGGGCTGGTGGAGACCAGGAGGGCTCAGTCTCTCCCTGCGCAACGCAGGATGGAGTTGCTGCCTCCACAGCCCAGGCCTTCCACCCACAGGGCTCCCCAGGCAACTTTGAGGGCCAGGTCCTCACAGTCCTCACCCTGTCCAGTGCTTACCTCTCTGCTGCCCCAGCTGCCCTCCCTGCCTCAGGGTGGCCTCTCCCTCTGCCTCACACACCCCATCAGCCCACAGCTGCCCCGAGCCCCTGCAGCTCAAGGACCTTCCGCGTCCCAGGCAGCAACCCTGAGCCCAGAGCCAGAAGGGTAGGACCAGCACCTGCTCTTCCTACCTCCCCAGCCCTGGGCACCCACAGGCACCCACAGGGCGCCTGGTACAGGCTGCAACTCTATTGAGGGAACTATGGGGGGAATGCAGGGACAAAGACACGGGATGGTGATGGTGGGGAGTGGGGGTTGGAGTAGCGGGTGGCAGGTCAGAGACAAAGTGACCCAGGAACAGACGGCAGCACGAGAACAAGACCCACAGAGACAGAGAAGTGAAAGCGGGAGAGACGGAGGCGCAGCAGCTGCAACAGCAGGGCCAGGAAGCCACTGGGCCCCGTTGCGGAGGGCAGACCTCTGCCTAGGGGGGCAGCAGAGGCAGTGCCCAGGGACAGCCAGGCTGGTGGGCGTGGGCCAGGCAGGGTGGGGCAGGTTCCCATCCTGGGCTGATGCTTGCACAGAGCCCTGCGGAATGCCGCTGGCTGGCGGACTGCCCACCCCCGCCCAGCCCATGCCTATAAGGCCTCCGCAGTGCAGGGGCCCCCACTGCTCCCAGACGACACCAGAGATGAGGAAAGTCCTGCTGCTCCTCGCCATCCTGGCCGTGGCTACGGGGCCAGGTGAGGGGCTGGGCCAAGGGGACGGGCGGGTGGGCGGGTGGCTCTGGCCCGTGTGGTCACCAAATACTAGGAGCCTGGCGCTGATGACCTCTAGGCACAGAGAACCCCGACACTGGGCTCCAGACTCTTCAAATTTAAAACAACACGGAGCCCCAATCTTAAGCAGTGTCAGATTTACAATGTTTCAGAATCTGAGGATGTCAGAATTGATTCCTGGAGTCACGGACCCCGAGAAAGTGGCGCAGGGGATTGTCTTGAGATGCTTCTCACTGGGAGGGCAGCCATCTAGCCCCTGCCACCAGCCCCTCCCGGTCCCCAGGTCTCCCCCAGCATAACCCAGGACAGCCCAAAGGCCACCAAGCCCTTCCCGTTATAGGCTCAGAGCAGCCAAGCTGGCTGCCCCTGGGGCCTTAGCTCAGTGAGGCCCTCGGAAACATGGCCATCTCCTCCAGCGACAGCCCCTGGGGTGGGGACAACAGCCAGTGTCCTGCAGACTGCTCTTGGCAGTCACAGAGCTCCCTGAGGCCTGGGAGGAAAGGCCTGCAACACACCCTAGACAGGGCCGGGGCAGGACGCCTCTTCCAAGCCGGCCCAGGCCGGAGCACCTGTCCCCGGAGGCTGCATTCAGGACACAAGCCCCACCAGGGCCCAGGGTCCGGAGTTGGGGGCCTAGGGCAAGGGCAGCAGGGCCTCTGTCCAGGAGGGGTCTCTGCGGGTCGGGGAGTGGGCCCTGCTGAGTCACCAGGAGGCCTCTGCTGGGCCCGCTGAGCCCGACTCCCTCCCCGCCAGCCCTTGCCCTGCGCTGCCACGTGTGCACCAGCTCCAGCAACTGTAAGAAGCCTCAGGTCTGCCCGGCCGGCTCTCGCTCCTGCAGGACCATGCACACGGGTGAGCAGCATCTGTCCAGGTTTCCCTGGGACTGGGGGGACCTCCCTGGCACTGGGGGGACCTCCCTGGCACTGGGGGGACCTCCCTGGCTGTTGTGGGTGCTGGCTGGGAGGCTGGCAGGGATTGGGGGTCAGAGGTAGCTGCAGGCCTGACCACACTCACCTGTGCCCAGTGGAGCCTCTGAGGGGGAATCTGGTGACGAAGGACTGTGTGGAGTCGTGCACACCCAGCTACACCCTGCAAGGCCAGGTCAGCAGCGGCACCGGCTCCATCCAGTGCTGCCAGGAGGACCTGTGCAATGAGAAGCTGCACAATGCTGCACCGACCCGCACCACCTTCGCCCACAGCCTGGGGCTGGTCCTGGGCCTCCTGGCCCTCGTCTTAGCCCCCAGCCTGTGACCTCCCCCCAGGGAAGGCCCCTCATGCCTTTCCTTCCCTTTCTCTCGGGATTCCACACTCCTCTTCCCCAGCGGCAATGGGTGTGCCAGGAGCCCCAGGCTGAGGGCTTCCCCGAAAGTCTGGGACCAGGTCCAGGTGGGCATGGAGTGCTGATGACTTGGAGTAGGTCCCACAACCCCACAGAGGATGTAGCCCCTCTACAGAGGATGGAGCCCCCAGCCGCATGGAGGGTGGGGACAGAAACCCTGTGGATCCCCAGATTTCACACTCCTTCTGTTTTGTTGCCGTTTATTTTTCTACTCAAATCTCTGCATGGAGATAAATGATTTAAACCAGTGTGGTTTGTCTGTGCTATTCTGGGACGGAGGAGGTCAGGGGTGGGCATCAGGCCACACAGGTCCCCTAAGCCTCCAGCACATGTCCCCTGGGCCAGTCGTGGAGCGATGCCCGAAATGGCACCATCTGTCCCCACCCTGGGAGGGCAGGCTGCTCAGATGCCTCCCTACTGCCCCAGAGGCGGAGGGCACTCCTGGGGTGAGGCCTGAGTAGGAGCCCAGGGCAGAGGGCTCACAGGCCCTTCCCGCACACAGCACCTAGGGTAGAAGGGGCTCCTCACCCTTTCACCCTGGGTCGTGTCCCTGAGACCGGGGTTCAGGAGCCTCCAGAGAGGCCGGCTTGGGACATCCCAGGCCCGACCCGAGCTTCGGAGCCAAGTAGGCACTGACTACCTACAGCCATCGCCCAGGGCCAGTCCAGCTGCCCAGGAAAAGTCTAGCCACAGCCTAGGAAAAGTCCCATGGACCCCGTCCATGGGAACCCAGCAGCCCCTTGGCCAGACCTCACCAGGGTGAAGTTAGACTGGGCAGGGAGCATGACGCAGGTAATACGGGCCAGGTGAGGCTGCTCAGAGGCAGGGAGGGTTCCGTGCCTACTGCCTGGGTTCTGGCTGTATTTCGGGGATGAGGCTGTGACGTGGAGTGAGAAGAGGCCCCAGCAGAGGCCCCAGCAAGGAGCCCTTCTCCTTCTGGAGAGGGCCAGAGGTTCCCGCAGGCTGACCCCACATCCCCGGCAGGTGAAGTCTCAGGCCTTACCCAGTCAGAGCCGAGCTCTGCCTTCCCCCAGGCCAGCTCCCTCACAGGCCTGGCCTGGAAATTCCATGGTGGCCAAGCCCCCTCTGGCCGCGGCCAGCAGACGGTGGTGTAGCGTGGGTGGCAGCTGGTGAGGGGTCAGTGGTGCTCCCCGGCCCTAGGTGCAGGCACTCAGCTGTTTGTCCAATGCATCATGAGACCAGGAGGTGAATCATGATTTCGGGAGGCCTGCTCTTAACATGTGTCCATCCTGCTTCCCCTGGGATCCAGGGCCACTGTGCAACCCCATCCTGGAGGGCTGCCTGCCCAGCCAAGGCCCTGCAACCCAGGACTGGGTCTGGGTGAGCTTCACTGTCTCCACCTTGGGATCTCCCTTTTCCTCACCCAAGCTCCATCTCCCCAGGGTGGCCAAGGTGGGTCACTCCTTGCCCTGAGAGACCTTAGGCAAAGCACTCCACCTCCAGGCGCCTCCGTTTTCCTCCACTGGGCACCCACCTTGTGCAGCCAGCACCCCATATGCTGCCTGTGGCTGTAAATGGTGGCCCTGGCCTCCTGCAAACCCTCAGCCCTCCTTCTAGCCACTCCAGGGCTGCAGGCATTTCCTGTTCCCCTCGTGCGCTCCCGGGGCCCCAGACCCCACCTAGTGCTCCTGCCCTCGGCTGGAACTGGGGTGGTGATGGTGCTGGTCTCATGGTGCATTGGACAAACAGCTGAGTGCCTGCACCTAGGGCCGGGGAGCACCACTGACCCCTCACCAGCTGCCACCCACGCTACACCACCGTCTGCTGGCTGCGGCCAGAGGGGGCTTGGCCACCATGGAATTTCCAGGCCAGGCCTGTGAGGGAGCTGGCCTGGGGGAAGGCAGAGCTCGGCTCTGACTGGGTAAGGCCTGAGACTTCACCTGCCGGGGATGTGGGGTCAGCCTGCGGGAGCCTCTGGCCCTCTCCAGAAGGAGAAGGGCTCCTTGCTGGGGCCTCTGCTGGGGCCTCTTCTCACTCCACGTCACAGCCTCATCCCCGAAATACAGCCAGAACCCAGGCAGTAGGCACGGAACCCTCCCTGCCTCTGGGCAACCTCACCTGGCCCATACTCCCTGCATCATGCTCCCCTCCCCCTCCGGTCTCACTTCACCCTGGTGAGGTCTGGCCAAGGGGGCTGCTGGGTTCCCATGGATGGGGGTCAGCTCAGGCAGCTGGACTTGCACTGGGCGGTGGCTGTGGGTAGTCAGCTCCCACATGGCTCCAAGGCTGGGGTTGGGCCTGGGGTGTTCCAAGCCGGCCTCTCTGGAGGCTCTTGAACCCCAGTTTCAGGGACATGACCCAGGGTGAAGGGGTGAGGGGGACCCTTCTCCCCTGAGTGCTGGCATGCGGGAGGGGCCTGCAAGCGCTCCTGGAGGACTGCGTAGGAGCGCCCCCTTGTGGCCACCAGAGAGCCGGGTGCTGGGGCTCCTGCACAGGGAAAATCCGCCCTCGCCCAGGCCAGTGCCACTCATGGCCCCATGTGTGCCCTTTTCCACACCACTCTGGACAGGTGGCCTGAGTCCTGCCAATCCTGCAGGACAGGGTGTGCGAAGGCACCTGGGCATGGGAGTCGGGCAGAGAGCAGAGGGGTAGGAGTGCCCAGGGCGCAGACCCACCCATCCCCACTTCCGTGTGGGGAAACTAAGGCTGGGCAAGGGAAAGTAACTCCTGCCACTTCACGGCAGGCTGGCTGCAGGAATCCTCATTCAGGGCCTAGGGAATGGGAGTGCTCTGTGCCCAGTGCCGCCTGGAGGCAGGAGGGAATGCCACCTCCCCCACCACTCCCACCCCTGAAAGTCAGGAAACCAGGGCTGCGGCCACCAAATTCCAGGATGGAAGGAGGAGGCGGTTCTGCCGGGGTCAGGGAAGACTTCGCAAAGCAGCGGCGGGTATAGGGACAACGGAGCAGCATGGGTGAGGCTGTGTGCGCGCCCTGGGCAAAGGCCCAGAAGTGGAAACCGACCTGCAGGATCCAGAGAGGGCCAGGCTGCCTGTGTGGCTGCCGTGGGGCCTGGGAGCTGGCAGGACTCCAGACCAAGCCCAAGGACAGTCACAGCTCCTAGCCCATCACTGCCCTCTGCCCTGCTCCTCCAAGGGTCCCTAGCTCAGTCTCCCAGCCTCCAGGCTGCTTCTCTGTGACCCTGCTGGACAACTTCTCAACAGTCCTGGACACAACCTGACCCCAGCCCCAGCCAAGACCCTGTCAGGCATCATCAGCCCCACACAGGGCCTGCAACCCTGTAGGTGTGGACAGCACAGCTGGCCAGATGGGGGCCGGCAGCCCTGCCTCGTGTCCCTAGTGCCCCTGAAGGAGGAGCTCCCTCCGCCGGAGCCCAAGCTCAGAATCTGCAGGGAGATTTCTTAGGCACAGGATTGAGGGGTGGGGCCCCAAGGCACAGATGTTGAGGTTCGGCCAGCACCCAGGGGTGGGGCACTGACCCTGTCATGGGGTGCATGGCTGACTCTCCTGGCCCATCACCAGGATGCAATTTTCTCTATGCCTTAAAAATGGAAATGCTAAAAGCAGTCAAAGCACAAAGTCCAGACAGAGGGCAGCTCTCAGGGAGACTGCAAAAGCGACCGACGAGGTCCTCTGACAAGGGATCCTTCCTCCACCTGCTCTGAACATCTACTCTCCTCACCATCCAGTCGGGCCTGAGCTCCCACCAGAAAGGAAGGAGCATTATTTGGTCAGGTCAGGGGGGCCCACGAGCCTCCCTTCATGCCCAGTTTGGGCAGCCAGATCCCACAGACAGCTCGAGGGGCAGCCCCAGCCGCCCACCCCACTGGGAGCCCCCAACTCAGGAGCAGCTAGCTTTGGTTTGCAAGAGTCCTCTCTCTGGTCCTGCCATCCAAGCCGGACTGGGAGGGTTGCTGGGGTCCTCTTCCTGGAAGTGCATTCTCAGACACTGGTCTCATTGATTTTTCTCTATTTTCTTTTTCTACCGCACTTTTTATTTTTATTTTTTTAATTTTTGCTTTTATTTTTGCTATTTTCTTTATTTTGCTTACCTTGGGTTTGACTTGCTCTTTTTGTTCTAGTTTCTGAGGGTGAACATTTAGGTAGTTTTTTTGGAGAACTTCCTTCCCTTCTAAAAGAAGTTTTACTTCTTTTTTTCTTCTAAAAGAAGCATTAGTGCAAAATTTCCCTCCAGGGCCCACTTCAGCTGCATCCTTTGTCTTTGATGAATTGTGTTTGCATTTTCATTCAGTTGGACATATTTTCTGATTTCCTTTTTGGTTTCTCCTTTGACCTATAAGTTGTCTAGAAATATGTTGTTACTCAGTTTCTAAATATTTGATGATCTTGTAGATATATTTCTGTTATTGATTTCTAATTTAGCTCCATTGTAGTCCACGCAAATAATTTGTATGATTTTAATCCTCATAAATTTACTGAGATTTGTTCTATGGCGCAGAATACAGTCTGCCTTGGAGGACATTATCGGTAAACAAAGGTGTGTTTCTCCTCTGTGAGGTGGAGTGTCCTATAAACATCAGTTGGCCGTGTTGACTGGTAATTTGGTCCACATCTGCTTCCTTACAGACTTTTTGTCTATCTTTATCATTTCTTGAAAGAGGAGTGTTGAAATCTCTGTTGTTGTGGATTTTCTTTTTCTCCTTTCAGTTCTATCAGATGTTGTTGGTGTTTTGCTTTGTGTATTTTGAAGCTTAATTGTTAGATGCATACATATTCAGAATTGCTAAGTCCTCTTCATGAACTGATCAGTTTGTCATTTGGTAATGTCCCTCTTTTTAAATTTTTTCTTTCTTTCCGGTAGAGACAGTGTTTTGCTGTTTTGCCCAAGCGGTCTCAAACTCCTGGCCTCAAGCAATCCTCCCACCTCAGCCTCCCAAAGTGCTGGGATTACAGGTGAGAGCCACCACACCTGGCCGGTAATGTTCCCTCTTTATTTTTGATTATAGTCTTTGCTTTAAACCTACTTTGATATTGACGTAGTCATGCCTGCTTTCTTTTAATTGGTGTTAGCATAGTATATCTTTCTCCATCTTTTTATTTGTATCTTAATTGTGTTTTTATGTCTGGTGAGTTTCTTGCTGACAGCATATACTTGGCTGTTTCTCTTTTTATCCAATCTGACAACCTCTGTTTTTAACTGAGATGTTTTTGTTTGTTTCTGAGGCAGAGTCTCACTCACTCTGTCACCCAGGCTGGAGTGCAGTGGCACCATCTCAGCTCACTGCAACCTCCGCCTCCCACGTTCAAGCGATTCTCCTGCCTCAGCCTCCCAAGTAGCTGGGATTACAGGCATCCACCACCATGCCCAGCTAATTTTTGTATTTTTTAGTAGAGAGGGAGTTTCACCATGTTGGCCAGGCTGGTCTGGAACTCCTGACTTCAACCGATCCACCTGCCTCAGCCTTTCAAAATGTTGGGATGACAGGTTAGGATTACAGGTGTGGGCCACCATGCTCAGTCTAATTGAAGTGTTTAGATGACATAGTGTCATTATTGCTGTGGCTGGGTTTAAATATATGTCATCTTGCTATTTGTTTTCTATTTCCTTTCTCCTCTTCTGCAGTCTCTGTAACATGTGTTTTTATAAATAATTCTGTATCATCACCTTTGTTGATTTATCAACTAGAGTGCTTTGACTTTTGCTTTTTTTTTTTTTCTTTTTTTAACAACACTTTAGTGTCTTAGTATGGAACTTTGACTTACTAGTCTGACTTCAAGAAGTAGGAGACCACTTCACATGCAGTAGAACAGATCTACAACAGCGAACTTCCATTGTCCCTCTCCTGGTCTACTTGTATTACTTTTTTTTTTTTTTTTTTTTAATTTGACACAGGGTCTTGCTCTATCACCCAGGCTTCAGTGCAGTAGTGTGATCACAGCTCACTGCCACCTCCACCTCCTGGGTTCAAGTGATTCTCCCACCTCAGCCTCCTGGGTGCAACCACAGGTGTGCACCACCACGCCCAGCTAATTTTTTGTATGTTTTTAGAGACGAGGTGTCTCTACGTTGCCCAGCCACGCCTGGTCTAGAACTCCTGGGCTCAAGCGATCCATTTGCCTCAGCCTCCCAAAGTGCTGGGATGACAGGTGTGAGCCGTGGTGCCCAGCCTGTACTACTGTTATCATACAACTTACTTCTACATTTGCTACAAATTCCTTAATACATTGTTATTATTTTTGCTTTAGGAAATCAACTACCTTTCAAAAATAAGAAAAAAAATTACCTTCCATTTCCTATTTCTGGTGTCCTTTATTCCTTTATGTAGATCAGTATTTCTGCCTGAAGAACTTCCTTTAACACAAAGGTCCCCAACCCCCGGGTCACAGACCGGTTAGGAACCACGCCACAAAGCAGGAGGCGAGCGGTTGGCAGGCAAGGGAAGTTTCATCGTATTAATTCGTCGTGGTCTGAGGCTGAAGCCTGCGACACACTCCGGTTCTGACCTATGCGTTTCTTTCACGCCTCTTATCCACCAGAGTGTGAGCTCCATGGGGTGGGAATATTCTGGAACGTCGGCTGGTTTTACTCTCTGCCCTCTCCCCAGCTCCTGGCACAGGAGGGCGCGCATTACCTGTCGGCAAACAGAACCACCGACTGGCCTAGTTTGTTGGGGACCGAAGGGGCTCTGGAACCAGAGCCCGCTTGCCCAGAAGGCATGGGGTATTCTGTACCTCAGGCCCACAAAAATGTTCTAAAGAAAAAAATGAGCTTTAGGGTCGAAGAAAAGGTTTTATTTTTCTTTCTCACATTGGAAAAAAAATGAAAACTTTCGGACTCATGAAATTTTATTACATTTTGCCAAAAACAGAACCAATAATGTAAGTATTTAAAGTTATGTGAAGACAATTATTTAATGTTAACATTATGATGGTGAGAGGGACCACGGAGCACGGGGCTGCCTTACAGGCCTGCCTTCCAGCTTTGCTCGGGGGGACCAGAAACGGGGGCGGAGCGCGGGGGAGGCAGGCGGAGGCCATGGGCAGCGAAGCGGGCGCGCCAAAGGGCACCAAAGGGCGCCAGTTCCGGAACTACTGGGACTGGGCTGGAGGAGCGCGGAGCCGGGGCGGCACCGCTGGTGCCAGCCCACGAACGACGCGGTGGGGGCGAGTGGGCGGAGGCGGCTGCAGGGAAGGCTGGGCTGCCGCGGGAGCCGGTGAGGACAGCCTGCGGAGTGCCCGGGCGGAACACGTGGGTCTGAGGGTCGCTAGGGAGTCCCTGCGTGGCTGCCCGTGTCGGCGATCCAGATGCCTGGGCTGGCCTCGGGGTCCCAGCGCTGGCCCGGCGAGCCGACGGTCCGGGGGGCGGGGCCGGGGCGGGGCCTGCGGTGAGCTCGGCTCGGCGGGTGCCCAGGAGGCGGGGCCGGGCCGGGGCGGGGCCTGCGGTGAGCTCGGCTCGGCGGGTGCCCAGGAGGCGGGGCCGGGCCGGGGCGGGGCCTGCGGTGAGCTCGGCTCGGCGGGTGCCCAGGAGGCGGGGCCGGGGCGCGGCCGGGGCGGGGCCTGCGGTGAACTCGCGCTGGGCGGGCCGTTCCGGGGGCGGGACTGGGCTGGGCGTGCGGTGAGCATCCAGCGATGCGGCACGGGTGCTGCGGGACGCACAGACACGCGTACAGTTAGACCGAGGCAGGCACCTACTGGCGAGCGGCCGCGGGTGACTCCCAGGCGCGGCGGTACCTCAAGGTGGTGAAGGTCACAGGTGAGGTCACCCTGAGAGTCCCGCTCGCGCCAAGAGCCCTCCCCTCCACCCGGGACCGCAGTGTTTGGGGCGGGGCTCTCCGAGAGGGGGCGGGAAGCTCGCAGCCGCAGGCCTGGCCTCACCCAGGCCTTTGGCATCCTAGGGTTGGCCTGGGCAAATGTGTCCTGAGAGACGGATTTGTCGTTCTCAGGAAGGCGTAAGTTTAATTTAGCTCATCCCTGCTGGGGAGCTTCTGCGGTGGCCGAGGACTCAGACAACCCTAACCAGGGCTCTGGAGGTTTTCCTGGAAGAGGGGACCCCAAATAGGGACACCCCAGAGCAGAGGGGAGGGGAACAGCGAGAAGAGACCCAGCCCTTGGGCCCAGTTCTGCCGTGGCCAGCCATCCGGCCCCCAGGGCCCTGCGTGGGATGAGGTTGCAGACCACCTCCAGAGGACCTCTGTACCAACCACCCCCTGGTAAAATCCTTGTTTAGGCCTGGTATTTAAGGCCCCTCTGCCCACCCCCACTCCTCTAGCACTGCCCCTCATCCTCCCCCCCATCTCTCCTCCGTCCAGCGCTACAGGCTGTTTTGAGCTTTTGCAGGCGCTGGTCTCTGATTGAAATGTCCCGATCTCTTCTCCCTTCTTGTCCCCTCCCAAGTGTCTCCTCCTCCAGGACCCTTCCCTGACACCCACTGAGTTGGGTGGCTCCTCTGCCCACTGTCATCCCTGCCCAGGCCCCCCATGGGTCCTTCAGGCCCAGCACTGACCACCTGTCTTTGCCACCTGCTGTGCAGGGCTGCAGCACTCCCAGTAGACCAGGAGCTCCAGGAGGCAGGGCCGGCCCCACGTCCTCTGTGCGCCACCCTGAGTTGGATCCTCTGTGCGCCACCCCTGAGTTGGATCCAGGGCTAGCTGCTGTTCTCCTCCCCACTCTCACGCTGCCCTCCTGCCTGCAGCCATGACGCCCCTGCTCACGCTGTTCCTGGTGGTCCTCATGGGCTTACCTCTGGGTAAGATGGACAAAGGACAGAGGGATGGACAGACCCACGTTGAGGGAAGGTGGGCTGAAAGCAGGGAAGGAGACCAGAATTCCCAGCGACCACCCCTCTTTCTAGCCCCCTGCCCTGGGGAAGGTGATGGGCTGGGGACCTGATGGGCTGGAGGAGGGGCCTCTCATGTTCTGCGACCCCCGTTCCCTTCCCACCCATCTGCCAGCCCCAGTCCAGGCCTTGGACTGCCATGTGTGTGCCTACAACGGAGACAACTGCTTCAACCCCATGCGCTGCCCGGCTATGGTTGCCTACTGCATGACTACGCGCACCTGTGAGTCTGGGGGCCCTGCGTGGCCCTGCCTGGGGAGGATGAGGGGGAGGTTCTGCCCTGCCCCTGAGCATGTGGAGGTCCTGAGGAAGGAGGCTCTCCTGTCCCCGGATGCTGTCTAGGAGCTCTAAGCTGAGGGGCCCTGCCCTGATGGCCTTGGATGCTGGTGTGGGGCTGGCTGGGCCCCCTGCCCCTCTTAGGGGAGCTGGCTCACTGCCCTGCCCCTCTGCAGACTACACCCCCACCAGGATGAAGGTCAGTAAGTCCTGCGTGCCCAGCTGCTTCGAGACTGTGTACGATGGCTACTCCAAGCACGCGTCCACCACCTCCTGTTGCCAGTATGACCTCTGCAACAGCGCCGGCCTTGCCATCCCGGCCACCCTCGCCCTGGCCCCCGTCCTCCTGGCCACCCTCTGGGGTCTGCTCTAAAGCCCCTGAGGCAGACCCACTCAAGAACAAAGCTCTCGAGACACACTGCTGCACCCTGGCACCCAGTTCACCCTGCCTCACTCTCCACCCTCCCTGCGACCTCCTCAGCCGTGCCCAGGGCTGGGACTGTGGGCAAGAAGACACCTGATCCCCCCCAACCACCACGCGACCTCACTTCGAGGCCTTGACCTTCCGATGCTCTGTGGGATCCAAAAGGGCTGGGGGCACTGGCACAGTGCTGTTTATGGGGAGGGGCCCAGTCAGGAAGGGAGCGCTGATCAGATGGGAGCTGTGGCCAAGTCCACCTTCTGGGAAGCCCTAGGAGAGGCCCCTGCCTCAGCCTGCCCTGGGTGTGCTGGGGCACAGGGAAACGAGGACCTCCCCCAGGTGGGGTGGTTGGGGGGACTCTTAGGAGGAAAGGCTCTTCCAGGCCTAGGAAGGCTGTCACACTTCCTACTGAGGCCAGGAGCTGCCAGGGCTGGTGCGGGATCAGGGCTGTGGGAGGAAGGCCTTCGGCACTGGCCCCTGTGCTAGGAAGGCTGCCAGGCCTGCATTGGAGCCACCCCCTGCAAGGGAGGGGTGGCCATGCCTCAGCAGGCCCCAGTGCCCCCGAAGCTGTAGAAGCTTTTCCAGGTCCAGCAAAGGGTCTGTGTCCTCTCAGTCAAACTCCTTGACATTTCCCACCCCCTCATGGGGAGGGCGCTGGGCCTGAGGCTGGCAGGACCTAGGGCCTTGCTATATTTGGTGGGTCCTGGTTGCTGACCTGGCCAGCGCTATTCCGGGCAGGGAGGGAAAGGGGCAGGGCAGGTGGCCCGCTGAGGCCTGGTCCCCAACCACAGCGGGACCTGGCCGAGCAAGGCAAAGGACACGGGATTGGGGGATGCGCCCACAGGCTGGAAGTTGGGAGCAGCCTGGGGCAGTGCGGGGGCAGGGGTGGGGAGGGCGAGGGCTGGAGGATGAGACCCAGCCCCTCCCCACCAGCAGGATGCACACAGTGAGTGGGTGCCTCCATCACCTTCCACCTGGGACTGCGTCCATGGGGAGGACAGGGTGGAAGCTCCAGGTGGGTATGAGGACTCCCAGGGACCCCACCCCAGGCCTGTGAAGCAGGGTTCAGCCCAACACCCACCAATTCGTCCCAGATGCAGGTAGCCCTGGGAGCATCTGCCCCCGCTGCAAATGGAGCCATTGGGGGCATGAGACCTTTTGGTGCCAGCAGTCACGCTGCACCTGAGGCCCCCACCTGACCAGTGCTCCCAGCTCTGGTGTCCTTGGAGGAGCCCTTCAAGCCATCCCGCATGGGCAGGATGGTGACACGTCCATGCAGTGGGACTGCCCCGGCCCCAAAGTGTGGCCCTGGTCAGGGGAGCCCCTGCTGGGAACTGCATCTCCAGAGCTTTGATGCAGGACCCCTGGGGGCTCGGGGAGTGAGAGGCTCCACCCCAGGGTCTCCTTGCAGTGAGTGTATGTGCAGGCCTGCCTTCTGCTCCTGGGGCTGGGGCTGATGGTCCAGCCTCAGTCTCCTGAGGACAGGAGGGGTCAGAATCTTGCTTAGGGCACACCCAGCTCCTGTTGGAGAAGGGAAGTGCCGGTCTCCTGCGAAGGGGCGTTGGGTGGGAATGGGCCCAGAGTGGGAGGAACGTGACTCCCCAGAGGGAAGATAGGCATCATACTGGGCCAACAGCTGGGAAGGGGTTGCTGCAGCACAGAGTAGGCCTGGGCTCCCCTCGCCCCTACCCCCAGTGGTTGTGGCTGTAGCACTGAGCCTGGAGAGCGGGCCCGGCCCGGGGTGGCTGGGAGGCTGCCAGGTGCCTCCCAGAGCTCCCAAGGGCCCACACCTGCAAGTGCCAGCCTCAGGGCAGTGCCCAGAGGAGGCCCTCTCAGCTGCAGCCAGCGAGGCCTTGGGATGCTCCCTGGGAGGGAGGCGGCTTTGGGCTCCTAAGTCTGTGGGAGAGGCCGGGAGCAGTCACTGCGCGCCTTGCGCAAGCCCATTGTCGGTCGGGTGGTTTCCTCAGCTGGGCTGGGAGGGGCTCCAGGATCAGGTCCTCCCTGTCTTGCTTCTCAGTGGGGTGATGGGGAGGAGACCTGGCCACCCAGCGCTTAGGGGCAGCTGAGAACAAGGACCTGCTGGAGCTGGAAGTGCCGTGGTGTTGAGGGGTGGGGTGGGCAGCTTCTCACACCTGCCTCCTGCCTCCACCTGTCTACCATTCCCCCACCCTGACTTGTCCCAGCCCAATGCTGACAGCACTGCCCCCAGCCCCATACATGGTTCTGCCTGGCTGGACTGCCCTTGGTACCTGGCATAGAACACACAGAAGGCACTCGGCTAATGCTGGCCAGGCCCGCTCATGGGGAGTGCACGGCTGTGCAGCACCAGGGAACCGGGACAGCAGCGCCGGCAGAAATCACAGCAGTAAACTTGTCCCGGTTGTAAGCATCAAGGTGGCAACGGACATGGGTCCCCCCACTGCACTGTGGCCCTGAGCACTGTATAGCAGCCCTGCAATGGGAGCCATTATCTTGTCCCTTTGACAGAGGAGGAAACTGAGGCACAGGGAGGTGAAGTAGCTGCCCCCAGTAGTGCCTCCTCGCTTACTCACCACCCCCTGTACCACAGTGCAGCCGCTTCTCCCACCAGCTGGGGTTCCTTGGACCCCCAAGCCTGGGAAGGGGGAGGTGAGTTTACAAAGTGGAGAACTTAAAAGGAGAAAAGCGGAACCAGAGGTCTGAGAAGCCCTGAGTGGTAGAGTAAGGCCTCCAGCGCTGCCTCTGGGTGCAGGGCAGAGTGGCAAAGTGAAGGGGGAGAGGCACAGGGCACCATGGGGGCCCAATTCCTACTTCGGGGATCTCTGTGATAGAGCCGAGGGTCCCCTTCGTGGGGGTAGATGCCCAGGGCTAGCCGTTCCCACTGTCTGTGTGGACCTGAGTCCTGGACATGCCCAAGTGACTCAGGAGCGGCTGCTTGGGCGGGCTCGGGCACCCCAGGATGTTATACATTCTGGGAACTGGACAGGAGCGGCTGCTTGGGCGGGCTCGGGCACCCCAGGATGTTATACATTCTGGGAACTGGACAGGAGCGGCTGCTTGGGCGGGCTCTGGCATCCTAGGAACATTCTGGGAACTGGAATCAGCCACTAAAGAAATTGTAGCTGTAGGCGGTGACCCTGGGAGTGGGACCTGGGGACATGGCTGGGTCAGCATGGGGACACCTGGCTCCAGCAGGGGCTCTGGTCTGTCCTGGGGTCTTTGGGGCCAGGGCTGCGGCCCTGGGCAGGCTTCCTCCAGGCGGAGGTCCTGGGGAAGTGGGGGAGCCAGGCCGGCTGCCGCCTCCCCCACTGTGTAGCCTCTAATTTGTCATCTCCCATGAAGGCGATTTGGTTCGTAATTCTGAAACTCTGAAAGAGGTCGAAAGAAGCAGAGAGGCCCTCGGTGGATATGCCGAGCTTTTCTGCTGGTGCTTTGTCCCACTACTCTGGGTGGCCTGTGCTCCTCTTCGAGCCTCGGTTCGTGGGGAGGGCCTGAATCTGCCAGCTCCTCTCAGGATCTCCTTCTCTCCGGGCCCTCCCCAGCCTTAAGGAGCCTCCCAGACAGAAGGGTGGACAGAACCACCTGGGCAGCCCGAGAGACATGCGGGAGTCCTCCTGTGGACAGCCCTGCCAGCTTCCGCCCAGCCCCAAGCTTCATTTGCATCTTGAGGAGTAAGGGTGGTGAAATGGGAATGCTGGTCTGGCTCAGCTGGTCGTGGGCATAAGTGCCGGCTGGATGGATGGCATCTCTTCCTCCTGTCTTATGTCCTGGGGTCCAGGTGCTTCCCAGCGCCATGCCCCTGCTGCTATTGCTTGCCCTAACCCTCACCCTAACCAGGACATGGACTTCCACCCGCAGGCCACTCTCCCTGGCCCACCATGTACCCAGCACCCAGGAGAGCTCCAGTGTTGTTTCACCAAGCCATGAATAAATCAACAGATTCACGTTGTCTGTGCTTCTCTCCAGCCCCACTGCCTTGGCCTGAGCTCAGGCCTCACCTTTCCAGCCTGGCTGGGCTGGCACTCCGGGCTCCATGCAGCCACACTCCTGTCTACCCTACCTGGTCCAGGCCCTGGGCTTTTCTTGCCTCCAAGCCTGACCTCTCCTTGGAGCCAGGTACAGGGAGGGAGACAGGCAGGGCTCCTGGGGCTTGCTGAGAATTGCCCCCAGTTCCGTGGGAGAGAGGCCAGCACCCCCGAGGGGCAGACAAGCCCCTGGGGAAGGCTGGGGGTGCAGAGTAAGGGAGGCGGGAACCCCCTAGGACCCCATCCCACCATCTCTGATTTCTCAAGCTATCTGGTTCCTGACCCCAGCTTCTCAACTGCCCCAGGAAGGAGGACCTGCATCTGCCAGCCCCTCTCTCAGGATCTCCCTCCTCCTGGGCCCACCTCCCAGCCATAAGGAGCCCCCTAGACAGAGGGGTGGACAGAAGCCATGTGGGCAGCCCAAGAGACGCACAGAGGTCCCCAGGTTGGCAAGGCTAACTGGTTACAGACAGGTCCTTTGGGGCCCCAGCCCCTCACCAGCCTTTGGAGGAACAGCCGATGGCTCCCGCTCTCCAGGGTGTCCTTTCTGGGCTCTTACCTTATCCTTGGGGCCCCTTTTAGTGCCAAGGGCCTTTCTGTCCCCCGACTCCTGTGCACAGATCCTGGAGCATCAGTCACAGCGTGACAATGGCCGTGGTTCCTTGTTCGGATGACAGACGACGGAGAGGCGGCTCACAGCCATGCTCCCTCTGCGCTCTCCCAGCCCTGGGGGGTCAGGATGGGAAAGTTCTGACTTCTTTGGAGGAGGTCTTGTCATCGAACTCACTCTAGGGTGGGAGTACGGGTGAAGACCTCTGGCTTACACCCAGCCCTGAGCTTCATGTGCATTTTGAGGTGTAAGGGGTGGGCTGGGTGCTGGTGCCTGAGGCCCTCCCTCCTTCCCACCAGACCTTCCTTCCCAGCCGCTGAGGGAGACCGGCCTGTGGCCGTCGCCTGCCTGTTGCCAGGCCATTTTATGGGATCCTCAGTCCCGTCAACCAGGGCTATCCTGCTTTACCGACAAGAAGAGATGGCTCATGAGATTACACAGGCCCGCCTGGAGGCCTAACCAGCAAGCTTTGGGGCCAGGTTGGCCCCTATCACCTGGACCCCAGCCCAGATCCTTGGCTGAGCCCAGCTGCCCGGTGACTCAGACCCACAGAGTCTGCTGAGCGGGCGAGGGCCAGGGCGGGGTGCCAGCAGGTATAAGGCAGCCGGCCAGGGCGCTGAAAGCCCGACCTCACCAGGAGAACATGCAGTTCCACACTGGGCTCCTGCTGGCCGCCATCCTGAGCCTACAGCTGGGTGAGTCCAGGGGCTGGGGCCACCTCCTGCTCAGGGCCCCCATCGCTCTAGCCCAACCGCTGTCCCTCCAGCCCTGGGCCGTGACTGCCCACCTCAGGAGAACCCATTCCTGTCCCCCACCATCTGCCAGGTGCAGCTTTTCCTCTGAAAGCCTCCTGCAATCCTGCAGGCCCATCCAGCTCAGCCCCAGCCCACACACTGACCCCCACACTGACCCCCCAACTTCTCAGGGCGCACAGCCCTTGGCTCAAACCCCCTCTTCCTCTCCCCAACCCCCAGACCTCTCCAGTCCATAGTGACGCTCCTCACACACGCACCTTTGTGTGCGCGCATACACACACTCTGAATTTGCACCCCCCAGCCCTCTTGGGCCTGGCCTCCCAACTGGCTTGTCTCCTGAGGCCACCCTCCCTGGACTCCCTCCTCCCTCTTGCCTGGGAAAACCAAGTCCCTCTGCTCTCCCATCCCCAGTCCCTGCGCCCAGGTCCTCTCCTCTGCTCCCTGCTTCCCTGGGTGATTTTACCCACCGCCCATCCCCCAATCCTCACGCCCCCCCACAGTGCCCACGTCTGCTACAGCTGGCCCTGTCCCCCCAGCTTCAGGCCCCTTGGCCCAGGGCCTTCCTGAGGGCTCCAAGGGTATGACTCCTCTAGCACAGCCATGCTCACCTGGCCTTGGCATCCCCCAGCAGAGCCCAAGCATCTTCTCTTGGCAGGGCATCTCCACTCCCATCCCGAGACCTGAACAAAACCAACTGGCCCCTTGATCGGCCGGCCGCCCCCACCTCCAAGCCCAAGCAGCCCAGCCCCCCAGGGGCCAAGCCTCTGCGTCCCTGGCTGTGGGTTGGATGACCTGGGTATCCCCTGCCTCCCAGGCCCTGAATGAGCAGGTGGTGGAGCATCGGTGAGTCCCTGGCGCTGGCTCAGGTGTCTCTTACACCCCTCCAGCCTCCATCCCCAGGGGCACCCTCCTGGCCTGTAAGCGGCTGAGCCGCTGACTCTGAGGACTGCCCCAGGGTCATGAGGACAGACCAGCTCTGTGATGAAGGTCTGAGACACACAGGGGCTTGGGAGGGTGGGCATGTGTAGGGGGCAGGCAGGAGCTGCTTCCATGCCACCCTTGGGCACCCATATCCTCACCTCTTCCTTCTGGTGCCCCAGCCTCCTGCCTATCTTCCCTGCTACCCCCCACCCCAGGCAGCTGTGACAGCCAAGGGGAGCTTCAAGCCACTTTGGTGGGAAGGGGCAGAGGGGGGCTTGGAGGCAGCTGCCACCACCTTTCTTTTTTGAAGGTGGGGTCTCAGCTTGCTCTCTGGGGCTGGTAGAGGGGCCAAAGCTGATGGTAGGGGCCTGCCCTGGCCGGAACTTCCCGTCTGTGTCACCTTCTCTGTGGTGTCTCGATGGAGGATCCCACCCACAGGACCTAGGGGTGACCAGAGGACTCTGGCCAGTGGCAGGGGCCTGGTGTGCATTGAGGTCTGAGGTCAGCTCCGTGCTGGTGCGTGCAGAGCCATGCTGTCAGGAACCCGGGCTTGGAGCTGGCGCTGACCGGGGCTGACTCCAGCCCTTCTCCACCTTTGGCAACAGTGAGGCAGGGGCAGCCCAGCAGACACGGGATAAGGCAGGCATGGCTTCCAGTGTCCTGAGGTTGGGCTGCCTGGGGCACAGCTCAAGAGGAAGCCAGGGCCTGTGCCTGGTGCCTGTGACAGAGCAGCCCTCACATCCTTATGGTCACACCATTGGCCCTGTCACCCTGCAGGCTCCTATGCAGAGAGAGCAGACCCGGGGCCAGCAGGTGTTAGGGACTCTGTTTATACAGTCTTGGGTGTGTGAACCTAGGGTGAGGACAGGGAGGGAGGGAGTTTGAGGCTGAGAAATGGACGGAGGTGGTCAGGAAGGAGAGGACAGAGTCAGGGATGAAGAGGGGCAGAGACCAGGCAGGGAAGCCGTTGGGGAGTGCCCAGGAGGGCTAGTGGGCCTTGGGAGTGGAGCAGTGCCCAAAGCAGAGAGCAGGACTGCTAGGCAGAGACACAGCAGCACTGGCGGAAGAACATAGTGTCTCCTGAGCATGGGCCATCCTCCTGGATAAAGCAAGGCCGAGCTCACCGCTCCCTGCTGCTGCTTGGGCGCTGCCACTGTAGCAGGATATTTTAAGGAATTAGAGAGACCGAGGGGTTGAGGAAGATATTATTTAGGTGCAACGGCCCAATCGGATTAATAGCCAAAGGACTGAGCCCTGAACAAAGAGTTAAGTTACCTTTTAAGCATTTCATGGGGTGGGGAGAGATCTCTGCAGGGTGAAGCATGTTACAGAAGCGAGAAACAAAGACAGTTATTCAATTAATTGAGACATGCATTACATCATTTCTTACTTTTCAAGGAAAAACATGTTTTACGACTTGAGTTTATCTGTCTGTGACCTTGCAACTGCACAGCTAGAGAAACAGGGTCTTCCCAATGCCTGGGAAAGGGAGAGAGAAGGCTCACCAGCCACAGACAAACAGGCAGTTAAGTTTTAAAGGACTCCAGTTCTTTCTTTTCCTCAGGGAATTGGGTTTTCTTACATGCAACTGAGTTTCTGTTTACACGTTCTTTTTTTTTTTTTTTTTTTTTTTTTTTTTTTTTTTTTGAGATGGAATCTTTCTCTGTCGCCCAGGCTGGAGTGCAGTGGTGCGATCTCGGCTCACTGCAACCTCTGCCTCCCAGGTTCAAGCAATTCTCCTGCCTCAGTCTCCTGAGTAGCTGGGATTACAGGCACATGCCACCACGCCCAGCTAATTTTTTTGTATTTTTAGTAGAGATGGGGTTTCACCATATTGGTCAGGCTGGTCTTGAACTTCTGACCTCAAGTGATCCACCCACCTTGGCCTCCCAAAGTGCTGGGATTACAGGCATAAGCCACCACGCCTGGACTACACATTCTTTAATTTCTTTTAATTCCTGTTCTACCACGTCCTGGTCGCCCTTGCCCTGGGCTCCCTGTGGAGGCAGGAACAGCCCCATCATCTCAGCCACCAGAATCCCGTCCCAGGGGTCTAAAGGGTACCACTCAGTACCCAGAGGCAAAAGGGGGCATGGCCAGAAAGAGCGTCTCAGGGCCCCTCTACCTCCCCCACACCCCACACCCAGGGACCCCAAACAGCCAGGCTGCTGTACCCTCACTCCCCTGGGACATCACACCACAAGCCAGGGCTGCCCGGCCCCACCCTTGCCCAAGGCTCCTTCCTGGGCAAGGATGCAACCAGCTGGCTCCAGCTGCAGGGCTGCCAGGCACCCTAAGATGAGGGACAGGGGCCCAGTTCCTAGGAGGACTGGATCACAGAGTTGGGAGACTGGCCACTGAGAAGGGGCATGTGCTGCTGGGTGGAGTTGAGTGGGCACCGTCACTGCAGAAGGTGGCCCACACCTGCCTCCGGTCCATTTGTGTCCTGTCTGTCCCCATGCCGGCAGCTGCAGCCCAAGCCTTGTGGTGTCACCAGTGCACGGGCTTCGGAGGGTGCTCCCGTGGATCCAGATGCCCGAGGGACTCCACCCACTGCGTCACTACTGCCACCCGTGAGTGAGGGGGCCAGCGGTGGGCTGGCCATGCCCTTCTTGCCCAGGTGGGAAGATGTGGGCTCAGAGGGGGACAGAGCCTGATCCAGGCACCCAGTAAGTCAGAAGCATAGGGGAGAGTGTCCACCAGCGATGCCAGGGAAGGGTATGAGCAAAGGGCCACGTCTGCCCCCAGGAGTGCCCGCATGCTTCATGTACCTGGGGTGTCTGACCCTCAGCTCAGTGGCAGATGGGGCAGCACGGTCTGGGCAAACAGAGGCTCAGGGAGCTCCATGGTTTCTCTCCTGCCCACTCAGGGGTCCTCAGCAACATCGAGAACTTGCCTCTGGTCACCAAGATGTGCCACACGGGCTGCCCCGATATCCCCAGCCTGGGCCTGGGCCCCTACGTATCCATTGCTTGCTGCCAGACCAGCCTCTGCAACCATGACTGACGACTGCCCTCCCCCAGGCCCCCGGACACTCAGCCCCCACAGCCCTCACGGCCTGGCGCCAGGGCTCACGGCCGCCCCTCCCTCGAGCCTGGCTGGCCCACATCTCCCGGCCTCTGCAGCCACCATCCAGCATCACTTGTCCTTGGGAAGTCCTGTGTGGAGTCTTGTCTAAATCTGCTGCTGTCCAAGCCTGGGGCCCATCGTGCCTGCCACCCCTTCAGTTCCCAAGCTCCCCCAGATAAAATATGATTGGATCATGTGGCACAAGCTATCCAGTGGGAGTGGAGCCCCGCCATCCTGGGCTTGGGGGTAGAGGGGAGTAGATTTGGGAGTGCCTCGCTACCTCACCCCAGGCTAAACCCTACTACCCCACCCCCACCTGCCCTTATCACGGAACAGGCCCTCCCACCTCCAGCCAACTGTCAGGCCTGAAGGGCACAGGGGCCCAGGCCCCCCAGGCAGTTGCTGTTCCTGAAGTAGCCAGAGTGGGAGTTGGGGCTGGGGCACACGAGGAGACTCCCACCCCAGAGCAGGAGTTGGGAAGCCTCAGAGAAAGGACATCCCGGCTGAGACACGGAGGCTGTGCGGGGTGGAGGAAGGGAGGAGGGGCCCTTGGCAAAGACGGCTGCCGCAGGCCTTCTGGAATGGGGAGAGAGGTGAGGCAGGCTGTAGCTTCCTCACACCCTCGCCCTCATACACACCCCTGGGCCAGTGGCCCGGCCTGCCCCTCTCTAGGAAACCCCCAGTTCTGGTAGAGAACACTACCTCCAGCTCCTCTGGGCCACTGGGTACCCAGCATGCAGGGCAGGGCGCTGGGGAGAGATGCTGGGAGTGGGATGAATCAGACTGAGGTGATGGGCAGCTGTGGCCGCCCATCTCGGGGTGGACGTGGGAAACTAGGTGAGCGATGTTTGTGGAAGTTGATCACTCGCTAGGCAAACATGGCGTCATGGCTGAGCTTCGGGCTGCAAGGTTGAATGAGACCCCTACATAAGCCTGGCACTCCCCTCGGAGAGGCTGAGGCGAGTCCACATCTGCAGGTCCCCCCCACTGAGTTAGCACCTGCCCAGAAACACACCGTCAGTCCCTTTCCTAGGCCTTTCTTGTTCTCACCTTCGCAAAGTTCTCGTGAAGAATCAGCTCAGGAGAAAGCTGATGCAATTGTCAAGCTGCTCCACAAGGAGGGGGTGTCCCAGGCAGGGCCTCCAGACATTCAGGTGCCAGGACAACTTTCAGAGTAGCCCCAGGCACAGAAGGAAATGCAAACGGGGTGCGCTGGAGATACCCAGATAAGCTCAAGAATTGAGGTGACAATGGAGTGTTTCTCAGATCTGCGGGGGAGGGACAGGGCACCCCACAGCCACCGTGGAGCACTGCAGCGTGGAGCACTGCTGCGAGAACAGGGTAAGGCTGGATCCTCACCTCTCTCGTTATAGCCAAAGGCATTCCAACTGAATCAGAGGTTTCGATATAAAAAGAGGAGGTTTTTAAATGCTAGACAATTCAGAATAGAAAAGCAAGACACATTCCTGAAGGAACTGGACACAGAGCTGCTGTAAACACAGTGATTCCACTCCTGGGCCAAATTCCACCCCCAGACGTGGCCCAAGAGGAGTAAACAGGCGTCCACACAAAAGCCGGTGCACAAACATTCGCAGCGGCGTTATTCACAGCAGGCAAAAGGCAGGAAAAACCCAAATGCCCATCAACTGATGGACGGATCCACAGAGATGACAGACCCGTACCAGGGGATGTTATTCAGCCACATAAAGGAATGAAGCCCTGACCCACGTCAAAACACGGGGAGCCTTGAAAATACGGGGGAGCCTTGAAAACAAACACGACGCTGAGTGAGACAGCAGCCGTGCACAACAGGCCAAGCAGTGTACAATTCTATTTCTCAGAAGTAGCCAGAATAGGGAGCTCTATAGAGAGGGAAAGGAGATGAGTGGTTACCAGAGGATGGCAGGGATTATTAAGAAATAGGGAAAGGCCGGGCACGGTGGCTCATGCCTGTAATCCCAGCACTTTGGGAGGCCAAGGAGGGTGGATCACCTGAGGTCAGGAGTTTGAGACCAGCCTGGGCAACATGGTGAGACCCCGTTTCTACTAAAAATACAAAAATTAGCCAGGTGTGGTGGCACATCCCTGTAATCCCAGCTACTTGGGAGGCTGAGGCACGAGAATCACTTGAACCAGGGAGGCGGAGGTTGCAGTGAGCTAAGATCATGCCACTGCACTCCAGCCTGGGCAACAGAGCGAGACTCCATCTTAAAAAACAAACAAAAGGAAATAGGGAAAAGCCAGAGTACTTTTCCTGCTCTCACACAATACAGTACTTCACCCCGTCACCAAAGTGTGTGTGTATTTCTCTCCACCAGCAACCAAGCCACACTGCAGTGGACACCGTCTGGGTGTCCTCCATTCAATTCCGACGCCATTCCCATGGAGGTCGCGTCAGATCCCGCAGGTGGAGGGCTCAGTCCCACGTGATGAGCCCCACTTCCGATGCCAGTCACAAGCCCCAGGTGTGGCCTGTGCTTCTGACCGACCTGCCATGACTCAGGGTTCCCACGACCCCCTCCTCGGGTTTGATGACTTGCTGGAGCAGCTCACAGGACTCAGGGACGCACTGGCGCGGAGCTCTCAGGCCCTCCCAGGGGCACCCCCAGGCACCTGCGCACGCTCTGCTGTCGGAAGCTCCCTGAACCCTGTCCTTTTGGGGAATTACGGAGGCTTCATTACGTAGGCATGATGGATTAAACTACCGGCCACTGATGAACCCAACCTGCCGCCCTCCTCTCCCCTGAAGGCTGGGGGTGGGGCTGAAGTCCCAGCTCTCTAATCCTGTGGGTCCCCATCCTGAAGCTCCCTGGGGACCCCCCGTCACCAGTCCTCTCATTAGCGTACAAAAGATGCCCTTACCACTCCAGGGATTCCAAGGGTTTTAAGAGCTGTATGTCAGGAAACCAAAATATCCATTTCACAATCTCACAAAATAAGCATCTCACGTTCTCACAGGAATGAACCAACGAGAGTGCTAAAGCGTTCAGGGTTTATTTTCAAGATGATGAAAATGTGCTAAAACTGTGAATACACTAAAAACCACTGAATTACACACTTTAAATGGGTGGATTGTGTAGTATGTGAAGTATATTCAATAAAGCTGTTAAAAAAAATTTTAAAGAAAAGACACAAAACCAGAATTGGGATTCATAAATACTATCTAAAAATCTAAAATAAAATAAAATAAAACAAAATAAACAAACTGAAAGACAAGAAAAACAAGGAAATATTTGCCACACATGTAACATACGATGATTCCCTCCACACATAATGTCCACGAAAAGAGTCAAACTGTAAAATATGTGAAGACATTTATTCTGAGCCAGATATGAAGGGCCATAGCCCATGACACAGCCCTCAGGAGACCTGAGAACATGTGCTCGAGGTGGCTGAACATGGGGCACAGTCTAGTTTTAGGGAGACTGAAGACATCAATAAAATACATGGAAGAGGTACATTGGCTCCATCCGGAAAGGCGGGACAACTCCGGGGGATGAGGCTGGGGCGGGGTGGGGCGGGGGTGGCGCGGGAGGCGGGATTCCAGGATTTAGGCAGATTTAAAAATTTTCTGATTGGCAATTGGTTGAAAGAGTTAAGATTATCTAAAGACCTGGAATCAATAGAAAGGAATGTGTGGATTATAAGGGGTGTGGAGACCAGGGTTTTATCATCAGATGAAGCCGCCAGGTAGCAGGAGCCAATAGATGGTAAATGTTTCTCATCAGACTGCAGGTCTGTGTGGATGTTAACACTGGTCAGCTTTCCCTGAATTCCAAGAGGGAGGAGGGATGATGAGGCTGTCCAACCCGTTCCCATCATGGTCCGAACCAGTTTTTCAGGTTCACTTCGGAATACCCTAGCCGAGAAGAGGGTCCATTCAGATGGTTGGGGGCGGGGGCTTAGAATTTTATTTTTGGTTTACGGTAAATAATCCTTCCAGATCCCCAAAGAGCAACAGATATGAGCAGCCTGTTCAGAGAAAAAGCCATTCAAGTGGCCAAGCCAAGGAGAAGAAATTCAACCGTACTTAGAATCAGAGAGGTGCCAAGCAGTATCGTAAACCCCCAGGCAGGAGAGCGACCCGGCCACGTGGTGAGAAAGGACACGGACCAGCCTCTGTGCTGTCACAGATGCAGCCCTTGCAGGACAAATCAGCCCTGTCCAGGAAACTTCAAAATGCCACTAGCACTTTGTTGAATGCTGGCTCCCTAAAATGTCAGCAAAAACCCAAGGACAGGTCACCCCAGCTCCCTCCAGCACTCCTGGGATTTGAGTCTGATTTGAGGTAGGTCTTCCTAGGTGGGGGTTCAGTTAGGGTTGGGCCAGGACTCGGAAAAAGTAGTTTAGAATTTTGAGGCCATGGGTTCTGAGTCTGGAGGTGTCCCCCAACGGTTTCTATTGAAGAGTCAATAGGCCTTTTGGGAAGATCTTCAATAAATGATAGCTATTTGCTGCTTTATCTTCCTAGAAGCGTGAAGCTCAGGAATGAAGACGCAGGGTGGAAAGTCGTGGTCTAGGCCTGGCACGATGTCTCACTCCTGTAATCCCAGCACTTTGGGAGGCCAAGGTGGGCAGATCACTTGAGGTCATGAGTTCAAGACCAGCCTGGCCAACATGGTGAAACTCCATCTCTACTAAAAAACACGAAAATTAGCCAGGCGTGCTGGCATGCGCCTATAATCCCAGCTGCTCAGGAGGCTGAGGCAGGAGAATCACTTGAACCCAGGAGGGGGAGGTTGCAATGAGCCGAGATAGCACCATTGTACTCCAGCCTGAGTGACAGAAGGAGACTCTGTCAAAAAAAAGGGAAGGGGAGGGGAGGAGATGGGAGGGGATCGTGGTCCCATGAACAGTGAGCCCTGTGGGTGGAGTTGGCTCCGGTTCTCAGTGTGAACAAGCCCCACTGCTCCCCACTGCTCCTAACAGGGTAGGGGGCAAAGAACGTGCACAGACAGATGTTCCCTGCAGTTTTCCCATCATGAAGCTGCAGGTGAGCTAACCTGTGTGCATGCAGAGGGTGGCACTGGAGGGCACATCCCTTCTGGAAGGACACAGGATACCTCCTTCCAACGTACAGCCCTTGGTGCTATTTGTGCCTCCACTTCCTTTTCAACATAGTAACATTGGTTTAGGAGCCATTGGTCTGCCCTGCTGGAGCCCCTCAGGGGGGATGCCCGGGAGAGCCAGAGCCCAGGTGGGGTAGCCCTTGAGACTCCCGGGAGGAGACCACCCTGAGGGCAGGCTGCGCGGGAAGGCTCACTGGGCCCTGGAGCTGCCGTGGCAGAGACAGCTCTTCTGGGTTCTGGGTGAGGGTGGGTGTTGCCAACATAAACTGGGAGGGACCGTGCAGGGGACAAGGCCACAGAGGGGGACAGTGCCAGCTCCTACAGGGCTCTGCGTGTCAGACTCAGGATTGTGTCTCCTGCCCACTCAGCACCTCTAAACCTGACTCCTTCCAGCCAGCCCCCAGGCTTCCCTGAGCCTTGCTGGCATCTAGCCTGGAAGGGTGCCCCGGCCTGAACTTTTGACACTTCCTTTTCCCGGTCCACCCAGGAAGCTGCTCAAATAGAGAAATTCCTCTTTTGGAGGCAAAAAAAGAAATGAGGCCGTCCCATACGAGTGTGATCAGAAACTGCCCTGCCCCGGGCTTGGCCACAGCCTCCCACATGGGGCCTGGGGACTCCTGCCCCAAAGCAGAGGACGGGGCAGCGGTGAGAGGATGGAGGAGAAGCCACCAAGAGCAGAGCAGGTGGGGCTGTGTACAGGCAGGGCGTCCCTGGGTGCAGGGGAGATGCCCCCAGTGCTGCCCCTGTGGCACCTCACTGTGGCTTGGGGCCAGCCTGTGTTGGTAGAAGGCCCTGGCTTCCACCCACAACCATGCCAGGACACTGCCTGGCGCTGCAGGGGCTGGAAAACCACAGCTCCCTTTCCCAGGGGCCCTGGAGCCTAGGGGCGACCTCTATTTCCTGAATGTGGAAGGCAGGAATCCAGACAAGGCACCTACTTCTCGGCTGGCCACATGGGGTCCTGGCTCATGGGGCTTCCTGGCCACAGGCCACCTGGCAAAGGTATACACAGGCACAGGCCCCGCCCACCGCCTCCCTGATGAGCAGTGGGCATGGGGTCTCATTCCAGGAGTCTTTCCTCAAGGCCCATTGAGAGCCATCAGAAGACATTACTTGCAAGTGACCCTTGAGGGTCAGATTCTGGAGCTGGTCATCCGACCTCTGAGGGTCCCATCAGCCGAGAAGATGGGCAGCAACAAATCAGCTTCCAAATCCCTCCCCTGGGATGAGGTGGCCATGGAAGGTGAGGCTTTGGGGACAGCTGCACTTCATCATAAAGGCGAGAAGGGGGAAGGCAAGAGCGGAGGCCAGAAGCCACCTCCAATGAACCTCAGCACTTGCAGAGAGAATGACAAAGTTGGGGGTTTTACTGTTTGGTGCAAGATGCAGCCAGGGACGGAACATGTCTGCTAGTGGCAGAAAAGGAAGACAGAGACTGAAGCCGGAGGAGGATGCAGTGTGCGTGGCTGACTGGCAGGCAGAGGGGTCACCTAAGGAGGACTGGAGGCCCTAGGGCAGAGAGTAGCCTCCGCAGATGCCAGCAAGGAAACAGGGACATCAGCCCTGTGACCTCAAGGACGCGGATTCTGCAGTGCCTGAGTGAGCCTGGACGAAGATTCTTTCTGGAACCTCCAGGTTGGAGTCCAGCCCCACCACACCTTGACTGCGGCTTGTGGGACCCTGAGCAGAGAGCCCAGCTGAACCCACGTGACAAGAAAGACCGTAGCTAAAAATGAGTTTGTTTTAAGCCACTACGTGTAGGGTGATTTGCTACCCAGCAATAGACACTAGTGCAGCTTGAGGCTCTGATGAAACTGGTGGCCACGTTGAACGGGCCCACATGGCCGGGAGCTGAGGGCGGCCTCCACCAACAGACAGTGAGGAACAGAATTTGGCCAACTCCACACCAGTTTAGAAGCAGGTCCTCCCCAAGCTGAGCCTTGAGATGATTATGGCTCAGCCAAAGCCTGCACTGAAGCCTGGGAGTGACCCAGCAGCAACATGAAGCCATGCCCAGACTCCAAAACAGAAACAGTGATGCAGTAAGTGTGGGCAGCCACAGGATACTGACTGACCGCAGGGCGTGAGCAGACACAGAACACTGGGTACTGATGGGACACCAGATGACCATGGACAGACCCTGGGTAGCACGGGACATGGCAGACCATGGAACCTGAGCTCCCATCCCACCCTGGGTACCATCCGACCCACTGACCTGTCAGCAGAAACTGCCAGGGACCAGAGTGTGGCCTCTCTTCACTGCTGCCCTCCCCCACCAGAGTGCCTCTAGGAGACAGACTTGAAACTTCACCCCGGCCCATGGAGAGGGATCTGGGGAAGGTCCTGGAGAAAGGCCTCACAGCAGGGGTCCAGTGTGCCCAGAAAAGAGGCAGTGGTGTGGGAGCAGGTGCAAGGGCCCCATCTGAGCCCTGGATCACAGTTCAGGAGTAATTTCTTGAAGTCAGCAGCTCCAGTGGCAGCCTGACAATTCCTCAGTTTAGTGGCAGCATTACTGTGGGTGGAGGTCATCCCTGGAGGCTGTCTCTGGTCACACATTGAGCCCTGATCCTAGTTACACACTGATCCCAATCCAAGTCACAAGCTGAACTCTGACATTTGTCACATGCTGAGCCCTGCTCCCAATCACACACTAAGCCTTGATCCTGGTCACAAGCTGAGCCCTGACATTTGTACATGCTGAGACCTGCTCCTAATCACACACTAAGCCCTGATCCTAGTCACAAACTGAGCTCTGACTTTTGTTACATGCTAAGCCCTGCTCCTGATCACACACTGAGCCTTGATCTTAGTCACAAGCTGAGCTCTGACATTTGTTACATGCTGAGCCCTGCTCCTGATCCTGATTACAAGCTCAGCCCTGGCATTTGTTATGTGCTGAGCCCTGTTCCTGATCACACATTGAGCCCTGATCCTGAATACAAGCTGAGCTCTGACATTTGTTACATGCTGAGCCCTGCTCCTGATCACACACTGAGCCCTGATCCTCACAAGTTGAGCCCTGACATTTGTTACATGCCAAGCCCTGCTCCTGATCACACACTGAGCCCTGATCCTAGCCACAAGCTGAGCTCTGACATTTGTTACATGCTGAGCCCTGCTCCTGATCGCTACTGAGCCCTGATCTTAGTCACAAGGTGAGCCTTCCTCCTGATCACACATTGACTCTGATCCTGGTCATGTGCTGAGCTCTGACATTTGTAATATGCTGAGCCCTGATCTTAATAATACACTTATCCCGGATTCTGGTCACACACTGAGCCCTGACCCAGAAGTTCCTAGTGGAACTGACGAGGGAAGGGTGTGGTCTTCTCGAAACACAGTCCTCCCAAAGAAAGCCAGCCCAGACCCTGGCTAGGCCACATTTTTCCACACCCCAATCAGGCAGCTGCAACTTTGCAGAAAGGCTTAGCCTGGATCTCTCCACTGGGGGTCAGGCAGAAATTCCAGGAGGAGCTGGATGCCTGGGGGCCAGGCGTGTGTTCTGGGTAGAAGGCACAGGTGGGGCCCCTGGGTCTGAGGACAGGAAGGAGCTGGGCCATGCCATGTCAGAGGAATTGGGTCAGGCCTCAAGAGGAACCCAGGGTGTGTAGGGTGGGGTGTCTAATCCAGTTAGCTGCACCCAGCATCAATGGCCAATTGCAGCGTGGCTGAGTGGCACCATGCAAAACCAGACAGGCTTGCTGCTGTTCGGCCTTCACCCAGCCCTGGCTGGGCGGCCTTGCCTAAGTCAATTACTTCTCAGAGCCATAGTTCCCTTATGCAAAATAAATGCATTAGCACTGTGCACTTCTGGAGCTGCAGTGAGGAAAAGTGAGATCCACTAGGCTAAGTCTCTGACACAAGTGGGGTGCTAGGGAATCCTGGGTGCCCCGCTCACTACCCCTGCACACTCTGCCCCCACCTAGTGCTCAGGGAGACACAGGCTCTCTCAGTCGCTGGGGCGAAGACCAGATCCCAAACAGAGCTGATCCAGCAGGAAAACCCAGGGACCCCAAAAGGGCCATGGCAAGGAGGGGGTGCGGGCAGGTGAGTGCAGTCTACCAAAGACAGAATTTCAACCAATGGGGCAGGAGAAGGAAGGGCATTCCTGGCAGTGGGAACAGCAGGAGCGAAGACCAGGAAGGGGTGGGATTTAGGCGCTCGGGCTGAAGAGCTCCAGTGTGAGTCTCAGCATAGCTGACATCGTGGCCTTGATGGCCAGGGCCCAGGAAGACACAGGCTGCTTGTCATGCATCCGTCCCCCCACCCCCACACACTACACACTGGCAGCAGCAGGACTGGGAGCAGGAGGTGGCAGGATCACAGACCAGACACAACCTGGGGAGGCTGGTGCAGGCACTCTGGGGGGATGTCCGTAGGGGGAGCGGGGAGCTGAGCTGGAGATGGCCTGAGTCATCCCAACCCAAAGTCACTGTCCCCTGTCTGAGCCCGGGGCAAGGAACTTTCCCCTCAGTTTCCTTACCTGCAAGCAGGCGGTAAGCCCTGCCTGAGGGCAGCCTTATCGGAAGGTTAGAGATGAAGGTGTCCAGCTGGCAGGTGGCTGGGGGCATGGGATTAGCGCCCCCAAGGGACCCCAGCTCCTCCCCACCCCACTCTCCATCCAGGACCTTCTCTGCTGACCCAGTAGTTTTTGGCGTTTGTCTCCTTAAGCCTCTGAGCAAACCGTGTAGCTGACTGTCCGGGTGGCAGTTCAGTCCCAGGCCCCCAGTACCCAGCCTGACCACCCAAAGGAGCTGGGAGGTGGGACCAAGGTCCTCCTGGGAAGATTCCAGCCCGGAATCTGGGAAGATCCAGCACACGGATCTGCCCTGGAACACAGATGACCTGAAGCAGGAAGGATCCCTGAGGAGCCAGCAGCAGAGAGTGGCCCACCACCCTTCCCTGTCCCCTTCCAGGCCGTGTAGGGGGGTCCCTGGGCTGCCTGGGGTGAGTCAGTGGGGGCTGTCCTGGATGGAGGGGAGTGGAGAGAAGAGTCGAGTCATAGGGTGTGTAGGAGTCAAGAAGGGTCCCCACAAAGGGAAGGGGGGGCAGCCCCAGGCCACGGCAGCAGAGGTGGGGAGCTGGAGGGGTCAGGAAGGGGCCGGGAGGGGACCCGCCCGTTACTGGAGGAATGAGGAAGAGACAGGGAGGGTCCCAGGTGGGTGGGGTGGGCCTAGAGGGCCAGGCTGGGAGTGGGAGGAGCAGCCTGGAAGGATAGGGAGCCCCTGGAGGCGGGCCTGGGGCGGGGTCTTCACACCTCCACCCTCGGGAAACTTGATCCCACTAATCCGCTCAGCAGACCGGTCTGTCGGCCACCTCACTTGGTGTCCGCTGTACCCCGCCGGGCAGGAGCACTCCCACTAGGGTGAGAGCACGGAGGAGTGGGCCGGACCATGAGGGGGATGCGGCTGGCGCTCCTGGCGCTGGTGCTGGCTGCCTGCGGAGAGCTCGGTGAGGCGTGGGACCCACGGGGAGCTGCGGCAGAGGGAGATGCCACCCACTGACATTCACACACTGTTCCTGGGGAGGGCACCCCAGGAAGGGGCCTCAGAGGCAGGAGAAGCCAGAGGAGCGGGGCCGGGGTGTGGCCCACCCCTCGCCATAAGGAGAGGAGGGTGGAGATGGAGAGAAGGGTGGGCAGTGAGGGGGGCAGGAGCCTAATGAGGGTGAGCAGAGGGTGGCCTTTGAGGTAGGCGGGGGGCAGCCAGCCACATCCCTGGGCACCAGCCTGGGTGTCGCACTTTATGGGGGGTTATGGGCACCCGAAGGGCCTTGAGCAGGGGAAGGAAGGGGACCCCAGGGAGGCTTTGAGGCTGGGGTGGCAGTAGGGAGGGAGACGAGTGGGGAAACCAGACACACGGGGTGGGGTGACTCCTTCACATGGGGCCTGAAACAACCATCGGGGCAATGTCCTGGACTCAACCAGAAGCAGCTGGGCCCAGAGACCCCTGGCAGATGGCTCTGCCCATTTCCCAGAAACAGGTGCACCAGAGGGGGCAGAGGCCCTGCTGGGTCCCCAAAGTGGGGACGGAGGAGTCAGGCCTAGCTGTGCAGCTGGCTGCCCCAGCCAGCATGGGGGCCAGCCAGACCCACCTGGGCTGCTGCCGTTGGGGCTGGGGTCACTAGAGCAGGAGGGAATTGAAGCCTCTCCGTCCCCCTGCCGGCCTGTGAGTCCCTGTGGGAGACGAGTGGGCACCCAGACGCAGCCTGGACGTAGCCTAGTCCACCCTGCATTCCATGGGCCTCCTGGCCGGATCCCTTAACCCCAACAGCAGCACTTCCCTGATGGGGAAACTGAGAGGGTAACCTGCTCCCAGCCACGCCCCCACCTGAGGCTTCCTGCCTGAGGTGCCTCTTGCTATGAAGATGCCAGGGCTTCAGTCCCCCTGAGTCTCCCAAACGTTTCCAAAGGGACTTGGCTTGGCCCCGCCCAGGCCTTGCCGGCTGGATCCCCGCCCCCAGCAGCTGACTCTGACTCTGGGATGCAGGGTCCCGAGGCGGAGCCCAGCCTGTCCCCAACCCCAGGCTCCTGGTATTGTTCCTGAGTTTTGGCCGGTGGGCACCTTGACCCTGGCCAGTGTCACTGTCCCCTTCAGACCTGGGCTTCCAGGACAGACTGTCTCTAGGCTTGGGAGGGGTGAAGCCTGCCTGACAGCCCTTGTCCCTTCTCCCCAGCGCCAGCCCTGCACTGCTACGTCTGTCTGGAGCCCACAGGAGTGTCCGACTGCAACACCATCGCCACCTGTACCATGAATGAAACCATGTGCAAGACAACACTCTACTCCCGGGAGATAGGTCAGTGGGCACGGAAGGCGGGCAGAGCTGGGTGCCCGGTCAGAGCCACCTCCAGCCCAGTCACCCCCAGCCAGCTTGGCCCCAGTGCACAGCCACCACCTCACCCATCTCTAAAAATGGCTTTCTGCCTGAGCTAGGCCTCCCTCTGCCCTCCCCTTTCTTCCTCTCTCCCTCCTGTCCTTCAGTGGGGAACACATCTGCGACCTCGTTTTGGGGGGACTGGGGAAGGTGGGCACACTTACAGACTTTGGTTTCACAGTCACCTCAGGGTGGGAACTGCCCCATCAGGTCGGGTGCAGAATGCCAGGTGTGTGCCTGGCACATGGTAGACACCCGGACAACACCAGTGGGAGGAAAGAGGAAGAGGAGGGCACTGGGCCAGGAGGGATGGAAACCCGGGTGGTGACCCCAGAGTGAGGCCTGCATGAGGTGGTGCCGGCAGGGACCAGGGCTTGGAGGCAGTAACCAGCCCTGATGGCTGACTCTTCCCGCACCCCACAGTGTACCCCTTCCAGGGGGACTCCACAGTGACCAAGTCCTGCGCCAGCAAGTGTGAGCCCTCGGATGTGGATGGCATTGGCCAGACCCGGCCCGTGTCCTGCTGCAACACTGAGCTGTGCAATGTAGATGGGGCACCTGCTCTGAACAGCCCTCACTGCCTGGCCGGGGCCCTCACGCTTCTCCCACTCCTGAACCTCCGACTCTAGAGTCCCCCCCAACCCCCATGGCGCTGCGCCAGCAGGCCCTGTGCGGCCCAGCCCCGAATGCTTTGAAGAAGTGCCCCCTGCACCAGGACTCCTGAGTCTCCTTTCTGGGCACAGACCTGCCTTCTAGGGCAGAGAAAGGGGCCCCGAGCTGCATCTCTAACCCTGTCTATGTCCCCGTTCCTGTTTGTCTGTCTCTCTTCCTGCCTTCCTGTGATGTTAAGCTCTATCCCATCGTGAGAACAGCCACTGGGCCTGGGACCCCCACACAAACCATGCAGATCTCTGCTCTCAGGGGATGTGGGGGCCTGACCAGGGTGGGGCAGGAGCTGAGACCCATGGGCAAGGGAGCACCACATCTACCTGGGTAAAGTCAGGGCCGGCTCCTGGAGGAGGGGGCATCAGGGCCAGGCCTTGAATGACGGAGAGATCTGGCAGGCCTTGAGGAGGGCAAGGCATTGTCAGGTGACAGGAAGGTCAAGGCAGTGACCAGGATCTGGGGTTGTCCCCTGGAGCACCCCACTACCCACCTCCCCAGCCTAAGCAGGGCCTTGCCCCAAGGCTGATGGTGGAGGCTGCTTTGAGGAGGAGGCCATGGGCCAGATCCCAGTGAGTCCACTGCCTGCCTCTCCGGGCTCACCCCACATGTCCACTTCATATCCCTGCCCTCACTTAGCTCTACTCCCAGGGGTCAGGTGCCCAGGGGGCCAGATGCCCAGGGCAGCACAAGTTCTGGTGCAGAAGGGGCCTTCATTTCACCTTGGCCCTAGGACAGTGCCCCAGTCCTCCAGGCAACTCACCAGGGAGTCCTCTGCCCCAGAGGCCTCCAGGCTGAGA